>NC_136427.1:148596217-149796217 GCF_052849685.1 Lactuca virosa | reverse complement strand
AGCAGAGTTAGATAGTGGACTTTACCTGAAGTAGAGTCAAACTTATTGACTTTAACATCCTTAGGTAAATTTGGCAGCTTCGCAACCAATGCCCCTTTCTTTGGCAATGGACCATTGATAATAGGACTATCTCAGACTTAGCCTCTCTCTTTACCATTTGGTCAACCAAGTTGACTATGGCCGATCCCTTTCCATTGGGAAGAGAGAGCTTTACTGGATATCCAATGTCATCATTGTCAATGTCCATAAAGTTTTAGGAAGTTGATCTTAGCAAATAGATAAGATCATTAAGGGTCTTGTCATAGTCTGTTTCATAGGAGTCCCAAAGGAACTTACTATGTGACTTAGAAAGTGATTGATCATCAGCTTCCTCTAGGCTTTGACACCCAACTCTCCCGGTTTGTCAATATGTGACTACATCTCCAAGATGTGATCACACATAGACCTTTGCTTGCCAATAGGGCTTGAGTGACCTTAAACTTTTCAGGAACTTATGGGTTAGGGAGAATAATTGGAGGAGGTGAAAGAAGTATGATTTCCATGGGACATCATCTTCATTTTGGAAAGCTTGTTTCAAGAGATTTGGGAAGATCATCTTTTGGGAGATATTCAAGAGAGTTGATTTAAAGTCCTTAATATAACACCCAATATGAAATATTAAGGTTAGGACACAACACAATACTTTTATAACTTGGAAGAGGGATGCCGTAATCCAAGCTATAAAATATTTGAAGGTAGGTGAATGACGATTCACCAATTTCCACCAAGATAAACGAAATGTATTATTAGGTTTTAATTGGTTTTGAAACTCCTAGATTCTTTTGAGATTCATTGAACTGTTCAATGGCATGTTTCAATCTCGAGTGTGCTCTTCAGGTTTTGTGACTGGGATGCCGAGGATCACAAAACAAGGTGTGAATAACCATGCAAATATACTTGGTACCCTTAAGTGTTTACCCCTCAATCGATGTGTCGGTTAACCACACACGCCTCCATCGATACTATGATAAACATTAAGTTACCCTTTGCCTACCTTGTTAAATACGAGTTAGTGTGCCGGTTAACCACACACGCTCCACTAACTGACTTAAACAAAGTGCAAAGTGTAATTTCATGGGTTAGCACCAAATTCACATTTTCCTAAGTAACTAAGATTGGGAATTTATAAATGTTTAGTTACTTAGTATTTATCATTAATACTTTTAATGAAGGGAGATTTCTAGTCCTTGTCCTACCTGTTCGGCTAACGACCCTCCACCAGTCAAGGAAGCGGTGGGTGAGAGTGGACACCCATTAAACTGCTATTTTATAGGCAGTAACCTTATACCCCCCTTATAGACCGGCTTCGTGAATGAGGCCTACTAACGGTAAGACTGACTTTCTCTTATACATATATATATATATATATATATATATATATATATATATTATTAACTTATAATATTATAAAGTATAAGGGTTGAATATTAACTTTTAAAATTCTAAGGGCTTAACTTGGAATTAAAGTATTCATAAGAGAAAACTTTTCAAATTCCAAAACTTGAGGGCAAGTTTTGAAATTATTCAAAACTAATTAATTTCATAAGTTATGTGTTTAAATTAGTTTTAATTAAAAAACTCTTCAAGTTCCATAACTTAAGGACAAGTTATGGAAGACTTTAAACTAATAAAAGAATGTAACTTTTCTTTATTTTGTAACTTATGGAATTAATTAAGGTTACACATTTTATTACTTAATGAAGTGACTCTTGAACCTCCATAACTTGAGGACAAGACTCTTCATTTTTGTAACCATTACCAACTTTTATGAGTTTTATGAAACTTAAATGTGACTTTTCATATAACTTGAGGACAAGTTACAAAAACACATTTTAGAATCAACTCTTAGATTAAAATGGATTGAAAACACACAATCAATTAACTTTTCTATTAATCTAAGCAACTCGTAAGAACAAGATAATTCAAATCAAACTTTTTCATGTAATTAGCCTAATCACTAAACTAATACAAAACATGAATCTATTGACAATTATATTTGAAATTGGATTAGTATGAACATTACCACATCAAAAACAAGTTTATAAGTTAAAAAACATCTTAGGGTAATGTTTCTAGTCCATTTCTAGCCAAAAAAACTCGAAAATGTGCTGTCTGGGGCTCCTACTCGTCGAGTGTATCAACCTACTCGCCGAGTAGGATGATTTTCTTCATGGACTCGGCGAGTTCATCAGTGGACTCGGCGAGTCCAGTACCCAGAATGCCCGAAATTCGACTTTTTCAGCATTTTTCAGCAATTTGCATCAAGTATAATTGAAAACAAGCCTAGGCTCTGATACCACTGATGGGTTTTGAGCATTCTAACACTCCTAAGTGTACATGCAACCCTAAATACCTTGGATCTATGTTTTCTCTACTATACATGCAAATATGATTATCCAAGGTATTATCCTAACTAGCATACCAAAACATTGATACTAGGATAATAAAATAGATAGAATACATACCTTGTTGTTGTTGCTTGACTCCATGAAGCTTGAGAGCCTAGTGCCCCAAGTGTGACACCTCAAATGGTTCACACAACATCATGAACTCTTGGAATAACCATGAGAAGAAGACATACATGTTCAAATCGGCTAGCCCTCAAAATATGTATCACTAGTGCCAATTTCTTGAACTAAACGGGTTCTTATATAGTGTGGCTATTAGGGTTACACCATGTAACTCATGACTTTTCCCATTCCTTATGCTCCATGGGTTTTAACCTCCATGGAGTATCCATGGATCACCACATGGGTTAAACCCAACATAAAGGAATCTTGGATCATAAGCCCACATATATAAGAATGAATGATTTACACAATCAATCCCCATATATTTAATTAGTCTCTTTTTGATCACTAAATTAAGTCCAAATTAATTCTTGATCAATACTAATTAAATAACATGATTTCATATTAATATATTAGAACTTATAATATATTAATATGTCACAAAATGTCTTTTCCTCATAAACGGTCTATCCAAATGTTCCGATGCCATGCAACCCAAATGGACCATGCCGAGTCGGGTCAAGTACAAACCAATTATAGTTATGGACTTAGACACTAATCCAACAGTAACACCAAGTTTTGGAAGTACTCGGTTGTGGTCTCGGAGACCAAAGGGTAGGGGCGATTCGGTATTTTATGGGTCTCGGGTTCTATTTGGAAGGTTTTTAGTCTTGAGGGTGTAGCTAGCAGCGTAGGGCTACTCGTCACCTTTTCATGGATATAAAGTTCGTCGAAAACGGACTTAGAATGAAGAAGTTATAGCACTTTGAAGTTATTGTCAGTTCTAGTCCATAATGGAGTTTTGTGACAAGGCAGCCCATTGCATGCATGAAATGCATGCGTGTGTTTAGTTGGGTACGCCCAACGTATAAGGTCATATGGACGCGAGTGCGGAGAGGCGTATGCCCAACGTACAAGAAGTACACCCAGCATACGTTCAGAGTTCCCAAACCCTACTTTTAGTGTTACGCCCAATATAAAGAACCTTATGTCTCGAAGGACAGCCTCCATTTCCACCATAAAAGAGCTACTACAAAACCCTAATCCATATTTGAGTGTTCTTGGAGCTTAGAAGGCCACTAAGGAGCATTTTGGTGTTGTGGATCCATTTTTCAAACAAGAAAGGAGCAAAGCAAGGTGGTGGTTCAAAGGAGAGGTTGCAGATCTGGGATTGTTGCTCCATTTCTGACCACTTCAAGGTATAAAGATCTGAACTTGGTGATTACTTCCTTAGATCTCTTAGATTGAGTTTTTGGACCATTTTGGTCCAAAGGTTGAAGCTTTGTGGTTCAATCCGATTTCTAGGACTTGGAGTTGCTACTCTCAGTTCTAAATGAGTCCCTAAGGCAGAAAGTTGGCATCTTGGATGTCCTAATGGGTTCATGCATGAGTTAAGACCATTTCCATGGAAGTTAGTTGTCACATTTCAAGTTTGGGCTCTATTGGTGGGTTGCAAGCCACCAAGTTAGGGACTTTATGGTTTAAGACGTTGAAAAGGACTTGGATCTGTGTTTGTAGCTTCTGGAGTAGAGTATTAAGCACTTAATGGGAAAAGTGGTTTAACAGAGGAGTACGTTGGGTGTACATGCAGGTACGCGCATCGTACACTCCATTCAGCCAGTATGCTTAGCGTATAGAGGAGTACGCCCCGCGTACTCATCCGTTATGGGGCAAGCCCGAGGAATGATTGCATGTTATATTGTACTTATTGTCTGTGTGATACTTGTATATGTCCGGTAGGGAGGTGAGTGTGGGTGAGGTCCCGTATCTCACCACTAGCTGAGTATGGACGGGGTTCCGTATCTCATTATTAGCAGAGCAGGGGCGGGGCCCGAGATTCGAGAGAGGTGAGTGTGGGCGGGGGCCAGTATCTCACCATTAGCAGGAGCGTAGACGGGGTTCCATGACTTATCAGTAGCAGGACAGGGGCGGGGCCCAAGATAGGCGAGGCCTTAGAACAAGATACAGTAGAGAATGTTTTCTTTATGTGCTAGTATGTTTATGTGATTGTATATGTATAGCGGGCGGGGCCCAGAGACAGGCGAGACCTAAGAGAAACATATCTGTATACCGAGCAGGGCTCGATGCCAGGCGGGGCCCGATGCCGGAGCGAGTCCGATGCCGGGCAACTCCCGATGCAGCGTGTCACACCCGGATCCTTGTCGGAATCGATCGAGGCGTGATATATTGTTCAAAGTCTCATGACAACTATGTTATAATATGATTAGATTCAATTAAGTACTAAGTATGCAAACAAGATCCACAACATACAAATACAAATCCAAATACGAACAACATTTATTACATCAAATTTAAATAGTCTTGTGGATTTCTAAGGCACAACCTATTTTTCATCAACTTCATTCTTCAAATCTGCATCATGGGTAAAAACAGGTCAACTACGAGAGTTGGTGAGTAATCTAATTTTAGTAGAGAAAATTGTGAAGTTGAAACCTTTATAATTGGAAATTTGTTTTCTTTCGAAGTCGGCAAACAATTATATTTGAGATAACGGTTTATAAATCAAAAATTGATTAACAAATGATAACAACAACAATAAGTCCTCACCCTATATATACATATGTATATATATATATATATATATATATATATATATATATATATATATATATATATATATATAATATACATAGGATGGAGCATCTAATCATCATACACACTCAACCACGTGCGATCAATCACCTTAGCGTCCCAAGGCGGGGTGGTCAACCCAATAGCGCTATTATTGTCCATAACGTACCTCAAGAATACGGGCATAGTCATGGAGATTAGACTAAAAATGGTAATGCACTACAAGTACATGTAGCGTAAACAAACAATAGTTATACAATTAATGACTCACGTATAAATGTCCCAACAATGTCTCAATTGTGATAAAACAATAAAATGAAGTTGGAATATATTAGAACCACATGATACACCCCAAAAGTATTGAAAATTATAAAGTATGGGGTAGATTACTCACATTAGTCCCAAAACGAAATGCGTGTGTCGTACGATAGACGGTTTGGGTCAAAATGGCGTAGAACCTAATATAATTAATAGTTTTGGTTTAGGAACTGCTAAACGAGAATAGAGTACTAATACAAATAATTAGACACATATTCTTATATTAGATGAATTAACAATAATTCATTTTGATTATAATATTAAGGTATTCATTTGTTAAATGAATTTTAAATTGAATTAACTACTTTGCATATGTAATTTATATTTTCAATTTAGGCCAGATTTTAATAATTTCTTATTAAAATAATAATTTGCCCAATTATAATTATTTACAGATTTTAACAATTATTTATATGAAATAATCATTAAAATGCATTTTTACACGCTTAAATACTTAGGAAAATGGTTTTAAATAGTAAACAGAATTGAAAAATTATGAAATTATTAGGAAATCATTATTTCATACAATATTAGTTACTGTAAAATTTTTATATTTTTCTGAACTGTTTTAGTATTTATTAATACTTTAATGATTAAACAACAACAAAATTCGGGAAAAATAGTAAATGATTCCCAAAAATTCTGTAAAATTAACCATAGTTTTATAACATGATATAGAGCCCAGTGTATACGTTTCAGATATTTGTGACTACGGGAAGTATTTTTTATATATTTCATTATTAATTAATCAATAAAATCATAAATAATAGTAAACAGTAATATAAATGCATGAAACTTCATAAATTATGTTTAATCAATATATAGGTTAATCCCAGAATTTTCTCAGAATTTATTGAATGCAAAAAGTATTTTATGTGAATTATTGCCCTACTTTATTGCAATAATTATAGTAATTCAATAAAAATAAGTTATTTTCTGAAAATTTCCAGAACTTCTTATTTTATTGATGGTATTCTGAGAAAAATCAGGTTTATGCATAAAATGAGTTTTAGATATTTTGGTGGATTTAATTTGTTTCTTGTATGAATTTGAAACTTTTAACAACATACCTTGATGAATGCTTCAAGAGGGATGAAGATTTGAGTATAATAAATTGTTCTTGGATGGAATATGAGTATTTCTTGGAGGAAATTTCGAGATTGAGAGTGAGAGAAAGATTAGAGAAGGTTTAAGTGGTGAAGAGAATAATGTGTTGGGAGAAAAAGGAAAGGAAAGTGGATGGGAGGTGAGAGTGGGAGACCATGGGAATAATCTTTTTGCTTTTGGTGGTCTTCATAATTTCCCACTAACACAAGCATCTTTTACATAATTAATATAAGAGTTTTATAAAATTTAAAGCAAAGTTTATAAAAATAGAGTTTTATAAAATTTAATGTAAAGTTTATAAAAATGGAGTTTTATAAAAGATAGTTTATGATTTGATTATAACAATCTACTTTGATTTGAAGTTTAATTATAGCATTCAAGTTTGATTCTTTTAATTTAATTAGAGCATTATACTTTGATTTGATTTTAATATGGTATCATAATTTAATTTGATTATAGTTATAACGTTGTACTATACTATGTTGCTATTAACGTCAATTTATATCGTAGTGTATGGGTTTTGATCCTATTAGCGTCAAGTAATCTTGAGTAGGGTTTGAATGAGATTGAGAGAGGTTTCGTTTGTGATCTTTTTGAGTGTCCGGCTTTGCAACGCAAGGTCCATAGACCCCGTTAATCCATGATTTAGTGTCCTACACAATCCCGATGATTGTGCAATAGTGTTTTATCGCTTTGGTTCATTGTTTAGCACTGTTAAGGCTAAGGAAAATCAAACACATGAACTTTCCAAATGATGTTTTCTCATTAAAATAGCGAATTGTACAGTGATTACATAACGTAAACCCTATCATACAAGGGTTAATGGAGTTGACCGGTTTGACTAGTTGACTTTGTTTGACTTTGACTTGACCGAAATTTGATGGTTGTCACATCATCCCCCCGTTAGAGGGAATTTCGTCCCGAAATTTGCAATTTGATTGGGACTTCAAGAGTTTGGAAAAAGATGTGGAAAATTTTTCGTAGTACAAGAAATTGATTATGGTGAGGAACAACCCTCCTGATGTCACATGACGACCTTGGAAATTTCTTATTGTAACTTGAACTGAGTCAATTTAAAAGGAGTTTATTGTTTTGGGATGATAGAGTATTCTATGTGTGCTTTTATACTCCCTGTTTTATCCTTGGTATTACCACTATGAATATTTTATAACGTAGTTAGCGAGTTCCATCATTACGAATGTTTCAACAAATTTTGACGAAATTTGCATTATAAGTCCTACAAGTTCTTTTATAGTCGATTGACGTAAACTAGTCGTATATCATTAAGATTGCAAGGGCATTTTGGATGGGTGACCCCGCCTTAAGCCCACAACCAAACAAGGAACAGGGAATGAGGCGGAATCACACATTCTAAGTCCATAGAATCTTAATGATATATGACCATAATGTTTACACTAGCCATCATAGATTCCAGGGGCGTAGTATTATTGGGCTAGAAGTAGGAATTGTAGTTCAAAATAAAATAGTTATAAGCCTGCTATCTTCAAACTTGGGCTTTGGCCCCTCCCGATTCCTAATCAGAATGGTCCAATACTCCCAATTCTCCAAGCGACCAAGTGGTATCAAGAAATCAAAATCGATTCATCCCCATTTGCCCAATTCGCTGCCTATCTCGCCTGCTGTTCGTTTGTCGTTGTCTCGCCAAGTCAGTCGCCTGGTCTCACTCTCGCCAATCGCCATCGCCAAGTGCCTAAGTCCCCATTCTCACTTTACAGAAATCAGGTATGTAATCCCGAGACCCAAATCCTGTTCAGTTGTTCTTTCTTTTCTGATTGTAAGATTGTTGATTGTTGGTGTTGGCGTATTGCACTGCTGCTGCTGTTTTCTGTTAATCTGTTGCCTATTTATGCGTTACTACTGTCTTACTGAGTTTCCTTTTAATTTGGCTGTCATTTGCGATTTGGCGATTTGCCAATTTGATTTATAAGTTATGAACTTATAGATTTGGTTATTGATTTGGTTATGCTTAACAGCTTGTCAGCTTCAAACAAAACTGAAAAGTGACAACAAAGATTGATTTGGTTATTGTTAAATGAGTTATTGGTTATTGTTCTAATTTTGAATTTGATTTTGTTTTGATTGGATCAATTGTTCCTTCATTTTGATTTTTCTAGATATAATCATGGGAAAGATGAAAACATTGAAAGAGAAATTGTTGTCTGCTTACTAATATATCATTAATAATCTGTTTTTAAAGACATTAAAGGCTGTCGGGCTGAGTTGTAATTCTTTTTCTAGGTGTTTTTGGTGTTTATTTGTTGAAAACAATCTGTTTTTTTTTTAATGTTAATTTCAGTTTATAATATTTTCGCCCCCCCCCCCCAAGTTAATTGTTCAAGCTCCGCCACTGATAGATTTACTAGTAAAAACCCTGAGTTTTTTTTACATAGATGATAAGACTTATTTGGGTTTTGCCGTGTTCTCAAGATTCATGGTTTATATACTTGAATTGATGCTAGTTTTAGTAATAAAAAGAAATTTAGAATTTAAACGTCGATGTTAGAAGCTTGTACTGATATTTAAGGGGTAAAAAAAAATAAAGTTTTATTAGTTACCTATAGCGACACACAAGTCATAATTTGCATGTGTGAAGACTTGGAGTACTTTCTAATTGGTTCGTGTGTGAAGACTTGGAGTACTTTCTAACTGGTTCATGTGTGAAGACTTGGAGTACTTTCTAATGAAAAGTGTGCTACTGGGGAAATTTGAAACTGGTACGTAGCTTCAAAGTCAAGAATATGCAGTAGGCATGTGATGTATTAAATGCATGAGGCACATAAGTCATAATTTGCGGCAACATATACGTATATGTGTGTGAATTGAAGAAGAAGGTTACAGCTCAAAGACCATATATATTCATTTCCTCTTTATTTGTTATTAATTACTTCTCCCACTTCACTTATATAAATCATCACATTCTTACCGCAACTTTTAACTTCTCCCTCACAAATGGATCCACCTGCAGATCATCAAAACCCCATAGATGACCTCGATTGGTTTCAGTACTTTGATCATCAACATCTTTTCAGGTATATATAAATGTCACTCATTACCCCATCTTTCGCACAGAAAAGTGATTTTGTCTATATTGATCAAAACATGGTTTGGATTTGTAGTGATCAAAAAGAGTCTTTCATCGTGTTGGATTTGATTATCTTGAGTTTTTTTTTTTTTTTTGGATTTTTGCAGTGGTGACATGCTCGACCATCATGATTACGAGTTGTCGGAAAAATTGCATGAAGTGCTCGATCAGAACGTTTCCACAGTACTTAACAAAGATCAAAACATCATTTCTAGAAATGAGTTTCACGATTTAGATCCCCTTAAGGACATAAGCTTATGGGATTGTTGGGAGGATGGTAATTTACCATTGGTTAGTTTCAGTGAAGACTGTAAATCCGGTGGTGAGGCTACATGTAGTTCTAGTGCTGCCACCACTGATCACGGTGGCCGGAAGGTGGCAAAGAGATTGAGACCATTGGAGTTTGAAGAGATAACGAAGTACTTTGAGATGCCGATAATCATGGCGGCAAAGGAACTAGGGATAAGGTTAACATTGTTGAAGAAAAGATGCAGAGAGCTAAACATAAACAGATGGCCTCATAGAAAACTTACGAGCCTACAGTCCCTCATTCAAAATGCCAAGGTAAATTACGATAATAACCTTCTATACATTACTCATGCATGCATGCCTGCACTTGGTAACCAAAGTAGTTTTGGTATTTTCTAAAATTTTAATTATTAGTTTCTTTATAACATAAACAATGGCCCTAGGCATATTCCACATCAATTCAATTGATTTACTACGATTTCCTGATTTATATTTATATAAACTTAACTCATTGTAAATTTTGTGAACTCACACGAAAAATATATTCCATCTACCTTTTTTTTTAAAAAAAACTAGGAGTTGGGATTAAAGGAGGAGATAGAGACGTTAGAAGGGCACAAGAAGATGATGGAGAAATTGTCAGGTATGGAATTGACAGAAAGAACAAAGAAGCTTAGGCAAGCTTGCTTCAAAGCTATTTATAAGAAGAGAGGACTTAACAATCCTTAGTCCTTACCTTTTCTTTTAGCCATGTTGTTATAATTAGTGGATTTTAATCTACATTGTATGTGTTTTTCTCTTGATAGTTTGATACCCTTTTTAGTTTCATTGTGTTTGTTTGTCTATTGATTTTTTTATGCAGAAAATTTTGTATAATTTAGGTATTATAGTTTGTTTTATGTATTTAGCCATATTCTAGATTGTCGACACGACTATGCCGACGACTCTATACTAGAGGTCTATATAAATAGACTTATGAATTTAGTAGGAATAACTTGATTATAATCTTGTGATTTGTTCCATATCTGATCCACTCCTAAGATTCACTCGACATGCCCCCAGTTACGTGTAATTAAAATTTTATTAGACTGTTGATCCTAATGAGTCTACCCTAAGTCCACAACCAAACAAAGAACAAGTCAACTACGAGAACACGCATATGGACTTGTGAGTTATTTGTAAATTGATTATGGAAATAAAGTTTTTAGACATTGTTGGGTAAAATAATTGTAAAACACTTGTTGGGCCATGGTTAGGAGTGTTGGGCACCTTTTGGGCTTTCCATGGTTACTAAATGTGAAACATGTAGCACTTGCGTGGGCCCCCACAAAACTAAGTTTTCACATTTCTTTCCCACTTCTAGGCCCATTAGGGAACTTAATAGTCCAATGAGTTGGCCATTTTGGAGTGTATCCTTTCGGATACGTTTGATAAGGTCGGGTATTTTGATGGCTCAAAAGTAATGTGAATGACGCGCTTTGGCCTATAGGTTTGGGAACTCTCGCCTTTGGTCCCCAGATAAGCAAACTGGTCCCTCGGTTGATTGGGATGTATACGAATGCTTACCTAGTCAGGACTTTCGGGCTACCGGCACCTCCCCCTTCCAGTTACTACGCGTCCATTACTATGATCCTACCCAACTAGAGTGGATGACTTTGAATTTCCTATGAGCTCTAAGGAATACATATATGTATATACATTTTGTTAAACAACTTGAGTATGTGTGTGATTTTCAGAGAAAGTGGAGAATATTCACAAGTGTATGCACACATATAAGTGTCAGGAGTAATACGTATGCACATAAGGGAGCAATTAACACACAAAGGTATTCCTAGGATTTTCTAAGTGTGAATTGCATGCAGTTGTGTGTGCATTTTATAAACTAGCATACGAGAGGACCCTAGAGGCTATAGACTAGGTCAAGGCAATTAACCTAATTCCCTATAGTCAAGGGCTCTGATACCAATCTGTCACATCCCGATCCTTGTCGGAATCGATCGAGGCGTGATATATTGTTCAAAGTCTCATGACAACTATGTTATAATATGATTAGATTCAATTAAGTACTAAGTATGCAAACAAGATCCACAACATACAAATACAAATCCAAATACGAACAACATTTATTACATCAAATTTAAATAGTCTTGTGGATTTCTAAGGCACAACCTATTTTTCATCAACTTCATTCTTCAAATCTGCATCATGGGTAAAAACAGGTCAACTACGAGAGTTGGTGAGTAATCTAATTTTAGTAGAGAAAATTGTGAAGTTGAAACCTTTATAATTAGAAATTTGTTTTCTTTCGAAGTCGGCAAACAATTGTATTTGAGATAACGGTTTATAAATCAAAAATTGATTAACAAATGATAACAACAACAATAAGTCCTCACCCTATATATACATATGTATATATATATATATAAATATATATAGGATGGAGCATCTAATCATCATACACACTCAACCACGTGCGATCAATCACCTTAGCGTCCCAAGGCGGGGTGGTCAACCCAATAGCGCTATTATTGTCCATAACGTACCTCAAGAATACGGGCATAGTCATGGAGATTAGACTAAAAATGGTAATGCACTACAAGTACATGTAGCGTAAACAAACAATAGTTATACAATTAATGACTCACGTATAAATGTCCCAACAATGTCTCAATTGTGATAAAACAATAAAATGAAGTTGGAATATATTATAACCACATGATACACCCCAAAAGTATTGAAAATTATAAAGTATGGGGTAGATTACTCACATTAGTCCCAAAACGAAATGCGTGTGTCGTACGATAGACGGTTCGGGTCAAAATGGCCTAGAACCTAATATAATTAATAGTTTTGGTTTAGGAACTGCTAAACGAGAATAGAGTACTAATACAAATAATTAGACACATATTCTTATATTAGATGAATTAACAATAATTCATTTTGATTATAATATTAAGGTATTCATTTGTTAAATGAATTTTAAATTGAATTAATTACTTTGCATAATTAATTTATATTTTCAATTTAGGCCAGATTTTAATAATTTCTTATTAAAATAATAATTTGCCCAATTATAATTATTTACAGATTTTAACAATTATTTATATGAAATAATCATTAAAATGCATTTTTACACGCTTAAATACTTAGGAAAATGGTTTTAAATAGTAAACAGAATTGAAAAATTATGAAATTATTAGGAAATCATTATTTCATACAATATTAGTTACTGTAAAATTTTTATATTTTTCTGAACTGTTTTAGTATTTATTAATACTTTAATGATTAAACAACAACAAAATTCGGGAAAAATAGTAAATGATTCCCAAAAATTCTGTAAAATTAACCATAGTTTTATAACATGATATAGAGCCCAGTGTATACGTTTCAGATATTTGTGACTATGGGAAGTATTTTTTATATATTTCATTATTAATTAATCAATAAAATCATAAATAATAGTAAACAGTAATATAAATGCATGAAACTTCATAAATTATGTTTAATCAATATATAGGTTAATCCCAGAATTTTCTCAGAATTTATTGAATGTAAAAAGTATTTTATGTGAATTATTGCCCTACTTTATTGCAATAATTATAGTAATTCAATAAAAATAAGTTATTTTCTGAAAATTTCCAGAACTTCTTATTTTATTGATGGTATTCTGAGAAAAATCAGGTTTATGCATAAAATGAGTTTTAGATATTTTGGTGGATTTAATTTGTTTCTTGTATGAATTTGAAACTTTTAACAACATACCTTGATGAATGCTTCAAGAGAGATGAAGATTTGAGTATAATAGATTATTCTTGGATGGAATATAAGTATTTCTTGGAGGAAATTTTGAGATTGAGAGTGAGAGAAAGATTAGAGAAGGTTTAAGTGGTGAAGAGAATAATATGTTGGGAGAAAAAGGAAAGGAAAGTGGATGGGAGGTGAGAGTGGGAGACCATGGGAATAATCTTTTTGCTTTTGGTGGTCTTCATAATTTCCCACTAACACAAGCATCTTTTACATAATTAATATAAGAGTTTTATAAAATTTAAAGCAAACTTTATAAAAATAGAGTTTTATAAAATTTAATGTAAAGTTTATAAAAATGGAGTTTTATAAAAGATAGGTTATGATTTGATTATAACAATCTACTTTGATTTGAAGTTTAATTATAGCATTCAAGTTTGATTCTTTTAATTTAATTAGAGCATTATACTTTGATTTGATTTTAATATGGTATCATAATTTAATTTGATTATAGTTATAACGTTGTACTATACTATGTTGCTATTAACGTCAATTTATATCGTAGTGTATGAGTTTTGATCCTATTAGCGTCAAGTAATCTTGAGTAGGGTTTGAATGAGATTGAGAGAGGTTTCGTTTGTGATCTTTTTGAGTGTCCGGCTTCGCAACGCAAGGTCCATAGACCCCGTTAAGCCATGATTTAGTGTCCTACACAATCCCGATGATTGTGCAATAGTGTTTTATCGCTTTGGTTCATTGTTTAGCACTGTTAAGGCTAAGGAAAATCAAACACATGAACTTTCCAAATGATGTTTTCTCATTAAAATAGCGAATTGTACAGTGATTACATAACGTAAACCCTATCATACAAGGGTTAATGGAGTTGACCGGTTTGACTAGTTGACTTTGTTTGACTTTGACTTGACCGAAATTTGATGGTTGTCACACAGCGGGCGGGGGCCCAGTATGTGGTAATGTGTATGGTATGTGGTAGAGTGGGGAACTCACTAAGCTTCGTGCTTACGGTTTTCAGTTTTGGTTTCAGGTACTTCCGGTAGCGGAAGGAAGAGCTCGGGATGATTGCATCGGACACACCATGATGTTTAGCCTGGGATGTTTTATTCTGATTTTATATATGGAACTTGATAACAATGTTCAAATGAAATGTTTTGATAACTTATGGTTTTATTAATGATTTAAAATGAAATTTTTTGTCTTGATTTTTGGGATGTTACAATATTATCAAAATTGGTGTTTAATAATAAAATGAATATTACATGCCATCCTCTTTGGCTTCATAGTATTGTTTGAGTTGCTAACTACTCTTCCAAACCAAGTTTTACACCTACATCCGTATTTCTCTTCGCAAAAGATGAACATTCAGACTTGGTTTTATTTTCATTTTCAGTGTACCTTAGACATCGGTCATTACATCAACACATGATTTAACTAATTTTCATGTATATTTAACAATCATCAAATCATTTTCATTGTTTGACTTATATGATGCAATTTCTTTCTCTTTGCTTCCTTTTAAATATTTCACCTCATCAATAAGATTGGATGAAGGCATTATAGGAGAATTATACGCAATTCATCTTTGACTAGACTTGTAACTTTGTTTATGTGCTTCAACATATGCAACAAATGTAGGTGGCTACTCATCATCATTATTATTTATATCTTCTGTTAGTGTAATCAACATGCCTATTTCTTTTCACAATCTTTAGAAACATTTAATGGACCATTAATCTCATTGTACTTAATCATATCCATGATTCCTTTCTTGATCTAATGACATATCATTTGTCTAATTTATTTCATTGTCTGTTATGATCACATGATCATCCACCATATATTTTCCTCTACCAACTTGTTTATCCTAATGATACCTCAACATATTTAAATCTATAAAGTCTATTGGTGAGAACAAATCTGCAACTCTTTCGATCCATTCTCTTATTATATATTGATCATGTCTAGCTGGAATTCTTATGTGTTTTTGTGCTTATTTTCTGCCATGAGTTGCTAAATAATTTGGATTTCATTTAGTGTAGATGAACCCTAATACTATGTGTTAGTTTCTTGCTTTTATGGATTTTATTAATTTGGTTTATGCTTGTGTTTGATTATCAATACCTAGCATGCTAAAGTTTAAATCTTTGTTGCTTTGATTCAAGTTAAGTGTAGCTGAATGACCATTTTAATTGCATGAACTTGTTTATCTAGTAGTTTAAGATCATTAAATTGCTAGAGCTAGGATTTACCAAATCTTAGTTAGGTAATAAAGGTAACAACTTTAACCGTGTTAGAGAACAAAATTTGATCATAATTGTGTTTGGTAATTTGTCTTGATCATAGATAATTATCTAAGATATATCTTACATAGTCTAATAGTCTTAAATAATCAATTATGTGTTTGGTTGTGTATGATCATTACATAGTAGTTCATGAATTGGTGAAAGCATTAGGAGATCGGATCAAGACTGCTAATGATATCTATATTGGTAACCAACTGAATAAATCCTTGTTTTGAAACTAACCATAGGAAAAATAGGGATTCAAAGCTAAACGGAAGTGTCTTCATAATCTTGATAACAATCGTATTAGTTAAGTTGTTTGCTTAGTTTTTAGTAAATTGAATAGTTTAAGTTAATCTGAACTTGCAAAATCATATAAAAAAAATTCATTTTTAGTTATTGTTTTGAGATTAATTTTTAGCAGTTATTTTATTAGCTAAATTTCGTTCCCGGTATTCAATACCCAACTTACTTTATTATATTATACACGGACTAGGTATACTGCATATAAGTGCATTAGTAGATAATTTAGTTAAGTTTATAAATTTAAAACTGATATGTATATCTATGCACATCATATTGCTAATAGTTTTGGTCTAATAAGTTTTAGTAGATAAAGTTTTTGTTGGTATCGTTATCTTTTTAGTGATATTTAGGGATTGTGGCATGAGAGGGGGGATTACGTTAGATTTCTTCTTCTTTATTGGATGTTCCTTATGGGGCGGAGATGAAGATGGAGACAGATACATGGATCGAAGAAAAAAATGGCGATAGAGATAAGCGAAGTGGGAAAACGCTCGTAATTTTACCACCATAAATATTTTAATCTATTGTAAAAGTTGTAAAAAATAAATTAACTTTACATGATATTGAGACCAAAAACATTTTGAAAGCCACAAATAAATGTCATAATTACAAAAACAAATCATTTTTATACTTAATACAAAATCAAAACTTATATTATAGTTGTTAGGATTCTGATCTTAAACTTAAGATCTTACATTGTTAAGATCCCATAAACGAAAAATGATCCGGATCAGAGTCTATTATGAAAGATAACATAGTCTATTATGAAATAAGATTTATAATTGAATCTTAAGATCACAACTAGAATCTTAATAGGTTAACCCGATCAAATGCCACCTTTTTACTCTTTATTATATATATTGCCTAAAAAAATAGTCCATTATAAATGAATTCGAGCATTTCAAGTCTCAAGAAATCTCGAAAAACATCATCATTTCATCAATTATCTTGATTTAGACAAAACATCACGACACAAATGTTATGTTATTTGTAATCTTATGCATTTAGTTGGCATCACCATATCGTGTTATTCCTACTTTTTGACGCTTGGAACTATAAGAATTATAAATTAATGTTTAGTAAGCCAAAGTTGATTATACTATCGATGTCTTAATCATGTAAATTGTACAAGCAAAGCCTTGCCAACAAATTTAGAAACCAATTTTTGGTAAAATATTTTAATTCCCAATCCAAACTTACACCAAAAGCTAACACTAACTTAAACAAGTGACCAAAAATTTCATTACTCAAAATATTTACTAAAAAGGTTGTGTCCTTTTTATATTGTGGTTCTAAGATGTGACATGACATATATTGGCCAGTTGGTCTTTTTAACCTTATCCCAAGGATGCGAAATTTTAGATAAATGGATGAAATGAAAGGTTTGTAATCATCCATACACGAGCCAGAAATATCAAATCACAAAACGAATAACATGTTACCAACGTTAAGAAAAAAAATAACAAATTACAGTCCTAGAATGGTTCCATCCTATGAGGAATTGGTGTCTTGATGACTTGTAATATCTGAACAACTTCCGCCATTGATGGCCTGCTCGAAGGTATCTGAGAAGTGCATACCAATGCCAGTTTAAGCACCGGTAACACTTCTTCTTCTGGATACTCTCCCATGCTCTCATCAACACAATCCAATACATTCCCTTCTTCCAGCATAACTTTCACTTGTTCATTAAGTATCAACACATTGTCTTCCCCATACTCAATCGGCCGTCTCCCTGTCATAAGTTCTAGAATCAAAACCCCGTACCCATAAACATCGCATTTCTCATTCACCCGTAAGCTTTGGCAAGCAAGTTCTGGAGCCACGTAACCTAACGCACTTTGAAACCGGTTGTTCATCACATGCTTGTCTAGCTTTGATAATAGCCTTGTCAATCCGAAGTCTGAAATCTTCGCATTCAAACTGTCATCAAGGAGAATGTTGCTGGGCTTGATGTTGTAGTGCACGATGGGTGGAGAAAAAGAATGGTGCAAGTGAGCGAGTCCTTTTGCTGATCCTAGCAGGATCTTGAACCGGCTCTGCCATGAAAGAGGTGGACTTGAAGGTGGTCTTTCATGGAGTCTGGTTTGTAAGCTACCATTTGGGACGTAATCAGTCACTAAAAGCTGCAATTTTGGAGTCCAATAGTACCCTTTTAGCGAAACAAGATTCGGGTGTGTCACTTTGGCTAAAACTCTAACCTCTCTATCGAAATCTTCAGGATACTGGATCATGTTTGACACCACAAGATTTTTTATTGCAAAATTATTGCTACCATCTTCTACATATTTGTAGACAGTTCCGAATACCCCTCCACCGATTTCAGCCGCCTTCTTCAATAAAAATTCTGGATTCACACCCCAATCAGGACCTGCTTTTGAATCAAACCAAACAAGCTTCCCCATTGACAAACTTGCTCCTGAGCGGGAAGAGCTTGAACAGCTCTCGAGTGCATTATCAACAAAAGCAAGACGTCTTCTAGCTGAGATATTGAGTAAGCTTATGATTAGAACTCCAATGGAGATCACCACAGCTGCTAATATCGCAATGATGGCTGAAACGCTAAGAAAGCGATGGTTTCCGGAACTTTTTGAAGATTCGTCACTTTCTTCTCCTCTATGTCTTCCCA
The DNA here is from genome assembly GCF_052849685.1 of Lactuca virosa. Classification (NCBI taxonomy): domain Eukaryota; kingdom Viridiplantae; phylum Streptophyta; class Magnoliopsida; order Asterales; family Asteraceae; genus Lactuca; species Lactuca virosa. Next base: position 149,777,320 of record NC_136427.1, on the reverse strand, counting down.
TTTGATTCCCATATGCAAATGGATTAAGCACCAATGGCTTTGGCACATTCATTTTACATGGTCCTTTCAACAATGGTGAGCAGATACCTAGATTACCCTCGAGAGAACTTTGCTCTAAGCTTTGAAATATGCCCCCAGTAGGAAGTCTTCCTTGAAGCCTGTTGTAAGATATATTTACTGCCAGAAGGTTTTCGAGCTCACCTAGCTCCTGTGGTATCTCACCACTCAGTTGGTTGTACTCCAGCTTCAAAATCTTGAGCTTTTTCAGTTGTGACATTGATCCTGGAATTGAACCAGTCAAGCTGTTGTGAGACATACTCCTGCATAATAAAAATCACATGTGAAATTACAAAATTGCCCCTGTAGATGCAAAGAAAATCTTCATTTCAAGGTTATAAATGTGAAAAAGACTTACAGCAAGTAAAGGGATGTACAGTTTCCAATCTCATCAGGTATTGAACCAGTGAAAGAGTTTCCATCTAGCTGAAGAATTCCAAGACTGCCTGAGTCACAAATGTCGCTAGGGATTGACCCCTGAAAGGAGCCATATCGGAGATCTAACACAGTTAGATTTTGGAAGTACCCTAACTCTGGGGGTATTTTTGTCTCAAAATTATTCCATGACAAGTTCAAGTATCTTAACTTTGAGTTAAGTCCTATTTCAGCTGGAATATCGCCGGTGAGTCTGTTTCCAGATAGATCTAGAGATTGAAGATTTTCAAAAAGCTTTCTTGAACCTTGAGGGATAGAACCAGTAAGTTCGTTCCTGGAAAAGTCAATTTGGTCCAACCCCAGTTCAAATAAAGCATCGGGGATGCTACCATTGAACTTATTCCCTCTTAAACGAATAACCGATAGTTTACTGGAGGAAACTAATGACGATGGAATGCTCCCACTTATACTATTACCAGAAACGCTTATATAAGTCAGTGAACTTAAGTGATCACCCATTGATTCCGGCAGGATTCCGGTCAAACCATTGCCTGAAAAATCCAAGTATTCCAAGCTGCCCATGCTTCCAATCCATTGAGGGAAGTCACCAGATAACATGTTGTTGGCTAGATTCAGATAATTAAGAGAAGAAAGACGATGGAAAGATTCTGGAACAGTTTCCGTGAAGAGATTATTGCTTAAATCTAGCTTCTTCAAGTGTGGACACAAACCAATATCAGAAGGCAAAGCTCCTGTGAAGTGATTTCCTTCTAAAGAAAGCTCTTTCAGGTCATGCAAAGCGTATACACCATTAGGGATGGATCCCGAAAACGAATTGTGAGAAAGATCCAACGTTCGGATTCGGATCAACGACCACATACCTGATTTGAAGTCTAAATTACCCGAAAAACGATTGTTGGAAAGGTCAAGATGATTTAGTGTTGTACATTTGGAAAGTGAGGCAGGAATGGGACCTTCAAGGTTATTTCCCGATAAGGAAAGTGATCTGAGTGATAAACAGTTTATGAAGAACTCTTCAGGAACTGGTCCAGATAATGAGTTTTCTGATAAATCAAGAAACTTAATGCTGCCTGAGCTCATTAAAGAGCCGGGGATTCGATCGGAAAAGCCATTTCGACTCAGATTAAGCTGTTCGAGATTGGGAAGGAGTGATAGTTCATGGTTAAGGTATCCTGTGAAGTTGTTGTTAGCAAGTGAGAGTACCTTGAGGTTCTGCAACTTCTCGAGACCTCTACCAATCTTCCCGGAAAGACTTAATCCGTCGAGAGAGAGTCCGGTGACCCTGCTAGTGACCGGGTTGCATGTAACGAACATCCAAGAACATGGGCTTTCATCATCTTGGTTCCACGATGATAGATGTGATGATGGGTCAGTAACAGAAGATTTGAAGACTATAAGTCCCAAAACTTCATCGTTTAGCTTGAGGGATTCATCGGCATTAATGGTAAAAGAAGCCACTGATACGATGAACGCAAAGATGAAAAGTCGAAGAAAACCCATCATCAACTCTTTCTCTCTCTAGAAACTATATTGAGGGCATTCTGAAATGGGAAAAATATGGTTTTACCTAAAGAATGTGATTATGAAGATGGAAATGTGTGAAAGAATATTTGACGCAAGTTTCTTTAGAGGGAATTCTGTGAGGATATGAAGAGACAATCGACAAATGGTGCATAAAAAATTGTAGTGGACCTACTTCATCACATGCATTCCCCCTTACCTACGGTGTACTAGTACTACCAGTAACAATCACAATATAAAAAAGAATATGATGGATTAAAAATAAAGTTATTAAAATATCTATTGTTTTACATTGATAAAAGAATAGGAATAGTTGTCTTCTTCTCATAAGACAAGAAAATAGAATGCTTTATAAACATTAAGTTTTCAGAATAATCCTTATTATTTTGAACTTGTTTATTTTTGGGAGAATGACTTATGACGAAATCACATTTATATTTTATAATGTTTTGTTCACGATTAGATAAATTTTTTTTTTTATATATTTTTGACTATTTAACTTGTCATATTTATTTACATGTTACATTGTGACCGGCTATCTTAGGTGACAATGACAACATGTCAACACTTAACTTTCTTTATTTTTAATAGAGATTTTAATTTGCATTTTTGTTTGTATTATTTATCTAAGTATTATTTTTAATGCATCCATAATGATTAATTATTTATCATAATTATAGCATTTTGATTTGACAAATCAATTTTCTACTCATTTAATTTTAGCAAAAACTTATTATTATAAATATTAATTAATCATTGATGAATTCTAAACATTTCTTTTTAATTAATAGATATATTTTTATTTTTGTAAAATATTTTATATAGCCTGTTATATTTTTTTTCTTTTCTTTTTAAACATATGCAATATTTCTAAAGTAAATTGAATGTAACAGTAAAATTAAATAAATTAAATATGTAACAATATATGTGTAGGCTCTTTTAAAAAAATAAAAAGAAATTATTACATAACAAATGAAAAAAGTTATAATATAAATGTTTTAAGATTATTACAACTTTTTATATACATTTTAATTAGAAGTTTATAAACTTTTTATTTTTTTATAGAGTATTCTAAACTTGTATTTAAGGAAAGTATTTTAAAATGTTATAAAAAATATTAAATTGTCATATAAAATCTATGAAATATTTTAAAAATGTTGTAAAAAAAAAGTTTAGAAAGAGTTGTATGAAAATTATAAAAAATGTATGAAAATGTAAAAAAAAAATTATAAACTTGAAAGAAAAGTTTAAAACATTTAGAAAATACTCGATTTAAAAGCAGTTATATAAAAATTATATGAAATTAAAAAAAATTAAAATATAATCGAAGTTTAAAATATTGTATTACAAAAACCTATAAGAAAAAAATATTTTAAATATGTTGTAATGAATTATAAAAAGTCTTAAAAAATTCGTAAAAAAATTGTTCACATTTAGACAACTTTTTTTGTATACATTTAACCATTTAACTTGTTAAATGTGTTCATATGTTATCATTGTCGCCGGAGATAGCATGTGACAATAGTAATATATGAACACATTTAACAAGTGAGTACCATGAAAAATAATTTTCCCTTTATTTTTTTCATTCTAGTTACTCCAACAAGTAATAAGTGATATGGTTGTTGATATCAACATACGTCAATGTTATAATTAGTTATTCAATCTGTCTTGATGTTTTGTTTTAGTCGTTATATTTTGTTTAAACAATCACTAGTCACTTGACTTACTTAAAAATTTTATTTCAGTTATTATAACTAATGATAGCTCGTTAACCTAGGGAAAATGACTCTTGAGGGTAACTAACTGTTGCGTTTGTTTTAATTTGGTTCATTTCCTTTTTTGTACTCAATATACCATCGAACTTGTTGTTTGTGTTCACCATAACCCTTTTGACCGACTTTTGACCTGTGATAGCCAGTGAAAGGGTTATGGTGAACACAAACAACAAGTTCGATGGTATATTGAGTACAAAAAAAGGAAAGGGACAAAATGAGAACAAACTCAACAATTGGTTACCCTCAAGAGTCATTTTCCCTGAAAAGTTAAATGAAATTAAAGTTGCAAAATTATCAAAAACAGCAACCTTCTTTGGCCATAACATATATGAAGAGCGTTTCGGAGGGATAACTTCGTTAAAACATGGTATATGTTATGCTTACTATGGTTAGCTGTCAACACCTCTCTGCAAAATGATATGATTGTGTATGAGAGGTATATTTATCAGCATAAACGTTTACCTTAAGGTATATTATGGTGATGTGTCTGCAAAATCTGCATGATATTGTATATATTGATGTTGTATCTTATCCTATGAATTCGATCTTAAAACTAAGTAAACTAAAAAATCACAGCACTTGTGATTCCACTCATTTGTAGACTTGTCTAGAATCCATGATATGATAAATCATTTGATTGGAAATCTAAATGTAGTCATGAAATGCACCTGCTTAGTCAAGATTCCCCTAATAAATATTCAAGTGCATTACAAAGTTGTACATGCATGAATAATGTTCTTTTGTAGGTTATGTTTTGAAGAGAAGCAAGAATGAATCTGATAAAGTCATTAATATCAGTAGGAGATGACGTCGCATTTGCTGTAAATGAGTAAAGGGAAAATGAATCAGGAGGGTAACCAAGTGTTGCATTTGTTCTCATTTGGTCCCTTTTCTTTTTTTGTACTCAATATACCATCGAACTTGTTGTTTGTGTTCACCATAACCCTTTGACCGACTATCACAGGTCAAAAGTCGGCCAAAAGGGTTATGGTGAACACAAACAACAAGTTCGATGGTATATTGAGTACAAAAAAAAGACCAAATGAGAACAAACGCAACAATTAGTTACCCTTAAGAGTCATTTTCCCGTTAACCTATGGAGGTGGCTATTTTTTGCCATGATGCCTTTACATGTTAGCATCCTAAGGAAAGGTGTACATAATTAGTGCCATGTCTACCTTTCTTCTAGGAGCTCGAATTAGGAGGATGATCCTTCATCACATGGGCTCTTTTTTGTATGAAACAATTGAAAACATGAACAAGTTGGACCAAAAAGAATGCTAGTACGAGCAGACCAAAGTGAAAATAATTATCAACGGTGACTGTGAATTTTTGTAACATCCCAAAATCCAAGACCAAAATTTTCTGTTGGGTCTGGGGTTTTGCGTCTTTGGGCTCGTGTTATAGTCCATTTTGTATTCACGATTTGGGCCTGTCCAACCGTGTTTAGTCTTTAGGGTTTATATATAGTGCATGCATGCTTAGATTAGACACGCTTCTCATTGATTATTTTACATTGAATCGCACTGTAACCCTAGCACACCTCTACAGTCGAAGTTCTTCATCGAGCTCTTCTGAGGTGGAGCATATTATAATCATTCGACATTCGTCTGATTCATTCTTGTGTTCTTTCATTGCTTTACATTTGTTTATCTGTTAAGAATCTGTCGATCAAATAGTGCATTAATCACATCAATTGGTATCAGAGCAGGAGACTGTGTAATACATACGCATCTCTTCTGTTTGAAGAATCATTTAGGGTTTCCACTTTTATCGAATCTACAGGAGCCATTGTTTTTATTGGCGGTGTTTCTTGTGTTTGATAAAACCCTAAGTCAAACTTTACAAGTCTGATTCTAGAAGATAAAAGAAGAATGTCATCATGTCTCACGACGATTCTCAAACCAATCCGATCAACATCTCTAACAGCATTGGATCCACTACTAGGATTCCCATTCTCTACACTCAAGACTATGAAGTATGGACGCACCACTTCAAGGACTACGTGGTTGGATTAGAAGACAATGGCTATGTGATCTGGGAGGCGATTACCTTGGGTCCATTCGTTCATTCCTGAACGAATAGACAAATTAAGACATAAAAGGAGTATAACCAACTCTTGATAGATGTTGAGAAGATTACTCAAGACGAGAAAGACAAGCTGTCGTGTAATGTCAAATCCATGAGAATGATTAGATTCGCTTTGCAATCTGACACATTTCGTCTAGTAAGCTAATGCACTACAGCAAAAGAAATATGGGATAGGCTGAAAGAGTTGTATTCCACAGATGAAGATCTAGAGCACTCCATCCAAACCTTGTTGCTCTCTGAGTTCGGTGCTTTCCAACAAAAACCGGAAGAGAAACTCATTCAGAAATTCGATCGCTTCAACCATCTGCTTAGTAAAATTATCAAGCATGGTATTGAAAGAAAGGTGATAGAACAAAAGGTTACATTCATGAATGGCCATAGACCCAAATGGATGGCAGTGGTCTCGATTGTGAAGGCTCATGAGCAATTTAAATCCTATTCGCTGGAAAAGCTGATGGGTATTCTCAAATCGCATGAAAGTGTGGTGTCAAAAGAAGCGAAAGTAGTTTCGGGTGTGGGATCCTTGGCCCTTGTTTCTAAGAGCAAGAATATGACAGAAGAAGAGGAAGAGTCAGATATGTTAGAATGCGATCTGACAAGTGAAGAATATGCTATGATGATTACTAACCCGAATAAGTTTGCCCGTAAAAAGTTCCCTGTCAACAAGAACCGAAACTGGCAGGGAAGCTACAGTTCTGAAAAGAAGAAAGAGGAGACCAAGAACATTTCTCAGAAGGACGAAGAAAGGAAGGAGAGCAAGCTTATGGATGATTCAGGATATGATTGCAACTACTGTCACGGCAAGAACCACTTTGCTAAGGATTACATGCTGAGAAAGATGTCTGAAAAGAAGGATGGTGAAGATGACGAGGCTTACTACATGCGTAAGCTGGAGGAACTGAAGAAGAAGAAATCTACTAACAGTTCTATGAATGCTTTAAGTGTGCAGGAAAACTGTGATGATGATGAGTTCGGTGGCGTAGAAGTCTGGTCTACCGACTCTGAAGACGATGAAGTACGAAAGCCCTCGCATGGCAGAGCCTTCGTGGTGAAGAAGGAAAGTGAAAAGTCTGCTGGACGATGCTTGATGGTGACGGCTGGAGCATCACATATGAGGGGCTATAAGACCGAAGGTAAGCATGATGAAGCGAAGGAAAAGGAAGAAAAATGTTTCGCGGCCGAACCTGTGAGTGAAAGAATCAATGATTGTGATCAGTTGATCAAGAAGGTACAATCCACTCTTGAATCCCTTAAAATACCGGTAACCAACTATGAAAAAGAGTTAAACGAATTAAAATTCAAGTTTTTTAATTTAAGTGGAAGTCTAATGCAAACACGTCTAGCGAATGCTAACCTAACTGATCAACTCAGCAGGGTATCTTCCAAGAGTGAGGAAAGAAGGATGTGGATTGAGCAGAAGGAATTGGAGTTAATTAGGGCTAAGGATGAACTTATTTATTTGCAACGTGACAATTTGAAGTTTTTAAAACAAAGGAATATTTTTTGTTTGGTTGCTAAACGTTTATATACAAATATCACCCAGTTGCATCTAGATTGTGAAATAGAAAAAAAAGATTCATAAAATGATTTTGCCCTTCCTTGAATTCAAGGAGGATGAAATCGATGCTGAATGTTATGAGTGTGAATCTATTGTGTCCTCAGAAAAGGTTTCAGAAACCTACAAATACGGACTGGACAAAATTAAGGCCTTTATTGAGTCCAAAGAACACAAAAGTATGGTTAAGAATCTATTGGATGAAAATGACAAATTACAAATCAAGGCCGAGACCATACAGAAATTTGACTCATCGGATGTTAAATTAAGTTTAGAACATAAGATTGATGTGGAAACCACTTCTGAATTTGACGATGACAGTGAGATGAGCGAAATCTCTGTAGAAGACGAGGTTGATTGTTCTGAGTTACTTAAGAACGAACCCGAGCCCGTGAAACCTCTCATATCTGAAAATTTTGTTGGGTACACTCGCTTGTCCAAGGACAAATCCAAGGTCCTCAAAGAAAAGGCAGTTGTTTATCAAAAGGTGCAAACTGTGCCTACTCAAGTGTATGTCGTTACAAGGGTGAATAAGAAATAGACAGTGGAGTTGACCGCCTTGGTTGACAACGATAATGCCGAAGGTTGCAAAAATTACTTCTGGTCCACCCCCATTGACAACGCTGATGAAACAGTCGGTCTGTCAGAGCGAACTCTATGGAGAGTCAAGGGCAGATACGTGGCCGAACCAGTCAACAAACCTTCAAGTTTCGATAAACCCAGTTCAAGTGGTACAAAAGACATACCAAACGAACCACTGAGAGCTTCCAGCGAATCATCAACAACAACCAAAGCTCATAAGAAGAATACAAAACCCAAAGCCAACATTCACTTGACTCAAGAGCAACTTGCAGAACATAAACGCCAGAGGAACAAAATATATTTAAAGAATCTTAATGAGAGGAAACAATTTTGGCAATCCCAAAACCCTACCTATGTTCACTATAAAAAGGCTTCCAATCTCAAGATAAAAGAGGAATCAAAAGCCAAGTCTTCTTCGTAAAATCATTACCAGTCATACAGTCAGATGAACCGAAAGCCAAGCTTCAGTCCCAACACTAGCACTGACAAGAACCGAAAGCCCTTTTTTGGTTCTAAAATCCATCCCCAACCAAAGTTGAACCAAGTGAAGGATATCAAAGTAAAGGGAAAGCTCTTCTCGAATTCTGAAGTCAACATTAAGAAAACGTCAGCTAACCCTAGGGACCAAAAGACTAACAAACTAACTAAAAGTGAACCATGTGAATCACCTCAACCAAAACAAGTGAACAACAAAATTAAAGTTTTTACCATTAAAATAGAAAATAACACCACCTTAATAAAAAGAACATATATGATCGATCTTTTTGTTGCACTTCCCTATTCTGTGAAAGACTCACGAAGGCCCAAGAAACTTTGGGTTCCTAAATCTGTTTAATTTTTGCAGGTTATAAGTGACGAGCAGTTCGACAACGAATGGTATATCGATAGTGGCTGCTCACGTCACATGACAGGAAGAAAGGAGGAGCTAAGGGAGTTTCGTTCCCTTAAGAACGGTGGATGTGTCAAATACGGAAACAATTCATATGACACAATCAAAGGGTATGGTATGATCACAAATGGTGAGTTCTCAATAAGAAAGGTTGCATACGTGGAGGGATTGCAGCACAACCTCATCATTGTCTCTCAACTAGTTGTGGGGACCGGATTGAAAGTTTTGTTCGATGATGAAGGATCTGAGATAGTTGAAAAACAAACGAAGAAAGTTCTGTTGAAATCTGAGCGCAAAGGGGAAATGTATCCTCTTAATATCAATCCAATTCAAGGGAAGCCAGCAATATGCCTGCTGTCGAAAGCTAGCTCAGGTTAAAGTTGGTTGTGGCACCGAAGGCTCTCGCACCTTAACTTCAAAGATATTAACAAAAAGGTGCTTGGTGATCACGTGCGAGGACTTCCAGTTCTCAAATTTGATAAGGAGCATTTATGTGCCGCATGGGAAATGGGAAAACAAAGCCGAAAGAGACACCCTACTCGCATTAATACAAAGATCATTGAACCCCTTGAACTTTTGCACATCGACTTATGTGGCCCTTCGGCTATCGAAAGCATCGGTGGTAACAAGTTCATTCTTGTTATTGTAGATGATTTTTCACGTTTCACCTGGGTTTTCTTTCTCAAATAGAAATTAGAGGCGACTCCTAAGCTAAAGATTTTCATCAAGCAAGTGGAACTGCAATTGCGAAATATGGTGAGGAACATAAGAAGTGATAACGGGCTGGAGTTCAAAAACAAAGATCTTGAAGAATTTCTAACTGAAAAGGGGGTGTCTCACAACTTCTCTGCTCCCTATACTCCACAACAGAATGGAATTGTCAAAAGGCGAAACCGTTCATTGTGTTAGGCCGCCCGAACCATGTTGAGTTTCGCTTCCCTACCACTATATTTTCGGGCTGATGCTATAGCCGCTGCATGTTTTACCCAGAACCGAAGCTTCATCAACAAGCGATTTTCCATCACTCCATACGAAATTATGAATAATCGCAAGCCTAATGTCAAGTTTTTCCATGTGTTCGGTTCACGATACTTCATTTTCAACTTAAAAGAACACTGAAACAAGTTTGATGTCAAGGCAGATGAAGGGATTTTTCTTGGTTATTCGCTTACTTCAAAGGCATATAGGGTACTGAATAAACGCTCAAAGAAGATTGAGGAAACCTACTATGTGACTTTTGATGACAACTACATGAAGAAAATTCGAACATGCGAAGGTCCAATGGAGAAAATCTTTCATGAATCAGGTCAAGTCTCAGTTCCCATATCCAATCTGTTTGAAGAATATATGTTGCTCTTTGATGAACCAAAAAAAAACAATTCACTCAGAAGCAAAAGCAGCAGATAATAAAATCGAAAACTTGAAAAAGGTCATCGACGAAGCTGTTAAAGATATGGAGAACGAACCTCATGAACCAACCGAGAAGCAAACCCCAAGCGAACCACCCGAATCAAGCAATCCTCCAACTTCAAACGACTCTCCAAAAGAAAGCTCTACATTTCAGGGGGAGAGTTCGACAACACCAAAATCCACTGATTTTCCTTTCCAGGGGGAGAATCCTTCACCAACAACGAACCATAGTGATCCAACCGAGGGGGAGAATCCTGAACCTGAAATGGGATTCGCTTCACCATTTGAGGGGGATAATGAACATACAAATGATGAAGGCGATCTATCAGAACTGGAAGAAGAAATCAATGTTGAGCTGGATCCGGCCTATGATCCAAATTACCCTCCTCTCACGAAATGGACAAAAGATCATCCTAAAACTCAAATCATTGGTGAATCTTCTGAGAGAATCCTAACACACTCTCAATTGAAGGCGAAGCAAACTCCTTTATTCTCTCAAGTAGAATTTTGCATGTTTAACTCGTTTTCTCCAAAATTGAACCGAAGACGGTAAATGCTACCCTTGATTACTCCGATTGGGTGCAAGCTATGCAAGACGAACTCCATGAGTTTGAACGAAATCGAGTTTGGAGACTGATTCCCACTCCAAAGGATGCATCAGTTGTTGGATTAAAATGGGTCTTCAGGAATAAGATGGATAAAGAGGGTAATGTTATTCGCAACAAAGCGAGGCTGGTGGTGAAAGGATATTGTCAGGAAGAAGGGATAGACTATGAAGAGACCTTCGCTCCCATAGCAAGGTTAGAATCAGTAAAGAATCTTTCTGGCATATTCTGCACACAAAAACTTCGAAGTTTTCCAAATGGATGTCAAGTGTGCTTTCTTGAATGGTGAACTCGAAGAAACAGTGTACTTTGAGCAGCCACCTTCATTTGTGAACGAGAAGTATCCGGATCATTGCTACATTCTGGATAAAGCAGTCTACGGTTTGAAACAAGCCTTAGAGCATGGTATGAAACTCTAACACGCTTTCTTAAAATGTCCAAATTCAAAAAGGTTCGGTTGACCCAACCTTCTTTCGCAAGAAAGAAGGCGAACACTTAATGATAGTCCAAATTTATGTTGATGATATCATCTTCGGCTCCACGAATCCTAGCTTAACAGTTGAATTCAGGAAGTTGATGGATACAAAATTTGAGATGAGCGCAATGGGTCCGATTAACTTTTTCCTTGGACTGAATATTAGACAGGGACCAAAAGGCATTTTTATTAATCAGGAGGCTTACACGAAGACTCTGCTAGCAAAGTTCGGTATGATGGGAGACTCTAAAGTAAAGGTTCCAATAGCATTCGACACAAAATTAACACCATCTCTGGAAAAACCAGCTGTTGATGTAGCACTCTATCATCAAATGATAGGGTCTCTTATGTATCTAACAGCTAGTAGACCAGATATTATGTTCTCTGTCTGTTATTGTGCCAGGTTTCAAGCGAACCCAAGAGAACCTCATATGATTGCAGTGAAAAACATCTTCCGGTATTTGAAGCGAACGTCGTCTCTCGGTCTATGGTATCCTGCAAATTCCGGTTTCTTTGTTCAAGCCTTCTCTGACGCTGATCTTGGTGGATGTGGACTGGACCAAAAGAGCACAACTGGCGGGTTCCAATTCCTTGATGGTAAACTTGTCAGTTGGCAATCAAAGAAACAAACTTGCGTGTCTCTTTCTACAGCCGAAGCTGAGTATATCGCTGCGGCATCATGTACTTCGCAAGTCATATGGATACCAAGCCAACTTAGGGATTATGGCCTAAGCATGAAGAAAATTCCCCTCTACTGTGACTCTGAAAGCGCAATCAGAATTTGTCACAATCCAGTGCAACACTCCAAGACGAAACATATTGCACTAAGATACCATTTCATCAAGGACCATGTTGAAGATGGTAATATCGAAGTCCATTTCATTAGATCTACTGATCAACTGGCAGACATATTCACTAAGGCCTTACCTGAAGCAAGTTTCAATAAGATACTCCAAGGCTTGGGAATGATGGAAGCTGAATCAGTACCGAAACCCCTTTCCTCTCACTAACACTATACAAGCGAAATAGAGCGAACGCTCGGTCTATTTCGGTTACGGATTTTTTTTTGGAACCGAAATGAACCGAACGCTCGGCCCATTTCGCTTTGTCTTATCTTGGGATTGATTTCGGTTGTATATTTCTGTATAGAGTGTTTCACTTTTCGCCTGATTTTCTTTGTTATTTATTTTATTTTCTGTTTTTATTATTTTTCAGAATTTACAAAAATCCAAAAATATTTTATTTTCTGTTTTTATTAGTTTTCAGAATTTACAAAAATCCAAAAATATTTTATCTTCTGTTTTTATTATTTTCCAGAATTTACAAAAATCCAAAAATATTTTAATTTCTGTTTTTATTATTTTTCAGAATTTACAAAAATCCAAAAATATTTTATTTTCTGTTTTTATTATTTTTCAGAAATCACAAAAATTCAAAACTACAAAAATATTTTTTTAATTCTTATCTTGTTTCAAGTTTCCAGATGTGACAAAAAATGATGTTGGGGCAGGTATAACTTTATCATCTCTGTACTAGCTAGGTGTCCCTAGAAGCATGCTGCTGCATGTAGACCGAAGCCTCCAAGACTCTGAGTGAAGCCTTAATGATTCGATAAACACCAATCGTTTCTTCCCAATTAGGCTGCTAAAATCTCTCAAGTCATGAGCTACCTTACTCTTCTCATATTGAGTGAAGAGTTGTCTGCTTTGTCATTTTGTATAGGAGAGGTACTCTCGGTTCCTTAACCACCTCCACTCATTTCTCTATTTTGTTTCTCTCCATAAACGTAACCCTTGAGACTCTCAGCATTACCACTGAGGTTTATGGTTACAAAACATCTGTGTTAATGATCTTAGTTTCGTTCACCACGTGCTAAGTGAAACCCAATATCCAATACCTTAAATGAATTGACGTTGAACGCTCTAATGTTCAAGCTATTACTTGTTACCTCAAGAAATCTCTTTTTATTTTTGCGTGATCTTTATGAAATTGTCTAACACCAAGACGTTTCTTCCCATAGGATCCAGTTTTGTTTTTATTTTTGAGATTTCTAATATTCATCAAGTCACTTAATTATCTAACCTGCTTGTTCAATAGGCCACATCGGTCTCACAAGCACTTTATCCAACTTTCGGTCTTATTTCAAGCACTGAAGTTCGGTTGAAGTTAAACCACCCTTTAAAGCCTTATTTTGAAAAGAAGCCTTTCAATGTTTCTTTACAAACATGTGATCGTATTTTAACGGGAAACCACACAGACACTTCTAAGTCTCTTTTGACTTTGAAGGAAGAGATTCGTGCCCAGGATCTTCAGTTTCGTGTCTATATTGACATCACTTATATTCCCATAAATATTTTTGCTTTATTCTTTTTTATTGGCACACTCTTGCACGAGAATCCATGTGATTTTCACAAGTCTAGTTCGGGTTACTAGTGGCTATTTTCATATTTATAAGTTCGGTTTCATATGGTATCATGGTGCATCTTCTTTGAAGAATTGAAAGAGTCTTTGAAGTTGAAGAGGAGGTAACTGGATAAGAATTGATTTGGGCACGTGAATTTGAAACGGTTTTTATCATCACGCCTGATGACGTCTTCATAGGGAAACACAACTGTCAAATCGCGCTTTTCCAGGTGACGTTTCCGAAGATCAGGGAATGATTCCACAAGATTTTCTCTCTCATGGTAATCGTATAAAAGGTCCAGACTTTCCTCTCTCACCTTTTTACCGTTTACTACTCCTCTCTCAAGAACACATCGGCGTTTATATTGTTCATCTTCTTCCTCAAACCTGCAACAATGGCTGAATCTTCTTCAGTTCATGAACAAACTGCTTCATCGACCTTGCTGGTCATCAAACCAAACCAGAATCTTCTTATCGAATTGAATCCATTCCTCTATGATCCTTATATGCTACAAGTGGTTGAATGTCTAAAATATTCACCACTCGTAACTGCTCTCATCAAGGTGGAATCTGTACCGATGTCTCTACTTTCCCAGGTGTATACCTCTGCCGTTTATGACAAACGCAAAGACAGGATCTATTTCGAAATCTTCAATCACAAGACCTCAGTCTCCAAAGCTCGCTTCTGTTCGTTGATAGGGCTTCCTACTAGTGATTCTTTGGTGAATCCTGACTCCATCACCACCACTCAACTGTTCACAATGTTCTACGATATGGGGTATACTGACGTTCTCACCACATTAACGAAGTTCAAGAAATCCTGCCTTCCACCACAATGGAACAAAAATTTTACCCTTCTAGTTAAGGGTTTATCAGAAAGGGTTGCAGGTTCAGACGGATCAAGCAAAGGGTTTATGACCATTATCTATGGTGTCTACCATGGTCTAAACCTCGACTATGGAACGCTTATTTGGGCTCAAGTGGTACAGAGTCTTAATTCATCTGCAAGTGACTCAGAGATTTCTTGTGGTCGGTTCTGGAAGCTTATAACTAAGAGGGCGATTGAAACCTTTCAGGTTCCAGTAATGGCGGATGCCCTGCTCTCATCTATTGCGACCTTTAACATAAAGAAGATTATTGTCACTGATTGAACCAAGTTCTTATTCATTGGGTCCATTCCTGAATCTATGTACCAAAGTGTTGCTACAGTTAGCAATGTCATGGATGAATACATAAAAATTCCTCCTACGGGACCAAGGCAATTGACTGCGGAGATGCAACTTGCTCTAGACGCGGTTGAAAAACCAACAAAAAGGGGGAAGAAACCAGATTCCAAAAAGAATGAGACCGAAGGTCCTTCATCCCAAACTGCAACGTCTAAAAAGCGTAAAGCTGACACGGCAGCTCCTTCGGCTCCAAAGAAGAAAAAGGTTAAGAAGATGACAAAGAAATTGAAGGCATCCTCGCCTAGTGATTCAAATTATGTTCCTTCTGATGATGATCAAGAGAAGACAACCGAAGGTGAAGATGTTTACAATGAAGACTCACCAAGGGGAAACACACCTCCACGTTCTCCAACTCAAGAGGTACCCCTTAATGACTCGGTTCCAACTCCTCCTCCTTCTCCAACTCACACTACTATTCCTATTTCCATTGCTCCACTTCCACCACCTGTCTCTTCTGTACCCACTTCCACTATACCTCTACCACCACCCATCTTTTCTCAAGCAACTTCAACAACAACAACAACCCCAACCGAACCTCTGGTTCGTGTCAACGTATCTGATACGGGGGCACTTACCTCAGGAACCGAAACCCCTGTTACAAACCCACCTCCATCACCATCACCCACAACCGAGTCTGAACCTATTCTTGGTGGCGCTGATATGGACTTGGAGTCATTCTACTATAGTCCTTTTCGAGTTTAATTTGACGATGATGATGATGATGTTCCTCTTACCAAGCGTCACTTGAAGGATCTTAATACCAAGCTTGATCAGCTACTGGGATCTTCTGCTACTTCCTCCACTTTAGCATACTCTGAAGCTGCTATGAAGGCTTTGGTTGAGACTTTGATCAAACAGGATGATCATTCTATTGATAAAGCTACTCAAGCTGTCGAGGCTGCCACTCTCTCTTCCAACAACGCTATTGCTGAGGTCAAAACCCTTATTTCTGATTCAAAGACATTCATGGAATCTCATCAAAGCACTGCAGAGGCCAATACCATTAAAGCAAATGAAGCCATTGCCTCTCTGTCCAAATCTCTTAAGGGTGAAAGAGAAAATTTTGAAGCAGTTTGTCAAGGTCTTCAAGCTGATAGTGATACCCTTCTTTCTTCTGTTGATACACGTCTTGCCAAATTTCAAGCAGACCTTGCCCTGGACAACCAAGTGAGGGCAGATCTTGTTCTCTCCCAATCTCAGATTGCCAATCTCACTTTGGGCCTTAGTCAAGCATAGAAGGAGATTGAAGCCCTCAAGACCGAACGCACAGTGATTAAAAGCTGTGTGAGTGATGTGCATCTACTTCTTTCAAATCTTTTGGATGCTCATGATTCGGTTCTTACAATCATTGTCCGACAACACTTAAAGGAAAAACTTCTTCCTGCTTTGGAAATGTTAAGTCGGATAGAGGGTGTTACGGAGCCGATTGCTACTCCGCAACAAGGGGGAGAAGATTCTCAAAATCCTCCCAAACAGCCGAAGGTCACCACTAAACCGAAGGGTAATGAAGCTTCGGGTTCTAGTGTGTTGGACAAAAACAAAGTCATTATGGGTCATATTGATGACGAGGAGGAAACTGAGGAAGAACTTCTAAAAAGAAAGAAACATGATAAAGAGCTTGATGAAACTCTGAAAGTGGCCAGAGAAGAAGAAGAGAGAGAGAAAAGGGAAAAAGAGGCACATGATACGCTGGAGTGCAAGAAAGCTCTATTCCTTTTATGGACCGAGGAGAAGTTGATAAAAGAAGCAATTGAGTTTCCAAGCACTCATTGGCTGGAACCAGTTACTTCGTTTGATTGTGAAAACACCAAGGACTCGCAATTTGATATGCCTATAACCCAAAAGGCCTTTGTGTTTCACAGTTTTGATGCGACTGTAAATATTCATTCTCCAGACCCGAAGGTTGATCGGGATCTTATTGATTTTTATCTCAAATATTCTCAACCCCAGTACTTGACGTGGAGTGCACAGAAAATTACATCCGTCAAGGTACTGAAGCCTACTTCGGCAGGGCCTTTTGTCAATGTTGGTTTCAGGGTGACCCGAGGGTCAGATGATTCGGTTCATACGTTTACACTGGCTGATCTACTGAACCTGAATCCCCACGATTGGATTCTTCTAAACAACATTCTGCTCTCCAATCCACAGCAGTACGAGCCAATCATTGATCATATCAAGAGAATGCTAGCTTCCTACATTCATGAGGTTGCTAAGATGGATCAGGAGATTGCTCTTGTCATGAGGAAAAGGCCTACAGTCAAACCCATTCGGACTTCATGCGATGCTACCAAGATGAAGATGGGCAAGATTGATTCAAAGTATTGTGCTGTGATGTTCACTAGACAAGGCAATCAGAAGTTCGTGTTCTATCTTGATGATAAACACCTGTTTTCCATGGCTTGCTTGGAGCATATTTTGGATATCATCCACAGGTGTAAATAGAACGAAGCTGCAGATAAGAAGAACTTCACGGACATGCTTCGGTGGTATATAGACTTCCGTCATACTCTTCTTGCCATCATACCGAAGCTCTTCAAGACAATGAAGAAGGGTGTTGTTGCCCAACCCATTTGACCTCTCGCCTCCATTGACGCAAAGGGGGAGATTGTTGGGTCTGGGGTGTTGCGTCTTTGGGCTTGTGTTATAGTCCATTTTGTATTCACGGTTTGGGCCTGTCCAACCGTGTTTAGTCTTTAGGGTTTATATATAGTGCATGCATGCTTAGATTAGACACGCTTCTCATTGATTATTTTGCATTGAATCGCACTGTAACCCTAGCACACCTCTACAGTCGAAGTTCTTCATCAAGCTCTTCTGAGGTGGAGCATATTATAATCATTCGACATTCTTCTGATTCATTCTTGTGTTCTTTCATTTCTTTACTTTTGTTTATCTGTTAAGAATCTGTCGATCAAATAGCGCATTAATCACATCATTTTCATTTTTAATATAACTAAAACACATTTGTAACATGGTTCACACATAGAAAAGAGTTTTAAATGAAACATTTATCATAGTTCATTACCATAAATCACACATTACGGAAAACATAGGTGGATGCGCTGTGATCGTCCTGAGCTCCTTTATTTGAAAACTGGAGGTACCTGAAACCAAAACTGTAAATCGTAAGCACGAAACTTAGTGAGTTCCCCAAATACCACATACAATACATATCAACATATTGCCTAGCATATATGGGTGCTGGCCTACCCCATCGGTCTCTTTCAACCAGATACTGTCTAACATATAAGCACATAAATCACATACTGTCATACATAAACATGAGTCATACATATCATTCATATATCATAATCAATAAAGACGCTATGTGTCGAACATAGTCTTGCCATTATGCCACGGGCCGCCATGTGGTCTTTCTTGCCAAGCCGAGGGCTACCCCTTGGGTGTTACAAACAAGTTCCAAGAGCCATCTCCTGGTTTTCCATGCAAGCATCACAAAGACAACTAGTATACATACTACTCTACTTAACTAATTAACATACAGTGTGCCAGGAGCCGCCTCCTGGTCTTTTAGACATAATGCCTAGGGCTAACCCTCGGGTCTTCCTACTATACATAAACCAAATGGGGCGACATTGGTGCCTTCGACCCATACACACAGTGATGAGAATCACCTCGAATGCTGAAGCTCACTGCAAAGATCCTTAGTTGTTTCCCTGACAACTCCCTAAGCTATCAATACCAAAATATCACCCAATTAGCAATTGGGTCTCGAACCATGATCGATAATCCTTACTCGGGGTGAAATGACTGTTTCACCCCCGAACCATCAAGACCCAAACTATAAAATCCATGAAACCCATCAATGGAAAATTGGGCCCAAACCCTTTCACGGAACTACCCTTTTGAATTCGTCCCATACTTCATAACCCTCCAAGGGTCAACATTGGTCAAGTCAAGTCAAGATCAAAGTCAACATCCAGGTCGTGGTCAAAGTCAACGCTCCGAGTTATCCTTCAACTCAGCGAGTTCCCATAAACCACCGAATCCTGATACTACGAATCAAATTGTCGAGTTCTTCATTAACTCCTCGAGTTCTTTTCTTTTCAACAGAATCAGGTCATAGTCACATCAACTCGCCGAGTTCCTTCGTGAACTCTTCGAGTTCTTCAGTCTGTTTACTCCTTCTTAATGCATTCAACCACTTTTCTTAAGATCTAAAGCCAATACCCTAGATCTAGATTGGAAATACCTTTTAGAAGGGTAAAGTTTCCAACTTTGCCCATTTATCCCTTCCTAAAGAGAATAAGCTCAAACCCTAACTCAAAAAGGGCCAAGGTCTTAATCCAAAACCACCAAAACTACAAGGTAGACCATGAGGTCATAGATCTGGACCATAAGAACCAAAATATCACTTAAAGTTCCCAAATTTCACTATATGCATGGCCATTAGAATCTAAAAAGGCCAAAATGATGTCTTAAAGGTTGCGTGGGACTTCCATGGCCATAAAGTTGGCACCTTTATGCCATGAAAGTCCTTCAAGACTCTAGATCTGAAGTGCTTTCCATTTGGGACGTCCAACTCTCAAGGACCATATCATTTGAACCAAAACAAGCAAAATGTACTAAGAAGGAGATCTAATCAACTATTAGGGAAGTTTGAGACTTGATTACCAGAAAGTGATGAAAATGTAGTGAGGTTTCTAGATCTAGCAACTCTTCCTTGTTCCTTCAAACTTTCCTTCCTTCCAAAAGCTTCAAACACCTACAAGAACACTCAACATGGCTCACAACTACTCATAATAGCATTAGGGTTTCGAGATCTAGGCTTAGGACAGTGGAGGCTGGGGATGAGGCCAAACCCTAAAGCATAAGGTGTTTAAATAGGGTGCAAAATCCCAGATCTAGGGTTTCCCAAACCTCGTCCAACTCGTCGAGTTGGTCTTCCTCAACTTTTCGAGTTGGTCTTTAAATTCCCGCATGTCCAATTATTCCAACACGACAAAATCTCACCCTTGAACTCAAAGAGTTGGCCTCTTAATTGAAGATTTTCTTCCCTTAATTAGCCTTCTGAATTCCGGGTGTTACAACTCTCCCCCGCTTATACTAGACTCCGTCCTTGAAGTTTGCTGCAGTCACCTACCCTGCCTATAGCTTCCGCGCCACTTCTACCTTCTGAGACCTGATATCTATAATAACCTGACTTCCGGATAGTTCGCCCTTGTCGAAACCACTTCCTTCGAACTCTCAACGTGTTGCAGACCAATCATAACTCTTCCAACAATGATCTATCCAGATCTGCCGAAACCATCCTCGGAATAGTTTCCCCGAATCCGATGAAGAACAAATCCTCCAACTCTCGAATAGAAAACGACCCCACTTATATGAAATCCAAAACCTAAGTCTCGATGGTCTAACTCCCTGTCAGACCCCTCACACCGAACTGCCACCAACCATCCTCATAGAGTCTCGCACCATACAACATGCTTCCAATCCCTGGTTACATTGTTATCTCGACGGAGACAAAGTCACTGACCATATATCGCTAAAGAACGCTTCACTCGACAGGAGGTTCAGATAATCCTTCGAGTAGAAAATTCATCCCTGCAACGGTTAGACTCAGACGAGAGCTGCACAACAAGGTCAAATCAATTACTCTGAGACTATTTAATCAAATTGCAAGTGACTTAGCGTCTTTTTGTCCACAAGCTACTCTACGCAAACTCCCAAACCACTAGCGCTATCCTGAATACTGGATTCCTACCCCGTTGCTGAACCAAAGAGCAACCTCACAGTCGCCCTACGCGACTTCTGAAGGGAACTTCGGCTTTTGAAACCTGTCCTAACCATATTGCCACTCATGGCTCCAATATTCCTTCTGATCTTCCTGATCATAACGGTCCGACTACCTGTCGTCATTGAAACTAATACAAAAAGTGAATGCTACCAGAACCACTGTAGTCTTATATCATGCCTTATCTCCAATGACCTCTCGTTTCTCGAATCCGACCAGACTGTGGCCTACTCACATTCGTACGGCTAACCCGCCCTGGCCTAATCCATATGAAGGAAGATGTGAGTGAATCACTGATCTGTCACATTCTCACTATCGAATAGGGACTGGTGAATGCTACAAGCCACCCTGCAGTCTTACAACACTTCCATACTAACTGACCACTAGTGAATTCTACAGGCCACCCCCATAGCCTTTTTGGATTAGGTGTCTAAGCCCATAACTATAATTGGTATGTACTTGACCCGATAGTAGCATGGTCCATTTGGGTTGCCTTCACCAGAACAATTTGATAGGATGGATATTTAAGAAAGAGGTTATTTATGATTTATTAATATATTATAAGAACAATATATTAATTGAGATATCATATTATTTAATTGGTATTGATCAAGAATTAATTTGGAATTAATTTAGTGATCAAAAGAGACTGATTAAATTTACGGGGACTGATTAAGTAAATCAGTAATACTTATAGTTTGGGCTAAAGATCCATGTTAATTAGGATTGGACTAAATCTTTGTGAGAGTCCATGAAGAGTTAGTCCAAAAGGCTAATGAGTTATTGGATTAAAAGACCAAGTGAATTAGGGTTTACAAGATGAAACCCTAGGAATTCCAAACTATAAAATGAACCCCTAGCTTGCTAAAATCGGCCCCAAGACTCCTAAGGTGAATTCCTAGCCGATTTTGGTTCATAACCACTCTCTCATATTCATCCAATTGTTCATGGTGTTTGTGGATTGTTTGAGGCATCACACTTGAGGTGCTAAGCTCTTGAAAGGCCAAATTCTACAAGCTACATAAACAAGTAATCATCTAACTGTTTTTATGATTCATATGCCAAATTGTATGCTAGTTGTAGGCTTCATGCTTTGGATAATTTTATTGCATGTATAACTAGAGAAAACTTAGATCCAAAGCTATTAGGGTTGTATGTGCACCATAAGAGTGTTGTAGTACTTAAAACCCAACAGTGGTATCAGAGCCATGGGTAGTTTTTTGTTATATAGATGCATTGTTTAATTGTTCAAAGCTGAAAAACCTGAAAATTTGATGTCTGACTGCTGGAATTGACTAGTCCTATGAGTGGACTCGACGAGTTGGCTCACATGACCATGAACTCGACGAGTCTATAGATGGGCTCGACGAGTTGGATCATTTGATGGCAGATTTTTTGAGTTTTTGGCCTGTTTTGGATTGGGATCATTACCACAAAATGTTTTGGCTCATAAAATTCGATTTTATATATATGGTAATGATTGTCCCCATCTAATAACATGATGATTGTCAAATTCTAAGATAATTACTTGATTTTGTGGAAAACTAATTATTTGTAGAATTTGAAATTATCTATCCATATGAATTGAATTAGTTCAAATTAGTAAAAGATAAAATTATATGATTGTTTTATTAGTTTAAAATTTGAACTAAATGACTTTGAAGAGTTTCATAACTTGCCATCAAGTTATGGAACTTGGAAAGTCTCTTTTATGACTAAAGAGAGTTATAAAACTTGTCATCTATTTTTGGAACTCAAAAGTTTTTAAGGAGTTACAAAACTTGCCATCAAGTTTGGAATTCAAGAGTTTTGAATTGAGTTTTGGAATTTGAAAAGTTTAATTAAAAGGTTTTAATTTGTAATATTGAATTCTAAAACATCTAGTAATTGAAAGGTTTCAAAAGATGCAACTCTTGGGTTCATAACTTAAAAATTAATTAAATAGTTTTTAATTTTGAATTTTTATAACCTTGATGCTTTGAATAGTTCAATTACACCTTATGGACTTTATTAAATTAATTAAAGTGTTTAATTAAGAGAGAATTAATAATTCCATAATCATATTGTTTAAAGTTAATTAAATTAAGAGTATAATTTATTAGTAGATTAAACCACCAAGTATTTTAAATGTGTAAAATACACCCTTATACTATATAACATTAAAAGTTTAATATATTATATATGTATAAGTAAAAAGTCAGTCTTGCCGTTAGTAGGCCTCATGTAACACCCGGTTTCAGATTGGCCTTATTAATTGGGGTTGCGGCTAAATCATTAGTTGTCATGGGGATTAGAGCTTTGGGAAAGGAAGGATTTAGCCCATTTCGGATGAAGTTGCTATGATTCAAGTGACAATGTATTCGATTGTGTCTTCGGGAGACAAGGGTATGACTGTAAATTGATATCTTGGTCTGTTATGCATTTTAGGCATTATTCAGAAGGTTTTAAGGCGCGGGTGTGATGCTAGGAGCGTAGGGCTTCTCGCCACCTTTTCGTGGATATAAAGTTCGTCGGAAACGGACTTAGAATGGAAGAGTTATAGCACTTTGAAGTTATAGTCAATTTTAGTCCCTAATTGAGTTTTGTGACAAGGGCAGTCCATGCATGCATGGAATGCATGCGTGTGTTTAGCTGGGTACGCCCAACGTACGCTGGGTTACGCCCAACGTATAAGGGCATATGGTAGCAGGTGCGGAGAGGCGTACACCCAACGTATAAGAAGTACGTCCAGCGTATGTTCAGAGTGTCCAAAACCCTAATTCCTCTACTTGTTCCCTATATAAGCCACATTATATCCTTCCCTAGGTCATTTCAGGTCAGCCTCCACCCCTTTTCACAACCATGAAATCCTTAATGACCTTGGATGAAGCTTGGAGCTTAAAAGAAGACTTTTGTGTGTGTGTGTGTGCAAGAAGGGAAGGTGGTGTTCAAGTGTTGATCTTGGAAGGGAGCTTGTAGATCCAGAAAGTTCTCATATTTGTCAACCCATTGGAGGTAAAAAGCTCTGATCTTGACATTCCATTTCATAGATCCTCTTTTGGGTTGGTTTTGGCCATTTTTAGCCTTTTGCTTGGTCTTGGTGAGCTAGGGTCGTTTTAGGGACTCAAACTTGTAGATCTGGACATTCTAAGGTCCCCTCTCTCATAAAGGTGCAAGCTTTGTGAAGTGTTTCAGCCCAAGCATGAGTTAAGATCCTCCATTAAGCTCTTTTGAGCTCTAGAGTCCCATTAGGCCATGCATGTTAGTAAAGTTGTCAACTTTACTTGAAAATTCACCTATAGGAGTCAGACTGGAGACTTGGAGCAAGGGATGAAGTGATTAAGTGCTTATTTGGAGAAGGTTGGACTTCAGAAGAGTACGCCGGGCGTACGTTTGGTACGCTGCGCGTACTGGCCCAAAGTGGTGTACACTGGGCGTACTATCTGGGTACGCAGGGCGTACTCGGCCTGGTTGACTCACTTTGTTTTGTTGACATTTTTGGGCCTTGGACCATGGACCAGGAGTTGGATAGGGTAGCCCATTTAGTATTTCAGGCGTTTTTGGATATTGGGCCTTCTTGGGTTAGGTCCAAGATAGATTCGGGATTTATTTGGCCTTGTGGGCCATTTTGGGTTTGGGCTATTATTTGGGTTGTGGATTGTTGGACTAGCTAAGGATGTATGTTTGGACTGGAAATAAGTTATTGGGCTTAGGGTGAGGCCCATGTAAAGGGTTCGGCCCAATTTGGAAAATTGGGCAATTAGTGGGCCATTGGTGGACCTTTATGGATTTTGGAGCTTTGGGCTTGATTGGTTTAGACTTTGGCCATTCATGGGCCTTCATGGATTATATAGTATGGACCTCGATGGGTCGGGGGTGAAACTGTCATTTCACCCCAAGTATGGATTATGGATCATGGTTTAGGACCCAAATTGCTAATTGGGTGATATTATGATATTGATAGCTCGAGGAGTCGCCAGGGCAACAGTAAGGATTTCTAGCAGTGGACTTCAACAGTATGAGGTGAGTTACCTTCCAGTAGGAGTGGGTCTACGGCCACAATGTCGGCCCATTAGTAGGAGTTGTTTGTTAGATGATTGTCTTTGTGATAATTATCTGGTGTGCTGTTATCTGATATGCTTTATATGCTAGGATGCTATGACATATATGTTAGTAGTGGTAGGGGTGATATAGTCCCTAGTTACCGGTTGAAAGATACCGAAAGGGTAGGTAGTACCTATGCATGCCTAGCAGTATGATCGTGATATGTTATTATGTAATAGTGGTAGGGGTGAAATAGTCAACGGTTACCGGTTGAAAGATACCGAAGGCAGTTACCGGTTGAAAGATACCTAAGGGGTAGACAGAACCCATGCATGATATGTTATAATGTGATCAGTATGTTTATGATATGCTATTATGTGATAGTGGTAGGGGGTGAAATAGTCTCCGATTACTGGTTGAAAGATACCGAAGGGGAGGTTAGCTCCCGGTTACCGGTTGAAAGATACCGAATGGGAGGTTAGCTCCCGGTTACCGGTTGAAAGATACCGAAATAGATGTTAGCTCTCGGTTACCGGTTGAAAGATACCGAAGGGGAGGTTAGTTCCCGGTTACCGGTTGAAAGAGACCGAAGGGGAGCCCAACTCCCAGTTATGCCAGACAGATACCGATTGAAAGATACCGAGGGATAAGCATTATGTGGTATGTGGTATGATGGGGGAACTCACTAAGCTTCGTGCTTACAGTTTTCATTTTTGGTTTCGGGTACTTCGTTTTCAAAGGAGAGGAGCCAGCTCGATCGCATCGCATCACACTATGTTTTCCGCACATGAGATCTTTGGGATTAGACTCTGATATTGTTTTATGATGACATGTTTTGATTATTGACGTACTGGTTTTGACATGATATGTTATTATGGATGTTTCTTATACTGTTGGCTTTATAATAAGTTATTTAAAAATGAAATTTTTGGCCTTGAATTTTGGGATGTTACACCTCATTCATGAAGCTAGTCTATAAGGGGTGTTTAAGGAAATTGCCTATAAAATGGCGACTGAATGGGTATCCACTCTTACCCACCGCACTCTTGACTAGTGGAGGGTCGTTGGCCGAACGGGTTTGACAGGACATTAAATCCTCATTAAAAGTATGATGAAATATTAAGTAACTAAACCTTTTATAAATTCCCAATCTTAGTTACTTAGGAAAAATGTGAATTTGGTGATAACCCATGAAATTGCACATTGCACCTTATTAGTCGTTAGTGGAGCATGTGTGGTTAACCGGCACACTAATATATGACTAATGAAGGATGAAAATGGGTAGCTCGCAGTTTGTCATAGATCAATGGAATGTGTGTGGTTAACCGGCATATTGATTAGGTGATAAATGACTTCGAGAGTACCAAGCTAATTTTCATGGTTATTCACACCTTGTTTGTGATCCTCGGTATCCCAGTCACAAAGTTGAAGGGCATAATCAAGATTAAACATGCCATTAGAAAAGTCCAATGAATCTCAAAGAATCTAGGAATTTCAATTCATTTAAAACCTAATATTCAATTTCGTTTTTCATGGTGGAAATTGGTAAATCGTCATTTACCTACCTTCAAATATTTTACAATTGGACTACGGCATCCCTCTTCCGAATTGTAGAATATTGTGTTGGGTCCTAGTCTTAATATTTCATTTTGGGTGTTATATTAAGGACTTAATTCAACTAACTTGAATTTCTCCCTTGAAGATGTCTATTTCAGACAATTATGGTCTTCCCGAATCTTTTGGAAAAAGTTTTCTACATGAAGATGATATTCCTCAATATCATACTTCATTTCCTGCACCTCCTCCAATAATTATCCCTGGGCGACATGTTCGTTGACTTGAAAAGTTCAAGGTCACTCAAGCCCTATTGGCTAGCAAACACCAAGATGGAAGGTCTGTGTGTGCACATGTCTTGGATATGAAATCACACCTTGATAGACTGGGAATGTTAGGAGTCGTTGTGTCAAGGAAGTTGGCTGTTGACTTGGTTCTTCAATCACTTCCCGAGTCGTATGGTCAGTTTGTTAAAGAGTACTATATGATAGATCACGATGTGACCCTTATTGATCTTACCTATTTGCTAATTGCTACTGAATCAACAATGATTTGGCACACTGGTAAAACAAATTTTGATTGGAAGATATGTCTCCCAAACTTCCATGGACATTGACAATGGAAACATTGGAAGTCCAGAAAAGTCTTCTCTTCCCAATGGAAATGGAAAGACTAAGTCTGAGATTGTCCCGTGTGCCATTCCAAAATACTCCTATAGTATTTTAACTTTATGCTCTGTTCTAGAAATCCTTGGTGTATAGAGTTAGGTAAGTTTTAGGTCTGTTGCAACACCACATCACTCCCAAACACCAGTTGGTCATATCTCCAATAAATATAGTTGATCAGGCTATATTGATCCCAGATATGATTACATAACTGTCCAAGTTTGACCGCAATGTCCAACCTTTAAATACTTCTGTTTTGTTCTTCTTGTGATACTTGTTCTAGTATATATATATATATATATATATATATATATATATATATATATATATATATATATATATATATATATATATATATATATATATATATATATATATATATGGATGTATGTATACTTTTATAACGATATTGTTATACTTTAATAATATAATTTTAGTCAGAGCACTTCGTCCGGAACGACGGAAACGTTCGGGGGCGTAGGACGTCATGCTCAGTATCACAACACATGCATCATAGTAATCAAAGTAACAACAACCATTGCATTAATATTAAAGTGTTTACAGTGTATTTGATTCACAAAAGTTTGACTCCAAAAGTAAATAACAAAACCAATACATGAAGCTACTATGCTCCATCTTCTGAATCCCTGAGCACGTACCTGTCTACTAGTTTCCTGAGAATACAAGTTATTTTGAAAGAGTAGATCAGCATTTAAGCTGGTGAGTTCATAAGTATTTTAGTTATAAAAAGTATACTCTAAGTTCTTTAGAAAAGTTCGCCTGCTCCTCCAGAAAATCCTATATTTTCTGATGTGATGAATGATAAGTAAAAATGACTCTATAATTCCTTCTATGAGTACTTAATGAATACAAGTTATATACAATCCAGATCAAACAGACAATGAATTGTGTGGATCTGCCCTAAGCCCACAACCAAACAAGGAACAGGAAATGAGGCGGAAGTCACACATTCCATTGTTTGTTAGGTCCTCATTGTATATAACCCTGTTGTATTCACCAGGTGCTTACGGAGGTAACTGTAATAGTTCTTTAATATTTGATGAAAACATTCTTTAAGAAAATAATATATTTTCTTTAGTAAAATGATAACCACAATGGTTTCTTCTATAATCACTTAGTTTATACTAGTTATATATAATGTACTATCGAACGGACAGTTAAATGTGTGAATCTGCCCTAAGCCCACAACCAAACAAGGAACATGAAATGAGGCGGAAGTCACACATTCCACTGCCTATCGAATATTAATTATATATAACTCTGATGTATAAACTAAAGAATTATAGAATTAACCATTTAAGGTCCTTCAGTTATACTAGTTTAATAATACGTATTAAACCTTTTATAGATAAGTTTCTAGTTTCACTAACTCACTTGTGAAACATTGTTTTCGGTAGTAAGTATTATTGTTTTCAGAAAGTTCTATCGAAACTGATTACCTTAAAAGAACGATGTTTACCATAGAAAATCCTATATTTTCTATAAAAATGACTGGTTGTCTAAGTTGTTCCAAGTTTGAAAAGCATAAGTACAAATACTGTACTTACTGTAATGTTATATAGTTTTGCTGATAAGTTAGACTATCTGAAGGCTTGGTTGTTCTGGAATCCTGATACAACGATACTACCCTCCTATGATTACCTAGTACATACGAGTTGTATATAACCGAGATCGAACAGACAGTTGAATGGGTGAATCTTCCCTAAGCCCACAACCAAACAAGGAACAAGAAATGAGGCGGAAATCACACATTCCACTGTCTACCAGACTTCAGTTTTATCTAACCCTATGGTACATACTAAGTAAGCACATAGTTAATATTCCCTGAGACTGATCATGAAGAGTATATTACTACATAAATATATCGTTTTTATCTATTTGTGAGTTTTATGACCATACTAAATTTGACTAGTGTAAAACACGACGTATTGTAGGCGTCGAAAAAGATAATGACATTTGTCACCCGCAGACCTGCCGGTCCGGCTGTAGCTAACAGCGAGGTGCGGGATAGTCAATACCGTATAGATCTATACACAAACTCACGCTCTCCCTCCAGAAGACTCTGGTCATAAGGGTAGACTTCTGTTGGTACTTTTGCGAGTACTCGAAGACGTATCTCACAAGCTAGATTAACGACTTTACAAGTAGTGGTGCGGAAAAACCCTTTTTGTTGATTAACAGATAAGTTAGTAAATAGATTTCCTTTGATTTCATAAACTAATTTATAGCTTAAAAGCTTATTTCCATGTGTTCACAAGTTTCATGTTCTAAATACATTTTAATGGTAAGAAAGACATATTAAGCAATTTATATTATAAAACACAAGATTCCTTGTGTTATACTTGTATTTCGCCCCCTAAAAGTATTTAAAATCATTTAAAAGGTAGATTATATGGGTATGAACTCACCTTATGTGAGTGATTCGGATGAAAGTTCAATATAGGATGCTTGGTATGCCGAGTGAAGTCCCGAGCACAAATGGATCCTATTTGGCATATATTGACATATATAGGCATACAATTAGTGTATGTAACTACTAACATGTAACGGAAACAACCCTAGGAAGTAGGAAACACTTTCAATGAAGTGTTAGAACCACAAATGGAAGGTTGAATGATGATCACGACCACACAAGAGGAGTTCACAGCCCTAAGGGGTGTTCACGGCCTAAGAACACATGAGTGTTCACGGCCCAATATAAAGGGTTCACGGCCCTAAGAAGGGTTCACGGCTGTGAACTCTTGAAGATCAAGAAGATCATGAAAATAAGTTTTTCATCTAGGCTAGAATCAAGTGTTTCAAAGGGACTACAAGAAGAGGGATGAGATACTTACATTTTTGGAGTGAAAATAGGGTCTTCCCTTGATGATAGTTGAGAGAGATAAGGTAGTTCATGGCTGGAGGTTGAAGAAGTGATGAGAAAATAAGAAAATCTCTTATATATAGCATGGGTTCACGGCCAAGGATGGGTTCACGGCCGTGAACCTAATTTACGGCCGTGAACCTCTTTTGAAGGTGTTTTCGGCTCGAATGAAATCCATAGATTTCTTGCTAAGACTTCCTAACACACAATCCCTTAAGTGTACTAGGCCTAGAACTCATGAAATGATCCTTAACTCAGTAAAAGATAACAGAAACAAGTCTGAACTTTTGATTGATTTGCTTGACTTTAAAAGATAGAAATTTTCGGCTTGTCACAGACTCCCCCATTCTCTCTCTAACCTCTCAACCACAAACACCAAAATACCCTCTTTTCTTCCGAAAATCATCAAAAATCACATTTGGCTGTTGTTGTGGAGCATCTAAAACGCGTTTTTCATCAAATCCAATATTGTTGTTCTTGACTTCACGGCCGTGAACCCTTCAAATCTTCATGGTTCATCAAGAACAGGCTGTGAACCCTTCAAACCTTCAAAGGCTGTAAACCATTCAAAAGCATTAAACTGTTCAAGGCCGAGAACAGTTCACGGCTGACAACAGTTCATGGCTGGAAACCCTTCACGACCGCAAACCCACCCTAAGTCGTGAACTTAGCTGAAAACTCGCTTTCTCCGATTCAACCGAGTCCCGGTAACATTCCTAAAACAAAAACAAGTGTTTTTCCAACAATATAAATAATGGTTTCGCTAATAATATGCATATATGTATTTAATTGTTATTAGGATCCCGTTAAGTGCTGCGTACATCAACCCGAGGGTCTTCATTCACAGTTTCGTTGTCCGACACTTTCGCGCTACTAACAGTGAGTTCATACGCCTATGTTTTTATTATTTTTAATGTTTTTAGGGGGGGGGATACAAGCCAAACACAAATGATTTTGTGAATTTATACAAAAAGGATTTCAACACACTTAAAACTAATGCAATTAATACAACCATACGGTTTCCGTATTTTATAAAATATTTAGATATTTTATCCCTTTTGTAACATGCTGAGCATAAGGGACGTTTCCAAATTATAAGCATAATTGCATAGTTTTCTGATCAATACACAAACCAAGTACATAACCTACCTACAAACTATAATAGGTATAGTTTGGGATTTCAATACACAGTTTTACACTTAAAGGCATATAAACTTTGACAGACTTAGTTTATGATATTCTCGGGTAGCAAGAATACTTTACTAAATAGATATTTAAGTATAATTATTACTCTATAAAGTATACAAACATATTTAAATACCCTAGATCACTACAGAATTGAATGTAAACTAGTTAATACATGATTGTGAGACAACTCTTCAAAATGTACCTTTCGGCGTACAGATTAAATCCTATATTTTAGTGTAACCAGAGTCTCCTGGAGGGAGAGCGTGAGATTTGTTAATAGATCTATTCGGGACTGACAATCACACACCTAAACTGCTAGCTACAGTTAGGCAGGCATGCCTGGGGTTACAAATATCATACCGTCCGACGCCTGAAGAACGTCGTAGAGGTCATCAGTCATATCAAGCATGGTTATACGACTCACAATAATATAAACTAACCTTTTGTTTACGGGATATCATTCTTCATTAGTTTTATTTAATTAATAGAACTACTATACATTATACTGAAGGATTCCAGGGGATAAAATACATGGTTTTATTTTTAGTAATGAAACTACTTTACATACTGGTGGGCAATCAGGGTTTTCCAACAGAACATCCTATTCATACTGGTGATAGCCAGGGTTTTTATACAAAAGGGGTTTTACATTCAAAATAGTATTATACAATTCATCTAGTGGTAAACAGGCATTCGAACTAACACTTTATGGAACACTCTAACAAACTCACATGTTAGAAAATATTGGATTTTTTTGGGAAACATGAAAACATTTTCACTGATCCATTAACAGGTTTTCATTACAAAAACATGCTTATAAACTCACCAGCTTAATGTTGATACTATTTCAAAAACGCTTGTATTCTCAGGAAATCAGTAGACATGTACTCCCGCAGCTTTTGTGAAGACGGAGCGTATAGAGAGCCATTTCTTTATCTTTTTGCTACTTTTGATGTATATAAATATGAATCAAACAGATGTAAATACCTTTTATATATTCAATGTAATGGTTTTGTTTACTTTGATTACTATGATGCAATTTTTGTGATACTACACATGACATCCTCCACCCCCGAACGTTTCTGTCGTTTCGGTTTGGGGGTGTGACAGATGGGTATCAGAGTTATTGTTTATAGTGAACTAAGTATACCGAACCTTACATGGTATACAACTATAAACACCAAAGGGGCCGAAGTGCTCTGAAACTAAAAGTATACTTTAAAATATATGTATTTTACAAGAAGTATACAAGTATACATACGTACAAGAAGCTATAACACAGTAAGAACTACATAAAAGTATTTAGGTCGAGTTGGACACTACGGTTAAACCTGAATACTTATGTAGTCATATGTGGGGCCAATATAACCTGATTAACTATATTTGTCCGATATATGACCAACATGTGTTTGGGATTGACTGTGGTGTTGCGACAAGTCTAAAACTCACCAAATCCTATACTAACGAAACATATATTTAAAATACTATAGGAGTATTTTATAACACTGCATGGAATTATTACAAGTAGTACTAATCCTCACAAATGAAAGACCTGCAATTCCTTGTTTATGTTAGTAAACCTTTATTGTAGATCTCTGTTATCGCTATAGGATTTATATATATTTTTTGCTTGAAAATATCCGACTCATGATCATTATAGAAGGCTTATCATCATTTTCCCCTTGTATCTTTTAGAGAAAGATGCCTCCCAGAAAGAAACCCAACAAGAAGAACAACGATCCTCCGCCGCCACCACCTCCTCCTCAGTTCGATCCTGTCATGTTCCAGGCAGCACTTACAGCCGTTGTGGCTGCTGCAATGTCACAGATGAATCCTGGCGGCGCTGGCGGATCGGGAAGTGGACCCAACCCCCGCAATCTTGATGGTGACCAGGGACACCCGAAGGAGTGTTCCTACAAAGATTTTATGAACACGAAACGCAAATCCTTTGATGGCAATGGAGGGGTCATTGCCCTAACCCGGTGGTTCGAGAAGATCGAATCAATTTTCGAGATTTATGCGTGTTCCGAGGCAAGCAAGGTGATGTTTGCCGCCTACACCTTCACCGTTAGAGCATTGACTTGGTGGAATAGCCGAGTCAAATCCCTAAATCTACAGGTAGCCAACTCCATGGGCTGGGAGAGTTTGAAAGAGTTAATGCTTGTAGAGTATTGCCCGAGGGGCGAGATGCAAAAGTTGGAACACGAGCTTTGGAACCTAAAGAAGAAGGGTTCCGACATTGCTGCGTACACAGCTAGATTCTGTGATCTGGCTCTTCTCTGTCTGGGGATGGTCACCCAGGAAAGCAAGAAAATTGACAGGTACATTTGGGGATTGACACCCCCAACTCAAGGGAACGTCTTGGCCGCTAAACCTCTCACATTCGACAGCGCCAAGTGTCTGTCGCAGACTCTGATAGATCACGGGGTTGATCATGAAACCGTGACAGCCTTTTCTGAACCACCCAAGGCGGGTTGTGAGAAGAAAAAGTTTTGGATCAAACGCAAGGGCAAGTCTTCGCAGGAGCCCTCCAAGAAACAACAAGTAATGGCAGTTCATGCCGCTACCACTCCTGTTGCTGCCCATACAGTTCAAGCACCTGCTAGTAGATATGCTGGTACCCTTCCAAGGTGTGACAAGTGAAACTTTAATCATCATGGGCAGTACCGCGAGATGCTGTGCAATAACTGTGGAAAAAAGGGTCAAACAGCCCGTTTCTGCAAAACACAAGCCCAAACAGCCAATCAAGGTCCTGGAGCGGGTGTTGGTCAAGCCTGCTATGGCTGTGGGGAGACCGGACACTTCAAGAGAAATTGCCCCAAGGAGACTACAGCTGGCAACATAGGGAGAGTGTTAGCCATGGGCCAGGAGGAAGCGGTCGCTGATCCCACCGTAGTTATAGGTACATTCCTCCTCGACAACTCTTATGCATGCATTTTTTTTCGATTCTGGTGCGAAGAGAAGTTTTGTTAGTCATGCATTTAAGCATCTACTCAAGCATAAATCCCAACCTTTAACCGAAAAATTTACCGTTGAGATGGCTAACGGAAAGAAAGAGAGCACTAATGATGTATTCTTAGGTTGTACCCTTACCTTAAACGACCATTCATTTCCAACCGACCTTATGCCAGTTTCCATAAAAGCTTCGATGTCATCATCGGTATGGACTGGTTGAGACCCAATCGTGTTGATATTCTTTGTTACGAGAAAGCCATACGCCTCAATCTGCCAGCTGGCGAAGCCCTTATTATCTATGGTGATAAAATCAACTCAAACCTTCGTATCATTTCATGCATCAAAGCCCAAAAGTATCTGCAAAAGGAGTGCCATGCATTCCTATCCCATGTCATTAATGAGAAACGGGAAGTTAAAGACCTCGAGAGCATCCCCGAAGTCTGCAACTTTCGTGATGTCTTTCCCGAAGATCTTCTCGGAATTCCTCCCGAGCGCCAAGTCGAGTTCCGAATCGACTTAATCCCCAGAGCTACCCCCGTAGCCAAATCCCCTTACCGTCTAGCACCGGAAGAAATACAAGAGTTATCCAGCCAGCTCAATGAACTACTCAACAAGGGATTCATTAGACCAAGTTCCTCACATTGGGGAGCCCCGATCCTATTCGTGAAAAAGAAGGATGGATCCTTTCGGATGTGCATAGATTATCGTGAACTGAACAAGCTTACCATCAAAAACCGTTATCCCCTACCCAGAATCAACGACCTCTTTGATCAAATCCAAGGAGCTGGTTATTTCTCAAAGATATGCCATAGATCAGGGTACCATCAGTTACGAGTCCATGAGGGTGATGTTCCTAACACAGCGTTCCAGACGCGATATGGTCACTACGAGTTTGTAGTTATGTCCTTTGGTCTAACCAACGAACCCACAGTATTCATGGATCTAATGAATCGGGTGTGCTGACCCTTCCTAGAAACGTTTGTGATAGTGTTCATAGATAATATACTTGTCTATTCTCGGAGTGAGGAAGATCACAGACAGCACTTGAGGCTAGTGGTAGAAACTCTAAGGGCGGAGAAACTGTATGCAAAATTCTGTAAGTGCGAATTCTGGATCAGAAAGGTAACATTCATTGGTCACGTGGTTAGCGAGGAAGGAACCCACGTGGACCCTTCCAAAATCATGGCGATTGAGAATTGGTCAGCACCGAAGACGCCCACAGAAATCCGTCAATTCTTAGGTCTCGCTGGCTACTATCGCAGGTTTATCCAGAATTTCTCCAGAATTGCTAAGCCTTTAACCACCCTGACTCAGAAAGGTGTACCCTTTAGTTGGGGAGAAAAGCAAGACACTGTGTTCCAAACATTGAAGCAGGCCCTATGCAGTGCACCTATCTTGTCTCTTCCATA
The DNA here is from genome assembly GCF_052849685.1 of Lactuca virosa. Lineage (NCBI taxonomy): Eukaryota > Viridiplantae > Streptophyta > Magnoliopsida > Asterales > Asteraceae > Lactuca > Lactuca virosa. Next base: position 149,741,899 of record NC_136427.1, on the reverse strand, counting down.
AGGGACGAAGGACTTCATTGTCTACTGCGATGCATCCAATCAGGATCTGGGATGTGTGCTCATGCAGCGAGGAAAGGTCATTGCATATGCCTCGAGACAGCTGAAAGCACACGAAGTCAATTATACAACTCACGACCTGGAGTTGGAAGCAGTGGTCTTCGCATTAAAGATTTGGATACATTGTCTCTACAGAACCAAGTGCATTGTATTCACCGACCGTAAGAGGTTACAACATATCTTCGGCCAGAAATATTTGAACATGAGGCAACGGCGGTGGGTAGAGCTACTCAGTGATTATGAGTGCGAAATACGCTCTCCTCCGGGCAAGGCCAATGTGGTAGCGGATGCCCTCAGCCGAAAAGAGTATTCAGGTCGTAGAGTGAAGGCACTAACAATGACCATCCATTCCCATCTGTCTGCACAAATCAGAGAGGCTCAGCTGGAAGCCTTAAAACTAGAGAACATGTCAGATGAAGCCTTGAGGGGAATGGAAAAGAACCTAGAGATCAAGGGAGACAGAGTTTACTATTTTATGAACCGGATCTGGACCCCAAAGTTCGGCGGATACAGAGAGGTTGTTATGAGCGAAGCTCACAGAACTAGATACTCCGTTCACCCAGGTTCAGATAAGATGTATCTGGATCTCAAAAATCTATATTGGTGTCCTAACATGAAATCAGAGATTGCTACCTTCATGGGCAAGTGCCTGACTTGCGCCAAGATGAAGGTAGAATATCAAAATCCCTCAGGTCTACTTCAGTAGCCAGAAATAACTAAGTGGAAGTGGGAAAGGATTACGATGGATTTCATCACTAAATTGCCCAAGTCTCCGAGTGGGTACGATACCATCTGGGTAATTGTCGACCGTTTGACTAAATCCGCCCACTTCCAACCAATCAAAGAAACATTCAAGATGGAGAGACTAACACGAATCTACATTCAAGAGATAGTTAGTCTACATGGTGTGCCTGTGTCCATTATCTCCGATCGGGATAGCAGATTCACCTCGAGATTTTAGCAATCACTGCAGAAGGCTCTTGGAACCAAGCTGGATATGAGCACCGCATACCATCCTCAGACCGACGGACATAGTGAGAGAGAACCATTCAAACCCTAGAAGACATGATGAGAGCGTGCATTATTGACTTTGGTTAGTCGTGGTATACCCATTTACCATTTATTGAGTTCTCTTACAACAATAGCTATCACACTAGCATCAAGGTTGTGCCGTTTGAATCCCTCTATGGCCGTAAGTGCAGATCCCCTCTGTGCTGGGTTGAGGTGGGTGACACGCAGTTGGCTAGAGGTCAAGTCCTAGATAGGTCTCTCACTGGCCCAAAAATCATCCGAGAAACCACAGAAAAGATCGTACAAATCCGAGAACGACTAAAAGCTTCAAGAGATAGACAAAAGAGTTACGCCGATAAGAGACGAAAACCTTTGGAATTCCAGGTTGGTGACCGTGTTCTATTCAAGGTCTCACCCTGGAAAGGCATGATATGCTTTGGAAAGCGTGGAAATCTGAATCCGAGATAAATAGGACCATTCAATATCCTCGCTAGGATCGGTCCCGTAGCTTACAAACTTCGTTTACCCCAAAAACTTAGCAACATTCATCCTGTCTTCCACGTGTCAAACCTTTAAAAGTGTTTATCCGACGAAACCCTTGTGATCCCTCTTGATGTGATCGAGATCAACGAGAACCTAAATTTCATGGAAGAACCATTCAAAATTATGGATCGGGAAGTCAAACGAACGAAACAAATTCGCATACCGATAGTGAAGGTCCACTGGAATGCCAAGTGGGGACCTGAATTCACTTGGGAGCGCGAAGATCAGATAAAAAAGAAGTACCCGCATCTTTTTCCGAGTCCATGATTTGTATTCAATGTTTTAATTTCGGGACGAAATTCTCTCTATCGGGGGGATGATGTGACAACCCAAACCTTTTTCCGTTAACGTTAGCCCGATTCAGTTAAATAAATTTTGAATTTTATTTAGTTCCGTCAAATTCCTATGGTGTGGAAAATCATTTAAGTTATATAATTGAATTTATTTTATGAGTCGGAATCAAAATCGCATGAAAACCCGAGTTTCCTTCGAAAAATCAGCAGTTTCCGGCCTGAGTGGTGTTCACGGCCGTGAACCCGATCACGGCTGGTGGCCCCACTACCGACCATGAAAACCCTATATATATATATATATATATATATATATATATATATATATATATATATATATATATATATCTATATAATATATATATATATATATATATATATATATATATATATATATATATATATATATATATGTGTGTGTGTGTGTGTGTGTGTGTGTGTGTTCTACCCTCATTTACACTTTTCTGGCCGAAAACTCCCCCATTTTCTCTCTAACCTCTCAACCGCAAACACCAAAATACCATCTTTTCTTCCAAAAATCATCAAGAATCACATTTGGGTGTTGTTGTGGAGCATCTAAAACTCGTTTTTCATCAAATCCAGTACTGTTGTTCTTGAGTTCACAGCCGTGAACCCTTCAAATCTTCATAGTTTAATTTTTTTTTTTTCTGAAAAGCTGAAATATTTCATCTTTCATATCTCATTTTTGAAGGAATTTAACTCCTCGAATATAACACCAAAAACAACAAAATTCTGGTATAAAATTATCTACAAACTCTAAATTACACATTGGAAAAAACCGCATGTCAATCCGATTTAAAACGAATGAGATATTCTTGTTTAAAGACTTTCACATAATACAATTTTTTTAAAAAATAATAAGTCTGTCCAAAACCGATTTTTACACATAACCGGCCGGACCGGACCGGTAAAAAAACAGGACCGGTTTAGCTCAAATCCTAGAACCGAGAACCGGCTTGGGGGTCCAAAAAAACGGTCCGGTCTGGTCCACAAGTCCAAATGCTCACCCCTACTTTTAATGAAGAAATCATCCAAAGCTTGGCCTTTAGTGTTGTTGCAAGTGAAGATTCAGTCATCCTTATACTTTTAGACCTTTTTAAGTTCTAAACTTCCTTGCTTTATTGATTTCCATCTTAATATCTAGGGATATTTTGTGTTTATGTCTATATTTTTGATGTTTTGGTCCCTCCTTGGCTTTATCTATGGAGTTTGGGTAACTCCATGATCTTAGGACAGTATTATACATTAGATCTGGGTTTTGGTTGGAGATTTTGGTGTATACATGCTCTTTTGTGCCCCATAAAGTAAATAAATGGAGTCTTGGACATTTTTAGAGATTAAAATGTAGATCTACCTAGTTTGGAAGGCCTTAATAGATAAAGTTTGAAACTTTATCCATTTGACATCAAGGGAATCCAGATTTGGAAGTCAGGGGTTTATAATTAATGGATTAACTATTTTCATTAGTGATGAATGCCTAAACATGGCGTTCTTTTCCCTGGCGCGGTGTGCTTTTTAGGGTTTTTGTAGAATCATATGTTTTAGCCTGAGATCTTGGTTATTTTGTCCTTTAGTGGGCGTAGAGCACCCTTGTAAGGCACGGTGTTCCTGCTTGACCAAGGTTTAACTTTTTTCACTTTTGACCATTGAATTTGATTAGTGGGAGTTGGCTTTTTTGACCAGTTCGAATTTTTTTCAAAGAGAGTGTTTTGAGTTATAGACTAAGATTTAGTCTATGTTTGGGTAGGTAGATCTTTTGATCTGAGTTGTGGATTTCATCTCTTTGATCAGGTAAATTTTCTCACTATAATATGTAAGACACACGGTGTCAGTTTATGTTTGTTGTCTTTGTGACTCTTGTTAGTATTTTATTTTCTTGTTAGGCAAGGCCCATTTATATTCTTGTTGGGCAGGGCTCGTTGATATGTTTTCTTGGGTGGGACCCATTATTCAAGACAGGGTCCAATACTTATGGTGGCGCCCAGTTGTAACTCCTGGTTTATAGGTATAAGTTTTGGTGCTTTGGAATGTTTGAGTTTGGGATTTTTGAAGGGTTTTGAGCATTCTAACACTCCTATGATGTACATGCAACCCTATAAACCTTGGATCTATGTTTTCTCTATAATACATGAAAATAATCAATATTCCAAGGTTTCATCCTAACTAGCATAATACGAAGTAACTATACTACAAGAACCTAGTTAGATGACATACCTTTTGATGTAGCTTAAAGTCTTGAACTTCAAGAGCTTAGCCCCAATAGTGTGGAAGCCTCAAGCGGAATCACAAATCACCAAAAACACATTGGAAAAACTTGAGAGAATAGTAAGCACACTTGAAATTGGCCCACTCATGTATCCTCACACACTAGTGCCATTTCATGTGCCAAAGACCTCTTTATATAGTATGGAGGATTAAGGTTTCATCCATATAAACCCTAATACCCATGACCTTTCATTTCCATATGATCCATGGGTTAAACACTCCATGGACTATCCATGAGAGCCTAGCCCAACCTAAATGAAGTTGGCCGATTCCATATATATATATATATATATATATATATATATATATATATATATATATATATATATATATATATATAAGAGTCCATATTTAATTAGTTGCTTTTTGATCACTAAATTAATTCTAAATTAATTCTTGATCAATACTAATTAAATAATATGATTCCATATGAATATATTAGAACTTATAATATATTAATATAAATCATAAACATAGTATTCTCAAAAGACTATCCATATAAATTGTTTCGGTGAAGTGCAACCCAAATGGACCATGCCAAGTCGGGTCAAGTACATACCAATTATAGTTATGGACTTAGACACTAATCCAACAGTCTCCCACTTGGATAAGTCTAAAACTATTATTGCGTATGATTCCAAAACCCGACTAGCAATCGTAGCTCTTAAAGCCGTTGTCGAACTCTGAACAAATCAATGACGCGTCCATTAGATAAGGGATGATATATTCCTCCATTCTAGATATCATATGGACTGATACATGGATTATAATCATTCTCTCTGTCCATTTTTTGTTTCTCGATTTCCGATTTATGACCACCGACTAATTAAACAAATCAAATCAGTCCAGGCTTGACGAAGCACTTCGGGGTGTCATCACTAAATCATCGAGGGGCCCACAGATATCGATTTTATCCCAACAAGGGTAAAAGGAATGGATAAACTTCGACTTATATTCTTGTTCTACTACTTGTTGAATCATACACAAAGGCACGTTTTATAACATCGAGTTACCAATGTGTTTTCGTACAATCAACGTATAACCAACTCATAGGCAACAACTCATATATCTAGGTTTGAAGAATATAAGATATTATCGTCTCATGATCACTCGTGATAAAATCCATGAAGTGATTCAAATGAGTGTGGGTTGAATCCAATACTTAGAACATACGAGCACTCATGAATGTTGTAGCAACTCTTCCTATGTCCAATATCTAGGACATCTACAAACCAGCTTCATGACAGTCTTGCCTTAATACCTACTTCCAACGTATTATCGACTGTGGATGGTTTGAACAACTTAGTCATTCAGGAAGAACGACCTAGTTATTCTGGAAGTCAAAACATGCAAAGTGAAACACTAGAATAATCGAATCCAATATGGTATCAGAACTTATGAATATAAATAGAACACCTTTTATTTATCACCATATTGATTACACATTATTCATTGCATATTGTTTCAAATCATCAACTTTATACTTGAATTAAAACAATAGTTGTCCCATGCTCCAAGCAGGTACACTATGTTTTTCTAAACAATAGTCATGCCATACACCAAGTATGCATACTATGTTTGTCTAAACATTAGTTATGCCATACACCAAGTATGCACAATAAGTTTGTCTATGATCTTTACTTTGTGAACTAGATCGATTGAACATAATTCCAATGATTCTCATTTCACATTCCCAAACCCTTACCACAAATGCAAGAATTCCAAATTCCTGCCATTTATCGAAATCTGTTAGATTTTAAACTTATATGCATTGATCCTCTCCAAAATTTCACACCATACTTCCAACTGTCTCTGAGCAACCAATCTTTGGTAAACCTTAGATTGTCCTCGACAATTTTTTAATCAAATAAGTCATATCTAGTTCTAGTACTTTTTCCCTCTTAATGCTCTATGAATTTGGAAAAATTTAGAACAGATGAATATTATAGCACATGCAATCGACCTTATATCCGAAGCATATGGGACACGATTCATGATGTCTCACATAAAGACATGATACTAGACAAGTCGTTTGCTATAATATTTCTATTTCTATTTGCCATGTTCTCATAATTCAGATTGTGAAAAGGGATGCCGTAATCATAATCGAATTTTAGAACGCAATAATGTTCCCATATATAGAATTTCCTTATGTTGAACCATTTGAACCATTCTAACATATCATTAATATATATACTTGACTAAATTTAATTAAAATCTCACAATCTAAGCTTTTAGATTTGAAATGAAGTATAATTTCCTATCCCTTAATTATAGCAAAACAACTTTTTCCCAATTGAAACTTTTGTTTTCTATAATTAACATTGCTAACTTGCAACAATTATTATAATTATCATGCTCCCATTAACATGATGATTATTAGCATAACACTTATGCTCCCACTAGCTTTGCATGTACTCAGAAATCAGTTGGACTTCTACAAATCAATACTTTATTGACTTTCTTACCAAAGTTTAGATTTCTGATACGAGATGCTTTGATAAAACTTTATCAAAATCATACACATTTCCTTAGATAGCTCACATGTGTGTCTAAACAATTTCAGAACTATGAAAATGGATGCCGTAATCATAGTCTCTATTGTTTAGACCTTTGCCATTTCTCACAAGTCCATGTTAGTGTGTTGGTTAACCACACACGCTCCACTAACGACTTTGAGAATGCAAATATCACAATTGCTATCTAATTAAAATATCTTAGTGAAAGCGTTTCCTCACCATCATTTTCATGAATCGGAGAGAAACCTTACGACACTTAGATTTTATGGTGTATGTGTTCCTTTCCATGTGAATTTGTCAAAACCATAATCACATATAAGGTTAGTGACAAATCCAAACTCATATGGATTGAACTTGTGCAGTCTTTACTTCTTGCCACCTGGCAGCACAAGGGCATGCCATTGCTTCCAAGTTGTTATGCAACCAACTGAGAAATCTCAGAACACATATGCAAAGCCGACTTTAACTGGAATGGGTACAAAAATAGGAATATGTCAACACGATAGGTTATAAACCTCAAGTCGTGTGCTGGTGATAAACTACAGGTTTTATTCTTGATTAGACACTTTCAAGATCTTTTAGACTCCCACTGTCCTCTTGACATATAAGACTCTCTTTCCAAGATCCATTGCTTGACAAACAAATATTCAAGAGATAGTGCGGATTCTTATCAAGACAAACACTTCACACAATTGGCCTAAGTTGGTCTCTTTTTTATCCAAAACATCACAAGTTACCAATTTCAAATGTACAAGAGTAGAAAACCTTTTTACTCTACATTTGACAAGTGTTAATAAACCTTCTTTAAGATGTGTCACTCAAGTTACAATCTTGGAGTATGACTCTAAGACTTGTTTTGGAACGAAGTATGTATCACCTTCTTCATTTCACCATTTCAATAATTCATGACTCCTCTTCATAGCCATGGGAATGCACTAAGATGTCCCTAGAGGATGAATTGTGATATGGTCTCACAATCATTAAGATGATCATAAAACATGATACTAAAGTACTCTCCCATCTTTTCAGATTTGAGAAACTTTTATCTTTCTGCCAAATTTGATTCTTCTCATTTGTTCTGCCTTACATCGAAACTTTTCTAATGTTTTCAGAGTTATACTTAAACTTGTAAGTATAATCATATTTACAAAACTTTAGTAAATCATGACGAATAGTTTTATCGATCTTTGTGATGGACTTGACCAGTGCACAAGAATGTGTACTTGATCCCTTAGTCCTTCACTTGACTCACATATACATGTGAACAAGGAATTAGTCTTAATTTTCCAAAGATGAAAATTCTCATTCATCATACAATACAAGTTGCATGATTCCAAGTTCCTATCCAACTGAAACTTGGTTGATGAGAATCTTTCCTTATTTGGTAAATTATGACACTACCACAAACGAAAGAATCAAATCCATTTTCCATTGTTGCTATCAATGGAATCACATAAACAACAATTTTTTTCACAAATGCCACTGTAAGGATATTTAAAATAAATAAAACGAAACATTTCTTTAATTTAAAACTTGCGGAAAAACTTATTCATACAATGCAAATGCATATGAAAACTGTGTTGTTATCTATTCCTAGGCAATCTATCACAACTGTTAAGCAGCAGCTCAAAAATTCTGATCACCGAACCATGCGATTGAAATCCATCTTCGTGATCAGAATCAGCTTGCTTTTCTTTAAGCTTCCTCTCTTTTCGTTGATTCTTAAAACTTCAACATGTGAACCAGTCACATCATGTAATAAGAATCTCCAAATATGAACTTAATAGAGTTAGATAGTGGACTTACCTGAAGTAGAGTCAAACTTTTTGACTTGACCAACCTTATGATCTTTCAGGTAAATAGGGCAGCTTTGCAACCAATGCCCCTTCCTTTGGAAATATAAGCATATGGACTCTTTGGGAATGGTACACGATACTGTCTCAGACTTAGCCTTTCTCTTTACCATTTGGTCAACCGAGTTGACTATGGCCGATCCCTTTCCATTGGGAAGAGAAAGCTTTTCTGGATTTTCAATGTTACCAATTGTCGATGTCCATGGAAGCTTGGGAAGTTGATCTTCTAATCAAATTTGCTTTACTAGTGCTCCAAATCATTGCTGATTCAGCAGCACCTAGCAAATAGATAAGATCATTAAGGGTCATGTCATATTCTGTTTCATAGTAGTCCCAAGGGAAACTCACTATGTGACTTAGAAAGTGATTGAACAACCAACTTTCTCAAGACTTTGACACCCAACTCTCCCGACTTGTCAATATGTGACTTCATCTCCAAGATATGAGCACACATAGACCTTTCTTGCCAATAGGGCTTGAGTGACCTTGAACTATTCAATACTTGTGGGATAGGTAGAATAATTGGAGGAGGTGGAGGAAGAAAAGTACGATTTCCATTATCCAACCACGGAACATCATATTTATTAGGAAAGCTTGTTCCAATGGATTTGGGAAGATCATAGATGTCTAAACCAGACATCTAATATGGGAGATATTCAAGTCAGTTGATTTAAGTCCTTAATATAACACCCAATATGAAATATTAAGGCTAGGACCCAACACAATATTTTATAACTTGGAAGAGGGATTCCGTAATCCAAGCTATAAAATATTTGAAGGTAGGTGAATGACGATTCACCAATTTCCACCATGAAAAACGAAATGGGAATTAGGTTTTAATTGGTTTTGAAACTCCTAGATCTTTTGAGATGCATTGAACTTTTCAATGGCGTGTTTCAATCTCGATTGTTCCCTCTCAAGTTTTGTGACTGGGATGCGGAGGATCACAAAACATGGTTTGAATAACCATGCAAATATACTTGACACCCTTAATATTTATCACTTAATCGATGTGCCGATTAACCACACGCGCTCCACCGATCCTATGATAAACATTAAGTTACCATTTGCCTACCTTGTTAAATCCAAGTTAGTGTGCCGGTTAACCACACGCGCTCCACTAACGACTTAAGCAAAGTGCAAAGTGTAATTTCATTGTTAGTACCAAATTCACATTTTCCTAAAGTAACTAAGATTGGGAATTTATAAAAGGTTTAGTTACTTTATATTTATGATTATACTTATAATGAGAATTATAGTCCTTGTCCTACCCGTTTGGCTAACGACCCTCCACCAGTCAAGGAAGCGGTGGGTGAGAGTGGACACCCATTAAGCTGCCATTTTATAGGCAACAACCTTATACCCCCTTATAGACCGGCTTCGTGAATGAGGTCTACTAACGGTAAGACTGACTTGCTCTTACATATATATATATATATATATATATATATATATATATATATATATATATATATATATATATATATGACTTATAATAGTATAAAGTATAAGGGTTGAATTTTAACTTTTAAAACTCTAGGGTTTGGAATTAAAGTGTGTGTTCTAAAACTTTTGGATTTTCATAACTTATGAGTTTAATTAAGGTTTTAAAACTTTAATGAAGAGACTCTTGAACATCCATAACTTCAGGACAAGTTATGTAGTTCATAAAACAAAAAGGCTCTTTAATTTTGTAACCTATGCATTTTAATGGATCTTTAAAAGAAATGACTTTTGGTAATCCATTACTTGAGGACAAATTATGGACTCCATTAAAACACATTTAGATCAAGAATTAATTTTTGCAAATAATTCCTATGATCTACCAAAACTCATAAGTGTATGAACAATCATATCAACAATTTCAAGAATTACATAAACACACATAAAGCTTGATATTTTGATAACAACTTTGAAAGTTTTTTACCATAATCATTACCACATCAAAAACAGGTTTTATAAGTCCAAAACAGTTTAAGGTAATGATTCTAGACCAATTCCAGCCTTAAAACTTGAAGATATGCTGTCAGGGGGTCCAACTCGTCGAGTGCATGAACCAACTCAACGAGTTGGATGAATTTAGGCATGGACTCGTCGAGTCCCTTAATGGACTCGGCGAGTCAGCTAACCAGACAGCATACAAACTTCGATTTTCAGCAATTTGCATCAAATATAAAAGAAAACAAACCAGTCTCTGATACCACTGAAGGGTTTTGAGCATTATAACACTCCTATGGTGTACATGCAACCCTATAAAACTTGGATATATGTTTTCTCTATTGTACATGCAAATAAGAAATATTCCAAGGTTTCATCCTAACTAGCATAATAAGAAGTAACTATACTACAAGAACCTAGTTAGATGACATACCTTTTGATGTAGCTTAAAGTCTTGAACTTTAAGAGCTTAGCCCCAATAGTGTGGAAGCCTCAAGTGGAATCACAAATCACCAAAAACACATTGGAAAAACTTGAGAGAATAGTAAGCACACTAGAAATTGGCCCGCTCTTGTATCCTCACACACTAGTGCCCTTTCATGTGCCAAAGACCTCTTTATATAGTATGGAGGATTAGGGTTTCTTCCATGTAAACCCTAATACCCATGACCTTTCATTTCCATAGGATCCATGGGTTACACACTCCATGGACTATCCATGAGAGCTTAGCCCAACCTAAATGAAGTTGGCCCACTCCATATATATATATATATATATATATATATATATATATATATATATATATATATATATATATAAGAGTCCGTATTTAACTAGTTCCTTTTTTATCACTAAATTAATTCTAAATTAATTCTTGATCAATACTAATTAAATAATATGATTCCATATTAATATATTAGAACTTATAATATATTAATATAAATCATAAACATACTATTCTCAAAAGATATCCATATAAATTGTTCCGGTGAAGTCCAGCCCAAATGGCCATACCAAGTCGGGTCAAGTACATACCAATTATAGTTATGGACTTAGACACTAATCTAACAATTTTCCCCATCACCATAAAATGGTGGGGATTAGATCACGACGTGGTGGTCATTTAGTAACCACAGTGTGGTCATCTCTTTGTCACGACCTGGTGGCGGCTGGGGCTTAAAACCATCGATCTCGGGCCTTGGGCCCTATTTAAAGGATGTGATGGTTAGGGTTCGCCCACACTCATCCTCCATCATCCTCTAAGTGTAGAGAACCAAACCCTAGCCACCTTGTAATCATTTTGAGCTCATTTTGGTATTTTATGGTCTTTGAAGGAAGAAGGGAGGTTTTTTGGAGCAAGAAGTCATGAAGCAAACTCATTTCCATCTCCTTATGCATATTTTGGACATTCGTAAGTGTCCAAGTTCTCACCTTTTTTATTCATTCCTTCTAGGTCTAGTAAATGAGCTTGTTTCTTCATGATATGTTTAGTTTGAAAGGATGGTTTCAAGAAAGTTGGCAACTTTATTGATCTTTGAGGTCCCAAGAATGTTATATGTTTCAAATCTGAACTTTTATGTGGTCTTGGTATCATGCATGGGGTTTTGACCCTATTTCTCTCATTTTGACTTAGTTTGGGTGCATGACATGCATGTCCACAAATTTAGGATTTTTATTAATCTTTTGGTTGCAAAGAAGCCTTCTGGAAAGTGTGAGTGGCTGAATTAATGAATTAAGGATATAACAATGGGATGGATCTGCCAGTATAACCACGACGTGGTCAAAGCCTTGCCAGGACGTGGTGTGTTAATCCATCATAATATTTTATCAAGCAGATCAGCGTGGTGGTCTATGTAGTTGACTTTGACAGATGACTTTTTGACTAAGTTGACTTTTGGTCAATTTAATAGTTAAATAATGTTGACTAAGGATTGGGCTTTTGTTTTACATTAGGTGGTGTGTAGTACCAGCTTCCCGACCTTGTGAGCTTTGGTGTAGTCTACTCTAATTAGAAAGGTGATTTTTCTCACTATATTATGTAGAATGCTAGATTTTCATTGTGACTCTTGCATTCGTATTGAGTGTGGCCCGCTATGTATGTCGGGTAAGGCCTGTTATGTATGTCGGGAAAGGCCAGTTATTCATGTTGGGCGGGGCTCGTCATGCATGTTGGGCAGAGACCGTTATGTATGTTGTGCATTGCCCGTATTGGTATGTGGTAACTTAGAGAACTCACTAAGATTCGTACTTAAGATTTAAAATTTTTTACTGTTTCAGGTACTTCCAGTATTCAAGAGAAAGAGTCAGCTTAATTATGTTGCATCCACCAATTGTTTCTACACCATATGGATTTGGGATGTTACACCATTGTTTAGGATGGGGTCCAATACTTAGGGAGAGGTCCGTTACTCAAGGTGGGGCCCATTATTCACGGCGGGGGCAAATATTGTGTGATGTATGTGGTATCTTGGAGAAGTCACTAATCTTTGTGATTATGATTTTAAGTTTAAATTTTTTTCTAGGTATTCTGGTAGCAACGGGAAGGGTGTGGCTCGATTTTGAAACAAATGGTTTTATTTGGATCTTGAAGTTGGAATTGGAACAAATGTTTTAATAATAAATGAAAATTTTACTGCAAAATTTAGGACATTACATGTTGGAATCAGAGCCTTGGTTTAACGGACTCGGGCTAGAACGGGTTGCATCTAAACTCAAAATGTGGACTGAGAAGATCTTTTTATAATTTTTTTTTTCTAAAATGGGGTTTTAAAAGAAAAAAGATGTGATGCATGCAATCAGTCAGAGCTCAAGTAATTTATTACTAAAATACCCATGCATGCTTGATATGTTATTCATGTTATAATATGGATTGCATGCAAGAAGTTAGGATAAGGATCTGATCAGGGTTGCATGTTAGAATTATTGCTTATGAGGGATGCATTATTGTGTCTGTTATGTGTGAAATGCTGGAAATATATGCTAGTGTATAAGCTAAGGATGTTTTAGGAATTGCAAGATAGAATGACCTGATCTTTTGATGCCTTATTGCCTGATGGATTTGATGCCCGAATGATGCTTGTTTTGTGTTATGTGAAACCTATATTGATATTAACTAACTATTAAGTGAATGCATTAGGTTGCATGCTAAAAAGATTTAAAAGTTTTAGAATACTCGATTTGGCCCTGTTGTGCAGCTCTGTTTGAGTCTAATCTTCTTATTGCAAGATCTTTCAGTCGAAAGACTGTTTAATTTTTGTTGCATGTAATTGTATTCGTAAAATAGTTGGTTAACATTAGTAGAAGTTTCTTCTGTGACTGAAAACAGGGCAGTGTGGGAATTCCTAGTGACCTAGGAAAATGTTAGAATATGTCGGTATGGGCACTTGCGTAATAAAAATCCTAGAGGAGAATATAGGTAGCATAGTGGTGTGTATTCATCCGAGCGCGTGTATTGGAGATTAGATCGGTTAGTAGTGGTTGTGTATAGTGACTTAGGAACCTTGAGACAATTATTGAGACAAGTATGGATGTAATAACCGTCTCCTAGAATGGATTAGTGTATGGAATATAGGATTCAAAAGCATGGTTTTTAAGGAAAACCATATGCCACAATGTGACAAGAAGGCTGTCACGACGTGACATACCAAATATGTGAATGCGTTTTCGGATGGTTGTCACGACGTGACAAGAGTATGGTCACGACGTAACAATATCTACAGCCCAAGCCCATGATCTTTTAGGGTTTCCCCTGTATTTAAACTTCTAACCTCAGATTTAGGGCATCATTTCCAGCCTCTATCACCCTCAAGAACCTTGTAGAAAACCCTAATACCCACTTCTCCATTTTGAGTTTACCTTTGTTGATTTGGTGGATTTAGAAGGAGGAAAAAGGCCCTTGTGGTATAGAGAGCACCTTAGCAAGTTTGGAGACTTCTTTTGAGCATCTTGTGAACCATTATGAGTGACCAAGTTCCAATCTTTATGCTTTAGGTTGCTAGATCTACGCTTTTTGTCCCTTTTTAGCTATTTTTGGGAAAGTTGTGGAAGGATTCAATAAAGTTGGAAACTTTATAAATCTTTGAGGTCCTTTGAAGGTTATATAAGTTGGATCTGAAGTTTGGCTAAGTTTTGAATCCATGGATGTGATTATGGTTCCATTTTTCATCATTTTGACCTAACATGAGCTCAAGACATGCATTGAGCAAGCATGTGTGTAAAGCATTGATTTTTTAGAATGTGTTTGGAGTACGAAGGCCCCCTGGAAAGTTGCAATGGATGGCATAAAGGATTAAGGGTTGAATGCATTAATTAAGTTGCCCAAATGCAGTAGTCACGGCGTGGCCATATGAAGGTCACGACGTGACGTTGAGGCTCATCAACTATTTTAGACGAATTCTGTCACGACGTGGTGGCATCAACTGATGGTGATGTTGATTGTTGAGTTATTAGTAACTGGAATTTTGGAACGGAACTGAGTTTGTTAGCTATGACGTGACCATGGGCTAGTCACAACGTGAGTATCAACTGATGGTGATGTTGATTGTTGATTTTGACCTTTACCATTGACTTTTGGCATGTGTTGACTTTTGGTCAAATTTCTATTTTTATAATGTAGACTATGGGTTTTCCTTGTGTGGTTTATTAGGAGGTGTATAACACCCGCTCATTGGTTGTGAGAGTTGTTAGATGTTGACTACGTCGGTAGTAGATAATTGTATGCAAGACCAGGGTTTGGCCCTGACTGTCATATGTAGGATGATATTTATCTTTGTGATGCTTGCATGGAAGGCCAGGATGTGACTCTTGGCACTTGTAAGTAAGACCAGGGTTTGGCTCCTGGCATTAAAAGGAAAGACCATGATTTAACTCATGGCTGATAGTGATAGTAAGACTATGGTTCGACCCATAGCATTCCTTATCCTATGTATGGTATGTTGTATTTTGGGGAACTCACTAAGCTTTTGTGCTTACGGTTTTGTGGTTTAAACATTTTTAGGTATTTCCAGTTCCAAGGAGAAGGGTTCGGCTTGACTACACAGCATCCCCTGATGGCTTTTTCCGCACTAATTATTATTGTTTTACTCTGATGTTTGAAAGATACATTTTACTCTGATTGGTTTTGCAACAAATGTTTGTATGGATTTTATGGTTTAAAAAAAATTATTTGTATTTTTGGGACGTTACAACAGATGGGTGTGGAAAGTAGTATGGGCCCGAACCACAGGAAGCATAGGATCCGTACGGGGATCAGGAAGAGTCGAAAAGGTTACCGAGGAGCTAGTAGGGGGTAGACATTGTGGTTTGTCACTCTGTTTGTTTAGTCTATTTCCTTCTCTTTAGGTATTATGGTTATGGTTAGAAGGGATGAGGATGACCTCGGTTTTGGTTCCGCCCTGGTGGTTGCGATGGTGTGGGTCTAAGGGTAGTCAAATTGTGTGAGACAGTTCATTCTAAAGTATTGAGAGATTAGTTTAAGGTTTTATCAATGGGAGGCGTGGGACTTGAGAAAGAAGTGATGGTGACAATCGACATGAGGATTACATCCTTTTGGTACTGGTTAGCTGAGGAATGGAGTTGTCGTTTGCATGTTCGGATTATATTTTGGCCTCCTATGATTATGGGGAGGAGAGAGATCAGGAATTTGATTTCGGATCCACGTTGGAGACCCAACAGGGTTTGAGAGATAATGTACATGTTTAGGCACCACCAGAAGTGAGGGATTTAAATATTTGGATATTCGTTTGGATGATCCAGTATTTGCGGTTGTCGTGACAAATGTGTGAAGCGTAAAAGGGTTCTTATTATTCGGTTGCATAGGATATTCCATGTGTGTCTAGGAGAGTCATTTCGGTCAAGACTATAAATGGAGAGAATAAGGTTCTGCTTTCTTTGAAATCAGATAGGTCTTGATCAAGCTGATGGTTTCGGGTAATTAGGAAGGGTAATTTTATGACCAACAACTGTTGTTGTTGCTGGTGTGTCTCAGTTAGGAGAATGATATATTTTGTATTATATTGACTCTTATAATGAATTGTTTGATGAGAACTTGTGGACGATTTATGTGGTTTAACCAATTGTTATTAGTTAATCAATCAGTATTATATTGGTTTTGTCAGAGTTATTACTAGAGCATCAGCAAGAAATTCTTGAAGTTGTGAGGATGGTAAGGTTGTATGCCAGATTCTTCAGATGTGAGTTTTGGTTGCACATATTTTGGTTATTTGGGTACCCCGTCAACCAAAATGGTATCTTGGTTGGTCTGGCCAAGATCCAGGAAGTGGTGCAGTGGGAGGTTTTGAGGTCTCCATTTGAGATTCAGAGTTTCGCTAAACTTAGATGGTTCTTATCAGATGGTCTACCTTTTTTGTTTTATACCCTCTAGAAATCAAGAATGATATGCATCGGTTGGTCAGGTTCGGGACTTTGATTTTATGGAAACGGTTTGTGGTGGTTCGAACCCTAGTAGGGAGAACTGAGTATTTTGATTAGAGGATCGTGTAATTAAGTTTAACTTTTGGTTTTAATTGTCACAAGTTAGAAGAAATCTACAACTCAAGTATGCGAAATTATTGGTTCGGTCTTTTATTGCAAGAAGGGAAGGGTAGAAAACTATCGTCAAAGTAACCAGGGTTACGAAGTTCTCTTGATGAGGTTTTCATTTCCCTTTTGGATGACTGGAAGAATTCAAGGATTTCTAAAGTTATTGGTGCGACATGGGTACTTATCAAGTGTATGTTTTCAGGAAAGCATGAGTTGTTCTCGCAACATGGAGCTGTTGGACAAGGAATATATAGTAGCAGGAAGTCTCCTTTCAAAGCATCAAATATATTCGTGAGAAGGCAAAGGGATCACTCAGGTAGAGTATCGGGTTTTTAGGTCATAGTTAACTCATAAAGGAGATTGATTACCATTTATCAAGGATCAACGGTTGTTGATCAGTTTCAGAGTAATTTATATACATGATATGGTACATGTGTTGTCTTCTTATAGGCTTTGTGAAGACTATCTTCACCAGGAAGGAGCGATAGAGATGTATCTGAGAGGATAAGCTTTGAGATAGGTTACAGTTGTTTAAGTGATCATCATCGTTGAGTTTGTTCGAAGGTCGTCAGCAGGGATTACTGAAGGTTCATGTAAGGTGATTGATTACTACCAAGATTTATCAGATACTTCCAGGCCTCTAGGCAAGTGTGCTTTTGGGTGTTTTGGATTGTAGAAAATTTTATTCTATCAGCCTAGACTTCAATTGTTGCTTCAGAATTCTGGAAGTTAAGATGTCAGAGCATCATTTGACCAGTTCTTTTTTGTGACTTGGTGTGCGTATGTGTAAGGTTCAGTTTTGTAATATCGCATTGGCAGGAATGGTAGTCTAGTTTGTTCCGACCAGGTTTCAGTAAGCATTATCATGAATACTTTTGGGAAGTTCTTCGGGTTAGTTGAGCTTTGTCGGAAATCTATTTAGATTTTCTAGATTGGGAACCTTATTTTGGTTTTTGACATTAGTGGTTTGTCGTTCGTAAGCTTTTTCGATCGGACAGTAATATCATTTTACACCCCAGCTAGATGCTTTGGGAAGGATTGAGATTCGTTCAGTTATAGTAAGGAATTAGATGGGAGGTACTTCAGTCTTCTTTTAGAATGGAATGACAATGAATACAAGGGATCATAGTGGTTGATGTTCTCTTTGAATGATATGTTGAGGAAGAGTGTAAAGTAATGGAATATGTAAGTGATACAGTGGTCTTTCATCGATAATTTCCTTGTTGGCAGGAGGTATTCGACTTATATATAGGAGTGTTGAAGGATATTGAATGGATTACTGCAGGTCAGTGGGATGATGGTCAAGTACCTATAGGCCCACTAAGTTGCTGATCATGAGTCTTTAGGCCCGTGGAGGAGTGATGGCAAGAACAAGTTGACACCTTGATCTTATCATTCCAATGGTCTATGGTGTCATGACGTATCATGAATCAGTATGTGCACAACTTAAGTGGGTTGGACCCGACAGTTGTGTAGTTGAGATTCTTAGGTCTTGGTTTATTAACCTGTTGGCATGGTTTAAGGTTTGAGCAATAAGGGAAGACCGATGTAGACTCAGTGACCAACATGTTTTAGTTCATGCGTTTAGTAGAATGGTGTTTCATTGAGAAGTCTTAGTTAAGTATCAGAAGTCATTTTTTTATCATTTTCATTCGTGGATCCCCGTTCTTTTCGTGGTCTATTTATTGGGAATTTGCTTACGAGTGTTGGATGATGGTTTCGGAACTTCGAACTAGGATGTTTGCTGTGGATCTCTTGGATGACTTATCAGGTAGTCGTGCAGCTGAGTTGATAGGAGAATTTGGATGCCATGCGATAATTTGGATCAGCCATGATTACACTCGTGGGAGCGGTGGGGTAGTGATGACTTGTTAGGAAGTCAAGTGTGTATTTGACGTCTTTTGGGCACGAAATTTTAGATTTGGGATATGTCGAAAATTTATTATCAGAATGATTTGAGTGTTCGGTTCGTCATGGTTTGGTGGTATTCCTAGTCAGGTACTAGGGGTAGGTATGTTGGATAGATGATCGTTAGACTCTTTATATGATTTATGGAGTTAGAGACTAATGGGATCCTATTTTGAGTGGTCTTTCCTAAGCGATGGGGCGTATCGTCAGTGGGAGAAAGGTAGTCATTGCAGTTGAGTGTTTACAAGTGATCGGTTTCTCTTGTTTCCATTGGTTGGGTTCCGAATGGCCTCACAAATCCCTTGTGGATGCATTGAGTTTAGGAAGTGGTTTGGAGGAAGCATATGGAGCTGTTTTATAAGATTCTAGTTGGGACGGATTCCGAGGAGGAAATTGTTGGATTAAGGTGTCTAAAGTCCTAGCTAAATTGGTATAATGTTGAAGAATAAAAGTAAAGTCCTTTTGGGTTTCCCTCATAACCAAGAAATGGCTTGAATTAATAAGAGGAATGAGATAAAATGATTTATTAATATATTATATAATTAATATATTAATTAGAAATAGCAATAATTAATGGAGAATTAATCAGAATTAATTTAGAATTAACTCTAGGTTAATTAGAACCAATTAAAGGTACAAGGGCAGAGTTGTAATTGTTCAATAGTTGAACAACGGAGAGGATTTAGAATCCTCTTATGATGAACGATTTTTGGGAGCCCTAAATAAGGTTCTGGATGCCTCCATTTGATGATTAGGAAACTATATAATTGCCTTATTTGAAATATTATTATTATAAGTTTAAATCTAGGGTTTCTAGGGTTTCCAGTAAGCTATAAAAAAGCCTTAAACCCTTGGATTTTCAGCTAACCCTTCCTAAGAGTGAATTCCAAAAATCTCACATCACTCCTATCTCTCCTCTAAATCTTAGAGTTTCTTTTGTTGGATGTTTGAAACATTAGAGGCTCGCATATTATTGGAGCTAGGTTTTCCAAGGAGGCTACATGGTTTTTTTAGCTTTATTTGAATCAAGTAAAGGTATGTTTTCTCCAACCATGCTTTTGATTCATAGGTTTTGGTTTTGTGTTTTTTTATATGTATGTTGCTATTAGACATGAAAAAGACATAGATTCATTTGAGTTTGTATGTACCCTTACGAGTTAAGACAATTTTCGCATGTACATTGGATTTGTAACCTAAAATCCCCTATAGTGGTATCATAGCCTTGATTTTCACATTAATGGTGCATAATAGATGAAACCAGAAAACACAAAAAAACGATAATCTATTTCGTCACATCGTGACTAGTCCTCTATCACGACCTGAGATCTGTCTGGAATGTGATATCTGGATTTTCTTGCCTTAATTCAAAAGATATGATAATTACTATTTTATCCATATTATTTCAAATAACTAAAATCTGAATATATTAACTAGATAATAATTTAAATATGAAAGGAATATTAAATAAGATAATTATCAATTATAAGATAATATAATTATCCTAATAAGATTTAAGAAAACTAATTAAAAGTCTACTTAATAGATAAATCTTAAACCATATTCAAATATTAATTATTAAAGGTTAATTGAGTTAATATATTTGAACCTTGTATTTTAAAAAGTTTTAAAATACACCCTATATATATATTTATAAATGTCTATTACTATATGTATCATTAAAAGTTTGTTGAATTAATAGTTGGCCTTATTCACGAAACCACACTCTAAGAGAGGTATAAGGAAACGGCCTATAAATGATTGTTGAATGAGTGTCCTTTTCAGTCATCGCTTCTATGTGTGGTGGAGGGTCGTTACCCAAACGATTTTGATAGGACATAATCACATTAAAATTATAATATATGAAGTACTAGAACATTCTAAAAATCCCACTATATCTACTTTAGGAAAAAAATGTGAAATTGTAGGCTAATCCATGAAAATGCACATCATTTCTTTAAGACTCGTTAGTGGAGCGTGCGTGGTTAACCGACACACTAATTTGGGACTACAAAGGTGAAATGATGGAACATGCTCGAATTTGTTGTTATTTATGGAGTGTGTGTGGTTTACCGACATGATATTCACATCTTATTTGTAATCCTCGACAACCCAGTAACAAATTAAAGAGCATAATCGAGATTAAACATGCCATTGAAAAGTTCGATGAATCTCAAATGATCTAGGAATTTCATATTAGATTTAACTTAGTAAAATGCTTTATCTATTTAAAATGAATTCGTGATTATATTATGACATCCCACTTCTTAATTTCGAATTGCATTTTTGGATCCTAGCCTTGAATATTAAATTGGGTTAAAATACTAAGGAATTGAATCAACTAACTAAAATCTTGTCTCTTATTTTAGATGTCTGGAAATAGTGATCTTCGTCCTTTGCCTCCTCCAGCCACTCACAACTTCACTCTCTTGCCTATAATTTCAAAAGACAAGCTCATTGGTCCCAACTACATGGACTGGTTGTGAAATTTGAAAATGATGTTGAGATACGAGAAAAAAGAGTATGTTCTCGACACTCCGGTTCCTGAAATAGACAAAAAAAATCTGCTATCCTAAAGAAATGGTTAAATATAACCAACATGTTGACCACACAAGAAATGTCTATTGCATTATAATTGCAACTATGACATCTGAGCTCCAGAAGACCTATGAGGACTACTGGCCTATGAAATGAACCAAGATTTGTCTAAAATGTTTCTCAAGAAAGCTAGACAAGAGCACTACGACGTCGTCAAGCCCCTCATGGCATGTAAGTTGAAAGATGGGGAATATGTGTCTGCTCATGTGCAGAAAATGTAGAGGCACGTAGAGAGATTGGAGAAGCTCAACGTGTACTTAGAAAAGGAGCCTGTCATTGACATGGTGCTAAAATACTTTCCTAGTAGTTATGATTAGTTCATCTTGACCTATCATTTGAAAAATAATGAGACCACGTTGATTAAGCTTCACAATCTATTACAGATAGGTGAAGTAGGAATAAAGAATTCTCATTCCAATAGTGTTGCAACTACCCCAGTCATGGCCATCCAACAAGGAAAGGGTAGTAAGAGAAAGGTATATTCCCAAACCAAGTGGAAAGGGAAAGCCCACATTGGAGAATCCATTGGGCCAAAATACTCCACATGTTGCAGGACCAAAAGAGGTTGTGTGCTTTCATTGTGGGAAAAATGTCTATTGGAGAAGAAGATGCCCCGAGTACCACCAAGAAGTGAAAGAAGCTAAGGGTAAGGTGTCTAGCTCTTCTAGTACATACTCTATTGAAATCAATAACACTTGTATTTAAAATTCTTGGGTCCTTAACATGGTACGTGGTTTCTGATGGGTTTTGAGCATTCTAACACTCCTATGGTGTACATGCAACCCTATAAACCTTGTATCTATGTTTTCTCTATTATACATGCAAATATTCAATATTCCAAGGTTTCATCCTAACTAGCATAATATGAAGCAACTATACTACAAATGCCTAGTTAGATAAGATACCTTTTGATGGAGCTTGAAGTCTTGATCTTTAAGAGATTAGCCCCAATAGTGTGGAAGCCTCAATTGGAATCACAAATCTCCAAAAACACCTAGGAAAACTTGAGAGAATAGAATGCACACTAGAAATCGGCCCACTCTTGTATCCACACACATTAGTGCCATTTCATCTGCCAAAGACCTCTTTATATAGTATGGAGGATTAGGGTTTCATCCATGTAAACCCTAATACCCATGACCTTTCATTTCCATAGGATCCATGGGTTAAACACTCCATGGACTATCCATGAAAGCTTAGCCCAACCTAAATGAACTTGGCCCATTCCATATATATATATATAAGAGTCTATACTTAATTAGTTCCTTTTGATCACTAAATTAATTCTAAATTACTTCTTGATCAATACTTATTAAATAATATGATTCTATATTAATATATTAGAACTTATAATATATTAATATAAATCACAAACATACTATTCTCAAAAGTCTATCCATATATAATTATTCCGGTGAAGTGAAACCCAAATGGACCATGACAAATCGGGTCAAGTACATACCAATTTTAGTTATGGACTTAGACACTAATCCAAATGTCTCCCACTTGGATAAGTCTAAAACTATTATTGCATATGACTCCAAAACCCGACTAGCAATCGTAGCTCTTAAAGCCGTTGTCGAACTCTGACCTAGTCAAATGACTTGTCTATTCGATAAGGAATCATATATTCCTCCATTCTAAATATCATATGCACTGAGACATGGATTATAATCATTCTCTCTGTCCATTAGTTGTTTCTCGATTTCCGATTTATGACGACCGACTAATTGAACAAATCAAATCAGTCCAGGCTTGGCCAAGCACTTCGGGTGTCATCACTAAATCATCGAGGGGCTCACATATATCGCTTTTATCCCTTTAAGGGTAAAAGAAATGGATAAACTTCGACTCATATGCTTGTTCTACTACTTGTTGAATCATACACAAAGGCACGTTTTATAACATTGAGTAACCAATGCGTTTTCGTACAATCAATGTATAACCAACTCATAGGCAACAACTCATATCTCTAGGTTTGAAGAATATAAGATATTATCATCTCATGATCACTCGTGATAAAATCCATGAAGTGAGTCAAATGAGCCTGGGTTTAATCCAATACTCAGAACTTATGAGCACTCATGACTATTATAGCAACTCTTTTCTATGTCCAACACTTTAGACATCTACAACCAACTTCATGACAGTCTTGATTCATATCTACTTCCAACATATGACCAACTGTGGAGGGTTTGAACAACTTAGTCATTCAGGAAGAATGACCTAGTTATTCTGGAAGTCTAAACATGTAAAGTGAAACACAATAATAATCAAATCCAATATGGTCTCAAAACTTATGAATATAAATAGAAAACCTTTTATTTATCACCATATTGATTACACATCATTCATTGTATACTGTTTCAAATTTATCAACTTTATACTTGAATTAAAACAATAGTTGTCCCATGCTCCAAGCATGTACACTATGTTTTTCTAAACAATAGTCATGTCATACACCAAGTATGCATACTATGTTTGTCTAAACATTAGTTATGCCATACACCAAGTATGCACATTAAGTTTGTCTATGATCTTTACTTTGTAAAAAAGATCGATTGAACATAATTCCAATGATTCTCATTTCACAGTCGCAAACCCTTACTGCAAATGCAAGAATTCCAAATTCCTGCCATTTACCGAAATCTGTTAGATTTTAAACTTATATGCATTGATCCTCTCGTAATGATCATGCACAAAGTCACAAAGGCTTGTCAACAGTCATTACAAAGTATTCCAATGGAGAACATTCCATGGAAACGAAGTCTCAAATTCAAAGTACATTGCTTTGAACATCCTTCTTGCATTAAGTTTCCTAATCTTACACAGATTTAATGAATAACTTCCACCTATGGGAATATTTCCATATTCCCATTTTGACTATCACTTCTAAACAAGAGTTGCCTCTTTCCAGAATATGTCAATATGGTCCTCTCCAAAAATTTACACCATACTTCCAACTGTCCTTAAGCAACCAATCTTTAGCAAACCTTAGATTGTCGTCGACAATTGCTTAATCACTTTAGTCACATCCAATTCTAGTACTTTTTCCCTTTTAATGCTCTAGGCATTTGGAAAAATTTAGAACAAATAAATATCATAGCACATGCAATCGACCCTATATCTGAAGCATGTGGGACACGATTCATGATGTCTCACATAAAGACATGATACTAGACTAGTCTTTTGCTATAATATTTCTATTTCTATTTGCCATGTTCTCATAATTCAGATTATGAAAATGGATGTTATAATCACAATCGAATTTTAGAACGCAAATAATGTTCCCATATATAGAATTTCCTTATGTTGAACCATTCCAACATAACATTCATATATATACTTGACTAAAGATGATTAAAACCACAATCTAAGCTTTTAGGATTGAAACGAAGTATAATTTCCTCTCCCTTAATTATAGAAAAATGACTTTTTCCCAATTGAAACTTTTGTTTTTCTATAATTAACGTTGCTAACTTGCAACACTTATTATAATTATCATGCTCCTACTAACATGATGATTATTAGCATAACACTTATGCCCCCACTAGCTTTGACATGTACTCAGAAATCAACTAGACTTCTAGAAATCAATACTTTATTAACTTTCTTACCAAAGTTCAGATTTCTGATACGAGATGCTTTGATAAAACTTTATCAAAATCATACACCTTTCCTTAGATAGCTCACATGTGTGTCTAAACAATTTCAGAACTATGAAAAGGGATGTCGTAATCATAGTCTCTATTGTTTAGACCTTTTCTATTTCTCACAAGTCCATGTTAGTGTGCCGGTTAACCACATACGCTCCACTAACGACTTTGAGAATGCAAATATCACAATTGCTATCTACTTAAAATCTACTTAGTGAAAGCGTTTCCTCACCTTCGTTTTCATGAATCGGAGAGAAACCTTATGAAACTTAGATTTTATGGTGTATGTGTTCCTTTCCATGTAAATTTGTCAAAACCATAATTACAAGATAAGTTTAGTGACAAATCTAAACTCATATGGACTGAACTTGTGCAGTCTTTACTTCTTGCCACCTGGCAGCACAAGGGCCTGCCATTGCTTTCAAGTTGTTATGCAACCAATTGAGAACTCTTAAAACTCATATGCAAAGCCAACTTTAACTAGAATGGGCACAGAAATAGGAATATGTCAACATGATAGGTTATAAACCTCAAGTCGTGTGCTAGTGATAAACTACAAGTTTTATTCTTGATTAGATCTTGAAACTCTTTCAGGATCTTTTAGACTCCTAATGTCCTCTTGACATATAAGACTCTCTTGCCAAGATCCATTGCTTGACAAACAAATATTCAAGAGATAGTGCGGATTCTTATCAAGACAAACAATTCACACAATTGGCCTAAGCTGGTCTCTGTTTTATCCAAAACATCACAACTTACTAATTTCAAATGTACAAGAGTACAAAACCTTTTACTCTACATTTGACAAGTGTTAATAAACCTTCTTTAAGATGTGTCACTGAAGTTACAATCTTGGAGTATGACTCTAAGACTTGTTTTGGAACGAAGTATGTATCACCTTCTTGATTTCACCATTTCAATAATTCATGACTCCTCTTCATAGCCATGGGAATGCACTAAGATGTCCCTAGAGGATGAATTGTGATATGGTCTCACAATCATTAAGATGATCATAAAACATGATACTAAAGTACTCTCCCATCTTTTCAGATTTGAGAAACTTTTATCTTTCTGCCAAATTTGATTCTTCTCATTTGTTCTGCCTTACATCGAAACTTTTCTAATGTTTTCAGAATTATACTTAAACTTGTAAGTATAACCATATTTACTAAACTTTAGTAAATCATGACGAATAGTCTTATCGATCTTTGTGGTGAACTTGACCAGTGCACAAGAATGTGTACTTGATCCCTTAGTCCTTCACTTGACTCACATATACATGTAAACAAGGAATTAGTCTTAATTTTCCAAAGATGAAAATTCTCATTCATCATACTATACAACTTGCATGATTCCAAGTTTCGGTCCAATTGGAACTTGGGTAATGAGAATCTTTCCTTATTTGGTAAATTTAGACACTACCACAAATGAAAGAATCAAATCCATTTTTCTAATATTGCTATCAATGGAATCATATAAACAACAATTTTTTTTCACAAATGCCACTGTAAGGATATTTAAAATAAATAAAAATGAAACTTTTCTTTTATTTAAAACTTGCGGAAAAACTTATCCTTACAATGCAAATACATATGAAAACTGTGTTGTTATCTATTCCTAAGCAATCTGTCACAACTCTTAAGCAGCAGCTCAAAAATTCTGATCATCGAACCATGCGATCGAAATCCATCTTCGTGATCAGAATCAGCTTACTCTTCTTTAAGCTTCCTCTCTTTTCTTTGATTCTTAAAACTTCAACATGTGACCCACTCACATCATGTAATAAGAATCTCCAAATAGGAACTTAATAGAGTTAGATAGTGGACTTACCTGAAGTAGAGTCAAACTTTTTGACTTGACCAACCTTATGATCTTTCAGGTAAATAGGGCAGCTTTGCAACCAATGCCCCTTCCTTTGGCAATATAAGCATATGGACTCTTTGGGAATGGTAGACGAGACTGTCTCAGACTTAGCCTCTCTCTTTACCATTTGGTCAACCAAGTTGACTATGGCCGATCCCTTTCCATTGGGAAGAGAAAGCTTTTCTGGATTTTCAATGTTACCATTGTCAATGTCCATGGAAGTTTGGGAAGTAGATCTTCTAATCAAATTTGCTTTACGAGTCCTCCAAATCATTGCTGATTCAGCAGCACCTAGCAAATAGATAAGATCATTAAGGGTCATGTCATAGTCTATTTTATAGTAGTCCCAAAGGAAACTCACTATGTGACTTAGAAAGTGATTGGCCAACCACCTTTCTCAAGACTTTGACACCCAACACTCCCGGCTTGTCAATATGCGACTTCGTCTTCAAGATGTGAGCACACATACACCTTTCTTACCAATAGGGTTTGAGTGACCTTGAACTATTCAAGAACTTGTGGGATAGGGAGACTAGTTGGAGCAGGTGGAGGAAGTGAAGTATGATTTCCATGAGCCAACCACGGGACATCATCTTCATTAGGAAAGCTTGTTCCAAGGGATTTGGGAAGATCATAGATGTCTAAACCAGACATCTAATATAGGAGATATTCAACTCAATTGATTTAAGTCCTTAATATAACACCCAATATGAAATATTAAAGCTAGGACCCAACACAATACTTTTATAACTTGGAAGAGGGATGCCGTAATCCAAGCTATAAAATATTTGAAGGTAGGTGAATCACGATTCACCAATTTCCACCATGAAAAACGAAATAAAATATTAGGTTTTAATTAGATTTGAAACTCCTAGATCTTTTGATATTCATTGAACTTTTCAATGGCATGTTTCAATCTAGATTGTGCCCTCTCAAGTTTTGTGACTGGGATGCCGACGATCACAAATGAAGGTGTGAATAACCACGCAAATACACTTGGTACCCTTAATATATATCACTTAATCAATGTGCCGGTTAACCACACGTGCTCCACCGATCCTATGATGAACATTAAGTTACCCTTTGCCTACCTTGTTAAATCCAAGTTAGCGTGCCGATTAACCACACGCGCTCCACTAACGATTGGGATTTATAAAAAGGTTATAAAAAGGTTTAGCACCAAATTCACATTTTCCTAAAGTAACTAAGATTGGGATTTATAAAAAGGTTTAGTTACTTTATATTTATCATTATACTTATAATGAAAATTATAGTCCTTGTCCTACCCGTTCGATTAACGACCCTCCACCGGTCAAGGAAGCGATGGGTGAGAGTGGACACCCATTAAGCTGCCATTTTATAGGCAACAACCTTATACCCCCCTTATAGACCGGCTTCGTGAATGAGGCCTACTAATGGTAAGACTGACTTGCTCTTTTATATATATATATATATATATATATATATATATATATATATATATATATATATATATATATATATATATATATATATATATATATGTGACTTATAATACTATAAAGTATAAGGGTTGAATTTTAACTTTTAAAACTCTAGGGTTTGGAATTAAAGTGTGTGTTCTAAAACTTTTGGATTTTCATAACTTATGAGTTTAATTAAGGTTTTAAAACATTAATGAAGAGACTCTTGAACATCCATAACTTGAGGACAAGTTATGTAGTTTATAAAACAAAAAGGCTCTTTAATTTTGTAACCTATGCATTTTAATGGATCTTTAAAAGAAATGACTTTTGGTAATCCATTACTTGAGGACAAATTATGGACTCCATTAAAACACATTTAGATCAAGAATTAACTAACAAACAATTTTTGCAAATAATTCCTATGATCTACCAAAATTCATAAGTGTATGAACAATCATATCAACAATTTCAAGAATTACATAAACACACATAAAGCTTGATATTTTGATAACAACTTTGAAAGTTTTTTAACATAATCATTACCACATCAAAAACAGGTTTTATAAGTCCAAAACAGTTTAAGGTAATGATTCTAGACCAATTCCAGCCTTAAAACTTGAAGATATGCTGTCAGGGGGTCCAACTCGTCGAGTGCATGAACCAACTCAACGAGTTGGATGAATCTCCAAATATGAACTTAATAGAGTTAGATAGTGGACTTACCTGAAGTAGAGTCAAACTTTTTGACTTGACCAACCTTATGATCTTTCAGGTAAATAGGGCAGCTTTGCAACCAATGCCCCTTCCTTTGGAAATATAAGCATATGGACTCTTTGGGAATGGTACACGATACTGTCTCAGACTTAGCCTTTCTCTTTACCATTTGGTCAACCGAGTTGACTATGGCCGATCCCTTTCCATTGGGAAGAGAAAGCTTTTCTGGATTTTCAATGTTACCAATTGTCGATGTCCATGGAAGCTTGGGAAGTTGATCTTCTAATCAAATTTGCTTTACTAGTGCTCCAAATCATTGCTGATTCAGCAGCACCTAGCAAATAGATAAGATCATTAAGGGTCATGTCATATTCTGTTTCATAGTAGTCCCAAGGGAAACTCACTATGTGACTTAGAAAGTGATTGAACAACCAACTTTCTCAAGACTTTGACACCCAACTCTCCCGACTTGTCAATATGTGACTTCATCTCCAAGATATGAGCACACATAGACCTTTCTTGCCAATAGGGCTTGAGTGACCTTGAACTATTCAATACTTGTGGGATAGGTAGAATAATTGGAGGAGGTGGAGGAAGAAAAGTACGATTTCCATTATCCAACCACGGAACATCATATTTATTAGGAAAGCTTGTTCCAATGGATTTGGGAAGATCATAGATGTCTAAACCAGACATCTAATATGGGAGATATTCAAGTCAGTTGATTTAAGTCCTTAATATAACACCCAATATGAAATATTAAGGCTAGGACCCAACACAATATTTTATAACTTGGAAGAGGGATTCCGTAATCCAAGCTATAAAATATTTGAAGGTAGGTGAATGACGATTCACCAATTTCCACCATGAAAAACGAAATGGGAATTAGGTTTTAATTGGTTTTGAAACTCCTAGATCTTTTGAGATGCATTGAACTTTTCAATGGCGTGTTTCAATCTCGATTGTTCCCTCTCAAGTTTTGTGACTGGGATGCGGAGGATCACAAAACATGGTTTGAATAACCATGCAAATATACTTGACACCCTTAATATTTATCACTTAATCGATGTGCCGATTAACCACACGCGCTCCACCGATCCTATGATAAACATTAAGTTACCATTTGCCTACCTTGTTAAATCCAAGTTAGTGTGCCGGTTAACCACACGCGCTCCACTAACGACTTAAGCAAAGTGCAAAGTGTAATTTCATTGTTAGTACCAAATTCACATTTTCCTAAAGTAACTAAGATTGGGAATTTATAAAAGGTTTAGTTACTTTATATTTATGATTATACTTATAATGAGAATTATAGTCCTTGTCCTACCCGTTTGGCTAACGACCCTCCACCAGTCAAGGAAGCGGTGGGTGAGAGTGGACACCCATTAAGCTGTCATTTTATAGGCAACAACCTTATACCCCCTTATAGACCGGCTTCGTGAATGAGGTCTACTAACGGTAAGACTGACTTGCTCTTACATATATATATATATATATATATATATATATATATATATATATATATATATATATATATATATATATGACTTATAATAGTATAAAGTATAAGGGTTGAATTTTAACTTTTAAAACTCTAGGGTTTGGAATTAAAGTGTGTGTTCTAAAACTTTTGGATTTTCATAACTTATGAGTTTAATTAAGGTTTTAAAACTTTAATGAAGAGACTCTTGAACATCCATAACTTCAGGACAAGTTATGTAGTTCATAAAACAAAAAGGCTCTTTAATTTTGTAACCTATGCATTTTAATGGATCTTTAAAAGAAATGACTTTTGGTAATCCATTACTTGAGGACAAATTATGGACTCCATTAAAACACATTTAGATCAAGAATTAACTAACAAACAATTTTTGCAAATAATTCCTATGATCTATCAAAATTCATAAGTGTATGAACAATCATATCAACAATTTCAAAAATTACATAAACACACATAAAGCTTGAAATTTTGATAACAACTTTGAAATTGGTTTACCATAATCTTACCATATCAAAAACAGGTTTTATAAGTCCAAAACAGTTTAAGGTAATGATTCTAGACCAATTCCAGCCTTAAAATTCGAAGATATATATGTATATATATATATATATATATATATATATATATATATATATTATTATTATTAACTTATAATACTATAAAGTATAAGGGTTGAATTTTAACTTTTAAAACTCTAGGGTTTGGAATTAAAGTGTGTGTGAGACTTTACAAATTCCAAAAACTTGAGGACAAGTTTTGAACTATTCAAAAACTTTTGGATCTTCATAACTTATAAGTTTAATTAAGGTTTTAAAAACTTTAATGAAGAGACTCTTGAACATCCATAACTTGAGGACAAGTTATGGAGTTCCTAAAATACAAAGACTCTTCAATTTTGTAACCTATGCATTTTAATGGATCTTTAAAAGAAATGACTTTTGGTAATCCATAACTTGAGGACAAATTATGGACTCCATTAAAACACATTTAGATCAAGAATTAACTAACAAATAATTTTTGCAAATAATTCCTATGATCTACCAAAACTCATAAGTGTATGAACAATCATATCAACAATTTCAAGAATTACATAAACACACATAAAGCTTGATATTTTGATAACAACTTTGAAATTGGTTTACCATAATCTTACCATATCAAAAACAGGTTTTATAAGTCCAAAACAGTTTAAGGTAATGATTCTAGACCAATTCCAGCCTTAAAATTCGAAGATATTCTGTCAGGGGGTCCAACTCGTCGAGTGCATGAACCAACTCGTCGAGTTAGATGAATTTAGGCATGGACTCGTCGAGTCCCTTAATGGACTCGGCGAGTCAGCTGACCAGACAACATATAAACTTCGATGTTCAGCAATTTGCATCAAGTATAAATGAAAACAAACCTGACTCTGATACCACTGATGGGCTTTGAGCATTCTAACACTCCTATGGTGTACATGCAACCCTATAAACCTTGGATCTATGTTTTCTCTATTATACATGCACATATTCAATATTCCAAGGTTTCATCCTAACTAGCATAATATGAAGCAACTATACTACAAAAGCCTAGTTAGATAACATACCTTTTGATGGAGCTTGAATTCTTGATCTTTAAGAGCTTAGCCCCAATAGTGTGGAAGCCTCAAGTGGAATCACAAATCACCAAAAACACCTTGGAAAACTTGAGAGAATAGAATGCACACTAGAAATTGGCCCACTCTTGTATCCACACACACTAGCGCCCTTTCATGTGCCAAAGACCTCTTTATATAGTATGGAGGATTAGGGTTTCATCCATGTAAACCCTAATACCCATGACCTTTCGTTTCCATAGGATCCATGGGTTAAACACTCCATGGACTATCCATGAAAGCTTAGCCTAACCTAAATGAACTTGGCCCATTCCATATATATATATATATATATATATATATATATATATATATATATATATATATATATATATAAGAGTCCATATGTAATTAATTCCTTTTGATCACTAAATTAATTCTAAATTAACTCTTGATCAATACTAATTAAATAATATGATTCTATATTAATATATTAGAACTTATAATATATTAATATAAATCACAAACATACTATTCTCAAAAGACTATCCATATATAATTGTTCCGGTGAAGTGCAATCCAAATGGACCATGCCAAATCGGTTAAAGTACATACCAATTTTAGTTATGGACTTAGGCACTAATCCAATAGTTTCCACATTTGTTTTGATATGTAGCGGCTAAAGGAAAGTGAAGAGGTCGAGCATGGGAAGTTAAAACTGATCATGGGGAATAGGCGAAAGTCGGTTGTTACCAGGATTGGGACTTATAAGCTCGTGTTTGATAATGTTAGGGTTTATTTAAACAATTGTTGCTACTCTCTAGAAATTGATCGAAACAATATTTCATTTGATTATTTATTTAGACAAGGATTTCGCTATGGTTTTGATGAGAATGATGGTACAATTTATGTTTATCATAATGGTGCATTTATTTTCAAAGCTTATCCTTAGGATGGTGAGTATGGAACCATTGTTTGCGTGAATGAATTAGGAAATAATGTTTATAACATTGATTCTTCTAATAGTTAAGACAAAGCATGCTTATGGCATTGGTGTCTTGGGCACATCAACAAGAAACGCATCGCCCAACTCCAAAAGGATGGATTGTTGGAATCGTTTGACCTAAAATTAGACGATGAATGTCACACCCCCAAACCGGAACGGCGGAAACGTTCGGGGATGGTTGACGTCATGTGTAGTATCACAACAATTGTATCATAGCAAGCATAGTAAACACAACCAAACATTGAATACATATATGAAAAAGGTTTACATTTGTCTTGATACATAATTTTGTTCATATCAAAAGTAAATAAAAAAGCGTGACTCTAACGCTCCGATTTCTCCTACTCCTGGAAGTACCTGTCTACTAATTCCCTGAGAATACAAGCAGTTTTGAAAGAATATCAGCATAAAGCTGGTGAGTTCATAAGCATTTAGTTTTGGAGGAAAAATGTTCTTTGATTCTTTTTAAAAAGTGTTCCTCAAGAAAATCCTATATTTTCTTAATAAAGCATGTTTTAAAACCCATTCCTTCCATGACTCCCCGGTTCGTACTAAATACGCACAATCCAAGGAGTCATGGAATGAATACGAACGTCCATTAGTAGAAATAAACCATCAGTTTTAGAAATGCCAGTGTTATCCTGGGAAAATCCTATATTTTCCCTAAACCAGGTTATCCGTCCTAGAGGTAGAGATGTCAGTTTAGAAATCCCCGATTACTATCAACATATATAAAAGTAGTCTTATTACTGAAAGTAAAACAAATGAATATTAGAGTCCGTAAACCAAAGTTAGTTTATACTTATTTGCGAGTCGTATAACCATACTTGATATGACCGAGAGACCTTAATAACGTTCTTCAGGCGTTAAGCTAAATGACATTTGTTCACCCGAGGCGTGCCCGCCTAACTGTAGCTAGCAGTTCAGGTGTGGGATTGTCAGTCCCGAATAGATCTATTCACAAATCTCACGCGCTCCCTCCAGGAGACTTTGGTTATACTAAAAGGATTTATCATTTTATACCTAAGAGTACAGTATTAAAGTAGAGCCTCACAATTCTGTATAATCTAGTTTACGTGCTAAAATCAGTATAAAACAATAATCATCCTTAAATAATTGTATTTTATACTCCTTAGAAAATATATAACATAAACTAAATCTGTCATTGTTTACATATATTCATTTATGAAATCTGAATTGGTAAGAGCTGCCTAGAGGGTTATCCCAAACTATACCCATTATAGTTTATTAGAGTTGATATGTAAAATTTTTTGTAAAAACCTTTCTGAAAACCATGAAGTAGATTGCCAAAATAAAAGCTTCCCTTATGCTCGACATAATATAAAAGGGATAAAATATCGGAATATTTTATTAAACATGGAAATCGTTGAATTGTATTAATAAGTTTAAAACTTAATAAAATACTCTGAGTTTGGCTTGTATTCCCCCCTGAAAACATTAAAAACACGAAAAATGTAGGGGTATGAACTCACCTGTAGTGAGTGGTTCTGATGTGTGGTTGGAAGAGGAGTGCAAAGTGTCAGGTGTAACCTTGAGCACACAATGATCCTAATAGACACATATAGACATTTATGTGTATGAATTTAGTGTATAGACCACTAAATAAGAAGGGTAACACCCTTATTGGATAGGAAACTCTAAGATTTATGGGATACAATCACATACGATTGCATAACTAGGGTATATGGCCATCCTATAGAGTTTACGGTCAAAGAGGTATGACCATTGGAGTTCACGGTCCAAGTGTTCACAGTCTTAGGTGTTTATGGTCTTAGTGTTTACGGTCCAATGACCTTACGGTCATGCAGTTCACGGTCTAAGGAGATTCAACCGTAAACTCATCAATCTTGCACAAATGATGGTTTTCAAGGGCTTCATTCAAAGGCATCGGATTCTAGGGACCATGCTTAGCCTTAGGAAGGGTAAAGGCTATAAGAACACCCTTTATAAGGGTTTACGGTCTATGAAGATTCATAGGATCGTAAACTCTTTTGTTCAAGCAAAGAGTGATGATCTTAAGTCCAAAATGAAGGGTTTTAACTCCATTCATGAAGGGGAAGATGATACTTACGGTTTTTGAAGGCAAAGAAGGTGTTTTCGGTCCAAAACACAACCGTGTTCTTGAGGATCTTGAAGATAACTTGAAGATCTTGGAGGAAACTCGATGAAGGTAGAGAGAGAGTAGAGAGAGAAAGCCTTTGAAGTGTTTAAAGTGTGAAATGAAGGCAAAATACTCTATATATAGGGTAGAGTTCTCGGTCAAAAAGGGGGGTCCACCTGACCGTAAACGGGTTTACGGTCTACACAAGTTTACGTTCGTAAACTCGTCCTGACCGTGAACTCGGTGATTTTCGAGGAAGTTTCAAGTTTTTCGCGTGATTCGCGGTTTATTCCGAATCGTATAAAATACATATTATTTATTTAAAACTTAAGGTCCTTCCCAAATTAAGAAATTTGACGGAATTAAATAAAAACCTAAATTTTATTAACGGAAA
Source organism: Lactuca virosa (assembly GCF_052849685.1). Taxonomy (NCBI): domain Eukaryota; kingdom Viridiplantae; phylum Streptophyta; class Magnoliopsida; order Asterales; family Asteraceae; genus Lactuca; species Lactuca virosa. The sequence goes on along the minus strand of NC_136427.1, from coordinate 149,706,085 downwards.
CTGGGTAAGGATAACGGGAAAAGTTTCGGGTTGTCACATCATCCCCCTGTTAGAGGGAATTTCGTCTCGAAATTCAAACATAGAATACAAATCATGAATTAGGAAAGAGAGGCGGATACTTCTGTTTCATCTGATCTTCGCGCTCCCAAGTGAATTCAGGTCCCCGCTTGGCATTCCAGCGAACCTTCACTATCGGGATGTAACTTTGTTTCTTTCGTTTGATTTCTCTATCCATGATTTCGACCGGTTCTTCCACAAAGTTTAGGTTCTCGTTGATCTCAATCTCATCGAGAGGAACCACAAGGGTTTCGTCGGATAAGCATTTCTTAAGATTCGAAACGTGGAAGACAGGATGAATGTTGTTAAGTTCTCGGGGTAGACGAAGTTTGTAGGCTACAGGACCGATCCTAGCGAGGATCTCGAAGGGTCCTATGTATCTTGGATTTAGCTTTCCACGCTTTCCAAAGCGTATCATGCCCTTCTAGGGTGAGAACTTTAGCAGGACACGGTCTCCAACCTGGAACTCCAAGGGTTTTCGTCGTTTATCGGCGTAGCTCTTTTGTCTATCTCGTGAGGCCTTCAGTTGTTCTCGGATTTGTATGATCTTTTCAGTCGTCTCTCGGATGATCTCAGGACCAGTAAGAGTGCTGTTAGGGACTTGACCCTTGGCTAGCTGCGTGTCACCCACTTCAGCCCAACACAGAGGGGATCTGCACTTACGGCCATATAGGGCTTCAAATGGCGCAGCCTTGCTGCTGGTATGGTAGTTGTTGTTGTAAGAAAATTCAATCAAAGGAAGATGAGTGTCCCATGACATGCCGAAGTCGGTGACGCAGGCTCTCAACATATCTTCCAATGTCTAAATTGTTCTCTCACTCTGTCCATCTGTCTGAGGATGATAAGCCGTGCTCATATCCAACTTAGTTCCAAGAGCCTTCTGTAGCGATTGCCAAAATCTCGAGATGAACCTGCTATCTCGAGATGATAAGCCGTGCTCATATCCAACTTAGCGTCGTGCCCACTCAGAGATCTGGGTAACTTGGTGATAAAATCCATGGTGATCATTTCCCACTTCCACTCAGGTATTTCCGGCTGCTGAAGCAAACCTGAGGGCCTTTGATATTGTACTTTTACCTTGGCACAAGTCAGGCACTTGCCCACGAAGGTAGCAATTTCTGCTTTCATGTTCGGCCACCAATAGAGTTGTTTGAGATCCAGATACATTTTATCTGAACCTGGATGAACAGAGTATCTCGTCTTGTGAACTTCGTTCATGACAACTTCTCTGTAATCACCATACTTCGGGGTCCAGATACGGTCCATGAAATAGTAAACTCTGTCTCCCTTGACCTCTAAGTTCTTTTCCATTCCTCTCAAGGCTTCATCCGACGTGTTCTCTGGTTTTAAGGCTTCCAGCTGAGCCTCTTGGATTTGTGTGGGTAATCGGGAATGGATGGTCATAGTCAATGCCTTCACTCTACGACCTGAATACTCCTTGCGGTTGAGGGCATCTGCTACCACATTGGCCTTGCCGGGATGGTAGCGAATTTCGTACTCGTAGTCGCCGAGTAGCTCTACCCATCGTCGCTGTCTCATGTTTAACTCCTTCTGATCAAAGATATGTTGCAAGCTCCTATGGTGGGTGAAAATGGTGCACTTGGTTCCGTAGAGGTAGTGTCTCCAGATCTTTAACGCGAAGACCATTGCTCCCAATTGTAGATTGTGAGTTGTGTAATTGACTTCGTGTGTTTTCAACTGCCTCGAAGCATAGGCAATAACCTTTCCTCGTTGCATGAGCACACAGCCTAGGCCCTGATTGGATGCGTCACAGAAGACAACGAAGTCTTCCGTCCCTTCGGGCAGGGACAAGATAGGTGCGCTGCATAGGGCCTGCTTCAATGTTTCAAACGCAGTGTCTTGTTTTTCTCCCTAACAAAAGGTTACACCTTTCTGTGTCAGGGTGGTTAAAGGCTTAGCGATTTTGGAAAAATTTTGCATAAATTTGCGATAATAGCCAGCGAGACCCAAGAATTGCCGGATTTCTGTGGGTGTCTTTGGTGCCGACCAATTCTCGATCGCTTTGATTTTGGAAGGGTCCACATGTATGCCTTCCTCGCTAACCACGTGACTGAGGAAAGTTACCTTCCTGATCCAGAACTCATACTTTGAGAATTTTACATATAGCTTCTCCGCCCTCAGTGTTTCGAGTACCTGCCTCAAGTGTTGTTTATGATCATCTTTGCTCCGCGAATAAACAAGTATGTCGTCAAGGAACACGATCACAAACTTGTCTAGGAAAGAGCAGCACACTCGATTCATCAGGTCCATGAATATTGCCGGTGTGTTGGTTAGACCAAAGGGAATTACTACAAACTCGTAGTGTCCATAGCGAGTTCGGAATGCTGTCTTCGGCACATCATTCTCGTGAACCCGCAACTGATGATACCCTAATCTTAGGTCTATCTTCGAAAAGTAACTGCTCCCAGAAGTTGATCGAAGAGGTCTTCGATTCTGGGTAGGGGATAACGGTTCTTGATGGTAAGCTTGTTTAGCTCTCGGTAGTCGATGCACATCCGAAAGGATCCATCTTTCTTCTTTACGAATAAAATCGGGGCTCCCCAGGGTGAGGAACTCGGTCTTATGAATCCTTTGCTGATAAGTTCATTAAGTTGGCTGGATAATTCTTGCATTTCTGCCGGCGCTAAACGATAGGGAGATTTAGCTACAGGAGTAGCTCCAGGGATTAGATCGATACGGAACTCGACTTGACGCTCGGGAGGAATTCCTGGGAGATCTTCGGGGAAAACATCAGGAAAGTTGCAGACTTCGGGGATGCTCTCGAGGTTTTTAGCCTTTTACGTCTCATCAACAACATGAGCTAGGAATGCATGGCATTCCTTCCGCAGATACTTCTGAGCTTTGACGCATGAAATGATACGAAGGTTCGAACTGAGTTTATCACCGTAAATCATGAGAGCTTCACCAGAGGGAAGATTGAGACGGATCACTTTCTGGAAGCAAAGAATATCAGCACGATTGGGGCTCAACCAATCCATACCGATAATGACATCAAAACTCTTAATAGATACGGGCATAAGATCGATGGGAAAGGAATGATTGCCTAGGGTAAGAGTACAGCCTATGAATATGTCGTTAGTGCTCTTTTTCTTTCCGTTAGCCATCTCGACAGTGAATGTTTCGGTTAGAGGTTGGGATTTACACTTGATTAGATGTTTGAATGCATGACTAACAAAACTTCTCTCCGCACCAGAATCGAAAAGAATGCATGCATAAGAGTTGTCAAGGAGGAACGTACCTGTAACAACGGTAGGATCAGCGACCGCTTCCTCCTGGCCCATCGATAGCACTCTTCCTGTATTACCGCCCGTTGTCGGCTTGGGGTAGTTTCTTTTGAAATGCCCAACTTCCCCACATCCATAGCAGGCTTGGCTGGCACCCACACCAGGAGTCGGATTAGTTGGTTGGGCTGGTGCCCTGCAGTATCGGGTCGTGTGTCCCTTCCTTCCACAGTTGTTGCAATTCAAATCATGGCAAGGTCCGTGATGATGAAAGGTACACTTGTTGCACAGAGGTAGTTTCCTTGAATAACCACCGGTAGGAGCTTGAATGGTTGGAACAGCAGTGGGAGCAGCAGTAGGAGTAGTAGCAGCGTGGACTGCCACTGTTTGTTGCTTCTTGGAGGGTTCCTTAGGAGACTGGCCCTTGCGTTTGTTCCAAAATTTCTTCTTCTTCTCGCCACTCTCCTTCTGTGGCTCGGCGACCGCTGATGCCTCATCCAGATCGATCCCATGATCGATCAGAGTCTGTGCCAGATCCTTGGCGCTCTCAAACGTGGCCGGTCTAGCAGCCAAGACATTTCCTTTGGTTGGTTGTGTCAGTCCCCAGATGTACCTCTCGATTTTCTTGCTTTCCGGGGTGACCATTCCTGGACAGAGGAGAGCCAGATCACAGAATATAGCGGTGTAGGCAGCGATGTCAGAACCCTTCATCTTCAAGTTCCAGAGTTCGTGCTCCAAATTTTTCACTTCGCCCCTCGGGCAGTATTCCGCAAGCATGAGTTCCTTCAGTCTTTCCCAACCCATGGCATTAGCCACTGGCAGGGTTAGGATTTTGACTCGACCATTCCACCAGGTTAAGGCTCTGTCGGTGAAGGTGCAGGCGGCGAACTTCACCTTGCTGGCTTCGGAACAGGCGCAAATTTCGAAGATGGATTCAATCTTCTCGAACCATCGAGTTATAGCGATAACACCTCCATTTCCGTCGAAGGGCTTGGGTTTTGCGGTCATGAAGTCCTTATAGGAACACTCCTTTTGATGTCCCTAACTTCCGTCTTGCCGTTGGGGGTCGGTTCCACCTCCAGCCCCACCAGCGTTCACTTGTGCCATCGTTGCGGTTACGGCGGCGGTAACTGCTGCCTGGAACATGACGGGGTCGAACTGAGGGGGTGGTGGTGGTGGTAGAGTGTCGTTGTTTCTTCTGATGGGTCTTGGTCGGGGAGGCATCTTGGTCTAGAAACAATCAGGAAGAAGAGGATGGCAAGTCCTCAAGATATATGAAATAAAATATGTCTCATCCTGATAATAAAAGTGTTCTACCAAGCGATAAGCACAAAAAATTTTCTAATGCAAATAAATTATCGCTTAAGGAAGAAGAGGTAGTAACACTTGGAATTAATCTATATGCGGAATTTGGCTCTAGCTAAAATACTCCTATAGTATTTTATGTTGAATGTTTTTGGTAAGTTTTAGGCCTGCTGTAACACCACAATCACTCCCAAGCACATGTTGGTCATGTCTTGACTGAATATAGTTGATCAGGCTATATTCACCCTAGACATGATTACATAACTGCCCAGGCTTAACCGCAACGTCCCAACATCCAAATACTTTTGTTTTGTTCTATTTATGACACTGATTCAGGTACTTAGGTATACTTGTATACTTTTTAATAAAATACTAATATTTTTGAAAGTATACTTTTAGTTTAGAGCACTTAGGCCCCTTAATATTTATAGTTGTATACCATGTAAGGTTCGGTATACTTAGTTCGCTATAAACAAGGGCTCTGATACCAATTTGTCACACCCCCAAACCGGAACGACGGAAACGTTCGGGGGTGGTTGACGTCATGTGTAGTATCACAACAATTGTATCATAGCAAGCATAGTAAACACAACCAAACATTGAATACATATATGAAAAAAGGTTTACATTTGTCTTAATACATAATTTCGTTCATATCAAAAGTAAATAAAAAGGTGTGACTCTAACGCTCCGATTTCTCCAACTCCTGGAAGTACCTGTCTACTAATTCCCTGAGAATACAAGCGGTTTTGAAAAAATATCAGCATAAAGCTGGTGAGTTCATAAGCATTTAGTTTTGGCAGAAAAATGTTCTTTGATTCTTTTTAAAAAGTGTTCCTCAAGAAAATCCTATATTTTCTTATGAAAGCATGTTTGAAAACCCATTCCTTCCATGACTCCCCGGTTCATACTAAATACGCACAATCCACGGAGTCATGGAATGAATACGAACGTCCATTAATAGAAATAAACCATCAGTTTTAGAAATGCAATCATTATCCTGGGAAAATCCTATATTTTCCGTAAAAGCAGGTTATCCGTCCTAGATGTAGAGATGCCAGTTTAGAAATCCCCGATTACTATCAACATATATAAAAGTAGTTTTATTACTCAAAGTAAAACAAATGAAGATTAGAGTCCGTAAACCAAAGTTAGTTTATACTTATTTGCGAGTCATATAACCATACTTGATATGACCGAGAGACCTTAATAACGTTCTTCAAGCGTTAAGCTAAATGACATTTGTTCACCCCAGGCGTGCCCGCCTAACTGTAGCTAGCAGTTCAGGTGTGGGATTGTCAGTCCTGAATAGATCTATTCATAAATCTTACGCTCTCCCTCCAGGAGACTCTGGTTATACTAAAAGGATTTATCATTTTATACCTAAGAGTACAGTATTGAAGTAGAGCCTCACAATTCTGTATAATCTAGTTTACGTGCTAAAAACAGTATAAAACAATAATCATCCTTAAATAATTGTATTTTATACTCCTTAGAAAATATATAACATAAACTAAATCTGTCATTGTTTACATATATTCATTTATGAAATCTGAATTGGTAAGAGCTGCCTAGAGGGTTATCCCAAACTATACCCATTATAGTTTATTAGAGTTGATATGGAAAATGTTTTGTAAAAACCTTTCTGAAAACCATGAAGTAGATTGCCAAAATAAAAGCTTCCCTTATGCTCGACATAATACAAAAGGGATAACATATGGGAATATTTTATTAAACATGGAAATCGTTGAATTGTATTAATAAGTTTAAAACTTAATAAAATACTTTGAGTTTGGCTTGTATTCCCCCCCCCCCCCATGAAAACATTAAAAACACGGAAAATATAGGGGTATGAACTCACATGTAGTAAGTGGTTCTGACGTGTGGTTGGAAGAGGAGTGCAGAGTGTCAAGTGTAACCTTGAGCACACAATGATCCTAATAGACACATATAGACATGTATGTGTATGAATTTAGTGTATAGACGACTAAATAAGAAGGGTAACACCCTTATTGGCTAGGAAACTCTAAGATTTATGGGATACAATCACATATGATTGCATAACTAGGGTATATGGCCACCCTATAGATTTACGGTCAAAGAGGTATGACCATTGGAGTTTACGGTCCAAGTGTTCACGGTCTTAGGCGTTTACGGTCTTAGTGTTTACGGTCCAATGACCTTACGGTCATGGAGTTCACGGTCTAAGGAGATTCAACCGTAAACTCATCAATCTTGCACAAATGATGGTTTTCAAGGGCTTCATTCAAAGGCATCGGATTCTAGGGACCATGCTTAGCCTTAGGAAGGGTAAAGGCTATAAGAACACCCTTTATAAGGGTTTACAGTCTATGAAGATTCATAGGACCGTAAACTCTTTTGTTCAAGCAAAGAGTGATGATCTTAAGTCCAAAATGAAGGGTTTTAACTCGATTCATGAAGGGGGGAGATGATACTTACAGTTTTTGAAGGCAAAGAAGGTGTTTTCGGTCCAAAACACAACCGTGTTCTTGAGGATCTTGAAGATAACTTGAAGATCTTGGAGGAAACTCGATGAAGGTAGAGAGAGAGTAGAGAGAGAAAGCCTTTGAAGTGTTTAAAGTGTGAAATGAAGGCGAAATACTCTATATATAGGGTAGAGTTCTCGGTCAAAAAGAGGGGTCCACCTGACCGTAAACGGGTTTACGGTCTACATGAGTTTACGGTCGTAAACTCGTCCTGACCGTGAACTCGGTGATTTTCGAGGAAGTTTCAAGTTTTTCGCGTGATTCCCGGTTTATTCCGAATCGTATAAAATACATATTATTTATTTAAAACTTAAGGTCCTTCCCAAATTAAGAAATTTGACGGAATTAAATAAAAACCAAATTTTATTAACGGAAACTGGGTAAGGATAACGGGAAAAGTTTCGGGTTTTCACAATGAATGTGAGTCTTGTTTGTTGGGAAAGATCACTAAATCACCTTTGACTAGCACTTGTGAAAGAGGTGAAGATTTGTTGGCCCTCATCCATACTGATGTATGTGGTGTAGGGTTTTGAGCATTCTAACAATCCTAAGGTGTACATGCAACCCTAAATACCTTGGATCTACGTTTTCTATATTATACATGTAAATATCAATTATCCAAGGTATTACCCTAACTAGCATACAATCATATGTACTAGGATAACAAAAATTAGATAGAATACATACCTCTTTGTTGTAGATTGATTCCATGGAGCTTAAGAGCCTAGTGCCTCAAGTGTAACACCTCAAATATATGGTTCACACAACATCACCAACATCTTGGAATAACCTTGAGAAAAAGATACTAGACTTGTTACTCTATGAAATCGGCTTGCCCTCCTTATTATGCACTAGTGCCGATTTCACCAACCAATGGGGTCTTTATATAGTGTGCACATTAGGGTTACACCATCTAACCCATGACTTTACCCATTCATTATGCTCCATGGGTTTTAACCTCCATGGAGTATCTATGGGTCACCACATGGGTTAAACCCAACATAAGGAATCATGGATCATAAGCCCACATATATAAGAATGAATGATTTACGCAATCAATCCCCATATATTTAATTAGTCTCTTTTGATCACTAAATTAATTCCAAATTAATTCTTGATCAATACTAATTAAATAATATTATTTCATATTAATATATTAGAACTTATAATATATTAATATCGCACAAATATCCACTTCTCACAAAAGGTCTATCCAAATTGTTCTGATGCCATGCAACCCAAATGGACCATGCCGGGTCGGGTCAAGTATGTACCAATTATAGTTATGGACTTAGACACTAATCCAACAGTCTCCCACTTGGATAAGTCTAATAACTATTATTGCAAGTATGACTTCATAACCCGACTAGTAATCGTAGCTCTTAAAAGTCGTTGTCGAACTCTGAACAAATCACTGACGCGTCCATTAGATAAGTGATAATATATTCCTCCATTCTAGATATCATATGGACTGAGACATGGATTATAATCATTCTCTCTGTCCATTTTTTTGTTTCCCGATTTCTGATTTATGACGACCGACTAATTGAACAAATCAAATCAGTCCAGGCTTGGCTAAGCACTTAGGGTGTCATCACTAAATCATCGAGGGGCTCACAGATATCGCTTTTATCCCTTCAAGGGTAAAAGGAATGGATAAACTTTGACTCATATGCTTGTACTAACTACTTGTTGAATCATACACAAAGGCACGTTTTATAACATCGAGTTACCAATGCGTTTTCATTAAATCAATGTATAACCAACTCATAGGCAACAACTCATATCTCTAGGTTTGAAGAATATAAGATATTATCGTCTCATGATGACTCGTGATAAAATCGATGAAGTGAGTCAAATGAGCGTGGGTTTAATCCAATAATCAGAACTTATGAGCATTCATGAATGTTGTAGTAACTCTTGCTATGTCCACTACCTTGGACATCTACAAACCAGCTTCATGACAGTCTTGCCTTAATACCTACTTCCAACGTATTATCGACTGTGGATGGTTTGAACAACTTAGTCATTCAGGAAGAATGACCTATTTATTCTGGAAGTCAAAACATGCAAAGTGAAACACAAGAAAAATACTAATCCTATATGGCCCCAACACTTTGAGAGTAAATAAAACACCTTTTATCTAAGCACCATATTGATTACTCATTATTCATTGTATAATGTTTCGATTTATCAACTTAATACTTGAATTAGAACAATAGTCATGCCATGCTCCAAGCATGCACACTATGTTTGTCCAAAAAATAGCTATGCCATACTCCAAGTATGCACACTGTGTTTGTCTAATGATCCTTACTTTGTGAAGCAAATCGATTGACAACATTTCAATGATGCTCATTTCACAATCCCAATCCTTATTGTAAATGTAAGAACACCAAACTCTTGCCATTTACTGTAATCTGATAGATTCTAAACTTATATGCAATGATCCCCTTGTAATGACTATGCCCAAGTCACAAAGACTTGGCAACAAACATTACAGAGTATTCCAATGGAGATCAATTCCATGGAAACGAAGTCTCACATTTTGAATATCCTTCTTGCATTAAGTTTTCTAATCTTACACAGATTTAAAGAATAACTTCCACCTATGGAAACATTTTCATATACCCATTTTGACTATCACTTATGATCAAGAGTTGCCTCTTTTCAGAGTATGTCAGTATGGTTCTTTCCAAAGTTTAACATTATACTTCCAACTGTCCCTCAGCAACCAATCTTTCGTAAACTTTAGATTGTCCTCGGCAATTGCTTAATCATTTTAGTCATATCCACTTCTAATCCTTTTTCCCTCTTAATGCCCCAGGCATTTGAAAAATTTAGAATGGATGAATATAATAGCACATGTAATCGGTCCTATACCCGAAGCATATGGGACACGACTTACATAAAGACATGATACTTTACGAGTCCTTTTATTTGCCATTTTATTTGCCATGTTCTCACAATTCAGATTATGAAAAGGGATGTCGTAATCATAATCGAATTTTAGAACGCAAATAATGTTCTCATATATAGAATTTCCTTATATTGAACCATTCCAACATAACATTCATATATATATTTGACTAAATTTGATTAAAATCTCAATCTAAGCTTTTAGAATTGGAATGAAGTATAAATCCTCTCCCTTAATTATAGCAAAACAACTTTTTCCCTAATTGAAACTTTTGTTTTCTATAATTAACATTGCTAACTTGCAACACTTATTATAATTATCATACTCCCACTTACATGATGATTATTAGCATAACTCTTATGCTCCCCCTAGCTTTGAAATGTACTCAGAAATCAGCTGGACTTCTAGAAATCAATACTTTATTGACTTTCTTACCAAGGTTCAGATTTCTGATACAAGATTGATTTGATAAGACTTTATCAAAATCATACACCTTTCCTTAGATAGCTCACATGTTTATCCAGACCTTTTGCCATTTTCACTAGTTAGTGTGCCGGTTAACCACACACGCTCCACTAACAACATGAGAATGCAAATATCACAATTGCTATCTACTTAAAATCTCCTTAGTGAAAGCGTTTCCTCACCACCATTTTCATGAATCGGAGAGAAACCTTATGACACTTAGATTTTTATGGTGTATGTATTCCTATCCATGTGAATTTGTCAAAAACATAATCACAAGACAGGGTTATAGACAAACCCAATCTCATATGGACTGAACTTGTTCAATCTTAATTTCTTGCCACTTGGCAGCTCAAGGGCCTACCATAGCTTCCACATTGTTATGAAAACAATTGAGAACTCATAGAACTCAAAAGCATAGTCAACTTTAACTGGAATAGGCACAGAAATAAGAATATGTCAACACGATAGGTTACAAACCTCAAGTCGTGTGCTAGTGATTAAACAATACTCCTGATTAGATCTTGAAACTATCTCAAGATCTTTTAAGACTCCCACTGACCTCTTGACATATAATATTCTCTTTGTCAAGAACCATTCCTTGACAAAACAAATATTCAAGAATTAGTGCGGATTCTTATCAAGGAAAACACTTCACACAATTGGTCTTAGTTTTGTTTTATCCAAAACATCACAACTTACCATTTTCAAATGTACAAGAATAGGAAACATCTTACTCTACATTTGATAAGCGTTATAAACTTCCTAAAAATTATGTCACTCAAGTTACAATCTTGGAGTATGACTCTAAGAGTTGATTTTGGAACGAAGTATGATTTATCTTTTGATTTAACCATTTCAACAATTCATGATTCCTCTCCTTAGTCAAACAAAAGCACTAAGGTGTCCTTAGAGGATCAATTGTGATATGGTTTCATAATCACTAAGATAATCATAAAACAAGATACTCAAGTACTCTCCCATCTCTTCAGATTGGAGAAACTTTTATCTTTCTGCCTTATTTGATTCTTCTCATCCGTTCTGCCATACATTGAAACGTTTCCAATGTTTCAGAATTACACTTAAACTTTTAAGCATAACCATATTTACTAAACTTTAGTAATCATGACGAATAATCTTATCATTCTTTGTGGTGGACCTGATCAGCGCACAACCTAGTGCACCCGATCCTCTAGTCCTTCTCTTGACTCACATATACATGTGAACAAGGACTTAGTCTTAATTTCCCAAAGATGAAAATTCTCATTCATCACACAATACAAGTTGCATGATTCCAAGTTTCTATCCAACTGAAACTTGGGTGATGAGAATCTTTCCTTATTTGGTAAATTATGACACTACCACAAATGAAAGAATCAAATCCATTTTCCAATAATGCTTATCAATGAAACATATAAACAACAATTTTTTCACAAATGCCATTGTAAGGATACTTAAAATAAATAAATCAAAATTTTCTTTTATTTTTAAACTTTGCGGAAAAATCTTATCCTTGCAATGCAAATACATATGAAAAACATGTTGTTATCTATTCCTAAGCAACATATCATAACTCTTAAGCAGCAACTAAAAATTCTGATCATCGAACCAAGCGATCGAAATCCATCTTCGCAATCAGAATCAGCACACTCTTTCTTTAAGCTTCCTTTGATTCTTCAAAATGTAATTACATTACATCATGTATTAAGAATCTCCAAAAGAGACTTCATAGAGTTAGATAATGGACTTTAACCTGAAGCAAAGTCAAACCTTTTTGACTTTTACCATCCTTATGAACTTTCTGGTAAATTCGGCAGCTTCGCAACCAATGCCACTTCTTTTGGCAAAAGAAACATATGGACTCTTTGGAAATGGCACACTTGATTGTCTCAGACTTAGCCTTTCTATTTACCATCAGTCAAATGACTTGACCATGGCCAATCCCTTTCTATTAGGAAGAGAAAGCTTCTCTGGACTTCCAATGTCACCATTGTCAATGCGCAAATCGGTTTGGGAAGTAGATCTTCCAATCTAATTTGCTTTACCAATGCTCCAAATCATTGCTGATTTAGCAGCATCAAGCAAATAGATAAGATCACTAAGGGTCATGTCGTGATCTGTCATCAAGGAGTGACTGAAGAACCAAGTCAACAGCCAGCTACCTCGAGACTTCGACACCCGACTCTCCTGGCTTGCCAATATGTTACTTAACCTCCAAGATGTAAGCACATATAGTCTTTGCTTGCCAATAGGGATTGAGTGACTTAGAACTTTTCAAGTCTTGAAACTTGTGCGATAGGGAGAATTATTGGAGGAGGTGGAGGAAGTGAAGCATGATTTCCAGTCCCATTAATGCACAACAAAGGGATTAATCTTTCACCTTGATTGTCATGTGGGATATCATCTTCATTAGGAAGGCTTGTTCCTAAAGATTTGGGAAGACCATAGTTATCTGATATAGACATTTATGAGGGAGAAATTCAAGTTTAGTTGATTTAAGTCCTTAATATAACACCCAATATGAAATATTAAGGCTAGGACCCAACAAACTATTTATAACCGAAAGAGGGATGCCGTAATCAAAGTTATAAAATATTTGAAGGTAGGTAAATGACGATTTACCAATATCCACCATGAAAATGAAATATAATTAAGTTTTAATTGGATTTGAAACTCCTAGATTTTTTGAGGTACATTGAACTTTCAATGGCGTGTTTGAATCTCGATTGTGCCCTCTCAAGTTTGTGACTGGGATGCCGAGGATCACAAAGAAGGTGTGAATAACCATGCAAATTAACTTGGTACCCTTAACTTTATCACCTAATTGATGTGCCGGTTAACCACACGCGCTCCACCAATTTATGATAAACATTAAGTTACCCTTTGCCACACATTGTCAGTCCCAAGTTAGTGTGCCGGTTAACCACACACGCTCCACTAACGACTTAACAAGGGTGCAAAGTGCAATTTCATGGGTTAGCACCATTTCACATTTTCCTAAGTAACTAAGATTGGAAATTTATAAGTGTTTAGTTACTTAGTATTTATCATTATACTTTTAATGAAGGGAGAATTATAGTCCTTATCCTACCCATTTGGCTAACGACCCTCCACCAGTCAAGGAAGCGGTGGGTGAGAGTGGACACCCATTAAACTGCCACTTTATAGGCAATAACCTTATACCCCCCTTATACACCGGCTTCGTGAATGAGGCCTACTAACGGTAAGATTGACTTTATCTTATACATATCTATATAATTAAAATTATAATAATAGTATAAGGGTTGAATTTTAAACTTTTAAAATTCTAGGGTTTGATTTGGAATTAAAGCATTCATAAGGGGTAAACTTTACAAATTCCAAAACTTGAGGGCAAGTATTGAAACTATTCAAAACTTTTCAATTCCATAACCTATGTGTTTAAAGTAGTTTTAATGAAAAAACTCTTCAAGTTCCATAACTTGAGGACAAGTTATGGAAGACTTTAAAAGATTTAAAAATGAGACTCTCCATTTTTCATAACTCATGGAAATCTTATGAGTTTTAATAATCATAAATGTGACTTTTCATATAACTTGAGGACAAGTTACAAAAAAACACATTTTATGAATGACTTTTAGATCAATATGGATTAAAAACACATTATCTCATAACTTTTCTATTAATCTAAGCTAACTCATAAGAACAAGATAATTCAAATCAGCAATCTTCAAGAAATTAGCATGAACATAAAACTAATACAAATCTTGAAATTATGACAATTATCTTTGAAATTGGATTAGCATGAACATTACCACATCAAAAACAGGTTTATAAGTTCAAAAACAGCTTAGGGTAATGTTCCAAGTCCAATTCCTGCCTTAAAAGTCGAAAATATGTTGTCAGGGGATTCTACTCGTCGAGTGTATGAACCTACTCGACGAGTAGGATGAATTTCTTCATGGACTCGGCGAGTCCAGTGCCCAGACAGCCAGAAAATCGATATTTTCAGCTTTTTCAGCAATTTGCATCAAGTATAATTGAAAACAAGCCTAAGCTCTGATACCACTGTAGGGTTTTGAGCATTCTAACACTCCTAAGGTGTACATACAACCCTAAATACCTTGGATCTACGTTTTCTCTATTATACATGCAAATATCAATTATCCGAGGTATTACCCTAACTAGCATACAATCATATGTACTAGGATAACTAAAAGTAGATAGAATACATACCTCTTTGTTGTAGCTTGATTCCATGGAGCTTAAGAGCCTAGTGCCTCAAGTGTGACACCTCAAATGGTTCACACAGCATCACCAACATCTTGGAATAACCATGAGAAGAAGATACTGGACTTGTTACTCTATGAAATCAGCTTGCCCTCCTTATTATGCACTTGTGCCGATTTCACCAACCAATGGGGTCTTTATATAGTGTGCACATTAGGGTTACACCATGTAAACCATGACTTTACCCGTTCCTTATGCTCCATGGGTTTTAACCTCCATGGAGTATCCATGGGTCACCACATGGGTTAAACCCAACATAAGGAATCATTGATCATAAGCCCACATATATAAGAATGAATGATTTACGCAATCAATCCACATATATTTAATTAGTCTCTTTTGATCACTAAATTAATTCCAAATTAATTCTTGATCAATACTAATTAAATAATATGATTTCATATTAATATATTAGGGCTTATAATATATTAATATGTCACAAATATCCTCTTCTCACAAACGGTCTATCCAAATTGTTCCGATGCCATGCAACCCAAATGGACCATGTCGGGTCGGGTCAAGTGTGTACCAATTATAGTTATGGACTTAGATACTAATCCAACATGTGGATCGTTTAAAACTGCCACAAGGGATGCAAATCGCTACTATGTGACGTTCACTGATGATTATAGTAGGTATGGCTATATCTACCTAATCAAGCATAAATTAGAAACTTTTGAAAATTTAAAAGAGTTTAAGAACGAGGTAGATAATCAATTGGGCAAGAAGATAATGATGCTCTGATCTGATAGAGGTGGATAATATCTTAGTATCGAGCTCAACGACTATCTGAAGGAATGTGGAATTATTTCACAACTGACACCTCCTAGGACACCACAACCTAATGGTGTAGTTGAGAGGCGTAATCGGACCTTGGTAGACATGGTTCGTTCCATGATAAGTCAAGCTTCACTCTCAATATTGCTATAGGGTTATGCTTTAGACACAGCAACCCGTATTCTAAATCTTGTTCTTACTAAGAAGGTTGCCAAAACACTTCATGAGGCGTGGACATGGAAACCTCCCTTGCTCGCACAAATCAAAGTTTGGGGTTGTAAGGTTCTCATTAGGCACGAGACCCAAGACAAACTAGAACCCAGAGCCGAGAGGTGCATTTTCATTGGTTACCCATAAAGATCCTTTTGATACTTGTTCTACAGACTTAGTGACAACATGGCCTTTGTAACTCAAATTAGATTCTTTCGCAAGAGAGAGCTTATTTCTAAAGAGGGCAGTGGGAGTACGATTGATCTTGAAGAAATTAAAAATTCATCCAATGAAGGAACCTTCGATGACACTAGCTCTCAACCTGAGGTTTCACTTGTTGAGTCAATTGACACTTCATTACCTCTTCATCGATCCAATAGGGTTAGCACACCACCTTCGTTCTATGGTTCCATATAATGGCAGATGGGGAAACGTTTATCAGTGATGATACCCTGATAATTTTAGATGAGCCGGCTAACTACATGGAAGCGATGGTAGGCCATGAGGCTGTTAAATAGAAAGAGGCTATGGGTAGCAAGATCCAATCCATGTATGATAACCAAGTGTGGTCCTTGGTTGGTCAAGAACCTAGTCGAAAGACTGCAGGTTGCAAGTAGATCTTAAAGAAGAAGACATACATGGATGCTAATCTATAGACCTTTAAGGCAAGACTGGTTGAAAAGGGCTTTACTCAAACCCAAGGGATTGACATGATGAGACCTTTTCACCAGTTGCCAAGATTAAGTCAATTAGGGTAATGCTTGCCATAACTGCTCATTATAACTATAAAGTATGGAAAATGGATGTGAATATGACTTTTATTAATAGAAAAATGGTTGAGGATGTTCACATGGCTCAACCAGAAGGTTTTGTGCATGTCAAATTCCCTAATAAGGTTTGAAAGCTTGAAAAGTCCATATATGGATTGAAACAAGCATCTCGTAGCTGGAAACTTTGCTTCTATGAAAAGGTCAAAGAGTTTGGATTTTTTTAGAATTGAGGATGAGTCTTGCGTGTATGTCAAAGCTAGTAGGAGTATAATGACCTTTCTAGTCTTGTATGTGGATGACATACTCCTAATAGGAAACAATGTTCCAACTTTTCAAGAAGTTAAGTCTTGGATCGAGGAAATCTTTCAATATGAAGGATCTAGGAGAGGCTACGTATATTATGGGTATAAGAATTTACGGGAACATGCATAAACGCTTACTAGGACTTGGCTAGAGTACATACTTTGATAAAATACTGAATTGTTTTAGTATGAAGAACTCCAAGAATGGGGACTTGCCCATGCATCATACTGTAAAATTGAGCAAATATTAATGCCCCAGTAGTGATTAGAAAATAGATACTATGATTTGAGTCTCATATGCTTTGGCTATAGGTTCGATCATGTATGCTATCACATGTATTCAACCTGATGTGGCTTATTCTTTGAGCATAGTTAGCATATATCAAGGAAATCTTGGTTTAGCTCATTGGACTGTAGTGAAAAACATTCTTAAGTATATGTGAAGAACTAAAGATATGATTTTAGTTTTTGGTGGCAAAGATGAACTTAAAGTGAGTGGATATAGTGATTCCATTTTTCAAATAGATGGAGATAATAATTACTCTCAATCTAGTTTGGTTTTTCTATTTAATGGTATAGCGGTAACTTGGAAGAGTTCCAAGTAACAAAGGGTGGCTGCTTCTAATTGTGAATCAAAGTACATCACATCAAGTGAGGCAACTACGGTGGCCATGTGGTTGAGTAATGTTTTTGGAGATCTTGGAGTTGTTTCATTAATCCAAAAACCAATGGAGATTTTTTGCGAAAACGAGGGTGCGGTGTCTTTGACTAAATAACCTAAGGATCATGGTAGATATAGGCACTTCGAGAGAAAATACAACTACATTAGACATAAAGTTGAAGAATGAGCACTCCTGTTGAATCGTGTCTCATTAGAAGATAATATTGTTGATCCTCTCACAAAGGGTTTAAGGAAGGTCAAGCACTTCGAGCATGCTAGGAGCATTGGGCTAAGAGACGATATTAGATTCTAGATTTAGTAGTTAGTTGATGTTTTGAAACAATGTAACAATAATAAATTGGAATTGAATGATGATTAATTAAATATAGATTTATTTATGTTCAATGTGTGTGATGTCATTTGTCAATTAATTTATTCTTATGTTTCTCTTTGAATGTTTTACTTCTAGAATATTAATTTATTTGAAATTCCACAGTTAGTCATACTTTAGGAGTAGGTATTAATTTAAGACTGTCATGAATCGTTTGCAGATTGTCCATATGGATTGGACATAGCATAGGGATTGCTGTAAATTCATGAGTACTTTGAAAATAGGGATTTTGAGTATTGGTTAAACCTGTGCGTATAGATTACTTCATAGATTCAATCACAAGTAATTCTAAGACGATAAGATATTATATTCTTAATATGGAGATATATAAGTCATATTTTATAAATCAGTTGTGCATTGGTTTACTCCAACACATCTCGTAACTGGGTGTTATAAAGTTTAATTTCATGCATGATTTGGTAAGTAAATTGATGATTATATAGTTAAAGTTTATTTGTTCCTTTTGCCTTAACAGGAAAAGCGATATCATTGGGTGCCTCGGTTATATTGATGTTGGCATTATAGTGTCGGGCCCAGCCGGGACTGAATTGATGTGTTCAATTAGTAGTCTAATGACGTCATCACAAATTGAGAAATCGGGAAACATAATCTTCGACAATGAGATTGATTTAAATACATGTCTCATGTTCATACGATATCAGGAAGAACGAAAGGATAGTTGATCACTTATCTTAGGACCAACGTCTAATCATAGTTTGGTAGTGTCTTTTGGAAAACAATCTTTGCTTGTTCTTTGGACTTGCACTTGCAATTATAGTTAGCAACTTATCAAAGTGGGGGAATGTTGGATTAAGGTGTCTAAGATCCTAACTAAATTGGTATAATATTGAAGAATAAAAGTAAGTTCCTTTTTGAGTTGCCCTCATATCCAAGAAATGGCTTGGATTGATAAGAGGAGAGAGATAAAATGATTTAATAATATATATTATATGATTAATATATTAATTAGAAATAGCAATAATTAATTGACAGTTAATTAGAATTAATTTAGAATTAATTTTGGGTTAATTAGAATTAATTAAAAGTATAAGGCCTGAGTTGTAAATGTTCAATAACTGAGCAATGAAGAGGATTTAGAATCCTCTTATGATGGCCGGTTTTTAGGAGCCCTGAATAGGGTTCTGGAAGCCACTATTTGATGATTAGGAAACTAGATAATTACCTAATTTGAAATATTATTATTATATGTTCAAATCTAGGGTATCTAGAGTTTTCAGGTAGCTATAAATAGAGCCTTAAACCCTTGGATTTTCGGCTAATCCTTCCTGAGAGTGAAATCTAGAAATCTCACCTCTCTCCCTTTCTCCTCTCAATCTTAGAGTTTCTTGCGTTTTGGTTGTGAAACACTAGAGGCTCGCATATTTTTGGAGCTAGGTTTTCCAAGGAGGCTACAAGGTTTTGATTAGCTTGATTCGAATCAAGTAAAGGTATGTTTTCTCCAACCATGATTTCGATTCACAGGTTTTGGTTTTATGTTTTTCATAAGTATGTTTCTATTAGACGTGAAAAAGACATAGATCCATTTTGGTTGCATGTATCCTTAAGAGTTAAGAGAATTTCCGCATGTACATTGGATTTGTAAACTAAAATCTAATTCAAGTGGGGGAGAATCGTAACACCTGTGTTCCGATTGTTTTTCATTATTGGTTTGGGAGTTTTATAGTCCATCAATATGTTTACATGTGCACGGTTTACTGAGAACGTGATTGTTGACACATCCCTTGAACCAATGTTTAGTGTTTTACGATTAATGATGCTTATCTATTATATTTGAGCTTGTACCGTACTATTGTGTGCAGTCTGGTTAGCCTTAATGTCACTCACCCTGACATAGCTTATGCAGTCCATGTGGTTAGTTAGTTTGTTATTACTCCTATTATTTTTCATTAGGGATTTGTTCTTCGTAACTTGAGATATCTTCGTGGGACTCGGTTTTATAGCCTCTTGTTCCCCTCCATGTCTTCTCTTGAGTTGCATGCCTATAGTGATGCTGATTAGGATAATGATACTAATTAACGCAAGTCCACAACTGGTTTATATTTTACTGGGAGATTCATTAATCTCATGGAAAAGTAAGAAACTGTGCATTGTATCTTGCTCTTTTGTAGAGGTTAAATATCATGTTATGCAGGTGACTACTTGTGAGATTATTTGGTTACACTGACTTCTTGTAGATATTGGGGTTGTTATTTCTCAGTTCACCCCTTTAAATTGTGATAACAACAATGTAATGTACATTGCATAGTACTTAGTTTTCCATGAGCGGACGAAGCATATTGAGATTGATTGTCATTTCACCTGCCATCATTTTCAACTTAGAGCCATCTTGCTACCATATGTACCATCAGCTTACAAACTGTTGTTATTCACAAAGGCTCAATCCACGTCTTGTTTCCGTTTCTTCTCTACAAAACTATGATTATTGTTGTCACATTGTAAGTTTGAATGAAATGTTAGTATAATAAAGTTCATTGGGATCTTTTAGTATTGACCATTTTGTTTAGCCCTTTAGGTACATTAAACCAAGATAGTTTTTCTATGGGAGAATGATACATTAGCCCTACAATGTATTGCATTTTTGCCCATTCAGTCCCTAACTTATTTTCGTGTTTTATGAGGGAATAAACTTGTTTTTATCGGGTTTATTTGCTCACTTTGGAAAAATTGAAGGGGTAACCCGGTTACCCCTTTTCCACATAGACTTTGACTTTGAAAACCCCCACCTTTTTCGAACTGATCCCCCGTTTCTCCTCCAAACCCATGACCCGATTCACTACTTCCACCACTTGTAACACTTCGTCGTCTTCTTCTTCGACATATTCGTTTTATTTTAGAGT
This sequence comes from Lactuca virosa, assembly GCF_052849685.1. Taxonomy (NCBI): domain Eukaryota; kingdom Viridiplantae; phylum Streptophyta; class Magnoliopsida; order Asterales; family Asteraceae; genus Lactuca; species Lactuca virosa. The sequence goes on along the minus strand of NC_136427.1, from coordinate 149,685,351 downwards.
TTCCATCTCTCATAAACCCTTCAAATCGAAGAATAATTACACCTTTCCTCGAAAAAGGCTTCTATATTGTAGTCATCATCAGTTTTGTAACGCCCGTAGATCCGGGCTAGTCAATTTAGAGACAAAGAGCATCAAAAATGAGTTTTTTATGGAATATTATTTAAAAGGAGTAATCTTAATCAAGTTGTAGCATATGTTACAGGGATTCTAGGGATATAAAGAACGCCGAAATCCGAGTTATAACGAAGAAGTTATGGTCCGTCGAAGTTTTTCGGCAAAACCGGCACGGCACCGGGAGACGTAAATAGTGAATTTACGATGGAGGACTTTTTAGCTTTAGAAATCTAAAAAAAAGTTGTAGTATACGTTAAACCGAGAACATACAAAAAAAGAACGCCCAAATCTGACTTCGTATGAGGAAGTTATAAATTTCCTAAGATTTGGCTTAGCAGTGCACGACCCGAAACTCGAATTTTAGTTTGAGCGGTTTTTGGCTTACGCGGCCTAAATGGGAGTTGAAGATCTCATTAATAGGAACTCAATGTTAAAAAGACAGACGAAAACGGAGTCTGTATGAAGGAGTTACGAATTTTTCGCGGTCATTTAACAGTCTAATCTCCTCCTACTGTTAAATTTAAGACCGGTCGAGAATTAGCCGACGGAGTCTAAATGAAAGTTGTATATCTTGTTTTAATCTACGCGTGGAAAAAACGAACGTCGAAAACGGAGCTCGTATGCGACAATTATGATTTTTCTAAGTCGGAAGGGTGTTGTGCGAAATCGAGTGACGTGGCGCGATCACAGCCGTTGCTTCCTCCCCAAGGCTAGCCACCATATGGTGACACCTGGCCATGAAACTCGACTAGTTGGAGCCAACTCGACGAGTTTCGGTGATTTCCAGCCTATAAAAAGGGTGTCAGGGCACCCTCATTTCTCACACATTCCAACTTCACTTTCTCTCTCTCTACTTTCTCTCTCTAGCCTCCCTTAAGCCCCCTAAAGTCTACGTAAATCCCCTAGCACCCGAAGGAAGCCCCGAGGCTCCCGGAGTCCCGAGAAAAGAGCCTTTCGTCTCGGTAACGCTGCTCCAGCGAAGCCCGGTTTTGCGAAAAACCCGCTGTAAGTGAGCTATGTCTACCCTATCTTTAGTATAGCTTATGTTTTAATATAGTAACATTATTAGGACCTTAAAATAATTATTTGGGCTATTATTATGAGTTATATAAGAGTGTTGTTTAACGCTTATATAATAGTAATAATAGCTAGACTATTAATTACTCGCGGTTAATGTTAGACTAAACTTTAGTGGTAATGATACTAGGTTTTGTCCGAGGGAAATTGTTTTAAGATTAACGAAGCGATGTCCGAGTACCGAGTGACCACCTTATCAGGTGAGTGCATAGTTACTTTCATTTTACACATAGATATGAAGTATTTTAATATAAATTACGTGCTATGTGTGCATATTGTCTGAATACTTGCTGTCTATGCTGAGTGAAAGATTTTTATACATGTTTTAAATGATTTAAACTGTATATGTATTTTATATCTACAAAATGTGTTGGGTAAAACATGGGTAGATGAAATAGTTATTGTGTGATAACACGATGAAAGACATCAATGTTGGCAGTGATCCAGTCATCTAGTGGAGTATAGAGGACGACCACGGACTATACTAGACACTCCAGTGGAACGCTAGCAGGCTCGTAACCTGTAGGTGTTTTTGAACTAAGTGTGTTCACTAGGTATTTTTGAACTAAGTGTGTTCACTAGGTATTTTGAGATGAGTGTGTTCACTAGGTATTTTTGAACTAAGTGTGTTCACTAATTACTTTTGAACTAAGTGTTTACCAGATGTTTTGGACTACGTGTTCACCAGTTGTAATCTATAAACCTTGGTAACGATGGACTTCGTGCCAAATTCCTTAGGATGATCCTTAGGAATAAATGAACGAGGAATAGCTGATTCTTAGGGTAGATCTTTAAGAGTAAAGAAGATAATGGGGATGTGTAATTGGGTTGATTGTTTGATGTTTAAACATAATAATTATATTATTGTGGGTTGAAAACCCTATGTACTCACCAGGTTTCCCAACCTGACCCACTCAGTTTATTTGAATCACAGGTGTCGATATGAATTTACATTACACTAAGAGATTAAGGAGACATAAATCACTAGTGATAATGAATGTAAGTTCTGTTTCTGTTTATGTTTCTGTATTGACAATAACACCCCAATGTTTTAAAATGAATAAAAATACATTCTTCAGAAATGCTTTGATAACGTACTTATCATGTTTTACTGGGAACAAATTCCGCAACATTTTTATCAAAAGAAGTACTCTGATTTTTATAAAGCATAAACAAAATCGGTCTTTTATGGCCGTGAAAATGGGGATGTCATAGTTGGTATCAGAGCATTAGTTTAAGCGAACTAGGAATATGGATTTATTTCTAGACTTAAACTTATAATGCTAAGCGATGATTGTGAGGAGTGTGTCTAATAAAATTTAGGTAATACACCTGAATAGACACAAGCACTAGCTTATTTAGGAAAAAATGCCTAACATGCTTTTATGTGCTAAATGATTTATGATATGTATTATATGATCGGATCTATGGTCTATTGTCGACCGGATTAGTTTAAGCGAACTAGGAATATGGATTTATTTCTAGACTTAAACTTATAATGCTAAGCGATGATTGTGAGGAGTGTGTCTAATAAAATTTAGGTAATACACCTGAATAGACACAAGCACTAGCTTATTTAGGAAAAAATGCCTAACATGCTTTTATGTGCTAAATGATTTATGATATGCATTATATGATCGGATCTATGGTCTATTGTCGACCGGATCTAGAAACTTTATGTGTTCAGGTTTCTAAACGTTTAATTACGGTATTAGAACTGGCATATAACTTTTCGGATAGATAAGGGGATTTATACGTCAATCATAGATAAAATCTTTCCTATCTTAATTCTCGTCATTATACACCGATCGTCTGATTTGCTGTATTGATCGAAATGGCAAGAACCCGAAGTGGAGTTGGGAACGCGAATGGAAATAGGAATCAACAACCCCCAGTGATTGAACAAATACTTGTTGTAGTAACCGCACCTGAGCCAATCACAATGGTCGGGGTACAAGCGATGATCCAAATGATGTTAGATCGTCAAATGGAGGAAACAAGGCGTTTACTTCAACAAAATCGTGAGGAATTTATGATGCCTATTGAACAGCCCGAGCTGAATGATGGGCAGTCAGAAGGAGGGAACTACAGTGGGCCGGTTGGTCAAGCCAACCCACCGATAGTTAGATGAAACAATCAGGATGGAGGAAATGACGGACGTGGATGCAAGTACAAGAATTTCATGGCATCCAAACCCCCGAGTCTTTCTGGAAGCCCATCACCGGTGGAAGTTATGGACTGGATGTCCGAGATAGAGACAATGTTTGAGAGTTGCGAGTGTAGCAACAAACAGAAGACCACCCTTGCGGTCCCTCTGTTAAAGTCTGGAGTACTGAGCTGGTGGAAGCTACCAGCTAACACGATGCCCAAGGGAGAAGCAAGCAAGATGTATTGGGAAGATTTCCTAGTGCAATTAAAGATACAGTACTGCTCTGAACAGGATCTTCTGGAGATCAACAATGAATTCTAGAATCTGAAGAAGGGGAGGATGAGTGTTACCGAGTATGCTGCAAGTTTTACGGAGAAGATGAAGCTCGTTCCTTATCTAGTTTCAACTGAGCTCTCCAAGGTCAATAAGTTTGCCCACAGATTACCAGCGGACTTTGGTCCAATGGTCAAGCAAGCAACCACTCTGAAAGCCGCCATCTGGGCTGCTAAGAATGTGGAGACCCAGATAAGAGAGAAGGGTCTGGAGAGAGCTGAAGTTGGCGAGAAAAGGAAGCATGAAGGATCTTCAAGGTCCAAAAAGGAGAGAAAATTCCCGAAGTCTGGAGGAGGAGGATGAGGAGGAGGTGAAGCAAGATGGTGTGATAAATGCAAGAAGAAACACTTTGGAAAATGCGGCGAGGAGATGACATGTTTCAAGTGTGGAAAGTCTGGGCATTACGCCAATGAGTGTACATCTAATAAGAGGGTGTGTTATGAATGTAAAGAAGGAGGGCACCTTTCAAAGAATTGCCCAAAGAAGAATGAAGCAGCAAGGCCAAACACACCACCAAGGCCAAGGGCATTCCACATGATTCTCGATGAAGCAAAAAACAACGTGAGGAATCGAGGATGAGGACTTCATCAAGTTATGCAATATCCGTGAGGATAGTATCGCATGGTGTAGCTTATTAGAGGCATAGTCTAGGGTGAACTTGAACACCTATGTAATCGTTTCAAGGAATAATATAAAACCTTCGTTTTGTTATCTGGTGTGTTAAGTTGTTATGTGATTTTCTTGTATGATGACTTGGAAAGCTGCGAGACAATACTTGGGACAAGTATGAGTAAGTGTGAATGGTAGTAGAGGCCTATACTACCGGAAGCACAGGACTCACACTTGGATCAGGGAAAGTCACAAGGTTACCAAGAAGCTAGTAATTGATTCCGTTTTATTCAAAGTATGTCGTTACCATCGTTTCGGTAATGGCTAAGAAGATGATTGTTATTCCGACCTTAGAGGTCATATCATATCGAGTCCGAATAAGATGAGTGTGTTACATGGTTTAGAGAACCAAGATCGATGTAGCATCTGACTCAAGCCACACGATTGAAGTGAAAGATAATCGAAGCGATCAGTAAGAGTATCGCGATCATTATTGAAATATGAAACTTGTAGCTAGAAGTGCTACATGCTAGAATGCGATTATATCATATTAGAACATGAAGGAAGGTATAGTCTGTTCTGGAATTTGACTCTAAAAGACCTGAGTCTAAGCGTTACAACATACGATGAGAGGTCATTAGAACAAGACCCATCGGTCTATTGTGGAAATCAAAGGACTTATCTTAAGTGAATTAAAAAGAAGAATGAGTCTCCAGTAAGGATCGAGATTGTGATATGAAGGTCATGATTGAAAGTCTAACATGAGATAAAAAGTGGGTGCAAGATCAAGCACCGCCTGCAGTCAAGGAGTCCAAGAGTTAGATACTCGTTCGAAGAAACATAGAAGTTACAGTTATTACCTAGGGTGAAAAGAGAACGTATGGAATCATTATACATCCCTGTTTCGTTGATGATTTCGGGATGTAATCATCCTAAGGAGGAGATAATTGTAACGCCCGTAGATCCGGGCTAGTCAATTTAGAGACAAAGAGCATCAAAAATGAGGTTTTTATGGAATATTATTTAAATAGAGTAATTTTAATCAAGTTGTAGCATATGTTACATGGATTCTGGGGATATAAAGAACGCCGAAATCCGAGTTATAACGAATAAGTTATGGTCCGTCGAAGTTTTTCGGCAAAACCGGCACGGCACCGGGAGACGTAAATAGTGAATTTACTATGGAGGACTTTTTATCTTTAGAAATCTAAACAAAAGTTGTAGTATACGTTAAACCGAGAACATACAAAAAAAAGAACGCCCAAATCTGACTTCGTATGAGGAAGTTATGAATTTTCTAAGATTGGGCTTAGCAGTGCACGACCCGAAACTCGAATTTTAGTTTGAGCTGTTTTTGGATTACGCGGCCTAAATGAGAGTTGAAGATCTCATTAATAGGAACTCAATGGTAAAACGACAGACGAAAACGGAGTCTGTATGAAGGAGTTACGAATTTTTCGCGGTCATTTAACAGTCTAATCTCTTCCTACTGTTAAATTTAAGACCGGTCGAGAATTAGCCGACGGAGTCTAAATGAAAGTTTTATATCTTGTTTTTATCTACGCGTGGAAAAAACGAACGTCGAAAACGGAGCTCGTATGCGAGAGTTATAATTTTTCTAAGTCGGAAGGGTGCTGTGCGAAATCGGGTGACGTGGCGCGATCACAGCCGTTGCTTCCTCCCCAAGGGTAGCCACCAGATGGTGACACCTGGCCATGAAACTCGACCAGTTGGAGGCCAACTCAACGAGTTTTGGTGATTTCCAGCCTATAAAAAGGGTGTCGGGGCACCCTCATTTCTCACACCTTCCAACTTCACTTTCTCTCTCTACTTTCTCTCTCTAGCCTCCCTTAAGCCACCTAAAGTCTAGGTAAACCCCCTAGCACCCGAAGGAAGCCCTGAGGCTCCCGGAGTCCTGAGAAAAGAGCCTTTCGGCTCGGGAATGCTGCTCCAGCGAAGCCCGGTTTTGCGAAAAACCCGCTGTAAGTGAGCTATGCCTACCCTATCTTTAGTATAGCTTATGTTTTAATATAGTAATATTATTAGGACCTTAAAATAATTATTTGGGCTATTATTATGAGTTATATAAGAGTGTTGCTTAACGCTTATATAATAGTAATAATAGCTACGCTATTAATTACTCGCGGTTAACGTTAGGCTAAACTCTAGTGGTAATGATACTAGGTTTTGTCCGAGGGAAATTGTTTTAAGATTAACGAAGCGTTGTCCGAGTACCGAGTGGCCACCTTATCAGGTGAATGCATAGTTACTTTCAGCTTACACATAGATATGAAGTATTTTAATATAAATTACGTGCTATGTATGCATATTGTCTAAATACTTGCTGTCTATGTTGAGTGAAAGATTTTTATACATGTTTTAAATGATTTAAACTGTATATGTATTTTATATCTACAAAATGTGTTGGGTAAAACATGGGTAGATGGAATAGTTGTTGTGTGATAACACGATGAAAGACATCAATGTTGGCAGTGATCCTGTCATCGAGTGGAGTATAGAGGACGACCACGGACTATACTAGACAGTCCAGTGAAACGCTAGTAGGCTCGTAACCTGTTGGTGTTTTTGAACTAGGTGCTCACTAGATATTTTTGAACTGAGTGTGTTCACTAGGTATTTTTGAACTAAGTGTGTTCACTAGGTATTTTGAACTGAGTGTGTTCACTAGGTATTTTTGAACTAAGTGTGTTCACTAGTTACTTTTGAACTAAGTGTTTACCAGATGTTTTGGACTACGTGTTCACCAGTTTTAATCTATAAACATTGGTAACGATGGACTTCGTGCCAAATTCCTTAGGATGATCCTTAGGAATAAATGAACGAGGAATAGCTGATTCTTAGGGTAGATCCTTAAGAGTAAAGAAGATAATGGGGATGGGTAATTGGGTTGATTGTTTGATGTTTAAACATAATGATTATATTATTGTGGGTTGAAAACCCTATGTACTCACCATGTTTCCCAACCTGACCCACTCAGTTTATTTGAATCACAGGTGTCGATATGAAGTTACATTACACTGAGAGATTAAGGAGACATAAATCACTAGTGATAATGAATGTAAGTTCTGTTTATGCTTATGTTTCTGTATTGACGATGACACCCCAATGTTTTAAAATGAATAAAAATACATTTCTTCAGAAATGCTTTGATAACGTAATTATCATGTTTTACTGGGAACAAATTCCACAACATTTTTATCAAAAGAAGTACTCTGATTTTTATAAAGCATAAACAAAATTGGTATTTTCTGGCCGTGAAAATGGGGATGTCACAAGTTTATTCTTATGTTCTTCAATATCTCGTACCCATTCATCGACTATTCATTCCATTAATCTAAATTAAAAATCTCTTGCATCATTGATGAATCTTATTAGTTTATTAAAAATCTTCTTGTCGTGGATTTAGGGTTTTCTCTATTGATGAGTTATTGGTTTTTTAGGCTCACATTCTTAAATTTCACTCATATCCATGCTTGTTTCATTGATTGGATCTTGATTTGTGGCCTAAATATGTTATCAATCTCTGTGGCAGAAATGAATTTAAATTATCTCAAGTTGAAGATCAATTTTGAGAAAACAAAAATTGTTTCGGTGATGAAGCAATAAACATCGTGTTAGATCAAATTAGCATGCATTGATGAATGGAATTTGTTGGTCGATTCTCGTGAGCTGCGAAATGGGAAGTCGATGCAGAATAATCGAAAGGGATTTTCTATTGTATGATTTTCGCTTGTGATGCAGTTAGATGGGGGAGATTGAAAGTTTAATTGGGTCTAGATGCTAGTTGAATGAAGTTTGAAAGAAGATAAAGAAGTATCAAAATTATAGTTCAGAATTGGGTTTTCGTTGATTGTTATGGAGCGACTTGGAAAAAGAAATGTTTGTTATTTGTGTTGATTGGGTTGATTCCAAGAGGAGATGATGTTGGAATGAAAATTGCTTAGTCCACTTGGTGTCTTTTGAAGGATTTCTATGGGGATGGTGTGATTTCTAATTGTAATCTGAAGTCAAAAGTCATATTTGATATGCTCTTAGAATTTATTAACAAAGCTCTCTCCATGAATAGTAATGACACTGATGTGGCTTTATCTGATGATGTGTCACTTTAAACCGGCTAAAATAGGTTACGATGACTAAAACGACAACACATCCACTATGCCCCAAAAAGCACGAAAATAAGTTAAGAGACTGAATGGGCAAATACGCAATACATTGAAGGGCTAAAGCGTCATTTTCCTTTTTCCTATTTATAGTCTTATTTTACATTTTTTATGTTTTAGCTTTTTTTTCTTTCAATAATAAAATGCTAACCATATTTTTGTCTCTGTTATTAGTTTACACTTCAACTTTCTTCACATTTGACTCTTGTATGATCTAGCAGACATTTTTTTAAAAACAAGTTATATAAAAGGAACTGATGTCGTATTAACTTGAATTTTTGTCGTTGTAATATTAACTAATGTAATATTAACTATGAATATTTACCTACTTTTATAGCGGAAATGCTTAATATTTTGCGACATTATGAAATTTCACAACCGGAAATTTACGAAAGGTAACAGAATATTTTGCATTTATCCGAAAAAAGATAAGTCTAAGCTATCAATATTGAAATAACTAGTTGTGAGACTCATGTATTACATGAGTTAATTTTAAAAAAAAAGTAAGATATAAAAGTATAAATATTTGAGAACTTAAAAATTATAAGAAAATAAGAAAAATAATGAATTATTAAAATTGAAATGTTTTTTTTTATATTTTAAATATAAAAAAAATAATTTGAATAAATTAACAAAATAAATTAATGAGTTTTAATTTGGTAATTTTAAAATTAGAAGGTAAATTAATTAATAAAATTGATATCCATTTATTACTACATTTATTGTAATTATTACATTAAAAGATTATGTCGAATTTAATAAAATAAGAAAACTCATAAAATGACATGTGGAAAAAAATTAATTCAAAATAACCAAAAAATGACATTTTGCAAATTGAATGAGAGTGTGACATGTGGTAAAAAAAACTTTCATTTATTAGAGAGGATGTCATTATTTTTATAGTATATTAGAAGTAACCAAGAGACCAACAACAACTTAGTTTTTCTACACCTTTTAGAAATCTAAAAAAGTCATCTACCATATCATAAAAAATAATGGAATTTCTAGATATGGTTATCCCAAAAATAATGGAATTATGAAAATTTCATAAACACCATAACGCAGATCACCATTGTATCAAACGCCTTCCGTTCGTCTCCTGTAAACTGAGCCGAATTTACATGTCTTCCGTTCGCCTCCTGAAAACTAAGCCGAATTTGCCCAGGTAACTAAGGACTGAGCCGTGACAGAAGTGGTAACATTAACTTGAATTTTTGTCGATTAACTATGAATCATTACCTACTTTTATAGCATAAATGTTTAATATTTTGCAACATTATGAAATTTTACAACTGGAAATTTATAAAATGTAACAGAGTATTTTGCATTTGTCCGAAAGGATAAGTCTATAAGCTAACAATATTGAAATAATGTCGTTATTTTTATAATATACTAGAAAACAACTATCTTTTCAAATATCGTGTGAAATAATTTTCTTTTAAACGGCGAAATTATATATACAAAAAAGTAGTAAAGTCCTAGAAAACACTTATTACAAAAAAAATACAAGGTAAGGGTAATTTTTTGTAACCAAGAGACACACAACTTAGTTTTTGTGTACCTTTTAGAAATCCAAAAAAACGTTTTATCTACCACATCATAAAAAATAATGGATTTTCTAGAAATAGGGGTCCCAAAAATAATGAAATTATGAAAATTGCATAAACACCAAAACGCAAATCACCACTGCATCAAAACGCCTTCTGTAGGCCTCCTGCAAACTGAACTGAATTCTCTCAAATGCAAACTGAACTGAATTCTCTTATGTAACTAAGGACTACACCGACAGAAATAGAGATTTGCACACCTCCCCCCCCTAATAAAAAATGCAACCACATAAGTCCATCAAATCCAAACATCCTGCAAAAATATGATCAATCGACTCAACCGAATCTAAAGACATAACAAACTCCATGTTAATTTTTTTTCCTTGTAATTGTTGTTCCTGGCTTGGCATCTTGCCAAGTTTGTGTAATAAAATGTGCGGGTTCAAAAAAAATGGTAAATATCATATAGGGTTGATTTAAACTAACATTAATTTCAAATATATTATTATTATTATTCAAAAATGAAATATAAAGATTCGTTAAATTTTTACTGACAGTCAAGAAACACGGAAAAGAATGCAATAATTAGGATGGTGATTTAAGAAGATCCAAAATCTGCTCACGGGTTACTTGGGACACTTTTTCTGTCTTTAAGCCAAACTACGACGTTGTATTTTGATTCCAAGCCCCACCGCCACCTCATCATTAAATATCCAAACTAACAAACATAAGCATACACAAACACACACATATAACGAATATCCCTTTTTTTATTATAAATACTTTATTAATTATGTTGTGCTTTATACGACCTACATATAGTTGATATCGAACGAACAAAGCAAACAAGTAATAATCTTATATTAATTATGATTGAAACATTCATATTGATAAAAAAAATAATAACAAGGGCTTATAAAAAAGGATGGGTTGAGTTCGGTTAGATGAGATGTTTAATTCACTATATATTAATATCTAAAAGGTTAGCCAATATTGTTTATGGTTTTCACAAGATAGTGGCGGCGGCGGTGGCAGTAACGATTGTTGTGGCGGCGGCAGTGGCGGTGTGGATGTCGGCGGCGGCGACCTTGGTTGCTGATTCGATGGTGGCAACGGAGGTGGATGCGGGATGAGTTTGGCCATGGTCTCGGTTTGAATGTCGATGAGGATGTTGACAGTGGCCATTTGTGTGATAATTGCATCAAGACGGCGAACATTAGCGGCAGAAATAGCGATGAGTGTGGAGAGTTGCTCGCGGATACTTGGCGGTGTGACATCGGTGGACGGATTTTGATGGGGAGGCATAATGAACGGGAATGAAAACACCATTGATAGACACCACTTAGAGATGGCTATTCTCCATAGAAGTTTAGATAAAAGAGAGAGACAATACTAAAACAATTTTTCTGATAATTCATTCATAATTCTCAAATGCAGCGATACATCAATTTATATAACAAGGGAATGCATGTAATACCTAAAAATTGGGAACATGATTTTATGGAAGTAAATGGTATTAACTATATCCTAGTAAATAGGAAGTTGCATGAAAAACTAGAAAGCAGTAACATGAGATCGTGGGTTGCAAGCTCGGGATATCCATGAAAAGCTTTAATGACAATCTGTAAGGTGTTGCAAGAGTATCGCAAAAGGAAGTCCATTTAATGTATAGCTTTTTTGATGGGTCCGGCCATGGAGGTGGCCTTCGATATGGCCCGAGGCACGTATCAACCTCTATAACTTTTTTTTTTGTGAAGTAGGATGTCATCTTCAGGAAATTTTATTAATTAAAATAATATAATTTCAAGGTGGAGACTACCCACCTATGAAAATAAAAGGTTTCAGGACAAGCCCTAAAAACCAAACAACTTAACAGGTATTATTGCAAAAACAACAAAATAAAATGTCAAAACATGTTCTACACCCTAAGACATAAACATAGCAAAGAAAAAGTAGGGGAAAACCTTACAATCAAGTAAGAAGTAATTCTAGATTATTCTCCGGCTGATTGTACTTCATTTTCATTATTAGTTTCATCAAGTTATTTTTTTGTAATAATTTGACGTTTTTTATCGAAAAATAGGTTCAACATTCATGTCAAATGCAATAGTCTTAGTATAACCATCATTTCTATATATATTTTTTTAAATGTCATTATATTTTTCAATAAAATATCATACCAAATTACCATATCAAATAGAAATTGGTCATTTCAACCGCATTAACTAAACTTTCTTCTTCACTTTTATATTTACATCATCACATAATAAACATGATTCTATTAAAACATCCCTTATTTGAGAAGGTTGAAACTTAATAACTTTGACACTTTTTATATAACTCTCACGTCACAACTAAGAACTTAACTATATATATATATATATATATATATATATATATATATATATATATATATATATAGTTGTAGTGTAGATTGTGTTGTTGACCGTAAAAAACCTTTAAGTCTGACTAGTTGATGCTCTTAGCCGTTGTAAAATGGCCAAATAAAGCAGCAAATCTTTATTCATTAAGTATATAGAAAACAAAAATTAATCTCAATACATTCAAAAATAGATTAAAACAGAAATCGATTTCACTTTTCAAGTTGATTGTTAAAAGAGATTAAAACAAACTAAAATCAATTAAAATGGGATTTCTAAATAGATTAAAACAAATTAAGCAAATGAAGTTCAAAATCAAATTCAAGTTGATTTTTAAAAACCTCTAATCAAAAAAAAAAAGAGACTATAAGAAGGCTAGAACTTACATAGATTATCAGAATTCGATTGTATCCGAATTCAGATTGTCTCTAAGCCTACATTTCCGAAATTAATGAGGGTAACTTGAAATTTTCAGCGATTGAAAAAGAAATCGAAGTTAGGCAACGACTCTCTAATCGATTTTCACTTTTATGAAATCGATTCGCACCTTTTGAAATCATGAAAAGAAGGAGTTCTAAATTAAATTTTAGTTCACTGACTCTTGAATCAAGTTTGTTTGGAACTTCGGTGGTATTTTGGACAAATTCAGAAATAGAAAAAGGGTAAGAAATCGATTGAGTTGAGAAAGAAATAGAATTATAGAAGAAGAGCTAACTGTTTCTCCTGCAGAAGTGGATTTTGTTGTTTGGATTCTCCATGAAAATCGATTCTTCAAGAGTTACGAGCCTTAGAAATCGCAAGTCAGACGCACGCCACTGTCTCGATCGCTACTTTGCTTTCGCTCACACTCATTAGGCTGATCAGGGTATTGGGTAATTGGGCTTTGAACAGATAGTCCACTAAGCTTAGAATTGTTGGGCTGCTACTATATAATTAATATAATAGGTTATAAAATGAGCCCCCCTTGGCATTTGGGGGCTCGGGGCGGTCGCCCAGCTTACCTAGGCCCATGGGCCGGTCCTGGGGGAGGGGGATTAGGTTTAGAACTTAAAAGAAAGCAACGTATGTTTATCTTTCAAACATCCTGATTTGGAATATTTTATTTTGATAATTGACATCAATAATGTCCAAAACATCGTAAACATTGTTTGTACCATGTGTTCAAAAGTTAAACATTTGTATCAAAGTCGATTATGTCATATATATATATATATATATATATATATATATATATATATATATGATGTGACATGGTTCCTCCACAACGATTCTCTACACCTTCTATGATTCTGATGAACCTGCGAGGTCATAGCGAGAAAGGATCTTCAGCCGTTCTCCGGGAGGGGGCTCCTGGGAAAACGCTCTGACGGTCAATTCAGTGGATAGACTTGGGATTGTATTGTGAGTAAAATGAGAGAGAATCACCTACTTCCTAAGGCACTTGGAGTAGCCTTTTATACTGAATCTTTCTGCTAATTCGTACGGGAGAAGTGCGTCAGACCCGACAGGATCAGGGTCGCTGATTGGCGGATCGTGCTCCATAATCTTTCGGAGCCAATGATTGGTTCAGGTGTTAATGCTTTGAGCATCTGCCTTGTCGCCTAAGAATGTTACTTTTGCCCCGGAGTGGAAGGCGCCCCTGGCGGGGCCGAGCCTTTCTCCACGAGCGCCCTGCTCTTAGGGGCGTTGATGGGCGCTAGGATCCATCGGGCTCGACATGCCTTGGGGCATTCTCTGGTGCGATCGGGCGCGGCTTCTTCGTGTGCTTTAGGTCACGTCATCAAGTCCCATAGTCCAGTAGTCATAGTGTTGCTAGACTAGCTATGATGTTCTGGACTTAACTACTCGGTGCACGCGTCGAACTCCGATTCAATCATCGCTTCGATTTTTACGACGACGTGACTGCCCATTATGGCAGTCGGTGACATCACCACGTCTGGGATTTTGAATATCCCTCATTTCCTTATTCTTAATAAAGTCGAAGGCGTTCCTTGTTCACACCACTTCTTTCTCTTTTCTTTTCCTTCTTCTTCTATGGTTTTTTCTTGGTTCCATGGCCGCTCAATCTGGTACTATTCCGTCTGAGGCCAACTTCAAGCTTCTTAGTGATGCTTATGGCATTTCCTCGACTGACGGAGTTGAGTTTCCATCACCTGACTCGATGATCTTATCTCCTCCCCCAGGTAAGGTGGGTGTCTATCTGAAAAACCCTCGACGTTGGTCTGTGCCTTCCTCTCACTAATTTTCAAGAGGAGATTTTGCAGAAGAATGGGTGCAACATCCAAATGCTATCAACAAGGTAGTGGTGTTTGAGATGATCTGTCGAGCCAATGGGCTGCTTCTCGATTACTTCTTCTTCAAGTATTTCTTCAGGTTTTGTGCTACTGGCGATAAATGTATGTTCTTTGTTCGGTGAGGGGGGCATACCTTAGTTCCTGACGGTAAAACCCCCAAGAACTAGCAATATAAGTGTTGTGGGTCAATCGAGATCAGGTTGGCAATGGGCGGTACCGGGCGAACAAATTTGTTGATGTCACTCCTAAGTTATATCCTCACAACCAGGCTATTGCTGATCTCCTGAGGACTATTCATGTTGTGCCTAAGGAATACTCTGAGGTTTTGCTTGCTGGCGTTGGTATGAGCCCTTCGTGGAAGCGTCGGGGGAAGATGCCCATCTTCTACACTGTTAATGATGGTGAGTAGTTCTACTATTCTTCCTTCTCCCCCCCCCCTTTGCTGGGAAAGGGCGGGGGAATTTCTATGCATGGTTATTTTTATTATTGACTTGTTTTCGTTTTGACATGCGTTGAATCACCTCTCTCAATGGACGAGGTCTTGCGGAAGCGGTATCGGGGGAAGTTGGAGCACCGGGAGACTGATCTATTTGAGACGCTTCCCTCATCCCGTCGTGCCGATCGGCTCGCCGTGACTGCTTCTCCGGTGTCGCCAGCCATGGAAGGATCTTCGACGTCCATCGGGGAACCGCCTTTGGCCGCCTAGCCTATCTCGACGGTTGCTCCATCTTTTGCTGTCGGCTCTGGCCATACGGAGGTAGTCGAGGATAGCAAAGAAGGCATCATTTCTGACGTCCGGCGGGCCATTGCTAAGAGGAAGGCCATCTTGGCCATAGGGGAGACCTCCACCGATGTCTTTAACATCGGGAGGCGGGTTCAATCGAGACGCAACTTTACTCGTTTATTGAACTCTATCTCCTCCACGCCGAAGGCAGTTGTTATGATCCCTGATGACGACACACAACAGTCCGAGGGGGATCAAGGGGCGATCAAGCAGCCCATAGTTCCTGTTCAATATATCTCGCAGTCTTCTTCTGATCTATCTCCCCTTAGGGTCCCAGGGGTGCTGAGCTACATCAAACCCCACCTCGCGAAGGGCTCCTTGGGTGGTTCTAGATCTAATGTTTTTGTTCCTGCTTGGATTTTGAAAAATGGATCTCATTTTTCTATCCGCACCAACGTTGTGGAATTTACTCGCCATGTATTATAGCCCGCTGTTGTCGCCGACATGGATGGTATGCGGCAGCTTTGCGTTCTGGAGCACCGGGAGACTGATCTAGTTGAGAAGATTCCCCCGTCCCGCCGTGCCGATCGGCTTGCCGTGATTGCTTTTCTGGTGTCGCCAGGTGTGGAAGGATCTTCGACGTCCGTCAGGGAACCGCCTTTGGCCGCCCAGCCTATCTCGACGGTTGCTCCATCTTTTGATGTCGGCTCTGGCCCTACGGAGGTAGTTGAGGATAACAAAGAAGGCATCATTTCTGACGTCCGGCGGGTCATTGCTAAGAGGAAGGCCATCTTGGCCATAGGGGAGACCTCCACCGATGTCTTTAACATCGGGAGGCGGGTTCAATCGAGACATAACTTTACTCGTTTATTGAACTCTATCTCCTCCATGCCGAAGGAAATTGTTATGATCCCTGATGACGACGCACAACAGTCCGAGGGGGATCGACGGGCGATCAAGAAGCCCATAGTTCCTGTTCAATCTATCCCGCTGTCTTCTTCTGATCTTTCTCCCCCTAGGGGTCCCGGGGGTGCTGAGCTACATCAAACCCCATCTCGCGAGGGGGTCCCTAGGGGTGGTTCTAGTTCTAATGTTTTTTTCCTACTTGGATTTTGAAAAATGAATCTCACTTGTCTGTCCGCACCAATGCTGTGGAATTTGCTCGCCATGTATTTTCGCCCGTTGTTGTCGCCGACATGGAGGGTATGCGTCAGCTTTGCGTTCTGGAGGAGGTTGATGAAATTCCAGATGGCATGCTAATTGATGGATTTGGTGGTGACAGCGGAGGCGATGGTGATGATGTTTGTGCGGTAGCAGGAAGCAATGCTGGTAGTGGCGATGATGATGATGGTGGTGGTGCGGTGGCGGGAAACGATGATGGTGGTGCTGACCCGATTAGTTCTTAAGGTACTTTACGTACCATGTCCTACCCCTCAGGGGTGTGAAAGAAAAATGTGAAGCTTGTGTAACTTGTTGTCGCGTGTTTTGATAGCGTTTGATAGTGATGGCCTTCCTGGCCTTGTCTATAATAACTCTTTGGATTTTTGCAATATGAATGGTACTTGTTGTTTTTGCTCGTGATCTATTATATATTGTGCTCATGGTTTTGTTTTCGACTCCCGTTATTATTTCGTGGTAATGTTGTGATGGGTGATTGCTTCTGATCTCTGGGTGTAGGGGATCCGTCGACTATTATGTCTGTTGGAGCGTCGGGTATGTGGTGTATTGGACCTCGTAAATAAGCTAAGTATTTCGATTTGATGGTTGTTTTGGGCCGTATAAATACACTGAGTATTTTAAGTTTGATGGCTATTCCAAGCCTTGTAAATACACTAAGTATTTTAAGTTTGATGGCTATTTTGAGCCTTGTAAATACGCTAAGTATTTAGGTTTGAATACGCTGAGTAATTTAATAGGATGGCCACTCAAATACACTAAAGATGTTAAGAAAGCGGTTGCGCTTAGTCTTGCGGTTACATTGACTACTTTGTAAAAAGGAAAATTAAAGTTGCATGCCTAAGTGCACTGAGCCTTCGGCGTTGAACGTCCCCCAGGTGATCAATCCGAGTGGCGCGTTATAAATGGAACTTCTTTAAGTTTCTGACATTCCATGTTCTTGGGATTTGCCTTCCTTCCACACGTATGCGCTGTTGCGGTTGGCTTTGATGACATTATATGGTACTTCCCATGTGGTACCTAACTTTCCTTACGGTTGGGTGTGGCTTGCCTCATTTCGCCTCAAAATGTAATCCCTTACTTTAAAAGCTTTCTCGTTGACCCTTTGGTTATAATACCTTTCCACAACATTTTTGTAAGCTGCCTGATGGATGTTTGATTGTTCACGCTTCTCTTCGATGAGATCTAAGTTTGTTCTCAGATCTAACTTTGCTGTGTTTGGGATTTCATAATCCAAGAGCTCCTTGGCGAATGGAGATGTTACGCTATGCGACAGGCAGTCTTGGTTTAGGATAGGAAAGGCACTCTGTGGGTTATACTATTGGGCAGTAATATGGGGTTGCATGAGCATGTTGTTGGAGAGTGGCCAGGGTTTGGCCCATAAGATGCTTGCTGTAGAAATGGGAAGGTTAACGTTTGGGTGGACAGTAGGGGTGAGTTTTGTGCAAGGACATTATTGGGTAGAAGTTGCTGGTACTGTAGGATTATGGTGGAGAAAGGTATGCTTCTTGTGAACGGAGGTGTTTGGAAAGTCATATTTTGGTTTCTCACCATTTGATTTAGTGGTGGTGTCTGAAAAACCACTAGTTGTTCGCCTGCCATCTGGTTAAGTAGTGGTGTGTGGAAAACCATCGTTTGTCTGCCTGTTATCTAGTTTAGCGGTGGCAGTTGTGAGAAATTCGGTGTGGCGTTGACGTCTTACACCGTTTGTGGTGTGTTGCTACTTGATATCATTGTTAATTGGGGTGTTTGCATCATAATGCTTTGCACTAGTACAGCGGCGGAGGGAGTTTGCCCTTCGACGGCCGTTTGTTGTGGTTCAGTTGTTGGAGAGGTTCTGTTAATCCGTACGGAACAAGGGCGTTATACCCAACAGGATCGGGGACGCTGATTGACAGATTGTGCTCCTTAATCTGTCAGAACTAACGATTGGTTCAGGCGGTAATTCTCTGAGCATCTGCCGTGTCACCTGAGACTATTACCTTTGTCCTGGAGTGGAAGGCGCCCCTGGCGGGGCCGAGCCTTTATTCGTGAGCGCCCTGCTCTTACGGGCGCTAACGGTCGCTAGGTTCCGTCGGGCTTAGCCTGTCGGGCGCGACATGCCTTGGGGCATTCTCTGGTGCGACCGGGCGGGGCTTCTTCGTGCGCGCTAGGGCACGTCATCAATATATATATATATATATATATATATATATATATATATATATATATATATATATATATATATATATATATAAGGATCGGTTATTGCACGAACCTAAAGATTTGTGAGAACCTATGAACTCCAAATCCGAAATTGAGACTATGCGTCCACAGTAATGTAACTATGGATAAATCATGTGTTTGCAGTTCATATGACTATTGATTGGTATATGTGCATGCATGCATATATATGAATCAGCTGTAACACTCCAAAAATCAAAGAAATTTAAAATTTTCAAAATCAACCATTAACCAATGTTGTTTACAAAAGGAGTCATTGTTTCAAAAACATTATTTCAAAATCAGAGTTTTCCCAAGACCCGGTGACATAAAACAGGAAGATGTACACGATCACGCCTTTGCTTTCCCACGATCCTCAGAAGTACCAGAAACAATAAACTAAAATTGTAAGCCAAAGCTTAGTGAGTTCCCCCCAAGTACCAACACACTACAACGCAAATAAGCATACAAATATGAGAAGCCAGCCTGACTGGACCGCCTCACAGGGCCTACAGCCTATCTGGACTGCTCTACTGGCCGCCGACGTGACTGGATTGCCTCGCAGGGCCTACAGCCTATCCGTTCATCCCCGGGTGTCTTGGCCTACAACACAAAGTAGGACTGCCTCAACCCACCATAATATGTCGACATATGTAACAGATAAACATAACTTAGAACCAACAAATATAGATAATCATATAGATCTACTAATTGGATACAAGCTAGCATAATACTATCCTAACCAGGATAAATAATCTAGTGGGTCGGCATTGGTGTCTTCGACCCACGGGTACAGTGAAGAAAACTCACCTCTCAGTCTGAATGCAGTCTGAATAAATCCCTGCTCCGACAACCGTCTCTACCCGATTCCTAAATATCAAAACACTTTCCATTCTAAATAAATAACAATTATCCCAAAATACCCTTGGTCAAAACTTGTCAAAATCAACAAATCAACCGAGTCAACCCAGCCGAATCAACTCAGGCCTCGTACGCGGGGCGTATTCAGGTCTGAGGCATCGGGGATAAACCTGCATACATGCAGTGTACCATTTGGTATGCCCAACGTACACACAATTTTCCTTCTTAACCACTTAAGAGCTTAATACTTCGACTTTTTACGTCCAAATGCAGATCCAAGGCCAAAATACCACTGAAAATCCCAACTTCTTAACACCTAAAGACCTCTACAGCATGCACGGGGAAGAACTAAGCATCAAGATCTCATTTTTATGACTCAAGACCCTTCATTGGGTCTGAAAGGACAACTTATTTGATCAAGAGCATGTCATGCTCAAGAATCACAAAGGTTGGGACAAAAATGCCCTAAATGGAGGAATATCTAGATCTACAGGAAAGGATGATCAAGCTAGGAGATTTATACCACCTGGAGTTGCTAGAAAGTGGAGAATCCTAGATCTAAACTTCTTCTAACATCCAATGTCCTTCTACCACCTTCATCTTCTTCTTCAAGAACACCACCAAACCACACAAGTGAGCTCCAAGTGCACTCTTCTCATATAGGATTAACTAGAGGGACGATTTTTAGATGGAGGCTGATGAGGGTGGAGGTCTTGGGGCCATAAGGATGTTTAAATAGGGTCCAAACCCTAAATGTTCGGGTTTGAAACCTTCGCACGTACGCCCTGCATACACGGTGTACGCCCAAAATTACCAAAATGCCACTACGGGCCATTTTGCAATCCTTCTCATGCACAGGAGCGAAAATGCAATACTTCTTCATACATAGGGTTAAACTTGGAATGATCTCATCATTGGGATGTTACAATTCTCCGCCACTTGAACTAGACTTCGTCCTCAAAGTCCGTTGCTGTGAATAACTTAGGGTAATGCTCCAACATATCAGCCTCGGGCTACCAGGTCCACTCGGAGTCTCTCTGATGTTGCCACTGAACCTTTACCAAAGGTATCTCCATGTTGCGTAGGACCCTCATCTTTCTCTCCACTACCGTTACCGGCCTCTCATGTAACATCCATAAAATTCATGAAAAAAATAAACTTTTATAACAACCCAAAAATCATCATTGTTTACAAATAGTTTTCCAAAACATGTCAATATCAGAGTAATCCCAAAATCATGAAACAAAACATGAGGAGGTGGACGTTCACGCCTTTTCCTTCCCGCGATCCTCTGAGGTACCTGAAACATAATCCAAAATTGTTAGCCCAAAGCTTAGTGAGTTCCGCTAAAATACCAATACACAAGCAAATAGCACAAACATAATAACAGATTGGATTATCCATGAGCCCAAAGCATAAGTTTGGCTTGCCGCCTGGGCCCACAGCTTATGTCTGGCTTGCTCCCCGACCTGATCAGTCCTCAGACTGACTACCCCTAAGCCCTCAGTACAAGTCTGGCATGCCCTTACCGGCCCTCAGCTTATATCTGGAATGCTCATGAGCCCTCAGTATGAGTCTGACATGCCCTCCCTATCCCTCAGATCATAACTGGTATGTTCCAGGGTTTGTTGGATACAACATGAAGCAGTAAAACCTCAACCCAACCCACACAATATGTCGACATATAACAAATAATATCATATACAGATAAAGAGACGGTATCATAGTTTGTCCTATAGATCTACCAGTCTAGAATATATCAAAACTAGCATGCATATTTATCCCATACTCAGCATATCAACAATATCAAACTATCAAACCAATGGGTCGGTCTTGGTGCCTTCGACCCGAAAGTATAATGAGGAAAACTCACCTCACAAGCAGCAAAGAACTGATAAGGCCCAACTCCGAATCTCATCTCTCAACTCAAATGCCTACAACCACCAAGTGACCAATTCCATCAAAACCCAATAATACCCAACATACCCTTAAAGTCAAACTTAGTCAAACTTGGTCAACTCAAAGTCAACTATTTAAAACCCATAAACCCACTGAGTCAACCAAGGCGAGTCAACCTAATCGAGTCAACCCAGCCGAGTTAAGTCGTAAATGGCAGAACCATGCGAGTACACGGGGGTAGTCCAGAGGTACGCTCAGAGTACGCAAGCCTTGCATTGACTGCATTATAGGGACGTTGATTGAGTACGCGGGGCCTACTCCCTTCTATGCAGAGCGTACCCTCACAGAGCCCAAAACTTCATTAAGTTTTTAATGGCTTAAGCACTTAAGCCCAAACTTCAGATCCATGGTCCAAATGCACCCCAGAGTCATAAAGTCTCCAACTTTATGACTTTAAACGTCCAAAAAGTCCTTAATACATGGTCTTAATCCATTAAGACATTCTACAAGAAGCATGGAGCCAAACTAACTAAAGGGACCTCATTTTTATGGTTTAAAACCCTTCCTAGGGTCTGAAAGGACAGCCCAAAACGTCCAAAACCAAACATGCATAACATTAGGACTTTTAGGACAAGAAGAACGTCATAAAGCTACCAAAATGAGATCCAAACAAACAAAGCATAAAGGTAGCAACTTTTTTCCTTCTGGAGCTTCCCAATAAGGTGATCATCCAAGATCCACAAGCTTGCTTCAACTTCTAGTCTCCTTGATGCAACTCCTTCTTCCTTAAGCACACAAAGAACACACTTTTAGCTCAAAACACTCTCTTATGGGGTTAGGGTTTGCCAAAAATTACTCAAGCGCTTGGAGGCTGAAAGGATGAGGCTAAATTATCCATAAAGGTGTTTAAATACCCCTCAAACCATAAAAATCAGGGTTTCACTCGGACATAAGTATGCCCAGCTTACATATGTGTACGCCCAACGTACTAGGGAGCGCCCTAGTATGCTTAGCGTACTCACATGTACGCTCAACGTACACCTCCTGCTCCAAAATTACCATTTTGCCACTAGGGCTTCTTAGGCCTACATCCTTACAATCCAAGGACCAAAATGACATAATTAAAATCCAAAGGAAGGATTTGAGAATACCTAAAACCTAGGATGCTACAACTCTCCCCCACTTAAACTAGTATTTGTCCTCGAAGTTTGCTGCCGAGAACAAATATGGGTAACGCTCCCGCATCTCAGCCTCCGGCTCCCAGGTCCACTCGGAGCCCCTCCGATTCTGTCATTGTACCTTTACCAAAGGTAATTCCTTGCTACGTAAAACCTTTACTTTCCTCTCCAGAATAGCCACTGGTCTCTCAACATAGTTCAAACGCTCATCAACCTGAATATAATCCAAAGACACTACTGCATTCTCATCCAATACGCACTTTCGCAGCTGCGAAACATAGAAAGTACTATGAATCTGACTGAGCTCCTCAAGAAGATCCAATCTGTAGGCGACCTTGCCAACCCTGTAAATAATCTAAAATGGTCCAATATGTTGGGGACCCAATTTCCCCCTCTTCCTCAAGCGAATCACACCTTTCCAAGGTGAGACCTTCAGTAACACCATATCGCCGACCTGAAACTCTAACTCGGATCGGCGCTGGTCGGCATAACTCTCCTACCGACTCTGATTAGTATGCAATCTCTGCCTGATCTGCTGAATCATCTCCGTAGTTTGAAGGAACACCTCGGTCCACCCCATAACCCTGTGGCCAACCTCCCCTCAGTAGACTGGGGTACGACATCTCTACCCATACAAGAGCTCATGGAGCACCTGGTTCCTGGTATGTATTTTATTTAAGTAATTTTGCATTTTTGGCCTGGGACTCGGCGAGTTGAAGGCCCAAATCGCCGAGTAGAAGCGGGATGAGACGCGGGATTTAAGTATGGGACTCGTTGAGTCGGGTCCTGGACTCGACGAGTAGGCTCTGTCTGGACAAAACCCTAATCTGAGGGTTTGCACCCTATTTAAACAACCTTATACAGCCTTCATCGCCCCTTTATGCTCCCAGAAACCTCCATAGCAAACCCTAAGTTTTTTGGTGCAAGATCTAAGGCTTTTGAGTGATTTTGTGGGTTTTGACCACAAGGAAGAAGGAAGAGCATAGAAGGATCAAGAGGAGACTGAAGGATTCGAGTTTGGTGCATCATTTGCAGTGTTTGAAAGGTATAAAGTCTGTACCTTGCTTGCTTATTCGTTTGATCCCTTTTTGGGGAGATTTAGGGCTTTTATAAGCCTTTCTTGGTAACCAACCATGATTGCAAGCATGGTTGGGGGTTGAGGCTTCGGATCTAGGCCCATGGAAGAGTTGCAAGGCAGAAAAGGGCTGCTTTTGCACCCATGGAAGCCTCCATGCAACTTAAGAGCCTCTTTTAGAGCCTTTTTGGCTTAAAGTCCCATGCATGCATGTAAAGTTCGTAACTTTACGTGCTAGATTGAGTTTAGGGGCCTAGATCTATCATTTGAACAAGAGTTGTACACCAGAAATCGAAGGAATAGACTTGGGACTGTATTGACTCGGCGAGTCATTCTTGGGACTCGGCGAGTCCGAGGCTTGACTTCCTTTTTTTCTGTTATGGTCCAAGAGACCCAGTTGAGTGAAATAAAGGTTTTAGAGGGTCCAGGAGAGTGACCCAAACGTATCGGGATAAGCCATAGTCCTGGAGTTCATAGGACTTGGCGAGTGCGTGAGTCGACTCGGCGAGTCCAAGGCAATCTCTCAACTCTTGAAGATGAACTCGACGAGTTGTTCATACAACTCGGTGAGTCGAGGACAGGACGTGTTCATAGGATGAAGATGGACTCGACGAGTTGTTCATACAACTCGGCGAGTCGGATGAAGGTTCATCCGGGGTTGTGTTAGAAGGAGAACTCGTCGAGTCGTTGCTAAACTCGACAAGTAGAGTCGTGGATGAGGACAGTTGAAGAGATAGGGACTCGACGAGTTGGCGGTCCAACTCGGCGAGTCGGGTCAACTGGAAGTTGACTTTGACTTTGACTTGGACTTTGTCAGGGGTAAAATGGTCATTTTACCCTAAGAATAGATTTCAGACTCTGATTAAGTGTTTTGTGGGGATTATAGCCGGAGGATTTCCGGAGCAGCAGCAGACAGAGATTTCCCGAACAGATTATCAGCAGCTACTCGTTCGAGGTAAGTTACCTTCCAATAGCGGTGGGTCTACAGCCACAATGCCGGCCCACCAGTAGGAGTTGTATGTTAGATGATTGTCTTTGTGATATCATCTAGATTTGCTACCACCTGATATGTTATACGCTGGCATGATATGTTATATGTGACAGTAGTAGGGTTCGATTGTTAGGACCGAAGGGTAGGTCAGACACCCCAGATATGTCTGACAGTATGTGATGATATGTTTATATGCTAGCATGATATGTTATATGTGATAGTGGTAGTAGGGAAGGAATAGTCCCGAAGTTCAGTTGTTAGGACCGAAGGGTAGGTTAGACACCCCAGATATGTCTACAGTATGTTTATGTTATGATATATGTGATAATAGCAGTAGGGGGTGGAGTAGCCCCCGAGGTTCGGTTGTTAGGACCGAAGGGTAGGTCAGCACCCCAGAATGGCTTGACATGGGTAGTTCAGCACCCCAGAATGGCTTGACATGGGTAGGTCGGCACCCCAGAATGGCCGTACTGGGTAGGTCGGGCACCCCAGAATTGCCCGACAGTATGTCTATGATGTATCTGTATGGTATGTGGTATGATGGGGGAACTCACTAAGCTTTGTGCTTACAGTTTTAGTTTTGGTTTCAGGTACCTCTTCGTCTAAGGGGAAGGAGCCGACAGTGTAGCAGCGCATCACACACACACCTGATTTCCGCATGGAGTTTTCTGGGATTGTACTCTGATTGATTTTACTTTGACATTATGATTTTCAGACACATTGTTATATTATTGTTTGCAAATGATATGGCATGGGAAATGTTTTGGTAAACTATGTTGAGAATTACTTAATTAAAAAAAATTGGCTTGAAAATTGGGATGTTACAGCTCAAAAGGCGGAGCACCAATGCGGGAGTGAAAACTGTTGTTTTAGGAGAAGTCCACAAGAGGTAGGTAGGAGTCCCAGCTCCCACAAAAATCAATGATACAGGCCCAAAAATATCCTCAAGGGTTTGTATCGTCCGCTCACTCTGGCCGTCGTTCTATGGATGATAAGCTGTGTTGAAGTGCAACCTCATGCCCAGTTCCTCATGGAACTTCTGCCAAAAATAGGAGTTGAACCGAACATCACGGTCTAAAACAATGGAGACCGGAACCCCATGGCGAGCAACGATCTCGCGAATATACACATCGGCCAACTTCTCGGCCGAAGAATTCTCCCGAATCGCCAGGAAATGGGCATTCTTGGTCAATCGATCCACGATGACCCAAATAACATCAAAACCCTTTGCCATCCTCAGCAACTTGGTGATAAAGTCCATCGAAATTTGCTCCCATTTCCACATGGGAACCTCTAGAGGCTGCAGCTTGTCATGCAGCCTCTGATGCTCGGCCTTGACCATCCTACAGGTCAAGCACCTCTCCACATACCAGGAGATCTCCCTCTTCATACACGGCCACCAATAGCTCAATCTTAAATCCTGATACATCTTGGTGGCCCTCGAATGGATAGAAAAGAGAGACTTATGAGGCTCCTCCAACATAATCTGTCTGACCCCACCAGACATAGGAACCCATACCTGACTACAACGGGTCAACAATCCACGACTATCCGGAATAAATCTGGTGATCTCACCCCTGATCCTCTCTATCTTTCGGTTCTCTTCCCGAACACCCTCGGCCTGAGCCTCCATAATCAATCCCAATAGCGGAGAATCCACTGATATCCTCATACATGATAACCCCATCTGAAGACCCAGCCAACTTACAGCTCAACGCATGTGCCACCACATTCGCTTTACTCATATGGTAAAGGATCTCACAGTCATAATCCTTGACTACGTCCAGCCACCTGCGATGCCTCATGTTCAGGTTCGGTTGATCCATAATGTGAGTCAAACTCTTGTGATTCGTGTAGATAGTACAGCGGACCCCATAAAGATAATGCCTCCAAATCTTGAGGGCAAAAATCATTGCCCCCAACTCCAGATCATGTGTGGGATACCTCGACTCGTGCGACTTCAGCTGCCACAAAGTATAAGCTATCACCCGTCCTCTTTGCAAGAGGACCGCCTCTAAACCAGTGATGGAAGCATCACAGAAAACCACGAAATCCTCAATTCCCTCTCGGAGGGTAAAACCCGGGGCCTCACATAATCTCTGTCGAAGGGTCTCAAAAGCCGACTGCTGCTCAGGGCCCTACCGGAAATCCACCCCCTTCCTCATCAGACGAGTGAGGGGTACTGCAATCTTGGAGAAATCTTGAATGAATCTCTGGTAGTACCATGCCAATCCCAAGAAACTCCTGATATCCGAGGGAGATTTTAGAACCTCTCACAGCAATACCGCCTCGATCTTGGCCGGATCGACCAATATTTCATCCTAGTTAACAAGTTTTCCAAGGAACTGAACCTCTCATAACCAAAACTCGCACTTCGAGAACTTAGCATAAAGTCGTTCACGTCTCAAACTCCCAGAAGTTTGCGAAGATGCTCCTCGTGCTGCTCTCTGGTCTTGGAATACACCAAGACATCATCAATAAACGTAATAACCGAACCATCGAGCGTCCACATGCATACCCGATTCATCAAATCCATAAATACCGTAGGCGCATTGGTGAGCCCGAATAGCATCACCATGAACTCGTAATACCCAGAACGAGTCCGGCATGCGGTCTTCTCCACGTCCTCCTCTCTCACCCTGACTTGATGGTACCCGAACCTCAGATCTATCTTGGAGAACCGAGATGCACCCTACAACTGATCAAAAAGATCATCAATATGAGGAAGGGGATAACGGTTCTTCACCGTTAGCTTCTTCAACTCCCGGTAATCAATACACATCCGGTGTGAACCATCCTTCTTCTTGACGAATAAAATGGCGCTCCCCATGGAGAACTACTCGGCCTGATGAACTGCTTGCCTAGTAGCTCCTGCAGCTGAGATGGCAACTTCTACATCTCAGGCGGTACCAAGCGGTACAGCGCCTTGGCAATCGGGGCTGCACCTAGCACGAGGTCAATCCTGAGCTCGACCTGCCTCTCAGGAGGCACACCGGGTAACTCCTCCGGAAATACATCGGCAAACTCCCTGACAACCGGGACCTTTGAAACTGAAACCTGATACCCAACACGTGTATCCATCACATAAGCCAAATAACCCGCACACCCTTACTGAATATACTGTCGAGCCCTGGCTGTGGAACAAAACCCTGAACCCATCCTAGTGCCCACTACATAGATAACCAGTCCCCCCCCCCCCACTTGGGGTTCGAACTACCATAATATGGCCCTCACAATCAATCATAGCACCGAAACGGCTCAGCCAATCCATACCCACAATCACGCAGACATCCCTCATGGGGATAAGGATCAAATCGATCAGATAAGGCACCCCGAAAATCTCCAGAATACAACCCTGATATACCGATGATGTACAAACCCTGTGTTCGTTGGCGATAGAGACTCGCAACAGACACTCTAACTCCCCAATGGGCATATCAAACTCTCTACTAAACGATCGACACACAAAAGACCGACTTGCACCCGAGTCAAACAATTATAGAATAGGCAAAGAGTTCACTAGGAACGTACCTAACAGAGGTACAAACATGAGCATAAGACAAAACATAATTAATAGAATAAGGGATAGAAACATACCAGTCACAACATCTGGAGCTGCTCTGGCCTCCTCTATAGTAAGCTGGAAAGCGCAACCTCAAGCCCTCGGGAGCTCCACCCTACCCTGACTCCCATCCGTGATTCTCAAAGTATCTGGCGCTGGAGCCTACGCCGGCCTAGCAGCAAGCGATGGGCAGTTGGCCTTCATATGGCTAAACTGGTTGCAATGATAACAAATCGTGGAACTGAGTGCTGGAGCCTGCTGGCGGCAATCCCTCGCCATATGGCCCTGCCGGTCATAATTGTGGAACCCAAATGATGATCGGCAATCCCTCGCCACAAGTGCGGCCTTTCCGGCCCCCAGATCTGCCATCAACGGCCTTAAACCACTTTGGTGCAAGCTGCGACCATGCCGGGAATGACCTCTGCTCCGTCGTCTGCAAATCAATATTAATCTCACGCTGCCTGGCGGTTTCTTGCATCTCCAATAATGTACCATAGCGCTGAGTAGAAACAAACTGTCTGATCTTCGTCTTGAGCATGCTCACGTAACGGGACATCTGAGCCTTTTCAGATGGAACAAACTCAGGACAGAACATAGCCCTATCTGTGAACATCTTGGTGATCGCTGTCACCGTCTTAGAACCCTGCCTCAAATCCAGGTACTCCTGGGCCAACCTCCCTCGCTCCACCATCGGAACATATAGGGAGCAGTTAATCTCATAGAACTGCTCCCAAGACATAGCAGCCCTCTACTTAGTAGAATATGAACTAGTAGCAAGCCTCCACCAGTCCTTCGCTCCGATCATGAGAAGGTTCAAAGCGAACCTGACCTTCTGGTCAGCTGGACATGAACAAGCGAAGTAACATTCATCCACATCAGATAGCCACCTCATGGCGATGATCGAGTCCTACACCCCATCGAAAGTTGGGGGCTTCGTATTTTAAAGTCCCTCTATTGAAAAACCCAACCCGATCTAACCCCTACAACCACAACGGCTGCAGTTGCTGCAGCAGCAGCAATCTCAGACAAAGTAGCATAGTGCTCATCAAAGTACTCAGTCATGGTGGTCTTGATAGAACCAAACATCTCTGGCAACTAAGCTCAAAAATGAGCAACAACCTCAAAACTGGCCGCTTGAACCCACACCACTCACCCATGAAACTTCCACCAACCCTGCAGCATTCGTGTATACTAGCCATACATAACGCTGGACCCTATAGACGGTCGAATATCTGATCCTACCCTAAGCCCTTCATAAAACAGGAACAGGGAATAATGCCAGACCAAACATTCTCAGGCTATAAATCTTAGTTATGCATGACTACAATGCATACACTAAGAAACTATAGTAATGATGTCAATTCCATTAGAGAAGAACCCTAGGGTATTAGACATCATATAATCAGGCAATTCTATCATGCAAAATCCTGAAGATCCCTAGCCTATCGCTAGCATGCTTTTATAACCTATCAAAATATCAAATAACAGTATGGTATTTTGGGGTCTACTTACTGGCTCCGACTGATCGTACACATCGCATCCTCCTTGATTATTCTGAAAACCATTTGAAACTCTTTTCAAAAATCTTTTTCCTTAGTTTGAGACTGGATTCACACAAGTTTTCCTCCAAGTCACTCAAACCAAGGATCTGATACCAACCTGTAACATCCATAAAACTCACGAAAACTTTAAACTTTTATAACAACCCAAAAATCATCATTGTTTATAAATAGTTTTCCAAAACATGTCAATATTAGAGTAATCGCAAAACCATGAAACAAAACATGAGGAGGTGCACGATCAAGCCTTTTCCTTCCCAATATCCTCTGAGGTACCTGAAACATAATCCAAAATTGTAAGCCCAAATCTTAGTGAGTTCCCCCAAAATACCAATACACAAGCAAAAATGCACAAAAGTAATAACAACATGCAATGGGTCCACAACTAACAGACTGGATTACCCCTGAGCCCACAACATAAGTCTGGCTTGCCCTCTGGGCCCACAGCTTTTGTCTGGCTTGCTCCCCGGACTGATCAGTCTTTGGATTGACTACCACTAAGCCCTCACTACGAGTCTGGCATGCCCTTCCCGACCCTCATCTCGTATCTAGAATGCTCATGAGCTCGTAGTATGAATCTGGCATGCCCTCCCTGGCCCTCAGCTCATAATTGGTATGCTCCAGGGTTTGTTGGCTACAACATGGAGCAGTACAACCTCAACCCAACATACACAATATGTCGACATATAACAAATAATATCATATAAAGATAGACAGACAGTATCACAGTTATTCCTACAGATCTACCAGTCTAGCGTATCAAAACTAGCATGCATATCTATCCCATACTCAGCATATCAGCAATATCAAGTTATCAAACTAATGGGCCGGCCTTGGTGCCTTTGACCCAAAAGTATAATGAGGAAAACTCACCTCACAAGCAGCATAGAACTATTTAGGCCCGACTCTGAATCTCAGCTCTCAACTCAAATGCCTACAACCACCAAGTGACCAATTTCATCAAAACCCAAGAATACCCAAAATACCCTTAAAAGTCAAACTTGGTCAAACATGGTCAAACGTGGTCAGCTTAAAGTCAACTAGTCAAAACCCATAAACCCGCTGAGTCAACCCATCCGAGTCAACCTAACCGAGTCAACCCACCCGAGTTAACTCGAAAATGGTTGAACAATACAAGTACGCGTGGCGTACTCCGGAGGTACGCTCAGCATACGCAAGCCTTGCATTGACTGCATTACGGGGACGATGACCAAGTACGCGGGGTATACTCCCTTCTATGCGGGATGTACCCTCGCAGAGCCTAAAACTTCATTAAGTTCTTAATGGCTTAAGCACTTAAGCCCAAACTTTAGATCCATGGTCCAAATGCACCCCAGAGTCATAAAGTCTCCAACTTTATGACTTTAAACATCCAAAAAGTCCTTAATACATGGTCTTAATCAATCCAAAC
This sequence comes from Lactuca virosa, assembly GCF_052849685.1. Lineage (NCBI taxonomy): Eukaryota > Viridiplantae > Streptophyta > Magnoliopsida > Asterales > Asteraceae > Lactuca > Lactuca virosa. The sequence continues at coordinate 149,654,028 of NC_136427.1, read as the reverse complement.
CTTCTACAAGAAGCATGGAGCCAAACTAGCTATAGGGACCTCATTTTTGTGGCTTAGAACCCTTCCTAGGGTCTGAAAGGACAACCCAATATGTTGAAAACCAAACATACACAACATTGGGACTTTTGGGACAAGAGGAACATCATAAAGCTACCAAAATGAGATCCAAGAAAACAAAGCATAAAGGTAGCAACTTTTTACCTTCTGGCGCTTCCTAAGAAGGTGATGATCCAAGATCCACAAGCTTGCTTGAACTTCTAATCTTCTTGATGCAACTCCTTCTTCCTTAATCACACAAAGAACACATTTTTAGCTCAAAACACTCTCTTATGGGGTTAGGGCTTGCCAAAAATGACTAAAGGGCTTAGATGTTGAAAGGATAAGGCTAAATGATCCATAAAGGTGTTTAAATACCCTTCAAACCCAAAAAAAAAATAGGGTTTCACTCGGACATAAGTATGCACAACGTACATATGTGTATGACCAGAGTGTTAGGGCGCGCCCTATGACGCTTAGGGTACTCACATATACGCTCAACGTACACCTCCTGCTCCAAAAATATCATTTTTCCATTAGGGCTTCTTAGGGCTATATCCTTACAATCCAAGGACCAAAATGACATAATTAAAAACAAAAGGAAGGATTTGAAAATACCTGAAACCCGAGATGTTACATCTCAATATAATTCAGACACTCATCGAACTGAATATCATCCAAAGGGACCACTGCCTCATCGTCCAACACGCACTTCCACGACTGTGAAACATGGAAAGTGTTGTTGATCTGACAGAGCTCTGTAACATCTCGATGTTGAGTTAATTTCAACTTTAACCCTATGTATGGATAAACATTTCATTCTAGTCCTTGTGCATGAGAAAGGGTGAAAAATGGCCCATAGTGGCATTTTGGTAAATTCTATCCATAACTTAGTATGTTGGGCGTACTCTTCGTATGTATGGTGTACATGAAAAGGACCTAGTATGTTAGGCATACTCTTTGTACGCAGGGCGTACATGCGAGGGTTCCAAACCCTAAAATTTAGGGTTTGCACCCCCTTTAACCAACTTTATGGCCCAAGACCTTCACCCTAATCAGCCTCGAACTGAGAATTCGACCCTCTAGAAAATCCTAAGTGAGAAGAGTGATTTTGAGCTCATTTGTGTGCTTTGTTGGTGTTGTTGAAGAAGAAGTAGTTTGTGCAAGGACCTTGGAGCTTGGTAGAAGCTTGGATCTGGGATTCTTCACTTGATAGCTACCTCCAAAAGGTAAAAAGCTCATTGCTTGATCCCTCAATCTTGTAGATCTATTCATTCCTCCATTTAAGGCACTTTTGGTCCCAAATATGGTGATTCTTGAGTATGGCATGCTCTTGACCAAATAAGGCATCCTTTCAGACCTTATAAGGGGTCTTGAGTCATAAAAATGTGGTCTTGATGCTTAGTTTCACTCTATGCATGCTATAGAAGGTCTTAAGGCATTAATATGTTGAGATTTTGTGTATTAAACACTTAATGGACATGCAAAATCATAAAATTGGAAACTTTATGACTCTTAGTGGTATTTTAGCCTTCGATCTGAAAGTTTGACATGAGAGCTTAATGTATTAAGCTCTTGTTGAGTAAATGGGAAGTTTGAGTGTATGCCCTGCGTAACTTGGAATACGTAGCGCATACATGGTCAATCCCCCGACTGCGGTCAAAGCTTGAGTATGCCTGCATACCTTCGGAGTACGCCCCGTGTACGAGCCCTGAGTTGACTGGATGAGTTAACTCGACTAGGTTGACTTGGATGGGTTGACTCAGTTAACTTGTTGATTTTGACCAGTTTTGATAAAGGGTATTTTAGGAAAATGTTATTAATCTAGAATGGATAATGTTTTGACATTTAGGATTTGGGTTGAGTCGGTATTTGGGAGCAGAGTATTGATCAGCTATTCGTCAGACTGTGAGGTGAGTTTTCCTCACTGTACTTACCGGTCGAAGGCACCAAGGATGGCCTATTGGATTGATACCCTGGTTTACCGTATATTGCTATGTTGTAGTGATATGTTAGATATGTATCTTGGTATATAGGATGTTGCTAAGATTTGGTGATCTGTTAGATCTATATGACTACTTGTATATGCTAGCTATTGATTGATATGGTATATGTTGATATGTAATGGTATATTGGGTTGAGGCGGTCCTGCTTTATGCTGAAGGCCAAGATACCCAGGGCGGTCCTGATAGACTGAAGGCCTGTGAGGCGGACCAGTTAGGCCGAAGACCCGAAGAGTGGTCCAGATAGGCTGAAGGCCCGGTGAGGCGGTACAGTCATGTTGAAGGCTCTGTATGCATGTTATTGTTTGTTATCTTTATATGGTGGTACTTTGGGGGAACTCACTAAGCGTTGGCTTAAAATTTTAGTTTTGTTTTAGGTACTTCGGAGGACCGTGTCAAGGCGAAGGTGTGACCGTACATATCCTTGGTTTCATGTTGTTGATCTCGGGAGACTCTGATTTTAAATAATGCTTTGGAAACAATGGTTTTGTAAACACTTCTTTTTAGTAAATGGGTTGTTTTGAAAAGTTTAAATTTGTTATGATTTTTGAGATGTTACAAGTTGGTATCAGAGCCTTGGTTTGAGCGAATTGGAGAAATATCCATGTGAATCCAGGCTAAAACTAAGGAACTGCAAAGGTTTTAAAATGATTTTTAAAATTGTTTTCAAAAGTAACCAAGGAAGTATGCGCTGTGTACGATCAGCCGGAGCCAGTAAGTATGCCCCAAGTTACCATACGGTTGTCTATTATTATGTTTATGATAGAACAACATGCTAGTGATAAGCTAGGGATCTTCAGGAATTGCAAGATAGAATTGCCTGATTATATGATGCCTGATACCCTAGGGTTATTCTTGAATGAAATTGACATCATTACTGTAGTTGCATAGTGCATGCATCAAGATTATATATAACTAAGATTTTATAGCATGAGAATATTTTATTTGGCCTTATTTCCTGTTCCTTGTCTAATTGTGGGCTTAGGGTAGAATCAGGTATTCGACTGTCTGTAGGATCCAGTGTTATGTATGATTAGCATACACAAGGTTGATGGAAGTTTCATGGATGAGTTATGTGGGGTCAACCGACCAGTTGGGGAATGTATAGCCTTTCTCTAGGAAGTAAGAATAGTATGTATATGTATCTGAGTGTGTGCTGTTAGGGTTGTTGTGATGATCTTTTTAGACAAATATGGGTATGTGCAGAAGGTAGTATGGGCACGTACTACTGGAAGCATAGGACCCGTACGCGTAGCAAGGAAGTCACAACCCCCAGGGTTTTGTTGTTGGAATGTCTCATATAATATAATATGCGCCTCATTTGATATTTTCTTGTTTATTTTTAGTAAGGTGGTTACGAGACGATCTGAGTCGGGATCTGGATCGGGAGAAGGAGAGAGTGGCTAGGATAGGCCTGAGTTGACTGAGGACCAGGTTAGGGACATGATACATGCTGAGGTGGTTTCTGTTGTCTGAGGCCATATACCGAAGTTGTTTAGGTCTATCAAGACCACCATTATGGAGCTCTTTAATGACCGATACGCTGCACTTTCTGATACTGTTGCTGCTGCAGCTACCACGGCTGTTACTGCTTTGCAGATTAGCGCGGGGAGAGCCTTCCAGTACTGGGACTTCGACAATACGAAGCCCCCAGAGTTTGATGGAGTCCAGGATCCGATCATTCCCATGAGGTGGTTGTATGACGTTGATGGATGTTTCTTTACTTGCTCCAGCCCAGCTGACCAGAAGGTCAAGTGCACTCTGCACCTTCTTCAGTCAAAAGCGAAGGATTAGTGGAGACTAGTTACTGGTTCATACACTCCATAGCAGAGAGTTGTTCTATCATCGGAGCAGTTCTATAAGACATTACGCTTGAGATATATCCCACTGGTTGAGAGGGAGAGATTAGACCATGAGTATTTGGACCTGCAACAGGGTACTGAGTCGGTGACAGAGATCAGTAAGATGTTCACGGAGATAGCATTTTTCTGCCATGAGTTTGTTGCTTCTAAGCAAGCTCAGATGACCCGGTACTTAAGCATGCTCAAGACAAACATCCGCCAGTTTGTGTCTGCTCAGCGCTATGGTTCGCTCACTGAGTTACAGGAGGCTGCTAGGTGGCAGAAGATTAAGTTGGAGCTCCAGATAAAGGAGCAGAGGCAGGCGCCAGTGCAGTCGTAGCCCGCGGTGAAGCAATTTTAGGCTGCTGTTGTGAGATATGGGAGCCAGAGGGGTCGCACTTGTGGCAAGTGCGGCAAGGTTCATGAGGGTTCTTGTCGATCTACTTTTAGATGCCAAAAATGCCGCAAGGAGGGGCACTTTGTGAGGGATTATCGCGAGCAAGCCCGAGTACCGAGCACCAGGATTTGCTACCATTGTGATCAGGTTGTCCACGTGAAGGTCAACTATCCATTGCTCGCCGCCAAGCTGATGCAGGCCCCAGCGCCAGCCACTCTGAGGATCACCGATGGGCGCCATGAGAGAGCAGAGCCTCCAAGGGCTGGGGGTCGTGCTTTTCAGCTCACTGCCGAGGAGGCCAGGACGGCACCAGATGTCGTGAATGGTATGTTTCTATTTATTATTCTGTCGATTATTTTATGGTATGCTTATGTTTATGTTTCTAATAGGTACATTCTTAGTGAACTCTTTGCCTACTCTTGTGTACTTAACTTGGGCATGAGTCGGTCCTTTGTGTCTCGATATTTTAGTGGGGATTTTGGTATGACCCTTAGCGAGTTGGAGTGTCCGTTGTGGGTTTCTATCGCCAATGAACATGGGATTTTTTCATCCAAAGTGTATCAGGGTTGTGTATTTGAGATCTTCGACATGCCTTATCTGATAGATTTGATCCCTATCCCCATGAGGGATGTATGCATGATAGTGGTGATGGACTGACTGAGCAGGTTTGGTGCTATGGTTGATTGTGAGGGTCTATGAGTGATTGTTCAAACCCCAAGTGGGGGAGAACTGGTCATCTATAGAGAGGGTACCAGGGTTGGATCAGGGTTTTGTTCGGCAGCCAGGGCTTGGTAGTATATTCAGCATGGGTGTATGGGCTATCATGCCTATGTGGTTGATACTAGGGTGGGGGAGCAGGTCTCGATTTCAGATGTGCCAGTTATCAGAGAGTTTCCTGTTGTGTTTCCAGATGAGTTACCTGGTGTGCCTCTTGAGAGGTAGGTTGAGTTCAGGATTGACCTAGTTTTAGGTGCGGTTTTAATTTCCACGGCGTCGTACCGTTTCGCACCTCCCAAGATGAAGGAGTTGTCTTCTAAGCTTCAGGAGTTGTTAGGCAAGCAATCATCAAACCGAGCAGTTCCCCGTGGGGAGTGCCGATATTGTTTGTTAAGAAGAAGGATGGTTCACACCGGATGTGTATTGATTACCGGGAGTTAAACAAGTTAACGGTGAAGAACTGATATCCCCTTCTGCAGATTGATGACCTCTTTGATCGGTTGCAGGATGCATCTTGGTTCTCCAAGATCGATCTGAGGTCCGGGTATCATCAAGTGAGGGTAAGAGGAGGATTTAGAGAAGACAACATTTCAGACTCGTTATGGGCATTATGAGTTTGTGGTGATGCCATTTGAGCTCACCAATTCGCCTGTGGTATTTATGGATTTGATGAATCGGGTGTGCATGACGATTATCGATCGATCAGTTATTGTATTCATCGATGATATCTTGGTGTATTCCAAGACCAGAGAGCATCATAAGGAGCACCTTCGAGAGCTTTTGGGAGTTTTGAGGCGAGAATGAATGTATGCCAAGTTCTCAAAGTGTGAGTTTTGGTTACGAGAGGTCCAGTTCCTGGGACATCTCGTTAACCAAAATGGGATTTTGGTCGATCCATCCAAGATCGAGGCTTTGATGCAATGGGAGGTTCTGAAATATCCCTCAGAGATCAGGAGTTTCTTGGGTTTGGCGGGATATTATTGGAGATTTATCCACGATTTCTCCAAGATTGTTGTACCCCTCACTCGTGTGACGAGGAAGTGAGTGGATTTCCGATGGGGCCCTGAGCAGCGGACAACATTTGAGACACTACGACAGAATTTATGTGAGGCCCCGGTATTGACCCTTTCCGGAGGGTGTCAAGGATTTCGTGGTATATTTTGATGCATCCATCTCTGGTTTGGGGCGGTTCTTATGCATAGGGGATGGGTGATTGAATATTCTTCTCGGCAGCTAAAGCCGCATGAGGCACGATATCCTACTCATAACCGGGAGTTAGGGGGCAGTGGTGTTTGCCCTCAAGATTTGGAGACATTATCTTTATGGAGTCTGTTGGACCATTTACATGGATCACAAGAGTTTGTGATATCTTATGGACCAACCGAACCTAAACATGAGTGTTAGTGTCAAATATGTTGTAATGTGTCGAAGTTATTTGAGTTAGTTTCAAAAGTCATTTTATCTATTTACTAAGGCATAATAGTTTCGAAGTCTTGATGTTTAGCCCTTAGTATTTTTTGTATACTTTCTTATTCTCCTATAAATAGGAGTTGTACTCAGAGTTAGATAGAACTTTTCCAAGTGATTCTGTCTAGAATTCTCTTTGTATTCGAAAGTATAATTGAGCTATAAACCAGATATTATTTACTCTCTGTGTTCATACTACTTTGATTACTCTGATTACATTCATACTTGATTAAATCGCAACTACAGTTGGTATCAGAGCAGGAATCATACTGCATTGATCCGATTTTCATTCTGTATCAATCGTATTTTGAGTCTCATATTGGATTCAAAAATTTCCGCACCATTGATACTGAAAATCATCCTTGATCTTCAGTTGTGATTCGATTATGCAACTTGTTTGTTTAATCGAGTGTTCTTCTTGTTCTTTCTGTTCAAATCATCCATTAAATCTCAAAGTTTCTGAAGTTTTTCTGAAAATTCATACGTACATCCATGGCGAATTTTAACATGAACACGATGACATCGTATTCTCATCTCCTTGGGTCGTCTACGAAGATTCCAATGCTGATTCCAGATTATTACGATCAGTGGGCTGATCGAATGGAGGGCTACTTGAATGGCATAGATGAAGAGCTATGGAAATGCATTACTAATGATGTAATTCCACCTTCTTCTATTGAAAGCATGGGTACTTCTTCATCAACTCCAAGTGTAACTGAACAAAATGATAGGTTGAATAATTATGATAAGAAATGCATGAGAGAGCTTCGCGGTGCTCTTCCTCCTATGGTGTATAATCATGTTCGCACTTGCAAAACTTCAAAAGAGATCTGGAATACATTGAAGGAAAAGTACCAGGGGAGTGAGAAGACCAAAATCAGCTCTGTCAAACAATGTATGATTGAATTAAGAGAATTCAAGCAGAAAGATGGAGAAACGATTGAAATGTATTACGATCGGTTGAACGAGCTTATCTACAAGTGCACAAGGTATGGAATCAAAAGGAATAACATGGAGTACAACATTACTTTTGTTATGGGTCTTCGCAAAGAATGGAGGAGTGTTAGTTTGATGATTAAGAAACAACATGACTTCGATTTTTCTACCTTGAATGATGTTTACAACCAGCTAAAAACTCATGAAACTGAAGTGAATGAAATGGCAGAAGAGTCAAGGATCAGTCTGGGTGGTCCTTTAGCTCTAGTTTCGAAGATCAGTGGTAGAGAAAGTGAGAAGGAAGTTGTTGAGAACGAAGGTTCTGAGGAAGAAGGCCTTATTGTCAACTCATACGATGAATATGTTGCATTTTACTCCAACAACAAGGTGAAGAAGTTCTACAAGAAACCATTTAATGTGAAGATAAAGTCTGGAGAAACAAAGGGAAGCTATTCTGGAAAAGTTAGTGAGGAGAAGAGGTTTGAGAAGAAAGAGGTAAAAGCTGAGGATTCGAAACAAGAGAAGAAGCTGAAGGGTGATTCAAGGATAGATTATCATTATTGTCATGGAGCAAACCATATGGCTAATGATTGTGTGCTGAGAAAGAAAGAAGAGAAGAAGAATAAAGTGAAAGATGAGGCTTATTACTCTTAGAAGCTGGAGGAAGTCAAGAAAAATTCGAAAAATCTTTCACTTGTGGCTAGAGGAGAAGATGAAGATGAGGTACAGTATCAGATATGGTCATCGAGGTCGGATGATGAAGAGATGAGAAATCCAACCCATGGGGCCATGTATGCAAAGTATGAGAATGTCGAAGAACAGAATGTAACAGGCAGGTGCTTTGTTTCGAAGTCAAAAGATAATGCACCAATGACTGCAAAGGTATGTTCTCTACTTCAATCTTTTAAGATTCCTTCATCTTCATATGATTCTATATTAGCTAAGTTTGATGCTTCTATTACTTATGTGAATAATCTTGTTATTTCTGTTAGCAATGAAGCTAAGAAAGCTAGTACTCAGTTACTAGAAACTTAAAGAATCTTGGAAACAAAGAAGACTAAGATAGATTGTTTAGAGTTGCAGATAACAAATATTATGGTAGATAGAGATAATCTTAGCACTGATAATAAGATTTTGTTGAAACAGAGGAACATATATTGTAATTCTGCTAAGAGACTCTATGGAAAATTAACTGAATTACATCATTCGTGTGAAATTAGTAGAGAACAACATAGGAAGCTTATACCATTTTTAGCTTTCGAAAGAGAAAAAGTAGATGAGACTTCTTATGATTGTGAGAAGAATATTTCCGATTTTGACAAAGTTCCAGATAATAGATATAAATATGTAATTGTGAAAATTGATGAAGACAACAAACACACACACACATTACACAAATTCTCTCCATTACTCTCAAGAATCATCCATCTTCTTCCTCCAAAATTCTCAAGATTTTGCTTAGGTTTCAAGAGGATTTTCACAAGATAATCATCATTCTTGGTAAGCCTTTATACATGCAAGTTTTATAACTCCATCTTCATGATAGATCACTCTTTTAAACAAAGTCTTTGGTGATCATACTCCTAGAAATCTTCTTAAGTTCGAGATCTACTCAAGGGAGTTGCTAAGGCCGAAAATCACTTCATCTTTCCACTTCTTCTTCCAAAAACTGAAACATCAAGCAAAGGTGAGTTCATACCCCCTTGTTTTCGGTTTTCGTATGATTTTTGGGGTACAATGCAAGTAAAATGTGTAACACCGAAATTTTTCAAACAGATTTTTCATTTTAAAATCGCATACTTTTCATAACATATTGTATAGAAATCTCGTTTATTCAAATTACAAAGCACAACTCCATTAATAATCCAGGATCCTCAAAATATAACTCTTTCTCTGGTGTGTACAATCAAGCCGGTACCGTCCCGCGTTCCCGAGAAAACCTGAAACACATAACACATAACACGGTAAGCACGAAGCTTAGTGAGTTCCCCAAAATACCACATATAACACATATTAGCCACTCGAGGCTATAACTCTGTGGACCCTCTGGTCCTAACTCTGTGGACCCTCTGGTCCTAACTCTGTGAACCTTCCGGTTCTAACTCTGTAAACTCTGGAACATACATCGCATAAATCACATAGAAATTATGCAGTGCATCACAATCACATAAGTAGCATACAAGATACTCTGTCATATAACTCTAATTACCACTCTAGGTAAAGTATAGTGAGAAGACTCACCTCGGGTAACTCGGTAAATCTTGAACTCGGTAAATATCTGGTCTAGCCTCCGCCTAATCACATGGAATAAGTACTCTAATCAAAACAACTCTCAAGGCTAGACTAATCCCTCTCTTAGCACTCTCAGAAGGATAAAAGACCATTTTACCCCTCTCATGGCTCAAAGACCCAAACTTTAACCAAACCCTAAAAGTCAACAAAAGTCAACTCTCCGGGTTACGCTGCGCGTACCAAGCCTGTACGCTGGACGTACCCGGCAACCTCACAGAATCGGGGAACGCGACCCCCTACGCTGCGCGTACTGGGATTATGCCCCGCGCAAGTCCCAGTTTCATGCTCCTTTGCTTTTGGGGTCTTAAACGGTTAAGACACACGTCCAACTCCCAGATCTGACTACCCCTAAGCCTCTTAAAATATCTCATAAAATATCTCATAACACAAAAGTAAGGTACTTTGGGAAGTCACCATTCGGGCTCTGGCTGATTGTACACACTTTCTCTTTCTCGTTTTCTCTTAAAAACGCTTGCTCGTTTTTAGAAAAAAATCATTTCTTTTGAAAATTCTTTCTCAAATCCTCAGTTTGAGTCCAGATTTACCCGAAGGTGCATCCGAATCCCTCAAACCAAGGCTCTGATACCAACTTGTAACACCGAAAATTTTCAAACAGATTTTTCATTTTAAAATCACATACTTTTCATAACATATTGTATAGAAATCTCGTTTATTCAAATTACAAAGCACAACTCCATTAATAATCCAGGATCCTCAAAATATAACTCTTTCTCTGGTGTGTACAATCAAGCCGGTGCCGTCCCGCATTCCCAAGAAAACCTGAAACACATAACACATAACACGATAAGCACGAAGCTTAGTGAGTTCCCCCAAAATACCACATATAACACATATTAGCCACTCGAGGCTATAACTCTGTGGACCCTCTGGTCCTAACTCTGTGGACCCTCTGGTCCTAACTCTGTAAACTTTGGAACATACACAACATAAATCACATAGAAATAATGCAGTGCATCACAATCACATAAGTAGCATACAAGATACTCTGTCATATAACTCTAATTACTACTCTAGGTAAAGTATAGTGAGAAGACTCACCTCGGGTAACTCGGTAAATCTTGAACTCGGTAAAAATCTGGTCTAGCCTCCGCCTAATCACATGGAATAAGTACTCTAATCAATACAACTCTCAAGGCTAGACTAATCCCTCTCTTAGCACTCTCAGAAGGATAAAAGACCATTTTACCCCTCTCATGGCTCAAAGACCCAAACTTTGACCAAACCCTAAAAGTCAACAAAAGTCAACTCTCCGGGTTACGCTGCGCGTACCAAGCCTGTACGCTGGGCGTACCCGGCAACCTCACAGAATCGGGGAACGCGACCCCCTACGCTGGGCGTACTGGGATTACGCCCCGCGTAAGTCCCAGTTTCATGCTCCTTTGCTTTTGGGGTCTTAAATGGTTAAGACACACGTCCAACTCCCAGATCTGACTACCCCTAAGCCTCTTAATCCATAAAGTTGGTGACTTTAAGCCTTTGCATGGCTGTAAGAGTAACCAACACCCAAATCATTCCACTTCCAACACTTTAAAGCCCATAACTCAAACATGACTCCCTAATGACGACCAAGTTGGGATTTTTATGGATCTACAACACACATATCACTGAAATGGGACAGATCTAGGTCCATGGAGCCCCTTTTGCTCATAAAGTCTCCATCTTTGGGACTTAAACCCTAGAAATGGACCATGAAACACCAAACCAAAATAAAGAGGAAAGTTATGAGCTTTTTACCTCTAAGTGAAGCTCCTTCGTCTGAAGAACTCAGATCCAAGCTTGAACTCCAAACCCTAGCCTCCACAAGCACCTCCCCTTCTTCTTCACTAACACACGAAGGCACTTTTAGCTCAAAACACTCACACACAAGCTTTAGGACGAAGGAATTGCTCTCTTAGGGTTTCTCTCTGTGAAATGGTGGCTGAGGATAAGGCCATATCATTCCTTATATAATGCACAAGTCTCATTTAGGGTTTGCATCTGGACCAGTTACGCCCAGCGTAACTTTGGTACGCCCAGCGTACCTTAAAGAGTCCGCGTCCATTTCAAGCGCATGAGTACGCGCAGCGTACTCTCCAGTACGCCCAGCGTACTCATTTGCAACATTTTCCACTCAGGGACCAATCTTGACAACTTGAAAAAAGAGAAGGGTTAAATAGTTGTACCTGAATTTCGGGATGTTACAATTCTCCCCCACTTATTTTGATTTCGCCCTCGAAATCGCTCCTTAAACCACACATAGATTGAATTCAACAACCCGAAAGGTACCACCAAAAGGATCTCATGCCGCACCGAAACTTGTAACACCCCAACTTGTAACACCGAAATTTTTTCCATGGACACCTGAAAACACACAGAATACTCCCAAATCCATAACTAATCCAACCCTTCCGCCTCTAATATGCTCCTTCTCAAAATCTGGTAATTCTGGTGGCCTGACAGCCGTCAGATCGCCTACTCAAGCGATCACCATGATATTCGCTCCTCGAATATCAAACCCTGATAACTCACTGGTCCCTTGATCCTCACAAAACCAATTCCAACAATCGGCTACCGTTCACTCATACCAAACATGCCGAATGATCTGATCACGCCCCAAGAAACGGGGGGTTCACACCCCACCGGGGCTCATCCACTAAACTACTATCAGACCCCATCCGAACAAAGAATCGCCAACACTCTGTCCTCAGACATAAGAGAATAACCATGCTCGCTTAGAAGTGTCCTCAGACATCACCATGATAAGCTCCAGTTTCGTTTCTCATGTCCTCTTTTTAATACTGAGCACCAGATCAATTCCTGAGTCCACCGATGAACCTCCAAAGGTCACCCATAACATGTCCCGAAATGTCTCACTGACTCCTTCCCTACAACAACTATCTCGGCCCAGTGACATACAAGTCACGAAGTTCTCTTTACCCCAGCAGCTACCACATTCCCACTAATCGTTTCACCCTCGACCTCGATCGAACACTACTCCCTAGATACATGCGCCTCGCGGTATCTCCCGCACCAACGAACTGACCCACCCCGTTCTAAAACATCGGAAGACAAACAATACTCCTCAAAATGGATTCCCTCTCAGAATCCGCAGTCTCCTCTCGTCTACTCAATGCACCACTTGAGCCAAACTCAACTTGAGAGTCCGGCCCGACCCAAAATTGGAACCACTCGTCCCCAAAAGAACCACCCAACTCATGATTCATGACCCGCAACTCATGCGTTCCTCACTTATCCACTTCCCTTTGGTTGCGACAACCATTACTCAATTTCAGAATATAACGACTCCCGAAAAATATGGAGACCCCAGTCTTGCCCATGGTTCGACCACCAGGCTCCCACAAAATCAAATATTGGGGCTACCCAAGCCCAAAACTCTTCTCCGTCACGCTCTGATCAGAGAGCACTTCGTCACAACATTCTCTTGCTGGCTAGCGGGTACTACGGCTCCCCGCAGTATCATAACGACCTCTCACTGAACAGTGAGTACTACGGCTCCCCGTAGCATCACCACAACCCCTCACTGAATAGTGAGTACTACGGCTCCCCGTAGCATCACCACAACCTCTCACTGAATAGTAATTACTACGGCTCCCCGTAGCATCACCGCAACCTCTCACTGAATAGTGAGTACTACGGCTCCCCGTAGCATCACCGCAACCTCTCACTGAATAGTGAGTACTACGGCTCCCCGTAGCATCACCGCAACCTCTCACTGAATAGTGAGTACTACGGCTCCCCGTAGCATCACCGCAACCTCTCACTGAATAGTGAGTACTACGGCTCCCCGCAGTATCACAACACCCTCTCGCTGACTGGCAAATACTACGGCTTTCCGCAGTATCACCGCACTCTCTCGCACTAACTCATAGATGCTACAGCTCTCTGTAGTCTTACCGTGCTTTCTATTACCACTCCACGATCTCACCCTCAAGTTGACACCACACTGCGATCATTAACTCATGCACTGCGGCCTAGCATAGATAGGTACACACACACCCCTCCAGGCTAAGCATCACTACTTCGGACGACCACTGTCGTGACAAAACCTCTTTTTCTCGCTGCAATTCACATTCTCAAATAAATCCATTTGATGTCAATTAACTGAAGGGCCCCCACCGGAACCATAGACACTTGATACAGCACTCGTCATCTCAAACTCAAACTCAAAATAATCCGAGATTTTAGGACATTAAACTCGGACACCCCGGAATACCATCACAACGCGTCGCAGTATCTTGATTCTACCACTGATCTCATACTCATGGCATCATACTCAGATACCGCATTGCTTCCTCGGAATCTCGCAACTGGTCTTTCTCTCGTGCCACTTGTAACCCCGGATACTCCATCTCTCAAATTTAAACACGGAGAAATTGCCAACGACTCGGAACACGAAGATGACAATCTGATACTTCCTCCTCTATTTCTCAAAACTCATGCAAGAATACTTATAACGACCCTGAAGTTGGTTGCCCAATCAACTTCTTCCCTTCCCATACTGCATATAATAGCCCATACTCTGAACCAGAAATTCTCAACCGCCGAACTAACCTCACAAGCCAACCACCTCGAATTCACCATTTTAACCTTGAAGGGTTACTAACCACCATAAGGTCTCCGATCAACAGCCACTTGCCATGGAGACAATCATCCTTTCTCAAACACGTACCACATGCACTATCTCACTCTGCACCTCCCCTTGACCACCAATAACTCTGGTCTCAGGAATCCACACCGCAAGCCTCTCTATCCAGTTCTCTAACCGCTCTTGAACAAATCTCTGATCTCCTCAAAGGTACCCGGTTCTCCCCCACTCAGGGTTCGAACCATCACCAATTGGTTCGCCAACAATCTAACCCACAGACTGTTTTTACCAATAACATCACACCTACTCTTGGAAGGTGATACGCAATGCTCGATGATCTCCCCGATGGAGGTCAAGCAATTCCAAATACCCCGAATCTCCGACGAAATCCTCAGAAACTTCTCATCATGACTACCTCTAGTCATTCAGAATCTCGTACCATCCCACTACCGGACATCTCAATTGTCCAGTCGTAGCCCTGATTCTCAGTCTGAAAATAACGAACTAACATATTCCTCATCCTCAACTCTTCAACCAACGTTCCATCACGTGGGTTGTAATAAGAGTGGAGTCCTCATTACCACACTCTATACTCATCATAGACAATAAGAGCCACCGCCCCAATATCCTCTTCTTGATCGTCTGCCGTTGCAGCTAATACATGCCCTACTATGCTCAAATAGGGTGTATCCTTGTCCTTAACCATCTCAGTCCCCGCTGACAATCTGCTCATGCTCTAACATTACCTCTCGGCAGACATACTGCCCAAATACTCTGATGAAAGATCGTAACCAAAGCTACTCCACAGGGCTCACCCCCAACCTTGGAAACCGAAAATCTCAATACCTCTCCTGTTTCCCACAGGAACAGAAATAGCACTGCTCAGGTCACAGAAAATGACATCTCCACCATCGTCTGATTGCTCAACTCATGCCATAATCCTCCATAACCGCCATCTCTACTCATTCCTGAGTCTTGCGACTCCAATTGGCATGTCACCAACAATCCCTTGGAGCTAACTCGATTTCCCTTTTAATGGATGCTCCACTAAAACTCGTTCATCATGGCCCTCTGGCCCCATACTCTCTCACATCTGATCTCGGTCTAGCCAATCACCATGGAATAACTGGTAGAACCAATAACACTAACTGTCACGGGTCATGGTACTCGAACCATGTAGCCACCTCTCGATCTGCTATGAATCATGGTACCCGAACCATGTTATCTCTTCTCAATCCGCTACGAATCATGGTACTCGAACCATGACATCACCTCTCACTCTGCTACCAATCATGGAACTCGAACCATGACATCACCCCTCAATCTGCTACTTAGAATCCTCTGGAATACTCCCTGCATCGAGTATGGATCCTCTGCTTTCAGTAGTACGGGCCCATACTACCTGCCACATCTACCCATACTCTCTACACGGACCATCCCAGATTCCCTAAGTAGTTGTTCAACCTTCTCAGCCGTCAATCTTATTACGCGTGCTCACTCCCCAGCAAAATGCTCTACTCTGTCAGCGCACTCATCTGACCATGATCACCCCTAGGTTCTCCCTAGGTCCTCCCACTTCCTCGCCATCAGCTGCAAAAGAATTCCTAATGATGCCAGCCATCTACCTCCTGAATATCGTCATATTCACTTAGTAGCTGACTCCCATCATCGAGAGTTCCACAAAGCACAAAGCAAGCAGCATTCGGGCATCGAATAAATACGTAGAACTCACTCTAGGTGATAACTCCACTTGCTCTGCTTATACTCAAAGATATCACCGAACTCTGCAACTCTACCCCTCGCGGGTATCTAGCTACTCTCTCGATTAGGCTCCACAATGCTCATCTAGGCATCTCTCCTAGATTACTCCTCTACTCAAATCCTTCTCTACAAGGATTCCTGCTGGATACTCCTACTCAGCACATACTCGGAAGTGCATCACAGATAACAGCAATTTCCTAGGCTAAGGCATCACAAATCAGGCCACTCTAGTCCTAATTTATGAATTACCTAGCCTATCTCTAGCATGCATAATATCTCATAAAATATCTCATAACACAAAAGTAAGGTACTTTGGGAAGTCACCATTCGGGCTCTGGCTGATTGTACACACTTTCTCTTTCTCGTTTTCTCTTAAAAACGCTTGCTCGTTTTTAGAAAAAAATCATTTCTTTTGAAAATTCTTTCTCAAATCCTCAGTTTGAGTCCAGATTTACCCGAAGGTGCATCCGAATCCCTCAAACCAAGGCTCTGATACCAACTTGTAACACCGAAAATTTTCAAACAGATTTTTCATTTTAAAATCACATACTTTTCATAACATATTGTATAGAAATCTCGTTTATTCAAATTACAAAGCACAACTCCATTAATAATCCAGGATCCTCAAAATATAACTCTTTCTCTGGTGTGTACAATCAAGCCGGTGCCGTCCCGCATTCCCAAGAAAACCTGAAACACATAACACATAACACGGTAAGCACGAAGCTTAGTGAGTTCCCCAAAATACCACATATAACACATATTAGCCACTCGAGGCTATAACTCTGTGGACCCTCTGGTCCTAACTCTGTGGACCCTCTGGTCCTCACTCTGTAAACTTTGGAACATACACAACATAAATCACATAGAAATAATGCAGTGCATCACAATCACATAAGTAGCATACAAGATACTCTGTCATATAACTCTAATTACTACTCTAGGTAAAGTATAGTGAGAAGACTCACCTCGGGTAACTCGGTAAATCTTGAACTCGGTAAAAATCTGGTCTAGCCTCCGCCTAATCACATGGAATAAGTACTCTAATCAATACAACTCTCAAGGCTAGACTAATCCCTCTCTTAGCACTCTCAGAAGGATAAAAGACCATTTTACCCCTCTCATGGCTCAAAGACCCAAACTTTGACCAAACCCTAAAAGTCAACAAAAGTCAACTCTCCGGGTTACGCTGCGCGTACCAAGCCTGTACGCTGGGCGTACCCGGCAACCTCATAGAATCGGGGAACGCGACCCCCTACGCTGGGCGTACTGGGATTACGCCCCGCGTAAGTCCCAGTTTCATGCTCCTTTGCTTTTGGGGTCTTAAATGGTTAAGACACACGTCCAACTCCCAGATCTGACTACCCCTAAGCCTCTTAATCCATAAAGTTGGTGACTTTAAGCCTTTGCATGGCTGTAAGAGTAACCAACACCCAAATCATTCCACTTCCAACACTTTAAAGCCCATAACTCAAACATGACTCCCTAATGACGACCAAGTTGGGATTTTTATGGATCTACAACACACATATCACTGAAATGGGACAGATCTAGGTCCATGGAGCCCCGTTTGCTCATAAAGTCTCCATCTTTGGGACTTAAACCCTAGAAATGGACCATGAAACACCAAACCAAAATAAAGAGGAAAGTTCTGAGCTTTTTACCTCTAAGTGAAGCTCCTTCCTCTGAAGAACTCAGATCCAAGCTTGAACTCAAAACCCTAGCCTCCACAAGCACCTCCCCTTCTTCTTCACTAACACACGAAGGCACTTTTAGCTCAAAACACTCACACACAAGCTTTAGGACGAAGGAATTGCTCTCTTAGGGTTTCTCTCTGTGAAATGATGGCTGAGGATAAGGCCATATCATTCCTTATATAGTGCACAAGTCTCATTTAGGGTTTGCATCTGGACCAGTTACGCCCAGCATAACTTTGGTACGCCCAACGTACCTTAAAGAGTTCGCGTCCATTTCAAGCGCATGAGTACGCGCAGCGTACTCTCTAGTATGCCCAGCGTACTCATTTGCAACATTTTCCACTCAGGGACCAATCTTGACAACTTGACAAAAGAGAAGGGTTAAATAGTTGTACCTGAATTTCGGGATGTTACAAAATGTGTAGATCTATGTGTTATATGCATGTTTTGGGTGAATTCTTAGTGTATTTGGTAAAAATGTGTTAGATCTTAGTGAATCTCAAAATTTTAAGTGTTATGTAGCAAAGATCTAAGAACTACAACACTATACATATCATATTATCAAGCCAAAGGTGAACACATGTTTAAGATGTAAAAGAATTCAACAAAAACCTTGTTAAAGGTCAAAATTGTCAAGAAAACAAAAGATAAGGGTAAAAAGTAAAAATCCTGTTTTTAAAAGGGCCAAACAGGTCCTACATGTATAAAAAGGTATTTTTATGCTAAACATACTTTCAAAAGGATCAAAAATGCAAATTTAAGCTTATTGGGCCAAACTTTTGGGCCTCACGGCCTTTGGGCTCAATTTGCGAAAAAAATGAAGATTTGAGGTTTAAAAATGTTATTTGGCCAAAGTTTGAGTCATAAATGTAAATAAACAAAATTTAGAGGTGAAAATATCATTTATTTTCAAATTGGACCAAAAATGTAAAGTTTTCCAAAATTGGGCCGAAAATGTAAACTTTTACCAATCAGGGGCTGAAAATGTAATTTTCTGCGAAACAGGGTTTTAAATGTGAAAATATAACATTTTGGGTCAAAACCGTAAAATTACAGACATTTGGGACAAAATTGCGAACTTTTATAAATTATGGACTAAAGCGTCATTTTTATAAAACTTTGGGCCTTAATTAAAATTTTGAGTATTATTGGCCAAAAAGGTCATTTTTACAAAATGAAAGCTTTTTATCATCAATCTATTAAGCCTCGAACTAAAACAAACAACCGAATCAAACGAACAAACGAAATACACCAAAAACTATTGATTGGGCCCAATATTCACATTTCTTGGCCATTGGGCCCTAAGGGCCCAATTAAGTGTGTGTTGAGCCCAATGTTTTTCCATGACATGTTTATTGGGTCTTGTGGCCCACTTCCATGTTAATTTGGGCCTAAGTTATGGATTACATGTTTATTAGGCTTTTGTGGCCCATTTACATGCCTAGTGGGCCTAAATTACCCTTTTACATGTGATTGGGCCTTCGTGGCCAAATTTCATACTAATAGGGCTTGGAATGTAAATTTCATGTGTTAGCAAACCGAAATGATACCTTTACGTAATCATCAAACTTCGTATACTTAATCATGTACCTTTCGAATACATATCACATATACTAAACATTAAACATAGTACAAGATGAGGTTGTGAATCTAGTGAGACTTGTCGGTTGGCACCACTAAGTGTACAATCGTAGCCTGTAGTTATAATCAGAGTTTCCTGGTAGGAAAGCGGGAGTTTGTGTATAGATCTATACGGGGTGACCCCCCAGGCCTTAGTTGTTCGCTACAGCTAGACTAGGCCAGTCTAGGGCGACAACATCCTTAGCAAGACCGGCATTTGGAAAAATACCAAGACGGGCGACCTAGTCATTATCATGCATGGTTATAATGACTCATATAGGGATTCAATACCAAAAGTAAACTTTCGAAGATAAACTCTTTGATTGTGTCGATACAAAACAACTTATTTAACGATACACGAATCTAGACATTGTTATAAAACAGAAAATATCGGATTTTCTGGGGGAAATTATTCATATACATTTATCATTTATTAACAATACAATGAAACTAAACTACTCTCTTATAAACAATAACTATGAAATTCACACATGCATTTACACTTGATTTTCACAACATTTTCAGACATTTTACAGAAAATATCGGATTTTCTGGGTTTTTATGAAAGATACAAAGACTTTTACTCAAACATACTTATGAACTCACCAACATTATATATGTTGACCGTTTTCAAAATAACTTGTATTCTCAGGTAATCGTTAAGCTGGAAGATATGCAAGTGTGTATGGTTTTGTTTTATGTAACAGCACTTATCGTACTTTTAACAATGTGAACTTATGTAATTTAACAATGTACTTGATGTAAACAATGCAGTTGTATTATGTAATGTTGGTGATGATCGTGTTATGATTCATGTATATTCATTGTGATGATTATTCAATTGTTAGTCACACGAGCCCCCGGACGTTTCCGCAGTCTGGTTCGGGGGTGTGACAGTACACACCTCATCAGAATGGGGTGGTTGAAAGGTGAAATCGTTCTCTTTGTGAAGCTACAAGAACGATGCTCACATATGCGAATCTTCCTCAATATCGTTGGGCAGAAGCAGTCTCTACTACATGTTTTACACAAAATAGATCATTCATTCATCGAAGATTCAATGTTACTCCTTATGAGATTATAAATAACCGAAAACCTAATGCCAAATTCTTTCATGTTTTTGGTTGTAGGTGTTTTATCATGAATCTCAAGGATAATATTTCGAAATTTCAGTCCAAAGCTGACGAAGGAATTTTCTTGGGTTATTCTCATAATTCGGTTGCATATCGAGTGTTGAATAGACGAACTCGGAAAATTGAAGAGACATTCAATCTTACTTTCGATGATTATCACATCAAACAAGTTGAAAAGTATTTCGAACAAAAACCAATACTTAATGAATCAAAAGATGAATCTGAAAGTATTAATTCATCTGATTTTGATTATGATTTAATTTTTGGTGTTCCAGATAGGGATGCTGATGCTGAAATCAATGCTCAGGATAATCAATTTCCAGAATCCTCAAAACATTCTGATTGTTCGACAATTAATCAAGATGTAGTTGATCAAAACTTGACAACACCTTCTCCTAAAAATAGCGAATGTATGCACAATGATCAAGTGGAGGGGGAGCACTTGAATTCACATTCTCATGTTGAGGGGGAGCATTCTTTCGAGGGGGAGAATAGGAGAATGAATGATGATGTTGAGGGGGAGTAACCAGAAATTGAAATTGTCGAGGGGGAGCTAAATGTGTCGAATAATAATAAATATGAAACTTTTCATGATTTAAACGATAATAATTTTGTTGCAGGTTCAGAGACTGAAGAGATGTTCGAAGATGCACCTTTGGATTTTGATCCAACATATCCACCATTGGAGAAATGGACAAGAAATCATCCAAAAGAACAAGTGCTTGGAAATCCACAATATGGTGTGTTGACAAGAGCTCAAATCTGTGCAAAAAATGAGGTACTTAATGCTCATTAGGAGTTTTGCATGTTTAATGTCTTTATTTCGAAAATTGAACCAAAATCAGTTAAGGATGGAATGGAACACTCTGATTGGGTTGTTGCAATGCAATCTGAATTGTCTGAATTCGAAAGAAACAATGTTTGGAGATTAATTCCTAAAACAAAAGATGTTTCGATTGTTGGATTAAAATGGATTTTTAAAAATAAAATAGACAAAGATGGTAATATTGTTCGAAATAAGGCTAGGCTTGTAGTTAAAGGCTATTCGCAACAAGAAGGTATCGACTATGAGGAAACCTTTGTCCTTGTTGCAAGACTCGAGGCTGTTCTAATATTTTTGGCCTATGCAGCACACAAAGATTTTGATGTCTATCAGATGGATGACAAATGTGCTTTCCTCAATGGAGAACTTGAAAAAATAGTTTACGTTGAAGAACCTCTAGGTTTTGTTAATGAAGAATTTCCTAATAATTGTTATATCTTAGATAAAGCTGTATATGGGTTAAAACAAACACCAAGAGCATGGTATGCAACTCTTACCTCTTTTTTAAAACAATCGAAATTCAAATCGCCTCGTAACCGCCATACCAAAAATAAACTAGGGAGATTTCAGATAACATGAATCTCACACCAAAGGAACCATATCCCAACAAACCCTAGGGGTTGTGACTTCCCTGCTACACGTACGGGTCATGTGCTTTCGGTAGTACGGGCCCATACTACCTTCCACACCTATTGTATTTGTCTCAAAAGATCATCACAACAACCCTATCAACACTCACTAGAATATGCATACACCCTACTCCCACTTCCTAGAGTAAGGATAAACATACCTCGATTCGTCCGCTGATCCCATATAACTCATCCATGAAACTTCCACCAACCTTGCAACACTCGTGTATGCTAATCGTACATAACACTGGATCCTATAGACATTCAAATACTTGATTCAACCCTAAGCCCACAACTAAACAAGGAATAGGTAATAAGGCTAAATCAAACATTCTCAGGCTATAAAATCTTAGTTATGTACAATTTTGATGCATACACTAAGAAACTACAATAATGATGTCAATTCCATATAAGAAGGAAATCCTAGGCTACCAGGCATCATATAATCAGGAAATTCTACCATGTAAATCCCGAAGATCCCTAGCCTAGTACTAGCATGTTGTTCTAACACAAACATCATATCAAATAACAGTATGGTGACTTGGGGAAACTTTCTTGCTCTGGCTTATTGTACACATTGCATCCTTCTTTGTTACTTTTGAAAACAATTTTGAAAACCCTTTTTTTTGAAAATTTATTTTGAAAACATTTACAGAACCTTAGTTTGAGTCTGGATTCACACGGATGTTCATCCAATTCACTCAAACCAGGGCTCTAATACCAACTTGTAACATCCAAAAAATCACAACAATTTAAAACTTTCAAAAACAACCCATAATTATAAAAATGTTTACAAAATCAATGTTTCAAATTTTTTATCGAATATCAGAGTATCCTAAAATTATAATGTCAACAAACAGGAGGATGTGTACGGTCACGCCTTCGCCTTCCCACGATCATTAGAAGTACCTGAAACAATAAACTAAAATTGTAAGCCAAAGCTTAGTGAGTTCCCCCAACATACCACCATACAAACGGATAACATATACAATCAAACATGTCGAGTCTAATCAACCATCAGGTTGGAATACCCCAGGCCCAGTCAACCATCGGGTCTAGTCATCCTCGGGATGGAATACCCCAGGTTGGAATGCCAATATACAATGCTTCCAGTCATCCTCAGGATGGAATACCCTCGGGCCCAATCAACCATCGGGTTGGAACACCCTGGTCTGTTGGCTCATGCACATAGCAGTAAAGCCTCAACCACAAATCAGAATATGTGCACATATAACAAAGAAACACATAACCGGCCAACAAACTATCAGACAAATCTAACATATCACTACAGCATAACGACATACTATCACAGAGTAAGATATCCAATCTAATGGCCTTGGTGCCTTCGACCCGTAAGTACAGTGAGGAAAACTGACCTCTGAGTCTGAGCAAGATTGCTGAATAGAACACAGCTCCGAATAACAGCTCAACGGAATTCTATTCATCAAATAATGACCAGTCTTAGATACAGCTCAAAATACCCAACATACTACTAGGTCAAACTTGATCAAATCCTGGTCAAGGTCAAAGTCAATCCGAAACCAAAAGTCTCAGTGTTAGGGGTCACATCATGACCCCTTCAATGCTCACGTAGTGATCCGAAAGAGTCCAAAATAGTCGAGGATCGACATCCTCACATCGTGACACCCTAAACCCTCGCATCGTGAAGACCCCTAGATTAGAAGTTCTTAATGAAACTTTAGATCCTTTAAGACAAGCAACCAAACCTTCCATATAGTCTTATTCACTCTAAAACATCATAAAAATCATGGCTTTTTGGACATGCATTTCCAATACATGTCCCAACACCAACTAGGGCACAAATGGGGAAATATGACATCAAATCTCATTCAAGAGTCATAAAGCTCCACCAAACTACAGATCTAGCAACTATAACACTCAAAGGAACCTGGAGATCCATACAGTTGGCAACTTTATGGATTCCAATCACTACATCAACTTGAATATAGAGAAAAAGCACAAAAATTTAAATCTAAGCTTAAGGACTCATAAAGCAATGAACTCGGAACTCACAACAGGTCTAGAAATTGCCAAAATGGATGATGGTGAGGCTTGAATGCAGGAATGATGATCTAGATGCTCTTCCTCTTATTCTTGGCTAAAAACACCACAAATGAGCTCAAAGACCAACAATGGATGCTAGGTTTTCAAAAGGTAGGGTAAGGAGGTGATGGAGGCTGAGGGTGGGCTAACCCTAACCCTTACTTCCTTTAAATATGGGGTGAAACTCTCAAAATGAGGGTTTTCCACTCAGACAATTCTCACGTCGTGAGCTATCCACTACTCACGTCGTGAGCCTCAAAATGATATTCGCGTTCATTTAATTCCTTACGACGCGACAAGAAGTCCCACGTCGTGAGAGGGGATATAATTGAAATTTTAACTTCATCAAAATAATAAAATGTGCACCTGAACCGAACGTTACCGTTCGAGCTTGCTCTTGAAACATGTCTTTGATCTGCTCTGTCTATCGTATGCCCAAAGGTTCTCACAATTCTTTTGGAGTTCAGAAGACATGGTCGCGAACATCAGACACTAGACCTCGATAGAATGATAGGTATGATTTTCATGTTTGGCTACTTCTTCTTTAGTAGCATCGTCAGGAAGCTCCTTATCTAGTTACTCGTCTATGACATACTCCTTCATTTTATACCTCAGAGTGATCCTCGGGTTATAAATCCAATCAAGGTAGTTAGGACCAGTAAGCTTATCTCGTGAGAGGAGTTAGAGTATCGAGAAATTTAATGAAGAGGTTAGTGCTAGTAGCGGAGGAGGAGTAGCACCAGAAGACATCTATTTAAGAAAAAAGGAAATAAAATTAGCTTGATCAATATATCCTTTTATTATAATTACCCAATATCAAATTATTAATCAAAAGCCTAGGATCCATATTTGGCTTCACAGTGTAAAGTGGATTAGCCAAAAATTACAAAAATGAAGTTATTTAAGTGGAAAACTATTGTCGATCTCAATATCTATGAGATTCCTAGAAAACGAGATTTATTGACTTATGTCAATAGCATGTTAATCTCTTCTGATGCTCATTTGACAATCATGACTGGATTAGCCGAGGACCATGAATCGAAATGGTGAATCGGCCATGCACAATGAGATTCAGCTCAACTAATGCTTGAGAATCACGATCAACATATACCTTTCTTTGACTATATTCTTCTCTTGACGAGCCGGTAAACCACACATACTTACATCAAAAAGAATATACCATAAGGCGTAATTTCTATGGAAGCATAAGATTCACATTATTATTATGAAGCGGGATTTCGTTTTATTACTTGTTAAGTTAATACTTTTAACTTTGCACAATTTTCCTATCAAACCATTTCGGTAACTCCATTTCAAAACGCAAGAAGACGGGGAGGGCGGCGAACAATGAATGTCACTTAAAAGCCAACCTCATTAGGAATCAAAGAGACCTACCTTAAAACTTCCTTATAACAATCAAAGTAGGCTAGCCTAGTCGTGGTAAGAGTAACAATGCACATTTAAGATACATGCGAGGACGCAATGTTTGTTTTAGTGTTATACATATAACTACTATGTTACTAATATATATATATATATATATATATATATATATATATATATATATATATATACACACACACACACACACATTTGAGGTTTATATGTCTTTTAATTATGTTGACAAAAATGTCAACACTTAAATTTAGAGAGTCGGACACTTTTGTCTTTTAATTAATCTTATAATTAAATCAAATTGACATTATCTTCATATCATACTATACTTATAAAGGAAGCATTTTTCCAATCACCTCATGCATTTGAAACCCCCACAAAAATTTCTAAACACCTCATGCATTTGAAACTCCCACACCTTTTCACCTTCAAAGTAATTAATCACACATCACACACTTTATATAACTGAAATTTTGAAGCTACGAATGGAACTATGGATTGTGAATTAGAGCATGACATGAAGGAACAATTGATTTTCCTCTTACGTACTTATAAATATGTTCCCAACTCTGATGAAAATTTGGCAAGAATAATGAAACAAAACTTGCTCCTGCATGGTAATTAAATCCCTTTATATCATTCATACCATACCTTCCACTCCTTTAGTTTGCTCGTGGTGCATGATAATTAAATTCCTTTATATCATTCACTTCATAACTTTCACTCCTTTAGTTTGTAGAATTTCAAATATTCTAAACGAATTATGAATATATGACAAGTGTGATAGGATAATATGGATTGGGGATGAACTAAAGCAAATACTATACCCTAGACATGAATCCAAGTTCTCCGATCATCGGCCGGTGAAGGCGATATTTTCTACCGAAGTTAAAGTCTCAAGATAGAATATCAAAACCTTTGCATTTCAGATAGGTTTCCAAAACTATATTTTTTCCAATCTCACTGTCTTCAGAAACAGTATTACAAAAAGGGCAAATGATAAATGACATAATTACCCCTCGCCTACTTAAATTGCTAGCAACTAGAACCATGAACATACAACATGCTTCGTTATCTTTGATCGGAAGCCAATTGACCCATTTGAAATTCCTGATCTAATTATTGTCCATAGAATTCGAGATTAACTGTCGAAGAGATTTAACCATGAACATCTCATTCTTCATCACCTGAGCTTTGAGTTCTGTCCACCATGTACTTTTTATAAGATTCAATATTATAAAGATTAAGAGAAACAGCTTTATGAATCATATTAGATACTAATGTCGAATACAGTAGATAAACATTACATCTATCTATATCATCATACTATACTTATAAAAGAGGCATTTTTCCTATCACCCCATGCATTTGAAACCCCCACATAAATTTCTAAGTACCTCATGCATTTAAAATCCCCACACCTTTTCACCTTCAAAGTAATTAATCACACATCGTGAAAGGTTTTATAACTTATATGATATGTTTAATAAACAATTAATGGATAGTCTACTATAAAAATGTCATTCTCTTTGAGTAGACACACAAATACAAATCACATACAAAATTCACAAAGAAAACAAGTTTAAACGTTTTGTGTTTGTTTGAGGGCTTTGGACCATTTTCGAGCCATGTTATTATGTTAAAGTTTTTTATTTGTAAGTTTGTTATATACTAAATTTTTTTTTCTTGGTTTAAGTATTCTTTTAAGACAATCATTGTATGTTGTGGTTGAAACTTTACTGTAAATTAGATTAGATTCATGTTATCGATCATATGTTATGGAAAGTGATATAGATAATATTTAATTAAATATTGTATATATGTTTGTATGTTTTTGTTGCTTTAAAGTAATAATTAATTAAAAATCATGGATATGCAATATTATCCATAGTATCCATGTAAGTCTCTTTTAAAATGCAAATTGTCTATCTTATCACTTTATATTTTAGTATATATGTAACATTTTAATTATAATAATAAGTGTCTTTTAAAAGTTTTCTTTCGTTTATTAATAATAATAAGTGGTTTTAAAACTAATGAACAATAATTATAAATAATAAAATTAAATTATAAAAATTATAGATATGTCATATTATCCATGCAAGTCTCTTTTGAAATGCAAATTGTGTATCTTATTAGTTTATTATTTAGTGTATGTTTCACATTTTAATAGTAATGGTAAATGTTTCTTAAAAGTCTTTTTTAACTTATTAATAATAATAAGTGGTTTAAAACTAAAGAACAATAAGTTTAAATGATAATAACATCAATTTATAAATTACATAACGTTAACAACAAATAAATTGTATTTTAAATGAACAACATTAATGAAATTAGAAAATAATCGCATAAGTAAAAATTTAAATTAATCAATCATAACAATTGTTGAAAATAATATTAAATAGATAATTATATTTAATTTTATTGGTGAGGAAGCTGTGTTGATGTCAATGAATAATATTGTTCAAAATATTATGTAAAAGTTAATGTCAATAACATAACAATTTTAAACACATATTTTTCAACAATTTAACAATATATTTTTAACCTACGCTGCACAACGCGCGTGAATTCGTCTAGTATACTTATAAATAATGCATTTTTACTTGCACCACATGCATTTGAAACCTCCATGACTTTTCAATTTCCTTCTAATAATTATTATAAATTGGTTAATAATGTTAAATTAATGCAAAAACTAAATTTTAATAATTAATTAACTAAACTATAATATTAAAATATCATATTTTACTTATATTGATAGAATTATGACTTTAATTTTTAAAATATTATAGTTAACTTATTAGTTTAGATATGTTGTTATTGTTGGGTTTTAGTATACTACAACATCCTATGGTGCACATACAACCCTAATTACATTGGATCTATGTTTTCACTAATTATACATGCAATGATGTTTCCAAGGTAATACGCATATAACTAGCATGCAATTTACATAAACAATATAAGACACTAGTTAGGATAACATACCTCTTTGTTGTAGCTTGATTCCATGGAGCTTAAGAGCCTAGTGCCCCAAGTGTGACACCTCAAATGGTTCACACAACACCACCAACAACTTGGAATAACTTGAGAGAAAAGTTCTTATGCTCAAAATCGGCTAGCCCTCTCATATGAATCCTTAGGGCCGATTTCTTGAGCTATGGGGTCTTTATATATTGTGGCTATTAGGGTTACACCATGTAACTCATGACTTTCCATATTCTTCATGCTCCATGGGTTAAAACCTCCATGGAGTATCCATGGGTTACTCCACGGGTTTAGCCCAACATGAAGAACTATGGATCATAAGCCCACATATATAAGAATGAATGATTTACACAATCAATCCCCATATATTTAATTAGTCTCTTTTGATCACAAAATTAATTCCAAATTAATTCTTGATCAATACTAATTAAATAATATGATTTCATATTAATATATTAGAACTTATAATATATTAATAAATCATAAACATCCTTTTCTCACAAAAGTCTATCCAAATTGTTCCGATGCCATGCAACCCAAATGGACCATGCCAAATCGGGTCAAGTACATACCAATTATAGTTATGGACTTAGACACTAATCCAACATTCTCCCAGTTAGATAAGTCTAATAACTATTATTGCAAGTATGACTTTGCAACCTAAATAGCAATCGTAGCTCTTAAAAGCTGTAAGTCCCAAATCTGGTTGTGTATCAATCATATCCGCTTGATGGTGAGGAATCCCAATCAAGCGGATGATTCCATATCAAAATAGAAGAAGAAGGAGAAGAAGAATAATGTGAATCGTGTATGATTTGATTAGAATGAAGTTCCCGTACACAAGATTCACATACTTACACACACTTATATTCCTTTCTCTCTCTCCTAGCCTTATGCTCTTCTAGCCATCAACTCATCTTCCACTCCTCACCCCTAACACACACACACACACACACACATATATATATATATATATGACACATGGTTCGTGAATGGGTTCACGGCCGTAAACACAACCGTAAACACATATTACTTTACAGAAAAATACATTTTCCTAGAAAAGTAAAGTATAAACCAATATTTTAGACCCAACAATCTCCCCCTTGGTTTATAACTTTCTTTTCTAATTGACCCAACAAGCTCCCCCTAAAAATGTAGCTGACTTTTCTTGTCAATCTTCATTTGGAGCTTGGCTTTAGCATTAATCTTCAAATTTTTCACAACTTCAAGATGAACTTAATGAATCTTCAATGAATGACTTCATCTTGAGCAGTTGGGCTTTTCTTCAAAATTTGACGTTGAACGCACGTTGGGTGAGGAGGCTTCTTGAAAAGATTCTTGAAAGATAGCGCTTTCAGCTTGAGAATCTTCAGAGAGAATATCAGAGAGAAACAATCTTCTGGATCACTTCAGCAGGTACAAGATAGCAGCAAATTGATTGAGGAGGCTTCAATGCAACTTGTCACATAATCTTCAAGTCAGCTTCACCTTGCTTCTGGGGTTTAAGGATTGAATGTTGAAAGAATAGTCTTCATTTCTTGCTCCTTCGAATGAGAATTCTTCGATGATCACGGATGAAGCTTTGGCTCAGAAAATCTCGATACAGTCTCCATGAGACTCATCTACACTTGAATTCACTTTTTCAGACAAAACTAAACTAAAACAAAACTTAGCATACAATATTTTTCGATTTTTTATATTTTCTGAAAAGAAAAAAAAAACAGAAATAACACTATTTTTGGATTTTTTTTTTTAATTTGTTTGATTTTTTGAATTTTTTAATTCTCCCCCTAAATTTGTGAATAGAGGAAAACTATGAACAAATTTAACAAAACCAAAAATACTTGGGATCAAAGTTGTGAGACAGTCTTAACTTGTTTATCAGTACCTTCACCTTCCTGAATAAATCTGGTCAATTTCCGGTATTGTGGTCCACTTAAACACGAAGAATATTGACAAACTTTTCCAAATATACCATTTAGCTGACGACGACCACAGGTATTGTTGTCCACTTAAATTAAGCAGCGAGATCTACAGACAACCTCTAAATGGTTCAATTTTAGTTGCACTAGAACGTGTTCCCCACTTCCCGATATACCCTAGTTATCAAGAACTTCCAAAGAGCTCCTTACTTTAGGTGAGTAAACAATTATTAAGGAGGAAGATAGATTTTAGAGATAGGTGCATATGTTGTGTCCCAGGTCGGATCTATTTCAATCACGCAGAGGGGACAACATATGACTAACATAGATATAGGGATTGAGAGGTAGAATGTTGCATATGATGTGACATTAGATAAGGGATCATATATTCCTCCATTCCAGATATCATATGGACTGAGACATGGATTATAATCATTCTCTCTGTCCATCTGTTGTTTCCCGATTTCTGATTTATGACGACCGACTAATTGAACAAATCAAATCAGTCCAGGCCCGGCCGAGCACTTACGTTTGTCACACTAAATCATCGAGGGGCCCACAGATATCGCTTTTATCCCTCCAAGGGTAAAAGGAATGGATAAACTTCAACTCATATGTTTTCTCTATCTACTCATCAAATCGCACACAACAATGTGTTTTATAACACCAAGTTACTAGTGCGTTTTCACATTATCAATGTGCAACCGACTTGTAGACTGCAACTCATATCTCTCAGTTTGAAGAATATAAGATATTATCGTCTCATGATCACTCATGATTAAATCCATGAGGTGATTCAAATGAGCGTGGGTTTAATCCAATACTCGAATCTTATTCCAAGAGCACTCATGAATGTTGCAGCAACTTTTGCTATATCAAAACACTTTAGACATCTACAAGCCCAACTCATGACAGTCTTGATACATACCTACTTCCAAAGTATGATTGACTGTGGAGAGATTGAATAACCTAGTTATTCGGGAAATCAAAACATGCAAAGTGAAACACAAGAATAATCGAATCCAATATGGTCTCATAACTTATGAATATAAATAAAACACCTTTTATTTATCACCATATTGATTACACATTATTCATTGTATAATGTTTCGATTTATCAACCTAATACTTGAATTAAAACAATAGTCATTCCATGCTCCTTACTTTGTGAAATAGACTAATTGAACATGATTCCAATGATGCTCATTTCACAATCCCAAATCCTTACCGCAAATGTAAGAATACAAGATTCTTTGCCATTTACTGAAATCTGTTAGATTTTAAACTTATATGCATTGATCCTGTTGTAATGACTATGCACAAAAGTCACAAAGACTTGGCAACAGACATTTACAAAGTATTCCAATGGAAAGCAATTCCATGGAAACGAAGTCTCAAATTCAAAGTTCATTCCTTTGAACATCCTTCTTGCATTAAGTTTTCTAATCTTACACATATTTAAAAGAATAACTTCCACCTATGGAAACATTTCCATATTCCATTTTGACTATCACCTTTGAGCAAGAGTTGCCTCCTTTCAGAATATGTCAATATGGTCCTTCCAAAATTTATACTATACTTCCAACTATCCATGAGCAACCAATCTTTGGTAAACCTCATATTGTCCTCGACAATTTCTTAATCATTTTAGTCATATCCAGTTCTAGTACTTTTTCCCTCTTAATGTCATAGACATTTGGAAAAATTTAGAACAGATGAATATTACAGCACATTTAATCGATCCTATATCCGAAGCATATGGGACACGATTCATGATGTCACACATAAAGACATGATACTAGACCAGTCTTTTGCCATAATATTTCTTATAATTTTCCATGTTCTCATAATTCGAATTGTGAAAAGGGATGCCGTAATCATAATCGAATTTTAGAACGCAAATAATGAGATCATGACCAAATTTGATTAAAATCTCACAATCTAAGCTCTTCGATTTGAAATGAAGTATAATTTCCTCTCCCTTAATTATAGCAAAACAACTTTTCAAACCCTACAAAGTACACTTTACTAGTTGAAACTTATGTTTTCTATAATTAACATTGCTAACTTGCAATGCTTAACATAATAATCATGCTCCCACTAACATGATAATTATTAGCATAACACTTATGCTCCCACTAGCTTTGACATGTATCCAGAAATCGGGTGGACTTCTTGAAATCAATACTTTATTGACTTTCTTACCAAAGTTCAGATTTCTGATACGAGATACTTTGATAAGACGTTATCAATATCATACACCTTTCCTTAGATAGCTCACATGTGTGTCTAAAAAACTTTTTAGAACTATGAAAAGGGATGCCGTAATCATAGTCTCAATTGTTTAGACCTTTTCCATTTCTCACAAGTCCATGTTAGTGTGCCGGTTAACCACACATGCTCAACTAACGACTTTGAGAATGCAAATATCACAATTGCTATCTACTTAAAATCTACTTAGCGAAAGCGTTTCCTCACCATCATTTTCATGAATCGGAGAGAAACCTTATGACACTTAGACTTTTATGGTGTATATGTTCCTATCCATGTGAATTTGTCAAACCACAATCATAAGACAAGGTTAGTGACAAATCCAAACTCATATGGACTGAACTTGTGCAATCTTAACTTCTTGCCACTTGGCAGCACAAGGGCCTACCATCGCTTCCAGGTTGTTATGCAAACAATTGAGAACTCATAGAACTCACATGCATAGTCAACTTAACTGGAATGGGCACAGAAACAAGGATATGTTAACACGATAGGTTACAAACCTCAAGTCGTGTGGTAGTGATAAGCAACAGTTTTTATTCTTGATTAGTTCTTGAAACTTTTCAAGATCTTTAAGACTACCACTGACCTCTTGACATATAAGATTCTCTTGTCAAGAGCCATCCTTGACAAAGCAAATATTCAAGAGTTAGTGTGGATTCTTATCAAGACAAACACTTCACACAATTGGCCTTGGTTGGTCTTTGTTTTATCCAAAACATCACAACTTATCAATTTCAAATGAACAAGAGTAAGAAACATTTTACTCTACATTTGACAAGTGTTATAAACCTTCTTAAGATTATTTCACTTAAGTTCCAATCTTGGAGTATTACTCTAAGACTTGTTTTGGAACGAAGTATGATTCATCTTTTGATTTAACCATTTCAACAATTCACGAGTCCTCTTCTTAGTCAAACAATTGCACTAAGATGTCCTTAGAGGATCAATTGTGCTATGGTTTTTCATAATCATTAAGATGATAATAAAACATGATACTGAACTACTCTCCCATCTTTTTGTTGGATTAATGTCTAAGTCCATAACTATATTTGGTATGTACTTGACCCGACCCGGCATGGTCCATTGGGGTTGCACTTCACCGGCACAATTTATATGGATAGTCTTTTGAGAATAGTATATTTATGATTTATATTAATATATTATAAGTTCTAATATATTAATATGGAATCATATTATTTAATTAGAATTGATCAAGAATTAATTTAGAATTAATTAAGTGATTAAAAAGAACTAATTAAATATGGACTCTTATATATATGGAATGGGCCAAGTTCATTTAGGTTGGGCTAAGCTTTCATGGATGGTCCATGGAGCTTTTAACTCATGGATCCTATGTAAATGAAAGGTCATGGGTATTAGGGTTTACATGGATGTAACCCTAGTCCTCCATAATATATAAAGGGGTCATTGGCTCACAAAATTGGCACAAGTGTGTGAAAATAAGAGTGGGCCGATTTTAGTGTGCATACATATTCTCTCAAGTTCTTCCAAGGTGTTTTGGTGATTTGTGATTCCATTTGAGGCTTCCACACTATTGGGGCTAAGCTCTTAAAGCTTGAAGACATCAAGCTACATCAAAAGGTATGTCATCTAACTAGAACTTTGTAGTATATGTGCTTCATAATATGCTAGTTAGGATGAAACCTTGGAATAGTTAATATTTGCATGTATAATAGAGAAAACATAGATCCAAGGTTTATAGGGTTGCATGTACACCATAGGAGTGTTAGAATGCTCAAAACCCAACAGTGGTATCAGAGCCATGGGTTGTTTTCTGTTATATTCATGCAAATGTTTGATTTTTAAAGTTGAAAAAAAAAAGGAAAAAAAACATGAAGTTTGTCAAATTTTAAGATAATTACTTGTTTTGTGAAAAAACTAATTATTTGTAAAATTTGAATCATTTGCTATATGAGTTGAATTAGGTCAAATTTAGTAAAAGATAAAATGATATGATTATTTTATTAGTTTTAAAAGTTTGATCTAAATGTTTTAAGGAGTTACAAATTTTGTCATAAAATTTTGGAGCTCAAAAGTTTTTTTTTAAGTTGTGATCTTAAGTGTTTTGAAACCTCCATAAGTTATGGATATGAAAAGGTTTTAAAAAAAAATTTGATTCAAAGTTTTTATGGAGTTACAAAATTTGGTGTTAATGTTTTAAAGAATTTCATAACTTATTCTTAAGTTATGGAACATGAAATGTTTCATCATAAAACAAGCATTTAACTCCATAAGTTATGGATTACCAAAAGTTTTATGTTTCCTTGATTTATGAGTTAGTTTAGATTAATGAAAAAAAAATTGTGTTTTAGGTTTTTTCAATCCTAATTAATCTAGAGGTAGTTCATAAAATGTGTTTTTGTAACTTGTCCTCAAGTTACATAAAAGGTCACATTTATGAATCTTAAAACTCATAAAAGTGTCATAGGTTACATAAAAAATGAAGAGTCTTTTTCATTAAATAGTATTATGTAAGAGTCACTTCTTTAAAAGTGTTATTAAAGAATAAGAGGTTACATAAAAAATAAAGAGTCTTCATTTTAATGAACCATTAAACTCATAAGTTATGAAATGAAAAGTTTGAATAGTTTCAAAAACTTGCCCTCAAGTTTTGGAATTTGTAAAGTTTTCACTTATGAATACTTTAATTCCAAGTTAAGCCCTTAAAATTTTAAAAGTTAAAATCCAACCCTTATACTTTATAATATTATAAGTTAATAATATTTATATATATGTATAAGAGTAAAGTCGTCTTACCATTAGTAGGCCTCATTCACGAAGCCGGTCTATAAGGGGGGTATAAGGTTACTGCCTATAAAATGGCAGTTTAATGGGTGTCCACTCTCACCCACCGCTTCCTTGACCGGTGGAGGGTCGTTAGCCGAACGGGTAGGACAAGGACTATAATTCTCCCTTCATTAAAAGTATTAATGATAAATACTAAGTAACTAAACTCTTATTAATACCCAATCTTAGTTACTTAGGAAAATGTGAATTTGGTGCTAACCCATGAAATTACACTTTGCACTTTGCTTAAGTCAGTTAGTGGAGCATGTGTGGTTAACCGGCACACTAGCTTGATTTAACAAGGTAGGAAAAGGGTAACTTAATGTTTATCATAGTATCGGTGGAGCGTGTGTGGTTAACCGGCACATCGATTGAGGGGTAAATATTAAGGGCACCAAGTATATTTGCATGGTTATTCACACCTTGTTTTGTGATCCTCGGCATCCCAGTCACAAAACCTGAAGGGCACACTCGAGATTGAAACATGCCATTGAAAAGTTCAATGAATATCAAAAGAATCTAGGAGTTTCAAAACCAATTAAAACCTAATAATACATTTCGTTTATCTTGGTGGAAATTGGTGAATCGTCATTCACCTACCTTCAAATATTTTATAGCTTGGATTACAGCATCCCTCTTCCAAGTTATAAAATAGTTTGTTGGGTCCTAGCCTTAATATATCATATTGGGTGTTATATTAAGGACTTAAATCAACTTTACGTGAATTTCTCCCATTGTTGATGTCTGGTTTAGACAACAATGATCTTCCCAAACCAAGCTTTCCTAATGAATATGACTTCCCGAGTTTGGCTCATGGAAGTCATACTTCTCTTCCTCCACCTCCTCCAATTATTCTCCCCAACCCACAAGTTCAAGGTCACTCAAGCCCTAATGGCAAACAAGGTCTATGTGTGATCACATCTTAGAGATGAAGTCACATATTGACAAGCCGGGAGAGTTGGGTGTCAAAGTCTTGAGAAAGTTGGATGTTCAATCACTTTCTAAGTCACATAGTGAGTTCCTTTGGGACTACTATGAAACAGACTATGACATGAACCTTAATGATCATATCTATTTGCTTGGTGTTGCTGAATCAGCAATGATTTGGAATGATAGTAAAGCAAATTTGATTAGAAGATCAACTTCCCAAAAACTTTATGGACAGTGACAATGGTGACACTGGAAATCCAGAAAAAACATTCTCTTCCCAATGGAAAGGGATTGGCCATAGTCAACCCGGTTGACCAAATGGTAAAGAGAAAGGCTAAGTCTGAGATAGTCCCATTACCAAAGGGTCCATATGTTTATTTTGCCAAAGGAAGGGGCGTTGATTGCAAAGCTGCTAAATTTACCTAAGGATGTTAAAGTCAATAAGTTTGACTCTACATCAGGTAGAGCCCATTATCTAACTCTGTTAAGTTCTATTCTGAGATCCTCATTACATGATGTGACTGGGTCACATGTTGATGTTTTAAGAATCAAAGAATAGAGAGAAATCTTAAAGGAAGTATATGTTGATTCTGATCGCGAAGGTGGATTTCGATCGCATCAGAATTTTGAGCAGTTGCTTAAGAAGTTATGATATATTGCT
Source organism: Lactuca virosa (assembly GCF_052849685.1). Taxonomy (NCBI): domain Eukaryota; kingdom Viridiplantae; phylum Streptophyta; class Magnoliopsida; order Asterales; family Asteraceae; genus Lactuca; species Lactuca virosa. Next base: position 149,617,025 of record NC_136427.1, on the reverse strand, counting down.
AAGGAATAGATAACAACAATTTTCCATGTGGATTGTAAGGATAAGTTTTTCCGCAAAGTTTTAAAATAAAAGAAAATTGTTTAATTTTATTTATTTGAAGTATCCTTACAATGGCATTTGTGGAAAATTGTTGGTTATATGATTCCACTGACAGCAATATTGGAAAATGGATTTGATTCTTTCATTTGTGGTAGTGTCTAAATTTACCAAATCAGGAAAGTTCCTCATCACCCAAGTTTCAATTGGACCGAAACTTGGAATCATGCAAGTTGAATAGTATGATGAATGAGAACTTTCAAGCATTGGAAAATCAAGACTAATTACTTGTTCACATGGATGTGTGAGTCAAGTGAAGGACTAAAGGGATCGAGTACACATTCTTGTGCACTGGTCATGTCCACCACAAAGCTCGTTAAGACTATTTGATTTACTAAAGTTTAGTAAATATGGTTATACTTACAAGTTTAAGTATAATTCTGAAACATTGGAAAAGTCTCAATGTATGGCAGAACGAATGGGAAGAATCAAATTAGGCAGAAAGATAAAAGTTTCTCAAATCTGAAAAGATGGGAGAGTACTTTAGTATCATGTTTGTGATCATCTTAATGATTTAGAAATCATATCACAATTAGTCCTATAAAGGTCATCTTAGTGCATTCTTATGACTAAGAAGAGGAGTCATGAATTGTTGAAATGGTTAGATCAGGAAGATGAGTCATACTTCGTTCCAAAACAATTCTTAGAGTCATACTCCAAGATTGTAACTTGAGTGACATATCTTAAAGAAAGGTTTAAAACACTTGTCAAATGTAAGAGTAAAAGTGTCCTACTCTTGTACATTTGAAATTGGTAAGTTGTGATGTTTTGGATAAAATAAAGACCAACTAAGGCCAATTGTGTGAAGTGTTTGTCTTGATAAAGAATCCGCACTATCTCTTGAATATTTGGCAAGATAGTCTTATATGTCAAGAGGATAGTGGGAGTCTTAAAGATCCTAAAAAGAATTTCAAGAACTAATCAAGAATAAAACCTGAGGTTCTTCACTAGCACACGACTTGAGGTTTATAACCTATCGTGTTGACATATTATGTGCCCATTCCAGTTAAAGTTGGCTTTGCATAGGACTTCTAAAAATTCTCAATTGGTTGCATAACAACTTGGAAGCAATGGCAGGCCCTGTACTGCCAGGTGGCAAGAAGTTAAGATTGCATAAGTTCAGTCCATATGAGTTTGGATTTGTCATTATCCATGTCTTGTGGCTATGGTTTTGACGATTCACATGGATAAGAACACATACACCATAAAATCTAAGGGTCATAAGGTTTCTCTCCGATTAATGAAAATGATGGTGAGGAAACACTTCCACCAAGTAGATTTGAAGCAGATGGCAAAAGGTCTAAACAATTGAGACTATGATTACGGCATCCCTTTTCATAGTTCTGAAATTGTTTAGACACACATGCATGCTATCTAAGGAAAGGTGTATGATTTTGATAAAGTTTTATCAAAGCATCTCGTATCAGAAATCTGAACTTTGGTAAGAAAGTCAATAAAGTATTGATTTCTAGAAGTCCAACTGATTTCTGAGTACATGTAAAAGCTAGTGGGAGCATAAGTGTTATGCTAATAATCATCATGTTAGTGGGAGCATGATAATTATTGTTAGTGTTGCAAGTTAGCAATGTTAATTATAGAAAACAAAAGTTTCAATTCGTGAGGCTGCAGGGATTGAAAAAGTTGTTTTGCTATAATTAAGGGAGAGGATATACTTCATTTCAGTTCTAAAGGCTTAGATTGAGACCTTAATCATCTTTAGTCAAGAATATATATATGAATTTCATGTTGGATTGGTTCAACTTAATGAAATTCTATATATTGTGTTCTCAAAATTCGATTATGATTACGACATCCCTCTTCATAGTCAAATTTTGAAAACATGGCAAATAAAAATATTGTAGCAAAAGACTGGTCTAGAATCATGTCTTTATGTGAGACATCATGAATCGTGTACCATTTGCTTTGGGTACAGGATCGATTGCATGTGCTATAATATTTGTCATTTCTAAATTTTTCCAAATGCCCAGAGGCATTAAGAAGGGAAAAGGTCTAGAATTGGATATGACAAAAATGATTAAGCAATTGTCGAGGACAATCTGAGGTTTACCAAAGATTGGTTGCTCAGGGACAGTTGGAAGTATAGTGCTAATTTTGGAAGGACCATATTGACATATTCTGAAAAGAGGCATCTCTTATTCAGAAGTGATAGTCAAAATGAGAATATGGAGTTGTCTCCATAGGTGGAAGTTATCTGTGTAAGATTAGAAAACTTAATGCAAGAAGCATGTCCAAAGCAATGTACTTTGAATATGAGACTTAGTTTCCATGGAGTTGATCTCCATTGGAATACCTTATAATGACTGTTGACAAGTCTTTGTGACTTTGTACATATTCATTACAGGAGGGTCAGTGCATATAAGTTTAAAATCTAAACAGATTTCGATAAATGATAGGAATTTGAAATTCTCACATTTTTCGATAAGGATTTGGGAGTGTGAAATTAGAATCATTGAAATTATGTTCAATTGGTTTATTTCACAAAGTAAGGATCATAGACAAACATAGAGTGCATACTTGGTGTATGGCAAAGCTATTGTTTAAGAAAAACATAGTGTACATGCTTGGAGCATGGGACAACTAGTGTTTTTAATTCAAGTATAAAGTTGATAAAACCGAAACAATGAATAATGAGTAATCAGTATGGTGATAAATAAAAGTGTTTATTTATATTCATAGGGTTTGATACCATATTTGATTCATTTATTCTTGTGTTTCACTTTGCATGTTTTGACTTCCAGAATAACTAAGTCGCTCTTCCTGAATGATTAAGTTATTCAAACCATCCACAGTCGATCATATGTTGGAAGTAGATATGAATCAAGACTGTCATGGGTTGGTTTGTAGAGGTCCAAGTTGGTGGACAAAGTGGTGCTACAACACTCATGAGTGCTCATAAGTTCTGAGTATTGGATTCAACCCGCGCTCATTTGAATCACTTCATGGATTTTATCACGAGTGATCATGAGACGATAATATCTTATATTCTTCAAACCTAGAGATATGAGTTGTTACTATGAGTTGGTTATACATTGATTGCACGAAAACGCATTTGGTAACTCGATGTTATAAAACGTGCCTTTGTGTATGATTCAACAAGTAGTAGAACAAGCCATATGAGTCGAAGTTTATCCATTCCTTTTACCTTCGGGATAAAAGCGATATCTGTGGGCCCCTCGATGATTTAGCGATGACACATGTGAGTGCTTGGCCAAGCCAGGACTGATTTGATTTGTTCAATCAGTCAGTCATCATAAATCGAAAATCGGGAAACAACAAATGGACAGAGAGAATGATTATAATCCATGTCTCAGTCCATATGATATCTAGAATGGAGGAATATATGATCCCTTATCTAATGGACAAGTCATTGACAAGGTCAGAGTTCGACAGCGGCTTTAAGAGCTACGATTGCCAGTTAGGTTTTGAAGTCATACTCAATAATAGTTTTAGACTTATCCAAGTGGGAGACTGTTGGATTAATGTCTAAGTCCATAACTATATTTGGTATGTACTTGACCCGACCCGGCATGGTCAATTTGAGTTGCACTTCACCGCCACAATTTATATGGATAGGCTTTTGAGAATAGTATATTTATGATTTATATTAATATATTATAAGTTCTAATATATTAATATGGAATCATATTATTTAATTAGTATTGATCAAGAATTAATTTAGAATTAATTTAGAATTAATTTAGAATTAATTAAGTGATCAAAAAGAACTAATTAAATATGGACTCTTATATATATGGAATGGGCCAAGTTCATTTAGGTTGGGCTAAGCTTTCATGGATGGTCCATGGAGCTTTTAACCCATGGATCCTATGTAAATGAAAGGTCATGGGTATTAGGGTTTACATGGATGTAACCCTAATCCTCCATAATATATAAAGGGGTCCTTGGCTCACAAAATTGGCACAAGTGTGTGAAAATAAGAGTGGGCCGATTTTAGTGTGCATACATATTCTCTCAAGTTCTTCCACGGTGTTTTGGTGATTTGTGATTCCATTTGAGGCTTCCACACTATTGGGGCTAAGCTCTTAAAGCTTGAAGACATCAAGCTACATCAAAAGGTATGTCATCTAACTAGAACTTTGTAGTATAGGTGCTTCATAATATGTTAGTTAGGTTGAAACCTTGGAATAATTAATATTTGCATGTATAATAGAGAAAACATAGATCCAAGGTTGATAGGGTTGCATGTACACCATAGGAGTGTTAGAATGCTCAAAACCCAACACTTTTCAGATAGGAGAAACTTTTATCATTCTGCGTAATTTGATTCTTCTCATTCGTCCTGCCATACATTGAAACTTTTCCAATGTTTCAGAATTATACTTAAACTTGTAAGCACAACCATATTTACTAAACTTTAGTAAATCATGACGAATAGCCTTATCGTTCTTTGTGGTGGACCTGATCAGCACACAACCAAGTGTACCCGATCTTCTAGTCCTTCACTTGACTCACATATACATGTGAACAAGGAATTAGTCTTAATTTCTCAAAGATGAAAATTCTCATTCATCATACAAATACAAGTTGCATGATTCCAAGTTTCTATCCAACTGAAACTTGGGTGATGAAAATCTTTCCTTATTTGGTAAATTATGACACTACCACAAACGAAAGAATCAAATCCATTTTCCAATATTGCTATCAATGGAATCATATAAACAACAATTTTCACAAATGCCATTGTAAGGATACTTAAAATAAATAAAATCAAAAAATTTTCTTTTATTTTAAAAACTTGCGGAAAAACTTATCCTTACAATGCAAATGCATATGAAAACAATGTTGTTATTTATTCCTAGGCAATCTATCCCAACTCTTAAGCAACAGCTCAAAATTCTGATTACCGAACCATGCGATCGAAATCCATCTTCGCGATCAGAATCAACATATTCTTCTTTTAAGCTTCCTCTCTTTTCTTTGATTCTTAAAACATAAAAATGCGACCAAGTCACATCATGTAATAAGAATCTCAAAATAGGAACTTAATAGAGTTAGATAGTGGACTTTACCCGAAGTAGAGTCAAACCTTTTTGACTTTTACCATCCTTGTGAACTTCCAGGTAAATAGGGCAGCTTCGCAACCAAATGCCCCTTTTTTGGCAATAGAAACATATCGACTCTTTAGTAATGGTACATGGGACTATCTCAGACTTAGCCTTTCTCTTTACCATTTGGTCAACCGAGTTGACTATGGCCGATCCCTTTCCATTGGGAAGAGAAAGTTTTTCTAGATTTCCGATTTTACCATTGTCAATGTCCATGGAAGTTTGGGAAGTTGATCTTCCAATCAAATTTGTTTTACCAGTGCTCCAAATCAATGTTGATTCAGCAGCATCAAGCAAATAGGTAAGATCATTAAGGGTCATGTCATGGTCTTTCATATAGTAGTCCCAAAGGAACTCACTATGTCACTTAGGAAGTGATTAAAGAACCTAGTCAACAACCAACGTCCTCAAGACTTTGACAACCAACTCTCCCGGCCTGTCTATATATGACTTCATCTCCAAGATGTGAGCACACACTGGCTTTGCTTGCCAATAGGGCTTGAGTGACCTTGAACTTGTGGGTTAGGGAGAATAACTAGAAGAGGTGGTGGAAGAGAAGTATGATTTCCATGATCCAATCTCGGGACATCATCTTCATTAGTAAAGCTTGTTCCAAGAGATTTGGGAAGATCATAGTTGTCTGAACCAGACATCTACAATGGGAGAAATTCAAGTTAGTTGATTTAAGTCCTTAATATAACACCCAATATGAAATATTAAGGCTAGGACCCAACACAATATTTTATAACTTGGAATAGGGATGTCGTAATCCAAGCTACAAAATATTTGAAGGTAGGTAAATGACGATTTACAAATTTCCACCATGAAAAACGAAAAAGAATTTTAGGTCTTAAATGGATTGAAACTCCTAGATCCTATGAGATTCATTGAACTTTTCAATGGCATGTTTAAATCTCGATTGTGCCCTCTCAAGTTTGGGACTAGGATGCTGAGGATCACAAACAAGGTGTGAATAACCATGCAAATTAACTTGGTACCCTTAATTTTATCACCTAATCGATGTGTCGGTTACCCACACACGCTCCATCGATCTATGATAAACATTAAGTCACCCTTTGCCACTCTTACTAGTCCATGTTAGTGTGTCGGTTACCCACACACGCTCCACCAACGACTTGGTAAGGTACAAAGTGTAATTTCATGGGTTAGCACCAATTTCACATTTTCCTAAAGTAACTAAGATTGGGAATTTATAAAAGGTTTAGTTACTTTATATTTATCATTATACTTTTAACGAAAATTATAGTCCTTGTCCTACCCGTTCGGCTAACGACCCTCCACCAGTCAAGGAAGCGGTTGGTGAGAGTGGACACACATTAAACTGTCATTTTATAAGCAGTAACCTTATACCCCCCTTATAGACCGGCTTCGTGAATGAGTCCTACTAATGGTAAGACTAACTTACTCTTTTATATATATATATATATATATATATATATATATATATATATATATATATATATATATATATATATATATATATATATATATATATATTAACCTATAATATTATAATAGTATAAGGGTTGAATTTTAAACTATTAAAATTCTAAGGGTTTAATTTGGAATTAAAGTATTCATGGGGGAAACTTTACAAATTCCAAAACTTGAGGGCAAGTTTTGAACAATTCAAAAAACTTTTGGTTTCCATAACTTATGAGTTTAAAGTAGTTTTGATGGAAAAACTCTTCAAGTTCCATTACTTGAAGACAGGTTATGGAAGACTTTAAAACATTTAAAAATGAAACTCTTCATTTTTCATAACTTATGGAAATATTATGAGTCTTAAAAATCATAAATGAGACTTTTCATATAACTTGAGGACAAGTTACAAAAACACATATTATGAACAACTTTTAGATCAATTTGGATCGAAAACAAATTATCACATAATTTTTCTATTAATCTAAACTAACTCATAAGAACAAGATAATTCAAATCATCAATCTTCAAGAAATTAGCATGAACATATAAACTAATACAAATCTTGAAATTATGACAATTATCTTTGAAATTGGATTAGCATGAACATTACCTCATCAAAAATAGGTTTATAAGTTCAAAAACAGCTTAGGGTAATGTTCCTAGTCCAATTCCAGCCAAAAAACTCGAAGATATGCTGTCATAGGGTCCAACTCGCCGAGTGCAAGAACAAACTCGACGAGTTGGATGAGTTTGTACATGGACTCGTCAAGTCCCTTAATGGACTCGTTGAGTCCCCTGTCCAGACAGCAAAAAACTTCGATTTTCAGCCATTTGCATCAAGTATAATTGAAAACAAGCCTTGGCTCTGATACCACTGTTGGGTTTTAGTATACTACAACATCCTATGGTGCACATACAACCCTAAATACCTTGGATCTATGTTTTCACTAATTATACATGCAATGATGTTTCCAAGGTAATAAGCCTATAACTAGCATGAAATTTACATAAACAATATAAGACACTAGTTAGGATAACATACCTCTTTGTTGTAGCTTGATTCCATGGAGCTTAAGAGCCTAGTGCCCCAAGTGTGACACCTCAAATGGTTCACACAACACCACCAACAACTTGGAATAACTTAAGAGAAACGTTCTTATGCTCAAAATCGGCTAGCCCTCTCATATGAATCCTTAGGGCCGATTTCTTGAGCTATGGGGTCTTTATATATTGTGGCTATTAGGGTTACACCATGTAACTCATGACTTTCCATATTCTTCATGCTCCATGGGTTAAAACCTCCATGGAGTATCCATGGGTTACTCCATGGGTTTAGCCCAACATGAAGAACTATGGATCATAAGCCCACATTGTCACACCCCCGAACCAGACGGCAGAAACGTCTGAGGGCTCGCGTGACTTAAATTGAAATATCATCACAATGAATATACATGAAACATAACACGTTCATCATCAGACATTACATAGTACAACTGGCATTGTTTACATCAAGTACATGGTTTACATTACATGATCCCAAAATATAAAGTGTTTGGTGATTAGCAACTACAAAAGAAACTTTCAACACAATGGATGCTTCCTTGTTCTAACGATTACCTGAGAATACAAGTTATTTTGAAAACGGTCAACATATATAATGTTGGTGACTTCATAAGTGTGTTTGATGTAAAATAGTTTATATCGTTCGTAAAACCCAGAAAATCTGATATTTTCTGTAATAAAACTTGTCATGAAAATGTGTGTGATGATCCTGTAAGTATATGCGTGAATGATTTCAAAACGTGTACAAATGAGTAGTTTTGCATTATAGTTTTTGAAAGTACAAGTGAATAAGATTGGTGTACCCGGAAAACCCGATGTTTTCCGATAAAAAGTTATGATTGTTTTGTATTATTGTATCGTCACATCGAATGAATATGATTTCCCCTGATTACTTAAATGATATCGGATTTCTATGTGAGTCGTTATAACCATGCATGATAATGACTAGTTCGTCTGTCTTGGCATTCTAATGAACACCGAGATTGATCTTAAGATTTTGTCACCCTAGACTGGCCGAGTCTAACTGTAGCGAACAGCTTAGGTGTGGGGGAGTCACCCCCGTATAGATCTATACACAAACTCTCGCTCTCCCTCCAGGAGACTTTGATTACAACTACAGACTACGACTGACACTTATTGGAGTCACCCGTTATTACTCACTCAATCCACATGAATTTGATTAACCTTGATTAATGACCTGATTTCAGTTTACTTGAAGTGCGGGTAAGCCTAACAGACGAGGATAAGAGGACTACTAGGCCCTACTAATTTTGTATGTTATTTAAGGCTGTCGAGTATACGAAAGGCGCGTTGGCCCATTTCGCAGATGATTTATTTGGACCTTACTAGTAATGCTAATGGGCCACTGAGGCCCAATAACAGGTAAAAACCATTGAGGGTCCCTTAAGCATGTAATTGGGTCACAGGAGGCCCAATAACATGTGTTATCTATGTTGGGACCAAAAGTCATGTTAATGGCTCACGAAGGCTCAATAAGCATGATTAGAATCTCTCAAGCCCAACCATTAGAATGTTTACTTGTTTTGTGTAGTATTTGGTTGCGAAGTTGTTTAATCGATATGTTGTAAAAATCATGAATTTGTTTTATAACGATTCATAGATTTATAAAAATAGTTATTTTTCTATTTAAAACCCATAAGTTATAAAGTTTTGTATATTTTGACCCAATTATTTTATTATTAACATAATTGACCAAAAATATTAGTTTGACCTATTCAGCCCTTATTTTGGTAACGTTGGCAATTTTTAGCCCTTTTTATGAAAAATGACATATTAGGTCCTTGAACTCTTTTTCTTGACATTTTTGGCCTAAACACTTAATTAAATAATGTTTTAAGCCCAAAGTTTTATTTTGGACAGTTTCAGCCCCTTAGTTAGAAGATTTGCATTTAAATCCACACTTTTCGCATTTTTTACACTTTTTACCCAAAATCCAAAATCTTTGCATTTTTAGTCCCTTTTGATAAATAAGGCCATTTTAACCCCTGAAATAGGTTTATTTACGTTTATAGCCCCTATTTTGAGAAAACTTTCCATTCCAACCTCTTAAAACCATATTTTTCGCAAATTTCGGCCTATGGGTAATCCTCTTGGTGCACAAGCAAAATTTCGAGATTTTGGAGTGGGAAGGAGGAGAATACTTGAGAGATTTTGGAAGAAGTTTGATGTTGTGAGTGTGTGTGTTTCCTTGTGCTGTCGGCCGAAGAAGAAAAAGAGAAGGGAAGAGAGAGGTGATAAAATGACTATCATGGATATATGTTGGATTTTTGCATGGAGGTATGGGGTGTAATAAGGAGGTGGCACCTCCAAGGTCAACCCTCCCTAATTACATCGTTTTCCCTTTTTTTTGTTTTCTACTTGGGCTGAGAGAGAGAGAGAGAGAGAAGGAGGAGAAAAGATTTGGACCTTAGTGTTTGAGTTTCGTAATGTGAAGCCCAAATTGATAGTTTTCGGCCCATTGGGCCTTTGGAGAGGATTACGGCCCAATCTTGCATGAAAGAATGATTTGTGGCTCTTTAGGGCTTATTGGATTGTTATGGCCCAATAAGGCCCATTAAAGGTAAACTAGTCCATTTTAGACTTATAAAGCCCAAAAAGGTTAAGTCTCATGAAAGTGGGTCCAATGAGATCCCATTTAAGAGTTCTGAGCCCAACATAGTCAAATTGGAAGTTTTTTGGCCCATTAGGCCCAATAAGGAAATCCTAGTCCATGTTGGACTTAAACCGGGATTTCTAGGGTTTTCGACTTTACTTGATGAATCTAGGTTTGAATGTGCTTCCATAGGTTGAACTTCGAGCATAACATGAATTAGGGTTTACGATTTTACAGTAGATAATGTTTACAAGAGTACAGAATTTCCTAGCTAGAATGCTAGTTGTGACATCATCCCCCCGTTAGAGGGAATTTCGTCCCGAAATTCTCTTTTGAAGCTAGAGTTGAGAATGCGAGAATAGGTGAGGGTACTTTTGCTTCATCTGGTCTTCGCGTTCCCATGTAAATTCCGGTCCACGTTTCGCGTTCCACCGAACCTTCACTATTAGAATGCGGCTTTGCTTAGTACGCTTCACCTCCCTGTCCATGATTTCAACTGGTTCCTCAATGAACAGGAGATTCTCGTTGATTTCGATTTCTTCTAACGGGATGATGAGAGTCTCGTCGGATAAGCACTTTTTCAAATTCGAAACATGGAACACGGGGTGTACGCTGCTAAGCTCGGTAGGTAGCTGCAGTTTATAAGCCACTACACCAATTCGGGCAAGAATCTCGAATGGTCCAATGTACCGTGGGTTTAGTTTTCCCCGTTTCCCAAAACGAATCACCCTTTCCAGGGAGAGACTTTTAACAATACCCGATCTCCGACTCGGAATTCCAAGGGCTTTCGTCGTTTATCAGCGTAGCTCTTCTGTCGGTCTCGTGATGCTTGAAGTCGAGCTTTGATTTGAACTATTTTCTCTGTCGTTTTGCGTATGATTTATGGTCCTGTTAATGCATTGCTTGGTGTTTGCCCTCTTGCCAGCTGAGTGTCGCCTACCTCAGTCCAACACAACGGTGATCTACATTTACGACCATATAATGCTTCGAAAGGAGCAACTTTGATGCTTGTGTGATAATTATTGTTGTACGAAAACTCAATTAAAGGTAAGTGGGTATCCCACGACCTTCCAAAGTCTATCACACATGCTCGAAGCATATCCTCAAGCGTTTGAATGGTTCGCTCACTTTGACCATCCGTTTGTGGGTGGTAAGCAGTGCTCATATCGAGTTGTGTCCCCATATCTCGATCTGAGATGATAGATATTGGCACTCCATGGAGTCTCACAATATCCTTGATGTAGATTCTAGTTAATAGCTCCATCTTGTATGTCTCCTTTATTGGCAGGAAATGGGTGGATTTTGTCAACCTATCGACTATTACCCATATGGAATCCATTCCATCATTTGTCTTGGGTAATATGGTCACAAAGTCCATGGTAATCCTTTCCCATTTCCACTCGGGTATTACCGGTTGTTGTAACAGTCCCGAGGGCTTTTGATACTCTACCTTCACTTTAGCACAAGTGAGGCACTTTCTAACGTAAGTGTCAATCTCTGCCTTCATGTTAGGCCACCAATAATATTGCTTAATATCCAGGTACATATTATCTGATCCTGGGTGGATGGAGTATCGTGTCTTATGAGCCTCATTCATGACTACTTCTCTGAATCCCCCAAGTTTAGGGACCCAAATTCGGTTCATGAAATAATATGTTCCGTCCTCCTTCACTTTGAAGTTCTTTTCCATTCCACGTAACGCTTCGCTTGTTCTGTTTTCTGTCTTCATGGCATCGGACTGGGCTGCTTTGATTTGCGAGGACAGATGGGATTGAATGGTTATTGAAAGAGTTTTCACACGACGATTTGAGTATTCTTTCCGACTCAAGGCATCAGCTACCACGTTAGCCTTGACTGGGTGGTACTTGATTTCGCACTCATAATCGTTTAGCAGCTCAACCCATCTTCGATGCCTCATGTTTAACTCCTTTTGATTTAAAATGTGTTGGAGACTCTTGTGGTCAGTGAAAATAGTGCACTTCGTACCATAAAGGTAGTGCCTCCAGATCTTCAAAGCAAAGACCACGGCTCCTAATTTGATATCATGGGTGGTATAACTCACCTCATGTGTCTTTAGTTGTCGGGATGCAAAAGCTATCACCTTCCCACGCTGCATGAGTACACAGCCTAAACCCTGATTTGAAGCATCGCAGTAAACTACGAAGTCCTCAGTTCCCTCTGGTAAAGATAGTACTGGTGCACTATAGAGATCTTGCTTCAGAGTTCGGAAGGCAGCCTCCTGCTTTTCTATCCATTCAAATGGTACGCCCTTCTGTGTAAGCAGGGTAAGTGGCTTGGCTGTTCTGGAGAAGTTCTAAATGAATCTTCTGTAATAGCCTGCGAGACCTAAAAATTGACGAATCTATGTGGGTGTCACTGGGACCGCCCATCCTTCTATGGCTTTGACCTTAGAAGGGTCCACATGTATCCCTTCTTGGCTGACAACATGACCTAAAAAGTTTATGCTTCGGAGCCAGAACTCACACTTAGAGAGTTTTGCATATAACTTTTCGGTTCGTAGGGTTTCCAAGATTTGCCGGAGAAGTCGACTATGCTCCTCTTTGCTTCGAGAATAGACTAGGATATCGTCGATGAAAATGATGACAAAATTGTCGAGGAATGGTCGGCAGATTCGATTCATCAGGTCCATGAATGCGGCAGGGGCATTCGTTAGACCGAAGGGCATTACAACAAATTCGTAATGTCCATAGCGAGTTCGGAAAGCGGTTTTGGGGATATCCTCTTCCCGGACTTTGAATTGGTGATATCCGGATCGCAGATCTATCTTAGAGAAGTAACTTGCTCCTTGGAGCTGGTCGAATAGATCGTCGATTCGTGGAAGTGGGTAGCGATTTTTGATAGTGAGCTTGTTGAGTTCTCTGTAATCAATACACATCCTAAAGGATCCGTCCTTTTTCTTAACAAAGAGGACCGGAGCTCCCCAGGGTGAGAAGCTAGGTCGGATGAATCCTTTGCTCAAGAGTTCGCTAAGTTGGTTTGACAGTTCTTGCATCTCCGCAGGAGCCAACCTATAGGGTGATTTGGCAATGGGCGTAGCTCCCGGCACCAGGTCAATTCGGAACTCGACTTGTCTTTCTGGGGGTATCCCCGGAAGGTCTTCAGGAAAGACATCCGGGAAGTCGCAAGCCACTGGGATGTCTCAAATATTGACCTCTTCCTTGGACTTATCCACTATGTGTGCCAGAAACGCCAAGTCCTTCTTTTGTAGATACTTTTGTGCCTTAATGCACGAGATAAGACGAAGGTTCGTACTGGGTTTGTCCCCGTATATAATTAGGGTTTCGTGGTTAGGGAGATGAAGGCGAACGGCCTTCTCGCAACACATAATTTCGGCATGATGGGGGCTCAACCAGTCCATGCCGACAATCACATCAAAACTCCTAATAGTTACAGGCATCAAGTTTATTTAAAAGGCATGTTGATTTAAAGTTAGGGTACATCCTACATAGATTTCCCCAGCTGTTTTTGTTTTCCCATTAGCCATCTCCACCGTAAAGGTTTCATTAAGCTTTTGGGGTTGTTGTTTTAGCAAGTGTTTGAATTTATTACTCACAAAGCTTCGCTCTGCCCCGGTATCAAACAGGATGCATGCATATGAGTGGTTAAGGAGAAACGTACCGGTGACGACAGCGGGATCCTGAACTGCTTCTCCTTGTCCCATAGTTAGCACTCTTCCTGCTGCTCCTGTCACCTGGGTTCTTGCATTGGGACAATTCCGCATGAAATGTTCGGTCTTCCCACACCCATAACAGGTATAACTGGCTCCATCCTTTGTGTTGTTTTTGTTGTTGTTGTTGTTGTTGTTGTTGGGCATCTGGTTTTGTGGAAACTGGGTCCTACAATACTTTGTTGTATGACCCTTCCGGTTGCATCTCGTGCACATCATCTCTCTGCATTCCCCGTGGTGATGGTAGTTACATTTATTAAACTTGGGAAGATTCCATGTGTACTGTTTCGGAGTATTCGGCGTGGATGAGGCTGGAGCATGTAGTGTTGTGGTAGCTTGGGTTGCTGCATGGACAGTCACTGTCTGTTGCTTCTTAGATGATTCTGAGTTCTGTTTACCTCTTCTCTTGTTGTTCTTCCCTTTCTTATTCTCTTCTTCCTTCTTAACATCCGCTTCCACAATCTTAACACTCTTCTTGCTGCCATGATCATACAGTTTCTTGGCCAATCTTTTGGCGCTATCAAACGTCTCAGGGTTTGCCACAATGACATTCCCTTGGATAGGTGCAGTCAATCCCCAGATGAACCTCTCAATCTTTTTCCCTTCTGAGGTGATCATACCCGGACACAGAAGGGATAGCTCACTAAACCTGGATATGTATGCGTCGATATTGGAGTTCTGAACTGTCAAGTTCCACAATTCTTGTTCCATCTTTTGCATCTCGCCTCTAGGGCAGTACTCTGCCAACATCATTTCCTTCAGTTCTTCCCAGGGCATCGCGTTTGCCACTGGAAGGGTCATGGCTTCGATGTGACCGTTCCACCATGAAAGAGCTTGATCAACAAAGGTACATGCTGCAAACTTGACCTTGCACCCATCTGGACACCCGCAAATTTCAAAGACGGATTCAATTTTCTCAATCCACCTCTTTAGGGCTATGACACCTCCCGTTCCATTAAAGGTTCGTGGCTTGGCGTTGGTAAAGTCTTTGTAAGAGCATGTCTTGGTAGGTCCTTGATATATTCTGTTGTTTGAACTTCCAGCTCCCTGCCTGTTTCCTCCGCCATTGTTCCCTTGGTGGATTTGCGCCATGGTTGTTGTGACTGCAGCAGATACAGCTGCTTGAAACGCAGCTGAGTTGACTTCCGGTGGTGTCAGTGGTTGGTTATTTCCGCGGTTTGGCCTTTGAGGCATCTTGCTGTTACGGAACAGAAAGATGTTGAGTATGTATTGTTTTTAAGTTGGGAATTTCGTGAATTGGTTTGCGCATCTAAGTGTTTCGATCATTTACACTAAGCAATAAGAACACATAATGAATAACAACATCACAAATAAACACATAATATTTTCCACTAATATTATCCGCACTTTGATACATGAAAATTTGCTCGAGAGAGCATACATAGAATTCGGCAGCATAACGACTCTATGAGTAGTGTAATCACTTAAACATAGCGTCGATAGTACATAACATGGATCATTTAGCATAATACTGACGAAAGATACGGCTTGTTCCTCATACGGTGAGACCTATATAGCAAGTAGTAGGGCAAGTCCTATCAGTAGAGATGACGATGACACTCAATCGTCGAGCTGACGTATCAGGAGTTCAGCCAGTTCATCCGCCTCTTGGGTGATTACCTCTACCCTTTGCTCGGCTCGCACCGCCCTTGCTTCGGCCATAAAAAGTTGAAGCTTGAGGCTGATAATTGCTTCCTCGAGAGAGCGTAGATAGTCTGTATCGACATTTTGAACCGTACGGGGATCTGATGGGGCTTTCGATAGGTGGGGTTCACTACGTGCCTCCTCTACGTCCTTCTCTTCATCTAACTACTGATCAGATTCGTCATATTCGCAATCAGTTACCACATATTCTTCCTGTTCCACTTCGGATCCAACGTTGTGTGCTGCCCCTTGTCCTTCCTCGGGGTCATCTTCAATCATTCCTTGGTTCACCAAGACTTAGTGAAACTGAATGCCCTGATGCTCTTCTTCCATGGTGACTGTGAGGGGGAACACGTAAAGGGGGGTAAATAAACTATTATTAATCCTAGAATATTTTTAGTTGTTATAAAAATTGGGTTGATGCATTCTTCTTGTTCAACAATAGGGTATGCCTTAGGTTTACTGACCATCGCGATCGTTCCAGGGCATGTGATAGTTGTACTACGAAGAAATGTAGTTGATCAGGCTACATTCATCCCTAATACAACTGTGAACAGTCCTGGCTTAACTGGGATGTCAGGTTCTCTCAATCATCTTATTTGATTTGTTATTATGTTCATTTTTCTAAGTCGCACAAATAAGAGTGTTTATTAGCACATTTTATTTGTTTTGTTCAGAGTTATTTAGTCCCTTGCTGGGTTTATAGTTGCATATCAATGTGTGGTTAGATATGCCAGTTCACTATAAACAGAGCTCTGATACCAACATGCCACACCCCCGAACCAAACGGCGGAAACGTCTGAGGGCTCACGTGACTTAAATTGAAATATCATCACAATGAATATACATGAAACATGACACGTTCATCACCAAACATTACATAGTACAACTGGCATTGTTTACATCAAGTACATGGTTTACATTACATGATCCCAAAATATAAAGTGTTTGGTGATTAGCAACTACAAAAGAAACTTTCAACATACTGGATGCTTCCTTGTTCTAACGATTACCTGAGAATACAAGTTATTTTGAAAACGGTCAACATATATAATGTTGGTGACTTCATAAGTGTGTTTGATGTAAAATAGTTTATATCGTTCGTAAAACCCAGAAAATCCGATATTTTCTGTAATAAAACTTGTCATGAAAATGTGTGTGATGATCCTGTAAGTATATGCGTGAATGATTTCAAAACGTGTACAAATGAGTAGTTTTGCATTATAGTTTTTGAAAGTACAAGTGAATAAGATTGGTTTCCCCGGAAAACCCGATGTTTTCCGATAAAAAGTTATGATTGTTTTGTATTATTGTATCGTCACATCGAATGAATATGATTTCCCCTGATTACTTAAATGATATCGGATTTCTATGTGAGTCGTTATAACCATGCATGATAATGACTAGTTCGTCTGTCTTGGCATTCTAATGAACACCGGGATTGATCTTAAGATTTTGTCACCCTAGACTGGCCGAGTCTAACTGTAGCGAACAGCTTAGGTATGGGGGAGTCGCCCCCGTATAGATCTATACACAAACTCTCGCTCTCCTTCCAGGAGACTTTGATTACAACTACAGACTACGACTGACACTTATTGGTGTCACCCGTTATTACTCACTTAATGCACATGAATTTGATTAACCTTGATTAATGACCTGATTTCAGTTTACTTGAAGTGAAGGTAAGCCTAACAGACGAGGAGAAGAGGACTACTAGGCCCTACTAATTTCGTATGTTATTTAAGGCTGTCGAGTATACGAAAGGCACGTTGGCGCATTTCGCATAGGATTTATTTGGACCTTACTAGTAATGCTAATGGGCCACTGAGGCCCAATAGCAGGTAAAAACCATTGAGGGTCCCTTAAGCATGTAATTGGGTCACAGGAGGCCCAATAACATGTGTTATTTATGTTGGGCCCAAAAGTCATGTTAATGGGTCACGAAGGCTCAATAAGCATGATTAGAATCTCTCAAGCCCAACCATTAGAATGTTTACTTGTTTTGTGTAGTATTTGGTTGCGAAGTTGTTTAATCGATATGTCGTAAAAATCACGAATTTGTTTTATAACGATTCATAGATTTATAAAAATAATTATTTTTCTATTTAAAACCCATAAGTTATAAAGTTTTGTATATTTTGACCCAATTATTTTATTATTAACATAATTGACCAAAAATATTAGTTTGACCTATTCAGCCCTTATTTTGGTAAAGCTGGCAATTTTTAGCCCTTTTTATGAAAAATAACATATTAGGTCCTTGAACTCTTTTTCTTGACATTTTTGGCCTAAACACTTAATTAAATAATGTTTTAAGCCCAAAGTTTTATTTTGGATAGTTTCAGCCCCTTAGTTAGAAGATTTGCATTTAAATCCACACTTTTCGCATTTTTTACACTTTTACCCAAAATCCAAAATCTTTGCATTTTTAGTCCCTTTTGATAAATAAGGCCATTTTAACCGCTGAAATAGGTTTATTTATGTTTATAGCCCCTGTTTTGAGAAAACTTTCCATTTCAGCCCCTTAAAACCATATTTTTCGCAAATTTGCGCCTATGGGTCGAAAAGCCCAAAATTTTAGCCCAATAGGCTAAAATTTACATTTTTTGTCCTTTGAAATGCATAATGTTCATAAAAACTTCTATTTTAACTGTTTTGACATTTTGAGCCTTGTAAAAACCGTAAATGACAACTTTTTCCCCAACTTTTGTTTATTTGACAAAAATAGTCCACTAATGAGTTTTATGTTGTAACATGCTTATTATAAACCTCATATGGTAGTTTTTCTTAACTTGTTAAGTGTAATACATCCTAGATCACATATTTTTCCTTCTTTAACTATAGATCTCGAAATATTTTTCATTTTTGGCACATATTTACCACATAAACACAAGAAATCACACATAACATACAAATACACATAGATCTACATATTTTACTTGTATTCTCCCCCATAAAACATGTGAAAACCGAAAATAGAGGGGTATGAACTCACCTTGCTTAGTTGTTTCGGTTTTTGAAGAAGGTAAGAAGAAGACTTTTGGTCCTAGCAACACCTTGATGTGGATCTCGAACTTGAGGTGATTCTAAGAGTATGATTACCAAAAATGTTTAAGAGAAGGGATCTAATCATGAGAAAAGAGTTATATAATCCTTGGATATGTATAACTTACCAAGAAGTGATGATATTCTCTTGAAATCCTCTTGGTGCACAAGCAAAATTTCGAGATTTTGGAGTGGGAAGGAGGAGAATACTTGAGAGAGTTTGGAAGAAGTTTGATGTTGTGAGTGTGTGTGTTTCCTTGTGCTCTCGGTCGAAGAAGAAAAAGAGAAGGGAAGAGAGAGGTGATGAAATGACTATCATGGATATATGTTGGATTTTTGCATGGAGGTATGGGGTGTAATAAGGAGGTGGCACCTCCAAGGTAACCCTCCCTAATTATATCTTTTTCCCCCTTTTTTTTGTTTTCTACTTGGGCCGAGAGAGAGAGAGAGAGAGAGAGGGAGGAGAAAAGATTTGGACCTTAGTGTTTGAGTTTCGTAATGTGAAGCCCAAATTGATAGTTTTCGGCCCATTGGGCCTTTGAAGTGGATTACGGCCCAATCTTGCATGAAAGAATGGATTTGTGGCTCTTTAGGGCTTATTGGATTGTTATGGCCCAATAAGGCCCATTAAAGGTAAACTAGTCCATTTTAGACTTATAAAGCCCAAAAAGGTTAAGTCTCATGAAAGTGGGTCCAATGAGAGCCCATTTAAGAGTTCTGAGCCCAATGTAGTCAAATTGGAAGTTTATTGGCCCATTAGGCCCAATAAGGAAATCCTAGTCCATGTTGGACTTAAACCGGGATTTCTAGGGTTTTCGACTTTACTTGATGAATCTAGGTTTTAATGTGCTTCCATAGGTTGAACTTCAAGCATAACATGAATTAGGGTTTACGAGTTTACAGTAGATAATGTTTACAAGAGTACATAATTTCCTAGCTAGAATGTTAGTTGTGACACACATATATAAGAATGAATGATTTACACAATCAATCCCTATATATTTTATTAGTCTCTTTTGATCACAAAATTAATTCCAAATTAATTCTTGATCAATACTAATTAAATAATATGATTTCATATTAATATATTAGAACTTATAATATATTAATAAATCATAAACATCATTTTCTCACAAAAGTCTATCCAAATTGTTCCGATGTCATGCAACCCAAATGGACCATGTCAAATCGGGTCAAGTACATACCAATTATAGTTATGGACTTAGACATTAATCCAACAGTTATATGTGAGCAATTGTCATTTTAAAGTCATAACTTTGTATAATTTATGATTTTATGCAAAATAGTTAAATTATTAATTTCAGTATAATGTTAAACGGTTAACTTAAATCAAAATTTCATTTAAACTTAAAAAAATCGAGAGACTATTCTATAAATAGCTAAAAGTTATAAATAATAGTGTTAAACCTAAATTGCAATCCTAACTTAACAAAAAAAAACAATGAAACTATTTTTTATAATCATTAAGAACTTTCAAATAAGTAGCTTAAATATAACTTATATTAAAAATAGTTAAAAGTAATAATATATAAAAATTTATCATGTTATATTTATAAAAAAAATAATGTTTGTTGTTCTAAATAATTACAATCAAAGAAACTAACAATATTCATCAAATAAATTTTAAAAAATTTAAATTTCTGAAACCAAATTAAAATAATTAAGAGTTTCCAAATACGTTATTTAAAATAACTTACAACAACAATAGTTAAAAGTAACATTATATACAAAAATTATATTGTTAACTTTAAAAACAAAAACATTGTTTGATGTTTTAAATAATTATAATGATAGAAATTAAAATGACAAACAAATAAACTTTTTAAAATTAATTGGTCATAACAACAACTATAAATATCATTAAACCATATATTATATTTAATTTTATTTACGAGTAACCCGAATGTAGAGGTCATTGACACAACTGAGATTATAGAATTTTAAAAGATATCTATATTATCATATAATTCAAAACAAACAATGTTTATACCAACTTATTATAAGATTTATTATATAATAGTAAACAACAATGTCATTAATATATTTATAAATATTTCAAATATATTGTTGTATTCTGCGCAACTTGCGGGTATTCGCCTAGTTTAGTATAAAGGGTAGTTTGTATGTGTTTAAAACTGAAAGGAATGTGCAACAAAAATAAGAAACGAATTTAGATTCTCATCAACAAACTACGATGTGGCCAAGAACAGACCACGACGTGGTGATAAAAGCATTCGTGATCCAAGTTCAGTATCGACCGAGCCCATGACGTGGTGGAGGACCAGCCACGACATGGCGAAGAGGCAGAACATCCAAAATGTTGTTTTTCAAGGAGAAACATATTCAAATTTTATCAAGGAAAATTTATAGACTTTTAATACATTTTAAAACATAAACCCTATACGTACAAACCCTAACATACTTGTCAATAGGGATGGAAACGGGGCAGGTTTGGGATGGCTTTTGGTAATCCCGACCCCGTCCCCGAATATGAAAACCGCTTCCATCCCCGGCCAGAACCCCGACGGATACCCGTTTACATAACACTATCGGGTTTGCGGGTATCCCCGCAGGGTATCAGAGATCCCCGTTTAACATTCAAATCAGGAATAATTTTAATGCAACATACAAAACCATTACAGACTTAATGATTCAAGCATAAATCCATATCCATAATAATTTTGATAATTTATAAAATCATTAAGAGTACACATATTTATTTTATAACTCTTACATTGGCAGTATGAAGAAAAAAATGGCTAAACACTACCATTACAAATAAAACGAAAAGCTATCTCAAGAAGTAACTTCAATCGTTCACTGCCAAAATTCTTATGCTGTATAAGAGAACTTTTCCTTAATCAGCCGTAAGATGAAATTCTTTCAATCCATAACACAAAACCCTTAGGTTGTCTCTCATTTCAAAACTTCAGAAGTACCCATGCGAAGAGTACCATGCCATTCTAGCCTACTCAGTAGACAGAAAACTTCAAACAAAAAGCACCGAAGTAGTCTTAGAAGTCAGTAACTACCAAAGTACCTCAATAGATCTCATAGGAAAATCATCGAACCATAGGTCAAGTTCAAGAATAGAGACTAAGAACTCATTGATTTAATTTATCGCTGCTAAGTGTATACACGAGAGTGGTATATAAGTTAGACTTAACAAGATTAAGGATGTGTGATTCCGCCCTATCTCATGTTCCTTGTTTGGTTGTGGACCTGGAGCAGAGTCACCCATCCGAACGTTTTGTGAAATCTAGATTATATACGACTTGTATACACGAGGTTATGGTGGATGAGCCAAGTATGAGTCTGATCATGAACTTCGGAGCAAAAGCCAGCATCATGTATTCTACCAGGTGGAATTCAACATGAGACCACGATAGTGGGTCGAGCTACTAAATGACTACGAATTTGAAATTCGTTATCATCTCAACAACGCCAATATAGTAGCTGACACCCTAAGTCGGAAAGAGTACCCAGGTCATGGTGCCAATCATGGACTATGATAACCCTTTCAAATCTCTCCACACAAAGTAAGGAGGCTCAACAGGAAGCCTTGAAACCTGAAAATGTGGCAAGTAGAGAAGATAACTAGAACGTGTGAGTGCACGGTATGCCAATATCTGTTATCTCCACTGAGATAATAGAATCATCTCCCAGTTCAAGCCGTCACTCAAAAACCTCTACGAACTAGAGTAGTCATGATTCTATGGGATTGACTATGGTAAAGAATGGGATATCCATTTACCAATTAGTCGAGTCCTTTAACACGCTAGCATTCAAGTTGCTCCGTTCGAAACCTTCTATGGTCACAAGTACAGATTCTATCTGCACTGGACTAAAGTAGGTAATAGGCAAGTAGCTAGAGATCCAATTTCCACACAGCACCCTCGCTGATCTGGAATTCATCCGAGAAACTACCAAAAACAAAATACGAATCGGGAAACGCCATAAAGCTTCCAGAGTTAACCAGAGAAGCTACGGCTTCGATAAAAGAAAACCCTTGGAATTCCAGGATTGATGACCTTGTCATATGAAGGTCTCACTCAGGAAGGACAAGATGCGCTTGAGAAAGCGTGAAATACAAAACTCGAAGTACGTAGGACCATTTGAGGTTATTACCAGAATTGGTCTTGTACTTTTAAACTTAAAACCACCACAAAAACTTAATAACATTCATCCCATCTTTCACATATCTAATCTAAAGAGGTGTCTGTCCAATAAAACACTTGTTATTTCACTCAATGAAATCAAGTCAAATAAAAGTCTACACTCTGTAGTAGAACCAATGAAAACCATGGATAGGGAAATCAAAAGAACCAAGCAAAGTCTTATCCCGTTAGTGAAGGTTCGCTGGATTACAAACCAAGGACCTGAATTCACTTGGGAAAGGAAAGATTAGACCTAGTCCGTGAGTATCACTTTAGACTTAATTTCGGGACGAAATTCCCTCTAACGGGGGATAATGTGACACCAGTCAAATTTTGGTCAAAAATTAATTGATCAATAATCGTAATTGGGATGAACCAAGTGGTAGAGTTTGTAACAAGGTTTCCAAAAACATAAAGAACATTGAAATCCGAGTTATAACGAAGAAGTTATGACCAATCGAAAATCCGCGTCAAAACCGGTAAAACACTATTCAGTGTAAAAAGTGAATTTTCGATAAAAGGATTTTTAGCCTTAACAATCTAAATGAAACTTGTAGAAAATGTTAAACCGAGAACTTTCATAAAAAGAACGTCAAAATCTGACTTCGTATGAGGAAGTTATGATTTTTCGAAGTTTCGGTTTAGCAGTAGACAGCTAAATGTTGATCTACTCTTTCCAAATAACTTGTATTCTCAGGAATCCACTAGACAGGTACACTCCAGAAGCTTTAGTGAAGACTACCTAGTATCGTACTGCGACTCTTGTCTTCTAATGTACCTACTTCAGTGTTTGAATATGTAATGTTTAAACACTTATGTAAAACTTATACTTATTAATGCAATGGTTGTTTGTACTTTGATTACTATGTTACATGTGTTGTGATACTTACCTAAAGTCCTCCACCCCCGAACGTTTCCGCCGTTCTGGTTTGGGGGTGCGACAGCCTTCTTCTACATGTCCTCCTCTCTGACCCTCATCTGGTGATAACCTGAACACAAATCAATCTTGGAGAACCAAGATACGCCCTGAAGTTGATAAAATAAATTGTCGATCCTCGGAAGCGGGTAACAGTTCTTCACCGTTATCTTGTTCAAATCCCAGTAGTGAATGTACATCTAATGTGTCCCATCTTTTTTCTTCACAAATAAAATAGGCACTCCCCATGGTGAACTACTCGGCCGAATAAATCCCTTGTCAAGCAGCTCCTGCAGCCGCGTAGACAACTCCTGCATGACTGGAGGTGCTAGTCTATAAGGTACCTTGGCTATCGGGGCCGCACCTGGAATTAAGTCAATCCGAAACTCCACATGTATCTCCGGATGCACTCCAGGAAAGTCCTCTGAGAACACATCCAGGTACTCCCGAACAATCGGTACATCATCTATGGTCATCTCACCCTTCACCTGGGTATCTGTCACATAGGTTACAAACCCGGAACATCCATGTTGAAGATAACTCCTAACTCTGGCTGCCGAACATAGACTCGGCCCATGTTGAGCACCCTCACCGTGGATCACCAAATCTCCCCGACTTGGGGTCCGTACACGTACCAACTGAAGCCCATAATCAATCATCGCCCCATTAGGGCTCAACCAATCCATCCCCACACTGACCTAGCTCTCACGTAGGGGAATCAGAACCAAATCAATCGAGTACCGCTCACTGAATAACTCTAAAGTGAATCCCCGGTGAACCCTCGACACTTGCATTGGATGGTCATCCGCAATCTCAATCTCTAGTGGATAATCCAACTCTCCAAGGACATCGTCGAACCTCCTGCTAAGCGCAAGGGATACAAAAGAACAGGTAGCCCCCGAATCGAACAAGACCAACGTATGAATACCATTCACAAGGAACGACCCTAATCAACAATACAAACATATAAGTAGGAAAAATAACATAAATAAGAAGATAAGGAGAAAATACATACCAATGACCACATCGGGTGTTGCAAGAGCCTCCTCAGCAGTCAGCTGAAATGCCCTGCTCTGAACAAATGTAGCCTCCGTCTTGCCCTGGCAGCCATCAGTGATCCTCAGAGTCACCGGAGCAAGTGATGCTACTGGTCCTCCGATATTAAACTCGGGCAGCTGGCCTTCTTCAGGCCCCTCGGATTATATTGGAAGCAAATCAGATCTGATGTCTGGGTGGTGGTAGTAGCAGTACAATCCCTACCAAAATTTCCCGTCTTGCCGCACTTATAGCAACCCGAACCACCCGCCCTGCAGACCCCATCATGTGCCTTGTTGCACTTGCCACAGTGGCCCCGGCCCTGTCATCCCCTTGATCTAGAATAGAAACCATTGGGTTTCTTCGCCGAAATGCCAGTCAACTGCCCATGCTCTGCCTTCCTCTTCCCTTTGTGCTCCATATCAATCTCCCATTCATGAGCCCTAGATATCATGTCGTCCAGTGTCAAGCAGGCGTAAAAACTGACAAACTCCCTGATATCTAATCTCAACATGTCATGGTATCGATTCTTCCGCATCTCCTCATCTACGGTGTACTGAGGTACCAAAAGGGCTCTCTCTCTAAACTTGGCGGTGATCTCTACCATGGTCTTAGTCGTCTGTCGCATATCCAGAAACTCTATCACTAGCTGTTGCACCTCAATAGCTGGTGCAAACTCCAATCGAAAACGGGTCACAAAATCTGACCATGACATGGCCTCAATGGTTGGGGCTCCCAGAGTATAGTTGTAACATCCGGATTTCCAGGTATGTTATTTTAATTATTTATTTTTGAGGATCATTGATCTACTCGACGAGTTGGTGCTATAACTCGTCGAGTAGAAGCGGGGTGGCCACGTGATTTTAATGAACTACTCGACGAGTCCAAGAGTAGACTCGTCGAGTAGGCGCTGTAAGTGGAAACCCTAGATCCCTGGGTTTGGGACCTATTTAAAGGCACTTATAGCCTCATTTGCGGCCACACCTCACTGAGAAGAAACCCTAATCGCCCCTTGAGCTTGTGAGAGAGTCTTGAGCCTTACTTGAGATTTGTGAGTGCATTTTGGTGAAGGAAAGGAAGATTCCAAGCTAGGATTGAGAAGAGGCTGATAGATCTACTGCTTATACGTCCAAGAGCTTCTATTAGAGGTATCAAGTTCGAACCTTTCCCTTTTATTGAGTAGATCTCTCATTTTGAAGATTAGGGCTTCTTTTCCTTTCATTTTGGGACTTTGAGGATTTTGGGTTCATGAGGAGGCTTGAACTCCAGATCTGGACCTTAGGAGGTCTCTAGCACCCAAAGGTTCCTGCTTTATTCAGCCTTGATGGTATTTATGAGTGAAAACCCCCATTTAGATCATGTTCTTGGCATTTCATGCCCAAAATGCCATGCATGGACGTAAAGTTTATGACTTTACGTGGTAAATAAGCCCTTAGTGTATGGATCTGGAGGTTGAGGAAGTATTCCGCCTTAAAATCGTCTGAATGCAAGCTGAGTCTTAATAGACTCGCCGAGTTGATGAGCCGACTCGGCGAGTAGCTTAGGGTTTGTCCCGATGAGTTGAATCATGTGATAGCTCGACGAGTTAGGGGTTAACTCGACGAGCTGGGTCTTCCTGAGTTCACTGAGAATCGATGGGACTCGACGAGTCGCACGAGTGCACTCGGCGAGTCTGGTTAGAGTTCGACCGTTGACTGGAGTTGACTTTTGTTGACTTTTAGGGTTGGTCAGCATTTGGATAATTGGACCATTGGACGGGTAAAATGGTCTTTTTCCCTTCTGGGAGATTATAGGAAGGGATTAGTCTAGCCTATGAGAATCGTTGTTAATTAGAGATAAGTTACTTTATGTGATTAGGCGGAGGCTAGATCGGGGATATCGAGCACGAGAGTTTACTAGACATCATACGAGGTGAGTCTTCTCACTATACCTTACCTAGAGTGGTAATTATGTGTGACCGGAAGGTCTTATGTGCTATGACGAGTATGCGATATATGTTTTTATGTGATATGTATGTTATGAGTAGTATGGTATGGACCGGAAGGTCAACAGGGTATGGACCGGAAGGTCAGCAGTGGATGGACCGGAAGGTCAATATGGTATAGATCGGAAGGTCGACAGAGTAGGACTGGAAGGTCTACTCAGATTGTGGGACCGGAAGGCCCCTGAGACACATTGACCAGAAGGTCTCGTAGAGCTACAGCCTCGAGTGGCTTATGTGTTGTATGTAGTATTTTGGGGAACTCACTAAGCATTTATGCTTACCGTGTTATGTGATATGTGTTTCAGGTACTAGCGATGATCGCGGGAAGGCGTCGGCATGATTTGTACACACTGATAGAGGATTTTGTATTTGAGATTCTGGGATGTGTTTTACCGTGATAACATTTGATACACTTATGTTTGAGATAATTTAAATGAGAAATTTCATATTTGAAAAATGAAATTTTTTTTTGAAAATTCACGTTGTTACAATAGCCAACCTCCTCCCACCAATCCCGAGCTCGCTCCCTCAGACATCCTATAGAGAACCTCACCTTCGACCCCTCGGGGGAGAAACTCATCATCTGGTCACACTCAATATGTTCTAGCTAACACCTGGCGATAATAAGGTCCTTCACCCCAAAAAAGTCTGGTACCCCACATCCTCTAAAATCCTTGAAGGAGAGAGTGTGGGCCCCAGACTGGCTAATGGCCAAATTGGCCCTTAAGATCCGAAGGCGGTCCTCCATCAACTCAATGATACCCTCCTTGATCGACCCAAACATTACCGGGGCCACATCAAGGATGCCTCTAGTAACCTATGACGTAATGAACTCGTGTAATCCCTTATCAATTAGTTCGGTACTCGTGCCTGAACCGGATCCAGATCCTAAACCCCCTGCTCCATTGCGTGTCATCACCATGCTGAAACATAACACATAAACAATCAGTATACACATGATGAGGTTCACACTCTTGAGTTTCCTGGATTCATCATGGTCTTCCTTGTATCGGGTATAAATCCTATGCTTCTAGTAGTACGGGCCCAATACTACCTTCCATACCAATCTATACCCTCCCCATAGACTAACTCGAATCCTCCAAGTCACTCCCTTCTATCTAATACTCCTATCATAATAAAAAGCATACTACACACCAATACATATTCCAGGAACTTCATAGAGTTCCTTTCCTCACTACTCTCTACTATCAGTTGTAAAAGGAACTCCCACCAACACCATCTAACTACCATACGAATACAATTACGTACTATCAACACTAGATAATTCTTTGAATGAAAGGTCCCACACTACAAACGGTTGGACTCAAACAAGAGTTGTGCAATAGAGTTAAACCTATCCTTCTAAAATAATCTAACCTCAATAATATGTAACCAAACGCATTCATCCACTACTCGGCTGGTACTAATAAAATTTCCTAAAAGCACAAAGCATGCAGCACTCGAGCATCAAGCTGTTCAAATTAGAACATAACCTAAACAGGCCATCCTATCAGATAATTGATCTCATACTAGCATGAGAATCTATAAACTCATACAATAGGCACATAAAGGCATCTTTCCTAGCATTCTATCATGCTATCCAGAGCAGATCCTTATCCCTAATCTAGCATGCAATTCTCATATCATAGCGTAAAACATATAACATGTATGGGTATTTTAGGAAGACTTACTTGAGCTGGGCTGATTACACACATCACACCCCTTTCTTTTATTAAAATCCCTTATTTAAAAAAACGTTTCTTTCTATGGAAAATCTACCAAATCCTCGATTTGAGTTTAGGCACACCCACGAGTATACCCGAATCCCTCAAACCAAGGCTCTAATACCAACTTGTAACATCCCAAAATTTATTTCATTTCAAACATTCAATAGTCATGAACAAAACAACCAAAAGTGTATCATAATGAAAATAATATCATAGTATAAATCCCAAAATCAAGTAACTGCGGAAAACATGGGCAGATGTGGTGCGATTAAGTCGTACCCTTCCCTTTTGAGCTGGAAGTACCTGAAACATAACCCGAAAATCGTAAGCACAAAGCTTAGTGAGCTCCCCCAAAATACCCCATACATACATACATAACAGTCAAAGCAATATTGGGTCTATTTCAACCCTTTCGGTCTCTTTCAACCGGTATCGGGTATGTTTCAACCCCTTTAGTTTCTTTAAACCGGTACTTGTAACATCCATAAAATTTGAGTCAATTTAAAACTTTTTAAAACGTTTCAAACCACATAATTATTACAAACTTGTTTTCAAAATAGTATATTGTCAAAGTATCCCAGAATCAAATCATAAAATCATAAAATGTGAGGAGCGGTACGATCACGCCTTTGCCTTCCCGCGATCATCAGAAGCACCTGAAACAATAATCGATAAATGTAAGCTCGAAGGCTTAGTGATTTACCCCCAAAATACCAACACCATACAGATATAACCACGTCATATAAACATATAAGCAAACAGCTATAGCATACATAATGAGCAATCAGTCTGACTGGACTGACTCCTGGTCCTCAGTCTATCTAGACCGCTCTCCGAGCCCTGGGCACGTCTGGACCGCCCTCCTCGGGGCCTTCAGCCTATCCGGACCGCTCGCTGGGCCTTCGGCCTGACTAGATTTGCCCGGCCCGGGCCTGCAGTCTACCCGGTCCGCCCAGGGTGTCTTGGCCTACTGCACATAGTAGGACCTGCCTCAACCCTTTCCCCAATTCAATAAACATGCGTACATACAAATAAACAAGTAATCATGCAGATCTAACAGATCACTAATCATGGCAACCATCTTAACCCAGGATGAAATCTAACATAGCAACCATCCTAAACTAGGATGAAATCTAGCATAGCAATAATCATAGCAATCATCCTAAACCAGGATGTAATCTAACATAGCAATAACATAACGACCATCCTAACCCAGGATGTAAATCATAAAGGGTCGGCCTTGGTGTCGTAGACCCTGTTGATATAGTGAGGATAACTCACCTCCCAAGTGTCGCACTGAAGTCATAGGCTCAACTCTCAAATCGCCAACACGAACTCCACCACCTATAGTTATCATAAAACCCTTTTCCATAAATTTCTAAATTACCATAATGCCCCCAGAGGTTAACTAGTCAACCCTTGGTCAAAGTCAAGGTCCACAGTCAAAGTCAACAGTCCATGTTGACCCGACTCGTCGAGTGTAGTTCACTGAATCGTCGAGTCCTTCCTAAACTCGAGAAGTCGTGAAATACTTGGTTGGCTCGTTGAGTTCCCTTATAACTCGTCGAGTTCATGCGTGTCCAAAGGTTCGGTAGAAACCCTAGCCGACTCGCCGAGTCATTCGACTGACTCGCCGAGTCCAAGGCAATCTTCATCTGACTCGCCGAGTTGTTCATCCAACTCGTCGAGTACATGACTATCTTCATATGACTCGCCGAGTCGACCTTGCGACTCGCCGAGTCCCTTCAATCCTTCAACCATACAGATGCTTTTTAAGCCATGCAAAGGTTCCAGATTACAGATCCAACCTTCCAAGGCCTGCTTATCACGTAAAGTTGCAAACTTTACGTGCATGCAAAGCTTTAAGGCCCTTAAATGACAAAGCTAGGCTTGCAATGGAGGTTCACACTCAAGGAAGGCTTCAAACATGACCAAGCTCGAAACTTTATGAACCTAGAACCCAAGAAGGGTCCAGATATGAAGTTGCAACTTCAGATCTAGCTCATACACCACAATATCATCATGACCAAGCGAAAACAACCCTAAACCTCACCCAAATTAGATCTAGAAAGAAATGAGGTAAAGGTGACGACTTGATACCTTCAAATGATGCTAACTGAGGTAGATTTTTGATCCCCCACACTTTCCTTGCTTCTAGCCTCTTGTCCTCCAAGTTCTTCTTTCAAAGATCCACTTTCCAAAGCTTAAAACCCACAAGAATGAAGCACTACATGGATTAGGGTTTTATGTACTCTCAAGGGACTGTAAAGAGGCTGAAGGAGGCTTATGATTCTTTAAATAGGGTGCAAAACCCCAGGATTTAGGGTTTCATCTGCCAGCTCCTACTCGTCGAGTCCCTTCTTGGACTCGGTGAGTAGGTCACTAAATTACGTGGACCAATCCACTGATACTCGACGAGTAGGGAAACCAACCCGTCGAGTAGACCTTGAAAGCAAACAAATTCTTATTTAATCAATACCTGAGAATCGGGGAGTTACAATTCGCCCCCACTTGAACTAGACTTCGTCCTCGAAGTCTTCCGCGGTGAACAGTTCCGAATAGTGCTCCCGCACCTCTGCCTCTGGCTCCCAAGTCCACTCAGATCCTTTCCGATGCTCCCACTGTACCTTCACCAAAGGTAGACCTAGCAATTCGTGTATTCGTGTCATGAAAACGTGTCAGCCACAAAATTCACACGATACGATTACATGATAAGAAATAAGGTTTATCTCAATTTTTAAGATATATTCGTGTCGTGTATTCGTGTCGTGTCGTGTCTCTCACAGATTCGTGTATTCGTGTCTCAAATTGCCAGGTCTAACCAAAGGTATCTCCTTGTTCCTCAGAACTTTTGTCTTCCTCTCCAGTATGGCCACAGGCCTCTCCACATAATTCAGGCATTCATCGACCTGAATATCACCCAACGATACTACTGCCTCCTGATCCATAATGCATTTTCATAATTGCGAAACGTGAAAAGTGTTGTGGATCCGACTAAGCTCCTCCGGTAGCTCTAGCCTGTAAGCCACCTTGCCAACCCTGGCAATGATCCTGAACGGCCTAATATAGTGGCGACCCAACTTCCCCCGCTTCCTGAAGCGGATCACACCCTTCCAGGGTGAGACCTTCATGAGAACCATATCACCCACCTGAAATTCTAGCTCAGATCGGCGTCTGTCGGTGTAACACTTTTGCCGACTCTGAGCGGTCTGCAGTCGCTGCCTAATCTGTTGAATCTTCTCGGTAGTCTGCAAGACTACTTCCGTCCGTCCCATCATCCTGTGCCCGACCTCACCCCAACAAACCGGGGTGCGAAATCTCCGCCCGTACAACAGCTCGAAAGGCGGAGTGCCAATGCTAGAATGGTAGCTGTTGTTGTAGGCGAACTCTGCAATGGGTAGGTGGGAATCCCAGATCCCACCGAAGTTAATAACACAAGCCCTCAACATGTCCTTGAGGGTCTGAATGGTCTGCTCGCTCTAACCGTCATTCTGCGGATGGAATGTTGTGCTGAAGTGCAACCGCGTGCCCAGCTCCTCGTGAAACTTATGCCAGAAACGGGAGGTAAACCGAACATCCCGGTCGGAGACAATGGAGACCGGAACCCCATGGCGAGCCACGATCTCGCGAACGTACACGTCGGCCAATTTCTTGGCCGATGAGCTCTCCCGTATGGCCAAGAAATGGGCACTCTTGGTCAATCGATCCACGATGACCCATATAGCATCAAACCCCTTCGCCGTCCTCGGCAACTTGGTAATAAAATCCATCGTGATCTGTTCCCATTTCCACATGGGGATCTCCAGGGGTTGCAGCTTGCCATGCGGCCTCTAATGCTCGGCCTTGACCATCCTACAGGTCAAGCACCTCTCGACGTACCAAGCAATTTCTCGCTTCATGCACGGCCACCAGTAGCTCAAACTCAAATCCTGGTACATCTTGGTAGCCCCCGGGTGAATGGAGAAGTGAGACTTATGAGCCTCCTCCATGATTGTCTGCCTGACCCCACCAGACATCGGAACCCAAACCCGACCGCATCGGGTCAATAATCCCCGGCTATCCTGCACAAACCGGGTATTCTCACCCCTGATCCTCTCCAGTTTCCAGTTCTCTGGCCGCATGCCCTCGACCTGAGCATCTCTGATCAAACTCACAAGCAGAGAATCCACCGCTATCCTCATACATATCGTTGGTGTGGAAGACCCAGCTGACTTGCGGCTCAAAGCATCCGCAACCACATTCTCTTTACCAAGGTGGTAAAGGATCTCGCAATCGTAGTCCTTAACTACATCCAGCCACCTGCGCTGCCTCATGTTCAGGTTCGGCTGATCCATGATATGTCTCAAGCTCTTGTGATCCGTGTAAATGGTACAACGGACCCCATAAAGGTAATGTCTCCATATCTTGAGGGCGAACACCACCGCTCCTAGCTCCAAGTCATGCGTAGGGTATCTCGTGTCATGCGGCTTCAACTACCGCGACGCATAAGCTATCACTCGTCCCCTCTGCATGAGGACCGCCCCCAAACCTGTGATGGATGCATCACAAAACACCACAAAATCCTCAACTCCCTCCGGGAGTGTCAAGACTGGAGCCTCGCATAACCGCTGGCGGAGGGTCTCAAACGCCCTCTGCTGCTCAGGGCCCCACCGGAAATCCACCCCCTTCCTCTTCAGATGAGTGAGGGGTACTGCAATCTTGGAGAAATTTCGAATAAATCTCCGGTAGTACCCCGCTAAACCCAAAAAGCTCCTGATGTCTGAGGGGGATTTCGGAACCTCCCACCGCATAACCGCCTCAATTTTGGCCGGATCGACCAAAATCCCATCCTGGTTAACGAGGTGCCCCAGGAACTGGACCTCTCGCAACCAAAACTCGCATTTTGAGAACTTGTCATAAAGACGTTCTCGCCTCAGAACTCCCAATAACTCCCGCAAATGCTCCTCATGCTGCTCTCGGGTCTTGGAATACACCAAGATATCGTCAATAAACACTATGACCGAGCGATCGAGCATCGATCTGCAGACCCGATTCATCAGGTCCATGAATATTTTTGGCATGTTGGTGAGCCCAAACGGCATCATCACGAACTCGTAATGTCCATAACGCGTCTGAAACGCGGTCTTCTCCACGTCCTCCTCCCTCACTCTGACCTGGTGATACCCGGATCTCAAATCGATCTTGGAAAACCAAGATGCGCCCTGCAACTGATCAAAGAGATCATCTATCCTCAGGAATGGATAACGGTTCTTCACCGTTAACTTGTTCAGCTCCCTATAATCAATGCACATCTGATGCGAACCGTCCTTCTTCCGGACGAAGAGGATCGGTGCTCCCCATGGAGAACTGCTAGGTCAAATGAACTGTTTTCCCAGCAGCTCCTACAACTGTGATGACAGCTCTTGCATCTCCGGTGGCGCCAATCGGTACGGCGCCTTGGCGATAGGGGCCGCACCTGGCACCAGGTCGATCTGAAACTCGACCTGCCTCTCCGGAGGTATCCCCGGCAACTCCTCCGGGAACACATCAGCAAACTCTCTAACCACTGGAACCTCCAAAACTGGAGTCTGGTCCATGACTCGCGTATCCACCACATACACTAGATAACCTACACACCTGTGCTGAATACACTGTCGAGCTCTGGCGGCTGAACAAAACCCTGCTCCCACTCTGGTGCCCTCGCCATAAACAATCAGTTCTCCCCCACTTGGGGTTCGAACTAGTACCCGCTGACCCTCGTAATCAATCAGGGCACCGAATCGACTAAGCCAGTCCATCCCCACAATCATGCATACATCCCTAATGGGAATCGGAATCAAGTCTATCAAGAAGGACACCCCGAAGATCTCTAACTCACACCCTCGGTAAACCGAAGAAGCAGCAACCCCGTGTTCGTTGGCGATAGAGATTTGCAATGGACACTCTAGCTCGCCTACTGGCATACTGAACTCCCTACTAAACGTCTGTGATACAAATGACCGACTCGCCCCCGAGTCAAATAAAACCAATATAGGTAAGGAGTTCAGTATAAACGTACCTAACCACAGGTACGACAAATAAGTATACAACAGATATAATAAATGAGACAAAGGATAGAAACATACCAGCAACCACATCTGGTGCTGCCCTGGCCTCCTCCGCCGTAAGCTGGAAAGCACGCCCCTGGGCCCTCGGGGGCACTGCTCGACCCTGAATCCCATCAGTAATCCTCAATGTAGTCGGCGCTGGAGCCTGTGCCGGCCTGGCTGCGAGCTGCGGACAGTTGGTCTTCACGTGACCAACCTGATGACAGTGGTAGCAGATCCTCATATCCTGAACTGGGGCCGTATAACGACAATCCCTCGCATAATGCCCCTCCTGGCCGCATTTGCGGCATCCGCTACCAGACCTACAAACCCTCGTGTGCCCCTCTCCGCACTTGCCACAAGTGCGGCCCTGATGTCCCCCTGTCCTGGAATCAGCGGTCTTAGACCGCTTTGGCGCCGGTTGCGCCTGTGTCGGGGCCCGACCCTGCTCTCTCAGCTGTAACTCAATCTCAAGCTCCCGCCGTCTGGCGGCCTCCTGTAACTCCAGAAGTGTATCACAACGCTGAGTCGCCACAAACTGTCGAATATCCGTCTTGAGCATGCTCAGATAACGACTCATCTGAGCTTGCTCAGAAGCAAACTCCGGGCAGAACATCGCCCTCTCAGTGAACATACGGGTGATCTCCGTCACCGTCTCCCGATCCTGTCCCAACTCCAAAAACTCCTGAGCTAACCGTTCCCGCTCGACTCGAGGAATGTAGCGAGCGCGGAACATATCCCTGAACTGCTCCCAAGTAACAGCAGCTCTCTGCTCGTCTGAATACGACCCAGTCATCAACGTCCACCAGTCCTTTGCCTTGGACCTCAGCAAGTTCAGGGCATATCTGACCTTCTGGTCAGTAGGACATAAGCATGTGAAGAAACATCCCTCCACGTCAGACAACCACCTCATGGCTTTGATGGGGTCATGAGTCCCATCAAAAGTAGGGGCTTCGTGTTGTCGAAGTCCTGATACTGGAAAGCCCAGCCGGCTCCCAAAACCCTGCCGCCGATACAGCTGCTGCGGCAGCTGCCTCAGTGAGGGCTGCATAACGATCATCGAAATACTCCACCATAGCAGTCTTAATAGACCCGAACATCTCCGGAAACTCGGCCCGGAACAGAGCAACAACCTCATCATGCAGGATCTCCCGGATCCTATCATCCATCCCATCTGGCCTCATTTGGCCGATAGTCTCGGGCACTGTCGGCGCCCCATGTCCGCCCTCTCTCTCTCCTAATCCTGATCCCGAACCGGATCCAGTCACAAAGTGTCGGGTCATCATCATTCTGAAACATAACACAAGGTATCAGATAATCTATACAAAGAACTGGGAACTAACTCCCGACAAAACCCTAGGAGTTGTGACTTCTTTGCTACGCGTATGGGTCTTGTGCTTTCAGTAGTAGGGGCCCATACTACCTTCCACACCTACCCATATTTGTCTCAAGTATCATCACAACGCCCCAACAATATATATAATCATAGCGAGCACTCAAGCCTTACTCCTAGAGGAAGGCTAAATATCTCGTAATCGGTGGACTCATCCCAAACAACCTACCCATCCATGAAACTTCCACCAACCCTGCAGCACTCGTGTATGCTAACCATACATAACACTGGACCCTATAGACTTTCGAATACTCGGTCCTACTCTAAGCCCACAACCAGACAAGGAACAGGAAATAAAGCCAAACCAAACATTCTCAGGCTATAAGATCTTAATTATGTACAGTCGTGATGCATACACTAAGAAACTACAGTAATGATGTCATTTTCATATACGGAAAACCCTAGGCTATTAGGCATCATATAATCAGGAAATTTCATCATGCAATTCCTGAAGATCCCTAGCCTAATACTAACATGTTGTTCTAATCATATCTCATAACTCAATTAACCCGTAAGGTATTTTGGGGTCTATTCGCGAGCTCCAGCTGATCGTACCCTTGCATCCTCCTTTTAATATTTTAAAAACATTTTAAAAAAAATCATTTTATAGCCTTGTCCTCAGTTTGAGACTGGAGACACATGAGTGTTTCCTCCAATTCACTCAAACCAAGGCTCTGATACCAACTTGTAACATCCATAAAATTTGAGCCAATTTAGAACTTTTTAAAACGTTTCAAACCACATGATTATTACAAACTTGTTTTCAAAATAGTATATTGTCAAAGTATCCCAGAATCAAATCATAAAATCATAAAATGTGAGGAGCGGTACGATCACGCCTTTGCCTTCCCGCGATCATCAGAAGTACCTGAAACAATAATCGATAAATGTAAGCTCGAAGGCTTAATGAGTTACCCCCAAAATACCAACGCCATACAAATATAACCACATCATATAAACATATAAGCAAGCAGCTACAGCATGCATAATGAGCCATCAGTCTGACTGGACCGACTCCCGGTCCTCAGTCTACCTAGACCGCTCTCCGAGCCCTCGGCACGTCTAGACCGCCCTCCTCGGGGTCTTCAGCCTATCCGGACCGCTCGCTGGGCCTTCGGCCTGACTAGATTTGCCCGGCCCGGGCCTGCAGTCTACCCGGTCCGCCCAGGGTGTCTTGGCCTACTGCACATAGTAGGACCTGCCTCAACCCTTTCCCCAATTCAATAAACATGCGTACATACAAATAAACAAGTAATCATGCAGATCTAACAGATCACTAATCATGGCAACCATCTTAACCCAGGATGAAATCTAACATAGCAACCATCCTAAACTAGGATGAAATCTAGCATAGCAATAATCATAGCAATCATCCTAAACCAGGATGTAATCTAACATAGCAATAACATAACGACCATCCTAACCCAGGATGTAAATCATAAAGGGTCGGCCTTGGTGTCGTAGACCCTGTTGATATAGTGAGGATAACTCACCTCCCAAGTGTCGCACTGAAGTAATAGGCTCAACTCTCAAATCGCCAACACGAACTCCACCACCTATAGTTATCATAAAACCCTTTTCCATAAATTTCTAAATTACCATAATGCCTCCAGAGGTTAACTAGTCAACCCTTGGTCAAAGTCAAGGTCCACAGTCAAAGTCAACAGTCCATGTTGACCCGACTCGTCGAGTGTAGTTCACCGACTCGTCGAGTCCTTCCTAAACTCGAGAAGTCGTGAAATCCTTGGTTGGCTCGTCGAGTTCCCTTATAACTCGCCAAGTTCATGCGTGTCCAAAGGTTCGGGAGAAACCCTAGCCGACTCGTCGAGTCATTCGACTGACTCGCCGAGTCCAAGGCAATCTTCATCTGACTCGCCGAGTTGTTCATCCAACTCGTCGAGTACATGACTATCTTCATATGACTCGTCGAGTCAACCTTGCGACTCGCCTAGTCCCTTCAATCCTTCAACCATACAGATGCTTTTTAAGCCATGCAAAGGTTCCAGATTACAGATCCAACCTTCCAAGGCCTGCTTATCACGTAAAGTTGCAAACTTTACGTGCATGCAAAGCTTTAAGGCCCTTAAATGACAAAGCTAGGCTTGCAATGGAGGTTCACACTCAAAGAAGGCTTCAAACATGACCAAGCTCGAAACTTTATGAACCTAGAACCCAAGAAGGGTCCAGATATGAAGTTGCAACTTCAGATCTAGCTCATACACCACAATATCATCATGACCAAGCAAAAACAACCCTAAACCTCACCCAAATGAGATCTAGAAAGAAATGAGGTAAAGGTAACGACTTGATACCTTCAAATGATGCTAACTGAGGTAGATTTCTGATCCCCCACACTTTCCTTGATTCTAGCCTCTTGTCCTCCAAGTTCTTCTTTCAAAGATCCACTTTCCAAAGCTTAAAACACACAAGAATGAAGCACTACACGGATTAGGGTTTTCTGGACTCTCAAGGGACTGTAAAGAGGCTGAATGAGGCTTATGATTCTTTAAATAGGGTGCAAAACACCGGGATTTAGGGTTTCATCTGCCAGCTCCTACTCATCGAGTCCCTTCTTGGACTCGGCGAGTAGGTCACTAAATTACGTGGACCAATCCGCTGCTACTCGACGAGTAGGGCAACCAACCCATCGAGTAGACCTTGAAAGCAAAGAAATTCTTATTTAATCAATACCTGAGAATCGGGGCGTTACAGTACTGGTATATTTCAAACCCTTTCGTCTCTTTCAACCGGTACGGGGTATATTTCAATCCCTTCGGTTTCTTTCAACCGGTATCGGGTCTATTTCACCCCCTACAGCTAAGACATATAATCATAACAGTAAGAGTCACAGAGACATCAAGCATATACAGACATAACAGGTAATTGTCACGAAGACAATCATCATACTACAAACATAGTCTAGTGGCATGGCATTGGTGCCTTCAACCCATGGATACAGTGAAGGAAACTCACCTCAAACTCAAGATATTAAATAACAATCGAGCTGCTGACTCGCAAAATCCTCTTACTAAATCGTAAGTAATAAAACCCTAATTAGAAATTATGTCAATAAGCCAACCCGGGAGTCTAAACCCTAATTCCCGGCTTTAAGGGATAAAGGTTGTTTTACCCTTCCCTTATTGGGCCTAACATACCAAGGCCCAAATCCAAACTAACCCAAAACTACAAAAGGCATTCCAAGTCCAATATGGGCCCTAATTCATAAAGTCCAAACTCAGAAAACTTGTGGTCCAACAAGGGCCCAAAACCCCAAAGCCCAAGATGACCCAAAACTAAAAACCCAAAACCCCCCCTTCGTGAGTACGCTCAATGTACCCTCAGTACGCCCGACGTACTCGGATGCTTCACCAGATCGAGAGCCCAGGCACGTACACTCAACGTACATCTGCGTGCATCTGACGTATGCCCCAGTTGGTCAATTCCTCCTTTTAAGGTCTTAATCAGTTAAGACCTAACGTCCAATTTTACATCTAAGCTTATTAAAACGTATTATACCATAAAGTTGCAAACTTTATGCTTTTGCATGGCTTAGAAATGTCAAATCTTGGGTTTTAACACCCCGTCTTCATGAAACAATCCTCAACCCTTGCATGGTTGGGCTTAAACCATCAAGACACCATTTTTATGCTCAAGGGACATGAAAGGCATTAAGATCTATCATTATAACCTTCTGGAGTAGCTTATACTCTCAAGAACCACCTTAAGGACCATCATATGATAAAAATAAGCCCTAAACTAAATCTAACACATGGAATGATCAAGGTAGGAGCTTCATACCTCCAATAAGCTAAAAATGGTGGATAACCTCTGGATCTCCAAGCTCCTTCTTGTCCAATGCTTCTCCACAAGTCTTCCTCTTCTTCACTAAGCACCATACACACACACAAAACACACACAAGCTCAATCTCTTTGGAAAATGGATTATGGTTTCGAGATATGGCTCAAGAGACAATGGAGGCTAGTAGGCTGAAAGGTTTGGAGAGCTTAATGTGCTTAAATAGGGTGCAAACCCTAAAAATTAGGGTTTGCCCCTGACTCACGTACGCCCTACGTACGTATGGGTACCCCCAACGTACCAGGGGGACTCTCGGCCTCATGCATGCATAGGAGTACGCCCAGCATACTTGTGTCCAAGTCAAGAAATAAATGTGATAAGTGGTTAAGCGTTTTACCTGACAAGTCGGGCGTTACAATATATATATATATATATATATATATATATATATATATATATATATATATATATATATATATATATATATATATATATATATTATATCTATTATATTTACAAGATTACTATCAATGTAAATAATTCTACCATCTGTGTGAATCCTAGGATTTTATAAAATTGTTGAACATGAAGAACAACATATATGATAAAATAATATAAACCGAATCAATCATTGAGGTTTGGCCCCCTTATTAGACATTCCAAGTGAAGAAAACTCATTGTTGTAAAAATTCAAACTAGTCTCCAATTAATCCGTATGCGTTACTTTGCCGACTAGAAGACATTTAGCAATTAATCTTTGCTTAAACAATAAATGAAGTTGTAGAAGCTGTTGAATTTTAACATTTTGAGAAAGTTTTATCTAAATTG
Source organism: Lactuca virosa (assembly GCF_052849685.1). Taxonomy (NCBI): domain Eukaryota; kingdom Viridiplantae; phylum Streptophyta; class Magnoliopsida; order Asterales; family Asteraceae; genus Lactuca; species Lactuca virosa. The sequence continues at coordinate 149,576,400 of NC_136427.1, read as the reverse complement.
AAATTATATGAGGAATGTTTAATGTTATATTAATCATATTAACATATTTTCGCATGATATTAGTGGTATTTACCAATTTTGTTATGAGATTAGTAATTTATAATTTTTTAAATTTTTTTAACGAATTTACAATTTAGAGTCTCTGACTAGTCATCAACTAATCTCCGAATAGGCTGACGAATGCCTAGTTGCTAGTCACCGACTCGATACCTCCTCCGACTTTTACAAGCTTTGTAAAATCTAAACAAAATTAATTTTCCAAAGTAATTCCCGAAATAATCATCTATGAAAGGGATAAGTTATCCGATAGAGTGGGGAGAAATAATGTTGAATTTGTCACTTTCTTCTAAGTTGCAACCTAGCATGCTTATTTTCTTATAGCACTCGTGTCCATAACCATAAATAGAGCCAGGTACTACCGACACCACACTCAGTGTAGTGTCTGAAACATACCCAATGACCCATCAATTTTGGTTCCATGTCTTCGATGAGTCAACTTCATTACTCGACTCAAATAAACATGATCGCTACATATCCTGCACGGGTTTCTTTACTTGGACTTTTTATCTTATAATGTTCAAATTTGGTCCATAACAAGATAAATGTCCATTAATGGAGTAGCACCAGATGGCACCCGTGAACCAAACCCTCCTAGAAATAAAACCAAATATGATCTTATCCATGGGCCCCCATGCTTCTTGTCAGTGGACACAAGATAACCACCCATCCAATTGATCATGCTCGTGAAAAGCTTTTTAAGAAGATTTTTACTATAATTTTACAGACATATTTTTTTATAATTCTCAAAAAAGTAATTTGTTTTTTTTTTCAAGAATTACATTACATGTACTGCTCTTTGGGTCTTGTATTGTATCAAGCTACGTACTCCAATGCATTGGGTTTCATCATCGGGACTAAAAGATGGCCTGGAGATTTCACCAAATGAATCTACGTAGATGCTGTATAGATTTGCATGAAATATGCAGGTTCAGTAATCACCATAAATGCGCCTATTGTAACAAGTTGGTAGTTGTTACATGTTGGTGTGGTGGATATTCACGAAATTTGGCTGAACGATTTATGCTACATCAAAAAAAAATCCACATCCATTAGCATTTCAGATTGTGGTATATATGCAAATCAAACCTCAATGTATATACAACTGAAAAAACTTTGGTTACATATATATACTTTCCAAATAACCAGTGGTTAGCAGTAGAGAGTTAAAGATCAAATGCCCGTTAAATTTGACTTGAATGCATATATATTATTCATAAAGCATTTTTCGTATAAAAGTGAAGATAGAAAGGAAATTTGTTTTGAGGACAATAACGACGGACAAATTCATCACTAAAAATTCAATGACAATTGATGCGTCGGTATGGATGAATCATCATCCCCTAATAAATAAAGAATTTTTTGCCACATGTCCTCTTCTCCTTCGTTTGGACACATGACATTTTCTAGAATTTTTGAATTTTCTATTTTCCACTTGTCATTTTATTATATTTTTCATAAACTTTATTAAATTTAAAAAACGTTCGAAACAATAATTATAAACATCCTATTTATAATAGACTATACTCTAATTTAGGAGATCTAATAAAGATAATAATGGAATGGATTTTAACCTAAATAGTTAGCATAAATATAAAAATCAACTTTAAAATAATATTTGTTTCTTAAAATAAAACCCAATAATACGATCCCTAAGTTAGATAACGCAATAATTCATTTGATAATTAGGTGTGAGACTCATGTATTACATGAGTTTATTTAAAAAAAATTAAATATGAAATTTTAACAATTTGAAAAGTTTGAATTTATAAGAAAAATAAGAAAAAATTTAAATTATTAAAATTAATGAGGCTTTAATGTATTGAATACATTACATATAAACACTTTCTAATAAATACATTACATATATATTACCTTACATATTAAATGTGGAATTTTAACTTAATAAAATGAAAAATATAATAAAATGACAAGTGGAAAATAAAAAATTCAAAAATTCTAGAAAATGTCATGTGTCCAAATGAAGGATAGATGACATGTGGCAAAAAGTTCTTTATTTATTAGGGTGATGTTTATATGTAATGTATTCAATACATTAAAGGCTCATTAATTTTAATAATTCAAATTTTTTCTCATTTTTCTTATAAATTTAAACTTTTCAAATTGTTAAATTTTCATATTTAATTTTTTTTAAATAAACTCATGTAATACATGAGTCTCACACCTAGTTATCAAGTGAATTATTGCGTTATCTAACGGATCGTATTATTGGGTTTTATTTTAAGAAACAAATATTATTTTAAAGTTGATTTTTATATTTATGCTAACTATTTAGGTTAAAATCCATTCCATTATTATCTTTATTAGATCTCCTAAATTAGAGTATAGTCTATTATAAATAGGATGTTTATAATTATTGTTTCGCACGTTTTTGAAATTTAATGAAGTTTATGAAATAATCTGTGAAAATTCCTAAAAAACAAATTGTTCTTGTGGCTCTTTTTTTGCATCATTTGCTATCAGAGTGCAACTGAGATGACCAGTCGTAGAATATCTCGTGTAGGGTGTTTATAATTATGGTAGATTTTATATAGAAACAAAAACTTTTTAAAATATTATATTCTGTTATGAAAAAAATAAACATATTCTTATAGTTTTTACAGAATTTACTAGAATTATTATGTCGTAAAATTTATAAAATGTACAAGGCCCACAAAATATTGGGCCGGCCTTTGTCATTTTCTTCTAGGGAAGCAGCGATCCGTTTAGCAACGGTGTGTTTCAGCTTCAAAACTAATAGTATATGATTCTTCAAGATCATGGACTCATGGTTAGATCGAACTTATAATAGATACTATTAATGCCAAAAAAAATATCTAAATTTAACGAAATCTTGATTAAATTACGGGTTAGGTACAACAAAGTCAGATTGTAATTCTCTTTCCTAATGTGAGGTGCAATATGAAATTGCACTAATAAATTACTAATAAAAATGGTCTTTCCCGGTAAGAAATGTATTTCCCAGAAAGCCCCAAAATCATATCTTTCTGGATGAATGTGCTGGAAAGACAATTATGCACCAAACCCCGCATCTTTCTTTCTTTCTTGGATTATTAATTTTTTTAAATTTATTTTTTATTGAATTATTACTTTTTAATGTATTATTTTATATTAAGAAATATTATTTTAATATATAATATTTATGTATTAATAAATATTATTTTATTGGATTATTAATTTCTTTTAAATAATTCAACTTCCTTTTTATGGATTAATTATTATTATTGGATTATTATATATTCATAAATATTATTTATAATATATAATATTTATATATTAATAAATACTACTTTATTGGATTATTAATTTCTTTTAGTTAATTTTTTTAATTCATTTTTATTGGATTAATTCATTTTTTTAGACAACACCACCACCATCCTAATTTGTTATACAAAATCTCATCCATCACACCACTATCGGACATAAACCGGGTCATTTTTCATCATTCAGCATAGTCAATCATATGTACAATCAAACAACATGATTTCTTTCCCAGTCAGAAAACTTTCCCAGACAACACTTTCCCAGACAGAAACTATCAAAGGGGACTTTAACATTCATCGGCCAAGGAAAGCGGAAGCGATCAACAAGTTGAAACCTCTCTGCATCATATCTTCTAATGCAATAATCATTAATAAGTTTAAAACATATCAAGTTATTTCACAGTAAATATATTCATTGTACTTTGTCATTACCTTAGGCCATCAGTTTTCTTTTTAAACAGTCAACCTTATATTAAACGGGGAACAACTCTAGCGAGAACAAAAAATATTAAAAAAAATTTAAAAGAAATTGCAACTAGCAATTCCAATTAATGTTTCTATATTTATTACAAAACCAAAGAAAATAGAGTTCATGTGTAGACTAAAAAAACATTTTTTTTCATCTTACCACCTTCAAAGTCTTTATCATTTTCAAAACCGCCACATATACCCTAATGTAAAGCATACTATCACATCAATTGCAAACTTCTTATTGGTGCTACAACATAAACTATCATCCGGATCAAACAAAAGAGAAATGAAAGTAAACGGTTTTCAAAACCGCCACATATACCCTAATGTAGTGCATACTATCACATCAAATGGAGATACATAAGTTGTAGTTTATAAATCGGTTGTATATTGGTGTTGCGTAAACATATCAGTAACTCGATGTTATAAAATGCAACATCATATATGATTTGGTATGTAAATGTTACAATTATGTAGTCAATGTTTATTCGTTCCTTTTTCCATAATAGAAAAAATGATATCATTAGGCCCCTCGATGATTTGATGTTGACTGTAATAGTATTGGGCCCAACCAAGACTAATTGATGTGTTCAATTTAAAGTCTACAAGTATTTACAAATCCAGAAATTGGGAAATATAATCTTGAAAAATGAGATTGATTATGATCTATGTCTCATGTCCATACGATACCAGGAAGAATGAAGAGATAGCTGATCACTTATCTTAGGGCCAATAGTAGATTTTAAATCAGAGTTTGGCAGTGGCTTTGGAAAGCACTCTTTGATGTTTAGCTCAAGGTTTATATTTGCAATTGTAGTTATAGACTTATCCAAGTAAGAGACTATTGGATTAACGTGTCTAAGCCATTAACTAAACATTTACATTCTTGAATTAAAAGCAAAGTCTTTTTTGGGTTACCCTCATAAACAATAACTAAATATAATGACTTTCAGAGAGAGAGAGAGAGAGAGAGAGAGAGAGAGAGAGGGAGGGAGGTTGATTTGTTAATTTAGTAAATTAATTGGAAATCGAAATAAATGATTTATTAGTATATTATATGATTAATATATTAATTTGAAATAGTAATAATTAATTAAAAATTAATTGGAATTAATTTCGGGTTAATTAGAATTAATTGAAAGTGTAGGAGCTAAGCTGTAATTACTCAATAGTTGAACGAAAGAGGTTCCGGAACCTTCCCATGGAGGGGGGGACAATTTTGGGAAGCCTCTTGAAGGGTTTCTAGAATGATTCCTTAAGATAATTAAGGAGTTGGATAATTACCATATTTGAGATATTATTGTAATATTCAATTAGGGTTATCCAATGCTTTCTTTATCAACTATAAATAGACTCTTGGCATAAGGAATTTTCGTCCATTTCTTCTAGCTCTCAAGAGCCGAAAATTTCATTATCTGTAACACCCATAAAATTCAAGCCAATTTAAAACTTTTTAAAACATTTAAAACCATTAAGTCATTACAATTTACTTTCAAAATAATTTAAACATCAGAGTATCCCCAGAATCAATCATGAAAATGTAAGGAGGTGCACGATCACACCTTCGCCTTCCCTCGATCATCCGAATATCTGAAACAATAATCGATAAATGTAAGCTCGAAGGCTTAGTGAGTTACCCCCAAAATACCAACCCATACTAACCAGCACAAATATCATATCAATACAAATACATAACAACATGCATAATGAGCCTTCAGCCTGACTGGACCGCCTCGCAGGCCTTCAGCCTATCTGGACCGCTCTCCGAGCCTTCGGCACGTCTGGACCGCCTCGTAGGGCCTTCAGCCTATTCGGACCGTCCGCCGGGCCTTCGGTCTGACTATCATACCCTCCTGGGTTTGTAGTCTATCTGGGCCGCCCTGGGTATGTTGGCCTTCAGCACAAAGCAGGACCGCCTCAACCCAAACCCCCAATCAAACAAACATGTGCACATACATATCATACGCTAGCATATATAACAATCAACCGATCTAACAGATCAAATAGCATAACATCATCCTATGCCCACGATACTGACCTAACCAGGTCACTAACATATGTACAGATAATCATACGGATCTAACATATCACATAGCATAGCAAAATCCTATAACCAGGATACCGACCTAACCAGGTCACTAACATATATACAGATAACCATACGTATCTAACAGATTACATAGCATAGCAACATCCTAAAACCAGGATGCAATCATAAAGGGTCGGCCTTGGTGCCGTAGACCCTGTTGATATAGTGAGGAGAACTCACCTGGCACTGTTGAAGTCCCGCATGTACACTCTAGCTGCTGATTGACAGATTCCCGAACTGTCAACATCAAACAATACCCAATTAATAATTGGGTTCCAAGCCCAAGGTCCAACTCACACCACAAAAGCCCAAAAGTAAAATAATGGCCAAAGCCCAACATATGGCCTAATTTTCCAAATTGGGCCCAGACCTCTACACGGTCTTTCCTTAAGGCGCATTCGATTATTCCAATCCAATTCCCATGGCCCATTATCACTTAGTCATAAAGGCTCAATTATGGCCCAATTTTCCAAATTGGGCCCAAGTCCTCACATGGGCCTTATTCTAAAGCCCATCTACTTATTTTGGTCCATTAAATTGTTCTTGGACAACCCATCAATAGTCCAATCACCAAATCCCACTAGGAAGGCCCAACCCAAAGCCCAAGTGAAATTAGGGTTTTCACATGAAATGACGGCTAGGGTTAAGTGTCCTACTTAACCCATTAAGGACTTAATCCCCTAAGGACTTAATTCATTAAGTCCAATATTGCCTTAGGTTAATTTGCCAATAATTATTATTTAATATTTCAAGTTATTAAATAATCTCGTGTGTGCCGATTAATTCTCAAGAATTAGGGTTTTATGCAATTAGGGTTTTCCAAACCCTAATTAGGGTTTCCTACCCAATACTAGCCCATTAGTCGATTGGTTGGGTTTTTAGGTCACTTTGGGCCTCATTGGGCCCATTAGGGTTTTATTAGCTCAATTAGGGTTTCCTTGGGCCCATTAGGGCTTCATTGGGCCCACTAGGGTTTCATGCATCCCAAACGAATCAAACACACCAAGGCAAAGCACACCGCCACCCGACACGACGGCCGGTGGCGGCAGGAGGCAGCAGCCACCACCTCACGGTGGTGGTTATGGATTTTTCTATTATTATTCTTATACCGATTATAATTTACAACCCAATCTGAAACACACTCACACACTAATATAATAAAACACACTCACACAATCGCACTGTGGCGGTAGGTGGTGGTAGATGGTGGCAGCCACCACCTCACGGTGGTGGTGGTGGCCTCTCCTTAGCTTTCCGACCAAACAGAACACACACCCACACTTAAGGCTTGAGAAACGGTCCCTGCCACCCACCTGGTGGCTCACAGCAACGACATCGACAACACCAATGGTGGCAAAGGCGGCACATCAGTGGATTGCGGTGACAGCCACCATGGCCGGCTGCCATGGTGGTTCTTCACGGCTCCTACTCGACAGAGGCCCACACCTACGAACACAACAACCCCTTGGGGTGACAAATGACGACCGGAACGACAAACTTGAGCCATACGAAAACAGCGGTCGCGGCTGAGAAATAACACCGGGAGAACGGTGAGGAAGACGAGCGGAGGCCGTCGTGGATCGAAGCAGCATTCACAGCCGGCTAGCGGCGCCCTCGTCTTCAACTGCTGGAGTGTAACGGTGGCGGCGAGCACACCTGGAACCCCGTCATCGATTTGTTCTTGCCGGAACTAGGGGCTGTGAAACGTTGGCGGATCGGAAACGGGCTAGGCGGTGGCTTCCGGTGTTTGACGACCTCAACCGAGGTGGTGACGCGGCGCCGGAGGACGAAGAGGCGAGAGCGGCGGCTGGAGGAGGAAGGAAGGTGGCGGCTGCTAAACATTTAGGGTTAGGGTTGGGACGCGGGGTGACGGGTTTAAATACCCCGATCCCCTTAACTAGTTTCCATAATAACAAGTCTAGTCCCTCCCTTCCCTCCTTTCTTTCAAAGTAAATCCCTATTTTTCCTTTTTAACCCCAACCATCTAAAATCCTTACAAATTGAATCCAAAATTTACCATTTAACCCTTGCCTCCCAAAATCTATCTAAATTAAGTCCCAATAATTACCATGCAGCCCCTCCCTCCACAAAACCTTTTCAACTTAGGTCCAGAATTTACTAAACACCCCCCGAAACTCTAAATCATGCCATTTGGCTTCCCGAAACCAACACTCCATTAATTATTATTGGATTTTGGGCTATAATAATATAAAATAATAATAAAATTACCTCTTGGAGTCCCGGGTTTATTATTTTAATTATTCTCTTTTTTTTAAATGGGATGTTACAACTCTCCCCCACTTAAATTTGATTTCGTCCTCGAAATCGTTTCTTCTCATTCCTTACACGCCGAACAACTTGCACTACAATCTCGAGCTTCACCCTAGCCTTTCCAAGGCAACCGTAACCAACCCTCACAGGGTTCCAAGACCTGACAAAAATAAACAAATCCCTTGCAATATGATCATATTTACTCAATCTGAAATCTGAAGTCTCGAGATGGTCTGGCTCCCTGACAGACTGCCCACACTGGATCATTGTCGAATGCATTGAATTTAACTCCCAACTGGCTACTCAACTTCTGATAACCCAAGGTTCCCACTAGAAAACAGAATCACAAATCCCACACTACTAACTATGATCCTTTAGTTCCCGAACCACATACATATCACAACCGTCTCATAAGCACAAATACTCATACCTGGCCCAATCAGCCTCGGGCTGGAATACCAGGCATGCCTACGACGGGTCCAGTCATCCCTAGGATGGAATACCCTCGTATCACACATATGTTTGGTCCAATCAACCCTCGGGTTGGAATACCAAACACGTCAGCTCCACTCAATCGTAGGGTCCGGTCATCCTCGTGATGGAATACCCTAGATTGGAATACCACTATATACATAACTCGGGTCTAACCCATTTTTGAAATCCAAGGACCTATCCTTGCATCTCATCCAAAAATCATCTGATTCGCCACCACCGAGTAGCACTCATCTGAAATTCCGGGTTCCGGCCCGGTCGCGGAGCTAAAGGTCTCCCACATAGTTGCCTCACACGACTTCCGAACGAAATCCTTCCCTGGAACTAGTTTCCACTAGTTATCATGCCAATGCGACTCTAACAACCTCCTGATCCAACCGATCGGATCCATGTGTCGTATCCTATCGTTACCAAATCCACAGCTAAAAGCAATTGCTACATGACCACACCCGCAGTCTCACAACACTCTAGCACTATCTACTGCTAGTGAATGCTACGACTTTCCCCGCAGTCTTACAACACTTTCCATACTACATGATCGCTAGTGAATGCTACGGCTACCCCCGTAGTCTTACAACACTTCCCATACAGGTCGAACACGCACTTGACCTAACACACAACTGAACTTAATTCATGGCTAGAATCCTAACCTGATTTCCCCAAGTTCTGCTATCAAGCACCGAGAAGGCGCAATTTCCATGCTGTGGAGTTTTACCGAACTCCCAACTCACACAACCCTCAACCTCAACAGCCACTAGGGTTGTCTTCCATCCTGAAAACGACGTAAAATTTATCCCAGTTTCAAAATCGATCCTGCTTCTGCATTCCGAGACGATTCTCCCCCACGTAGATTCGACTAAGCCTTCACAATACATGAAAATTCGAGAATTCCTAATCCTTATCACTTCCAACGATCGATTTGATGACAACCAGACCTTTCCAACAAGTGCTCCTTTACTAGCAATTCCCAAACGACCACACGCTTCTAATAACTTGATGAACACCTTCTGAATCCTAGTGAAACCGACAATCCCTAATGCTTGAATGATCCCACACTCAAATCTTGAAGTCCAAAAGACAGATACTCCAACTAATACCTCAGCAACGAGCTACTTCCATTGGCGCTTTCATTCGCCAACCAATAACAGTTACTAAAACCACTTAATCCTGACAATGATGAATAACCATCCTAGGGGACCCTGTCCGCAGACCTCCCATATGATGACCTTCTTCCCCAAAGTGCTCCAACAAATCTCCCGCTCTCGGCTCTAGAAATTATACCATTCAGGGTTCGCACCCTGACTCACTCACCAGCTCAATCATCCACAGCTAAACTGCAGTAGCTGGAACAACCTTTGCCCTAAACCGGGCTACAACTACTCCCAAGACATAGTTTACAATCCCGAAAGTGCAATAGATCGCACAATCAATCCTTACCGTCTGATACAAGAGATCCAAGGCGAATCGGATCTCCCAAGATACTTATGTCACCTTGACCCACCCGTGCTCACCAGCGCTGAACTACTGTCGCCAATCCCGACGACCAATTGACCCCGAGCTGAAATACAACCTGATCTTGGGGTCACAAGCCTGGTCAATCCTTCGAGCCCGTAAACTGGAAGGGCACAATCCTTGCCCTAGAAAACGACGTTCCAATCCTATCACTTAACCATCCTACTTTCAGCTGCCTAAATCCAGCGGGACATAATCATTACTCCTTTCCGGAGTCCCCGCGACTCATATTCCGGCCTCGAGCAAAACCCCCGAAGCCTCAATCTAAAAACTCATATGCTAGACTTTCCCGCTCAACCCGTGGAATGTAACGAGTACAGAACATTTCCCTGATCCCAAGTAACTACAGCCCTCTGCTCATCAAAACATGTCCCGGTACTGGCGAGCTTGACCAGCTCCTTCCCCTGCCGTCTTTACAGCTGCTATAGCTGCCGCGGCAACCGTCTCGACAATGGCAGCATAGCGCTCACAAAAATACTCAACCGTAGCAGTCTTGATAGGCCCAAACATCTCTGGCAACTATCCCTGGTCAACCTAGATCACCTCCTCTCAGATGATCTCACTGACACGATCCTCTGACAACACTGGCCTATCCTGGCTGCCAGCTCCCGATCCTAACCTGGATCCGATCTCAAGACGTCTCGTAACCATCATTCTGGTAAAACACCAGAAGGATCACTGAGAACCCATATAGAGACAGGGAACCAACTCCTAACCCAACCCTAGGGGTTGTGACTTCCTTGCTACGCGTATGGGTCATGTGCTTTCAGTAGTACGAGCCCATACTACCTTCCACACCTACCCATATTTGTCTCAAGTATCACCACAACACCCTAACAATATACGTAAACATAGCAAGCACTCAGTCCTCACTCCTAGAGGAAAGCTAACTGTCCCACAACTGACCTACCGGTCCCACACAGCTCATCCATCCATGAAACTTCCACCAACCCTGCAACACTAGTGTATGCCAGCCATACATAACGCTGGACCCTATAGACTTTCGAATATCCAATCCTACCCCAAGCTCCCAATCAAACAAGAATAGAACATAAGGCCAAATCAAACATTCTCAGGCTATAAGATCTTAATTATGTATAACCGTGATGCATACACTAAGCAACTACAGTAATGATGTCAATCTCATATAAAGGAAACCCTAGGCTAGCAGGCATCATGTAATCAGGCAATGCTATCATGCAATTCCTGAAGATCCCTAGCCTAGCACTAGCATGTTGTTCTAACATATCGCATAATCAAATAATTATATGGCATTTTGGGGTCTACTTACTGGCTTCGGCTGATCGTACACCCTGTATCCTCCTTTACTTATTTTGAAAACCATTTGAAAATCATTTTGAAAATCTTTTCCTTGATTTGAGACTGGAGTCACACGAGTGTTCCTCCAATTCACTCAAACCAAGGCTCTGATACCAACTTGTAACACCCATAAAATTCAAGCCAATTTAAAACTCTTTAAAACATTTAAAACCATTAAGTCATTACAGTTTACTTTCAAAATAATTTAAACATCAGAGTATCCCCATAATCAATCATGAAAATGTAAGGAGGTGCACGATCACGCCTTCGCCTTCCCGCGATCATTCGAATACCTGAAACAATAATCGATAAATGTAAGCTCGAAGGCTTAGTGAGTTACCCCCAAAATACCAACCCATACTAACCAGAACAAATATCATATCAATACAAATATAGAACAACATGCATAATGAGCCTTCGGCCTGACTGGACCGTCTCGCAGGCCTTCAGTCTATCTGGACCGCTCTCCGAGCCTTCGGCACGTCTGCACCGCCTCGTAGGGCCTTCAGCCTATCCGGACCGCCCACCGGGCCTTTGGTCTGACTATCATACCCTCCTGGGTTTGTAGTCTATCCGGGCCGCCCTGGGTATGTTGGCCTTCAGCACAAAGCAGGATCGCCTCAACCCAAACCCCCAATCAAACAAACATGTGCACATACATATCATACGCTAGCATATATAACAGTCAACCGATCTAACATATCAAATAGCATAACATCATCCTATGCCCAGGATACTAACCTAACCAGGTCACTAACATATGTACAGATAATCATACGGATCTAACAGATCACATAGCATAGCAACATCCTATAACCAGGATACCGACCTAACCAGGTCACTAACATATATACAGATAACCATACGTATCTAACAGATTACATAGCATAGCAACATCCTAAAACCAGGATGCAATCATAAAGGGCCGGCCTTGGTGCCGTAGACCCTGTTGATATAGTGAGGAGAACTCACCTGGCACTGCTGAAGTCCCGCAGGTACACTCTAGCTGCTGATTGACAGATTCCCGAACTGTCAACATCAAACAATACCCAATTAATAATTGGGTTCCAAGCCCAAGGTCCAACTCACACCACAAAAGCCCAAAAGTAAAATGATGGCCAAAGCCCAACATATGGCCTAATTTTCCAAATTGGGCCCAGACCTCTACACGGTCTTTCCTTAAGGCGCATTCGATTATTCCAATCCAATTCCCATGGCCCATTATCACTTAGTCATAAAGGCTCAATTATGGCCCAATTTTCCAAATTGGGCCCAAGTCCTCACATGGGCCTTATTCTAAAGCCCATCTACTTATTTTGGTCCATTAACTTGTTCTTGGACAACCCATCAATAGTCCAATCACCAAATCCCACTAGGAAGGCCCAACCCAAAGCCCAAGTGAAATTAGGGTTTTCACATGAAATGACGACTAGGGTTAAGTGTCCTACTTAACCCATTAAGGACTTAATCCCCTAAGGACTTAATTCATTAAGTCCAATATTGCCTTAGGTTAATTTGCCAATAATTATTATTTAATATTTCAAGTTATTAAATAATCTCGTGTGTGCCGATTAATTCTCAAGAATTAGGGTTTTATGCAATTAGGGTTTTCCAAACCCTAATTAGGGTTTCCTACCCAATACTAGCCCATTAGTCGATTGGTTGGGTTTTTAGGTCACTTTGGGCCTCATTGGGCCCATTAGGGTTTTATTAGCTCAATTAGGGTTTCCTTGGGCCCAATTAGGGCTTTATTGGGCCCACTAGGGTTTCATGCATCCCAGACGAATCAAACACACCAAGGCGAAGCACACCACCACCCGACACGACGGCCGGTGGCGGCAGCCACCACCTCACGGTGGTGGTTATGGATTTTTCTATTATTATTCTTATACCGATTACAATTTACAACCCAATCTGAAACACACTCACACACTAATCTAATAAAACACACACACACAACCGCACTGTGGCGGCAGGTGGTGGTAGATGGTGGCAGCCACCACCTCACGGTGGTGGTGGCCTTTCCTTAGCTTTCCGACCAAACAGAACACACACCCACACTTAAGGCTTGAAAAACGGTCCCTGCACCCACCTGGTGGCTCACAGCGATGACATCGACAACACCAATGGTGGCAAAGGCGGCACACCAGTGGATTGCGGTGACAGCCACCACGGCCGAAACTAAGGGCTGTGACACATTGGCGGATAGGAAATGGGCTAGGTGGTGGCTTCCGGTGGTTGACGACCTCAACCGAGGTGGTGACGCGGCGCCGGAGGACGAAGAGGCGAGAGCGGCGACTGGAGGAGGAAGGAAGGTGGCGGCTGCTAAACATTTAGGGTTAGGGCTGGGACGCGGGGTGACGGGTTTATATACCCCGATCCCCTTAACTAGTTTCCATAATAACAAGTCTAGTCCCTCGAGTTCTAGGTTTCTTGAACACAACATTTCGAGTTCTAGGGTTTTTAGATGAAGAATATATTGAAATATGAAGAACATATCTGAAATCGTGTTCCTATTCATTCATTTTTTTCTGCAATTCGATTATGAAATTGTGTTCCTATTCAATTCATCCACCTGTTAGAAATGCATAATCGATCTTCTTCCCTGTTCTTGATATCGTAGGAAGCAATGAGATTGAATATGTGAAGTAACTGTCACGTAAATCATGGATCATGGCAGGGGTAAATCGGGAAATGGGAAGATGGATTTCTAATCGAAGGTGGGAGATGAAGATGAACATACGAACACAGATGAAGATGAACTCGAAGCCGATGAGGACGAAGATGAACTAAAAAATCGTTCCTATTCTCTTTTTTTTTCTTCTGCGGATCCATGTTTCAGTTCTTAAAAAAATTCACATATTTACGTTTTTTGTGGATTTTTTTGGGTTTGAATTCCATTTTTGGTGGTTTTTATGAGTGACCAAAAAATTCTTGGTCCTTGTCGGAAAATAGCCGGAAAATCGATTTGATCAGAGAAGATGACCGAAATACTCATGTTTCGCCGGAAACAACTTCGGAAACCGGCAAAACCCACTATTACTGGTCATACCGGTATAATGTACACGTTTCAATAAATTTAAGGGTTATTAAATCACAAAAAATAATATAATAACCAAATATCACCAAAAGCTAAAATATGTTACCATCTCAAACCATTATCCCTTATTTGACATTAAAGTTTTTCTAAAGGTTAACTTAATTTTTTTACTAAATTACCTTAACAAAATTATGTAATGATTTTTGTAATTGGGCCTATACTTCATACAAAGTCTCTATCGGGCCTAATAGATATAATGAGGATCTAATGATCTTCACAGTTCATGCTATAGTATAAAGAGGATCGCAACACTCAAACCCTAACTACATCTTCCTCCAGAAGGCGATCTCCGTGGTGGCTCTGCTTATGACACCAACCATCTCGGAACGCTCTCTTCCTTCGGGAGTTTGGAGGAACGTACATGAATTGTAAAACAGAGGCACCTCAGAAAGCCATTGTTCTGTATTTAATCAGCTTCTGGCTCGCTATGGTGCCTACATCTCCTTGTTCACACAAACACACAAGCACATAGTCGATGTTGAATTTGATTTTAGTCGTTTTCTCCTAAGTTTCATCCAATACGATCGAGTTATATTTTAATTATCGTGTTATAAAAAAAACCTGACTTTTTGTTTGAATCTTTGAAAGTCGATGGGATTTAGATCTTTTGTCGAAGTTAAAAACTTATCTGTTTAAGATCCTATCTCAAGTATTGTTATTATTTTTTTGTTTCTTCACTTTTTTTTATCAACATAAATAATGGGTATTGTTAAGTTCGGATAACAAATTATATTATCTGTTCGAAATTGATCAATCTTTTCATAGAATAGTTTGTTGAAGATTTTAACATATTCTTTGTTCCTTTTTCCATTTTTCAAAAAATTTCAAATGCTTTAGTACAAGTTTAAATTAAACTTTTAAACCAAACTCATCACTTAGATCAGAGGTTCAAATTACCTGTTGTGCATCTCTAGTTATGTGATTTTAATAATCGTGGTGTTGCTTGATATATATGAGAAGGAAGTTGAAAACTAGTAATATATGGAAGTATATGGAAGAGTTATGTGATAAGAAATTTGAGAACTTATCATAGAAAGAGTATTGAAGTTTGAATATGTCATTATAGTAAATTATGAGTTAAATAAACATGTTAGAATTTTACGGTATTGTAAACAAAGGTTACCTAAAAATGTTGTTATAGCAAAGTGTGTTAAATAAAGTTTCATGTTTTTTGTTTAAATCATATGGGTTTGGTTTACATTAATCAGTAATATATTTTCCAACAATTTTAAACATTTTTTTTTCATCTCGAAGGTCAATGATGTTATAAAACTCAAAACATGAAAATTATAGACCCTTGTGTTAGGTTTTATGTAAACTGGAATTATGTTATTTATGCGCTGAAAGGACAGACATAGATTGACCTACTATTAAGAACCGGACAGTCGAGAGACCGGAGAGATATTGGTTTAATTACAGACCAGTCAGACAAGCATTTGTCTAGTTTTATGTGGTTTTTACATGATTTTTCATGTGGAATTTTGATATTGTGAAAACCGTTAATTTTGGTCAAACAAAATCAACTACAAGCAATCTGGTCAATGAGGTACAATATCTTTACAACTATCGTACAAGTTAGTAAAACATATTTTAGGTGGATGAATCAATTTATTGTGGATGAATCAATTTAATAAGTGGAAATATCATTTTTATTGTGGATGAATCAATTTAATAAGTGGAAATATCATTTTCTTTTCCTAATGAGAGTTGATACTTCCACCTTTTTATTTTATTCGTCCGCTTAAATTTGAAGTGGTATGATATTTTTTGCCCTTATTACTAATTTAATATGAAAGAGATAAATGAGTTATATCTCTCTTTCAATCTTTCAGCCGATCATCTTCTACGTTCCAACCATCATACACTCTCTTCATCCCAGCCACCACACCATCATTCACTTCCACCCACCAACCAACCCTTGATACACCATAAAATTGGCGATAGGCACATCATCTTCTCCTAAGAACATTGTCATCACCGTTAAAATCATCACACACACCATTCCCACGCAATTCCCACGCAGCCTCCACCATCTTTTTGATCAGACTCAATTCAGCACAACCTTCATCACACATGAACAGTCATCAAAGTTCCACTTCACGCCATTACCAGCATCATCGCCACCCATGTTCCCTCTTCACTAGTTTCACCCTACACCAACACCATCAAATCTACAACAAGAAACAAGCAAGAAAATCACCATCTATGACCCCCTGCCCCTAATTGTTTTTCTAATAATCACCATATGTATTAAAATTTGCTGATTTCACAAGATTTGAAAATATTCAAAGTTGCTGATTTGAAAGAGGTTGCAAGAAACTTTATTCAAGATTTGGGTATGGATGATTTCTGATTCAGTCTATTCACGCCATCCAGAAGCGAAGCAAAGATCGGGATAGACCTGCACACAAGGTTGGAGCATCGATTGGGGGTGGGTCTCATTGAGGTGTATCTGGGGATCGATTCAAAACCGGGAGCGATTCAGAAGGAGGATCGACGACTTGGAAGAAGCAACAGATACCAGCCAACCGAAAAGAAGAAACGACGCCCGACGAACGCCGAAGAAGCATCGTCGATTCTTGTATGAAGACTAGGAATCGGCGTTTATTTTGGGAAGAGAATTAGCGTTAGGACGAACCGGTGTTTGGGATGTTTCTATTTTGTCATACTTTTGAAAAATAGAAAAAGGGCAAAAATGTCAAAATACCCTAATTTCAAGTGGATAAATAATTTACTGCAGTGGAATTATCAGGACCCTTTCCTAATGCATTTGCGTTTAGACTATAGACTAGTCTAGTGGATGTGGACAATTGGTTAAGGGATGTTAATACATTCAAAAATTGTTATCTCACATGCCATGTCATTGTGTCATTATAACATCAGATTATAACATCAGATGGAATAAATGGACAACTAGTTATAACATTTTTAAATTTCCATGTCATTATTTCTTTTTCTAATTTTTCTTTTCGATTTAATTTTTATTTTTTAAACAAAATTAATTAATTAATTAAAACATGTTATTTAAATAAAACCTATTTTTTAATTAAACATTTAAAAACATTACGAAAACATAACATTTAAAAAATAATTACATTTTGCCCATAATTTATTCGTTTTCATTTCCATCATACATCAAATCAGTTAAATCCTTTCGAAGTTGTCTGTGTTTTCGTGCGTCTTGAATATCTACGACCTTATGTAAATATTTCGCTGTTCCGGGTTGAAATTGCATGTGTCTGAGCTTCGAAACCGAATACTTCGCAATGTTTCGTTCTTTATCTTCAACCATTATGTCTAACTGATATGGCTGTGTTGCATGCTCAACTATGTGTCATTTCGACTTCAGAACTCCAAAAGCACGTTCCACATCCTTACGTGCTCCTTCTTGTTTTCTCTTAAAAAAAATTTATCTTGGTGTTATTCGGTGTTGAAACGCCTTCACGAATGTGTACTCATTTCCATTTACTGTGAAAGGAGCATCTGGTGCCTTCCCTGACAAAATATCGTCGAAAATCGGTGACTGAACAAAAACGTTCACGTCGTTATTCGAACTCGCAACCCCGAAAAAAGCATGCAAAATCCATAAATCTTGGGACGCAACAACCTCCAATACCAACGAAGGCGTTCCATGCTGATCACTTGCATACTGGCCTTTCCACGCCACGGAACAATTTCTCCAGTTCCAGTGTGTGCAATCAATGCTTCCTAGCATACCCGAAAAACCATGTCTTTCTTCGTACGCTGCATATAGTTGTTGTATATCATTCAATGAAGGTTTACGCAAATAAATGTCACCGAAGGTTTCAACAACACCCCTCGTCAATCTATACAAACTTTCTCTTGCAGTTCTCTCACACATTTTCATATAGTCGTTAATCGAATCAGGCGACTCTCCCATTGCCATAAGGTTAATTGCAGCAACACATTTTTGCAACACTGTGAATCCTCGTTTACCTCTAGTGTCATATCTCATTTGGAAAAATTCATGCCTAAACATATATTTAATATATAAAAACTATATTTGAAAGAAGCAATGTGTTAAAATAATATAAAAGCTATATTAGAAAAAAAAATAATACATGTTTTCCAATGCGTTGACTATTCGAACAAATACATTTTTCCGCAAACGAAACCTTCTTTTGAAATCGCGTGGCTGGTAGACACAATCATCCTCAAAATAATCATGAACTAAACGTCTGTTCCTTTCTTCGCGATCTATGTTTAACGTCGTGCGCCTGGTTAATAAAGGAGTTGGAGCTGGTTGCATTACCACGTTCGTGCAATACTCGTATATCATAGTGACAAACATATCATCGTCGTCACTATCATCGAACGAATTCACTTTTTTTGTGGAATTTCTTGACAATATAGACAAAACTTCAAAAATGGTCCCTGTGGTTTTCAAAAAGTTGAAGTTTAGTCCCTAATTTTTAAAAACCTCACAGATGGTCCCTATGGTTTCAAAACTTTTAACAAATGGTCCTTTTTGCTAACTATATTAGCATTTAACCATTAAGTGAAGGACATTTCTGTAATTTCACAACCACAGGGACCATTTATGAAGTTTTGCCTTATTTTTTTTTAAAAAATAATAATTATTATTTAATATTAAAGGGCCTCACCCTCTCTCTCTCTCTCTCACACACACACACACAAAAACATACACACAAACACACACATAAAACCACCGTTTCTTATTTTTCATCTTCATATTCTTAAAAATCAAAAATCAAACTAGAGTTTTGTGTTTCAAAAATCAAATTACAACATTAGTACAACCATTTATGCAAAGAGTTCTACAGCTCACAAAGGATGATTAATCAAATTTAATGTGATTTTTTTTTATAGAAGTACCCTGTCCATGATGGTGAAATTTCTTGGAGCGCTGGTGTAGATCAAGCTTAGTTTCTCAGTTAAATGCTTGTAGTTATCATCCTCTTCACCTTCAATCTCTTCATCTTCTTCCCCATTTTCTTTGTTCCATCTTTCACGTCCTGATTCGGGCTTCAAAGTCCCCATTTTTCCCAAACCATTCCTTCCCCTGTTCTCCTTTCATTCTTCCATGTTCACTGTTTCTGTTTTGTTCTTTCTCTGTTCCAGTATTACTAGAAATGCAATTCTGAATTAAACCTTGGTGTATAAGGTTGTATTCACAAGTTACAACTAATAGGGACTGGGGTCATTGTGTTCATCAATTCGAGAAGGGAAAAAAGCACGCAGGAAGCAGAAAAGGTTTGGTGTAGAAGATCTGTTTTCGAGACCGGCAATCCCGTTTTTCTGACGAATTCGTTTCTTCTTGGGTATTTAACCAAATAATGGGACTGTGGGAACGGAGGGAAGACATCAATGACTAAGGGAGGGTGCTATGCGACGGTGTTGAGCTCAAAGGGTGGTATGGGAGGTCGGGGTTGGTCGTAACCACAAAGGGATGAGCTGGGGGTGAGGTAGGCTACTACACCGTCGGGATGCAGGCGGACGACGGTGGAGGAAGTCGACTGTGGTCGACGTGTTTTGCCCGTTTTGCACTCTTGTCGGCATCACAGATTCGAAGGAGGAGGGTGGAGGAGGCTGGGAAAGGTGAGGCAACTCCGATGGTCGGCAACCTCTTCTTGGCCGATGGTGAAGAAAAACGGGAAGGGAAGAGAGAGAGAGGGGGGGGGGGGGTGGGGCCTTTTAATATTAAATAATTATATTTTTTTTCTTTTTTTTTTAAATAAGGCAAAACTTCTTAAATTGTCCCTGTGGTTGTGAAATGACAGAAATGCCTTTTACTTAACGGTTAAATGTTAATGGAGTTAGCGAAAATGACCATTTGTTAAAAGTTTTGAAACCACAGGGACCATCTGTGAGGTTTTTAAAAATTAGGGACTAAACTTCAGATTTTTGAAAAGCACAGGGACCATTTTTGAAGTTTTGTCGAAAATATATGAAAAAGAGAGAGAAAAGTGGTGAATAGAGAGAAAAATTGTGATTTTTATATGGAATGTAGAGAAAAATTGTGATTTTATAGGTAAAGTATTATATTTTTTTAAACAATGTTACCGTTAATCAACGATATAAAATGAAGAAATCAAAAAAAAATAGTGCGTTATCGTCCGTTGCTACGAAAACAAACCACTACATAACGGCTAAAAACGAAAAGGGGGGGGGGGGTGTTTCACGTGATAACGCCGTTGAGGCACATGCCACGTCACAAAAACGGCTGTGGGCCGTTTGGTCTTAATGTACTATTGACAAGTTATAACACAAAGTACATTTCTTATTGGAAATTATTGAATATAAACCCTAATTAAGGTTGGTAACATAAAAAAAATCGATAATTCAATTATATATTATTTGGGTATAAATAATATTAATAACATAATGTAGTGGAGTTCATAAACCACATGACAAATTCATAACAAAGGTTACATATTCAGCTTTTTGGTGAAGTCGTCACTAAATGAGACAAATTCTATACCTGACTTAAACACCCATCTTCGTGTAACGTATTTTTATTTTTGATAATAATGATTTTATTAATAATTTGAATTTTTATAATTCAAATTAAATATTTATACATCCTTTATACCATATCTTCTCTCCAATTCTAATAAATAAATAAGTTTATTCTCTTATTTACAAGTGTCATAATATTAGAAATTTTCATTAATAATAGATGTCACCTATGTCAACCTATTAATTCTTCATTTTAAATTTTAAATTTTAAATTTCTCAATCTAATTACATTAAACTAATAATTGATTCTTCATTTCAAATTTCAAATTTTAAATTTCACACTTTAATTACATTAAATTAATAGAGTAGAATAAAAAATAAAATAAATTTAATATATATTATAAGGTGATATAATTTCATTTATTTATTTAAATCAATGATTATAACTTTATATAACCAAAAAAATATCTCTTAATTAATAATTTATTTAAAATAATTGATTCATAATTTTAAGTTTTTAGTATGAAAACTTAATTAGTTTTATAACTGTGGTTCTCACGGGTTATAAACTAGTTTCTTTATAAAAAATACCACTATTTTATAAAAATGCAAGGATTTTTATAAAATAAAAGAGAGTTGACTATAGTTTTATAAAACTTCATAAGAGACAAAATGTCTCTTCTTTTCCCACAAAGTTTATTACCTAACATACATCTATGCACTTACACTCACCCCACCCCCACCACCCTCCCTCCCCTTACCTTTTAAAGTTAACCCCCCCCCCCCCCTCCTTTTTTCCCCTTCTCTTCATCGCTTTATTTTCTCTCAAGAACTATTCATTATTCTCTAGGTTAATTCTCCATAAGTTGGTTATTCATCTTTTGGTAAGCTTTTCTTCACTAATCTAGTGATTCTACATATAAATATACTAGTTTTGTTACAATTAAACACATTAATATGTGTTAATATCCATAGGGTAATTCCATCTTCAAGTGTTCTAAGCTTGAAAACCTTCATCTTTACCTCTTTATCCACCAAGAAACACACTCAAGGTGAGTTCATACCTATTCATTTTCGTTTTATCCAAGTTTTAGGGGAGGAGGGGGGGAGGGGGGGGATACAAGTAAACTTGTATAATAACACAAGTTGTTATGCATGCTTCTTTTTTATGCTGTGTAAAAGTATTATCTTCATGAAATAATGTTATTACCTGGTATTATGAGCATTTTTGTGTGGTATGTTGCTTGAAATGCAAATCTATGAAAAATGAGTATAAACATGCTATATGTTCTTGAGAAAAAGTCACAAAAACAAAACTATAAAAACAATGGTTTTTATGAACATAGTATGACTTTTCTAGCAAAAATGGTTTTAACCAAGTTATTATATCATTTTTGTGGGATACAAATCAAAATATGTTATTTTGGACATGTGTTATTAAACTAATTAAAAATGCCAATGATTTGGTTTTACAAAAAGAAAACTTAAAAACCCACCACTTTCATGCAAAAATATGGCTTTTCTAGCAAAAATGGTCATGACTAGGTTATGGTACCATTTTTGTGAGATTTGACCTAAAATATGTTATTTTAAACTTATAAGGTTAGTTTGACTTAATATCCACAAAAATGTAAAAATAAAATTTACCAAGTTTATAACGCAATTTTTACCGTTTGGTAATGTAAAAAGGGCCAAAACTAGTAAATTGGCTTCACCATACTAAATGTTCATATACTTGTGTTAGATACAAATTATGTGTTATTTAGGGACCTCTAAACATGTTAATTTATATATATGTGAGTATATATGGGCACAAGAAAACATTTATAATAAACTATAATAGGTATAGTTTATGGGTCCTTAACACTATTTTATTATTGTGGGACAAAACAAATAATTATATAAAGATATAATTATTTTACGCTATGAAATCACTATGGAAAAGTAATATTTTCAGTTATAAAAGGGTTTTCATTACACTATACGTAAACCTGTTGATACAATTATGTGATATATAGTCTTCACCGTACCTACCAAAGTACACTAAAGTCTTGAATTATAACCAGAATCTCGGTAAGAGAGCGTGACACTTGTGTATAGATCTATACGAGACCGACAATCTCGCACCTAAGTTGTTAGCTACAGCTAGACCGTCAGGTCTGGGGTGACAATTGTCTAACATTCCGACGCATGAAGAACGTCGTAGCATGCCAACTTCGATTTTAGCATGGTTGTAATTGATGGGTTTTATACAAACAATCCTATATGTGCATGCAACCCTAGAGTTGGATCTATGTTTTCACTATTAGTTATACAACATTATGAACACAAAAGAAACCTAACATGCCCCTAGGTAATTTCGAAAATCATAAAGGAGAATGGAATACATACCTCTTCTTGTTATGTTGTAATAACAACTTGTATCTTGAATCTTCTTGTCTTTGAAAGCAAGTACCACAAGTGTAGTACCTCTAATGGCTCACAAACACCAAGAGCAAATGGAGAGGCAAGAGAGAGAGCTGGGATGTATGAAATTCGGCTCTAGGAACCCTAGGTATCAAGTGGCCGGATTTCTTATGCCAAGGGGTCTTTATATAGGTGTAGGAATTAGGGTTTCAGTCTTTATCCTTATCTGATTGCTTAGCCACCAAGCAGCCCAAAGGATAACCCTAGAAACCTTATCATGGACGAATTCTAAGGCCTTATCCCCTTGAATTCGTCCACCCTATCATATAGGGCATCCTTTGCCCTACTTTGCAACTATCACATAATTACAATTCAGTCCCCCTAGTTCAATTAACTTCTTTTGATCACAAAATTAATTCTTAATTAATTCTTGAACAATGTTAATTAAACAAATATGATTTCTCTTTTAATATATTATTCTTATAATATATTAATAAACCATAATAACCTCTTTCTCTATTATTTCTCCAGTCAATTTGCTTTGGTGAAGGCAACCCAAAAGGACCATGCACAACCGGGTCAAGTACTTACCAAATATGGTTACGGGCTTAGACACTAATCCAACAGTATCCCACTTGGATAAGTCTAGTAACCATAAATGCAAGTAGAATCCGATTAGCAATCATAGCTCTCAGAGACGCCGTCGAACTCTGATCTTATCAGCAACCTGTCCTTTAGATAAGGGATCATATATTCCTCCATTATAGATATCGTATAGACATGAGACATGGATTATAATCATTCTCTCAGTCTATGTGTTGTTTCCCGATTTCCGATTTATGATGACTAACAACAGACTACAATTGAACACAACAACTTAGTCCCGGCTTGGCCAAGCGCTTAGGGTGTCATCACTAAATCATCGAGGGGCCCACAGATATCGCTTTTATCCACTTTGGGTAAAAGGAACAGATAAACTTCGACTCCAATGCTCGCTTGTATCTACTTATCAAATCACACACAACAATATGTTTTATAACACCAAGTTACTGGTGCGTTTACATATTATCAATGTGCAACCGTGTAACACCCACAAAATTCGAGCCAATTTAAAACTTTTTAAATCATTTGAAACCATTCGATTATTAAAATTTGTTTTCAAAATAGTTTATACATCAGAGTTACCAGAAATCATGATCGTCAATCGAGGAAGTGTACGGTCACGCCTTCGCCTACCCGCGGCCTTCCGCTGAACCTGAAACAATAAACTGAAACTGTAAGTCCGAAAGCTTAGTGAGTTACCCCCAAAATACCAACCTCATATAACCACAATCATATCATATCAACATATACAGAACACCGATGCATCTCGAGTCTACAGTGTGACTGGTCCGCCCGCACCAGGCCTTCAGTCCACTTGGTCCACTCTCTGAGTCTACAATATGACTGGACCACCCTCTCGGGCCTTCAGCCTATCCGGACCGCTCGCCGGGCCTTCGGTCTGACTAGGTGCCCTCCTGGGCCCGCAGTCTATCTGGTCCGCCCTGGGTATGTTGGCCTACACCACGAAGCAGGACCCGCCTCAACCCAACCCCCAAACAAACAACCATGTGCACATATAACATATAATCACATAACAGTCCATAGACGAACAAACCGATCTAGCAGATCATATAGCATAGCAACATCCTAACCAGGATACCGACCTAACCGGTCACTAACATAGCATCATCCTAAAACCATGACAACCATGTGGACATAGATATCATATAACACTAGCATGTATACATATAACAGTCAAACCGATCTAACAGATTATAAAGCATAGCAACAATCCTAACCAGGATACCGACCCAACCGGTCACTAACATAGCATATCACCATCCTAACTACCAGGATGTAAATCAGTAAGCATAACATGCAATAATCCAAATACAATCCATAAAGGGCCGACCTTGGTGCCTTAGACCCTGTCGATATAGTAAGGATAACTCACCTTGCAATGCCGGACGGAACCACGAAATCACTCTCCCGAAACACTGCCCCAAACTCCAACACCTAACCATCAATGATCTAATTCATAAATATCCGCTTACCAGTTACTCTCAAAAGTCAAACTGGTCAACCCTTGGTTCGAGGTCAAAGTCAACTGTCAAGGTCAACAGTACATGTTGACCTCAACTCGTCGAGTACCCTCAGCTACTCGCCGAGTTCCTTGCATAACTTGCCAACTCGCCGAGTCACCATGCCACTCGTCGAGTCCAAGGCAATCCTCATCAGACTCGCCGAGTTGTTCATCCAACCCGTCGAGTTCATGACCATCTTCATATGACTCGACGAGTCTACCATGCGACTCGCCGAGTCCCTTCAGTCCTTCATCCATACAGATGCTTTTTAAGCCATGCCAAGGCTCCATACTACAGATCCAAGCTCCCAAGGCATGCTTATCACGTAAAGTTGCAAACTTTACGTGCATGCAAGGCTCTAATGACTCAAAATGCCAAAACCAAGCTTGAAATGAGATTTTACACTTAAGGAGGGGTTCATGCTTGCCAAAGCTGATAGCTTTATGGATTTAGAGACCAAGGAGAGTTCAGATCTGAAGTTACAACTTCAGATCCGAGCTCATACCCAAAAATAGCTTCATAATATGCTAGCTTGCCAACTTGACAAAATTATGATGGTCCAAAGTATCAGAAACCCAACTTTCCCTTTTTCCATGAGCGAACCCTCTTCGTTGACAGGACATTTGTCCCACACTATCATACAAAATCAACCCACTAAAACACGAACACTCATGCCTGACCCAATCAGCCTCGGGCTGGAATACCAGGTATGCCTACGACGGGTCCAGTCATCCCTAGGATGAAATACCCTAGATTGGAATACCTCTATGAACATAACTCGGGTTTACTCATACTTGAGATCCAAGGATCTATTCTTGCGTCTCATCCTCCATTCTCTGATCCGTCACAACCGAGTGCAACTCCCCCCGAATCTTCAACAATACATCCAATCCGAACGCGCTCCTTCAACATACATAACAAAACAATCTCTATGCTCATAGCCTATGAATGGAATACCCTTACGTGGCCCTCAACATAGGTCTGGATTGCCTCTGAGCACACAACATGAGTCTGGTATGCCCTCCCCGACCCTCAGCTCATGACTGGAATGCTCCCGATGACCGATCGACACTACTGTCGCCACTTCAGTTGCCCAACACTCCGACCCTACGGATATCCACTTTCCTCCGCCACTCGAAGGGCCTAATCGACGCTCCTCTCATCAACGAGCAACATAACGATACAAAAACTACTACCACACATGAATCCCAAGCCGTAAACCCACTTCAACTCTTCCTGCTACCATATGACGTTTCTCAAGCGAAGTCGAATCTCCTTGGTCCCAACTTGTCTGACCACAACCCGAACATCGGACACCTCACTGATTACTGAACCAAAACTCACACACAAATGACAGTCCCACGTGTCTTCCCAAAAGGAAACCGACTGGCTGGACCTGCTTCCACGCCCCGCCACCAACTCCTGCCAACATAATGAATGTTACATGACCCACGTCAGCCTCCCAATCTACCTGGTCTTTAGTAACCCATCTTCTCCTTACTTTAGACACGCTATGGCTCTATCATAGATGAAATCAACCCAAGACACATCACAACATCTCAAACCATCATCAACATACCTATCACTACTGGCCCACCAGTACGGCACTCATATCTAACCCATATCACCCCCTTCGGGTTAGAATACCAACATGTCTAATCAATTCAACTATCGAGTCGAAATTCTCAGGGTTTGTTGGCCTACCGCCACAACCCTACCGCTCCCTTCGAGCCTCCGTGCCTACGACTTACAGTCGGCCCGCACCGGGTATCTTGGCCTACTGCATAGAGCAGGACCGCCTCAACCCTATCCAACTGCCATAGACGATCATGAGAAAGATCTAACCCGGTTCCCAAAACCTGAATGATAGGATATTCTAATCCAAAACCTTCCCAAAACTGATGAATACCCATTCGGATCCACTCTCAGCCCCCAACTGGAGTATTACCCGATCCACGAAGATGAAACCTCGGAGACACTTCGAACTGATGAGATCACCAAGATCCTTTGAACTTCGTCCGACCACTAATAACATTTCCGATCAACCATAATACACCGGAGTCCTCAGCCTACTCCAGCAGCATGTTCAATACTTGGGGACAGACCTTCTGATTGATATAGCATAGCAACCTACTCAATACCCGAACATAGATCTACAAACATATACAGAGTCTTCAGTATGACTGGACCGCCCTACCAGGTCTTCAGTCTATCTGGACCACTCTCAGAACCTTCAGCATGTCTGGACCGCCTCTCTGGGCCTTCAGCCTGTCTGGACCGTTCTCCGAGCCTTCGGTATGACTGATATGCCCCACTGGCCTTCAGTCTATCCGGACCGCTCTAAACCGTTGAGCATCTCCTTGGATCCCCTTCCTGATGCTCTTTCCCATGCATCCTGTTCTCACCCACTTGGGGCTTCGAACTCCTGATCAACTCTGTGGACCATATCCCCAGCCTAACCCTAGGCCTTATGTCGATCGTCCACCTTCTCGAAAATCCGTGGTCTGTTCCCTGACCCACGTGTCTACCACATACGCTAAATAACCTGCACTCCCGCGCTGAATGCACTGTTGAGCCCTGGCAGCTAACAAAACCCTCAATCTATCAATCCAAAAACCCTCAGATTCGAGCACGCCCTCGACCAAATATTCGAACTGAACTCGATTCTTGACTAGAATTCCAACCTGGTTCCCCAACTTCTGCTATTAAGCACCCAGAAGGCGTGTTTCTTATGTTGGGGAGTTTTACCGGACCCCCAATCAATACAACCCTCAAACCAAACACCCACTAGGGCCTCCATTCTCACTGTCGGGTTATGAAACTTATCCCTGTTTCAAAACCTCTCCCACTTCCGCATCTCGAGGTAACACTCCCCCACTTAGATTCGACTAAGCCTTCATAATACATGAAAATTGGAGGATTCCCAATACTTCTCACTTCCCAACGATCGATCCGATGACAACCAACTCTTTCCCACTAGTGCTCCATTACCAGATAGACCCAATTGATCACACACTTCTAAGAACCAGATGACACTTCCTGAATCCTAGAGAAACCGACAGCCACTAATGCTTGACTGACCCCACACTCATGTCCTGAAGACCAAAAGATAAATGCTCCAACCAATACATCGGCAACGAACCGCTTCCCTTGGCGCTTTAGTCCGTCAATCACTAACGGTTGCTAACCACTGAATCCTGACAATGCTGAATAACCCTTCTGTGGGACCCTATCTGCAGGCCTCACACATAATACCCCCTTTTCCAAAGGTGTCCCAAACAAGCTTCCCGCTCTCGGGCTCTAGAAATCATTCTCTTCAGGGTTCGCACCCTGACTCTCATACCAGCTCAAACGCCCACAGCTGAACTGCAGCAGCTGAAACAACCTCTGCCCTAAATCGGGCTACAAACTACTCCCAAGACATAGTCTACAATCATGAAAGTGCAATAGATTGCACAACCAATCCTTTCCATTCGATACAAGAGATCCAAGGCAAACCGGTCCTCACAAATACTTATGCCACGTTGACCGTCATGTGCTTACCGGCGCTGAATAATGTTGCCTATTCCTGCAACCAACTAACCCCAAGCTAGAAGACAAGCTGCCCCTGGGTCACAAGCCTGCTCACTCCTTCGAGCTCAAAAAAAAACTGAGAGGGCACAATCCTTGCCTTACAAAACGACAATCCAATCTATCAATTAACCATTCCACTTCCAGCTGCAAAACCCCAACCGAACATAACCATCACTCCTTTCCGGTGTCCCTGCGACGCACAATCCGACCTCGAGCAAACCCCCGGGCCTCAAATCTAGAACTCATGAGCTAGACTCCCCCCGCTCAACCCGTAGAAATATAACGAGTACAGATCATCCTTCCGATCCCGAATAACTGCAGCCCTCTGCTCATCAGAATATGTCTCAGAACTGGGAAGCTCGACCAACTCCTCCCCTTGCCGTCGTTACAGCTGTTAAAACTGCCGCGACAACCGTCTCGGCAATGGCTGCATAGCGCTCGTCGAAACACTCAACCATGGCGGTCTTAATAGACCCGACATCTCCGGAATCTATCCCCGAACGATCTCGATCACCTCCTCCCGGATGATCTCCCTGACACGATCCTCTGACAATACTGGCCTATCCTGGCTGCCAGTTCTCGATCCTGATCCGGATCCGATCTCAAGACGTCTCGAATAATCCATACCATAACAGGGAACTGACTCCCAACCAAAACCCTAGGGGTCGTGACTTCCTTAATACGCGTATGGATCCTGTGCTTTCAGTAGTACGGGCCCATACTACCTTCCACACCTACCCATATTTGTCGCAAGTATCATCACAACGCCCTAACAATACTCATATACACATCGAGCGATACATCCTCACTCCTAGAGGAATGCTAAATATCTTGTAACTGGCCTCCCGGCCTCTCACTACCCACCCATCCATGAAACTTCCACCAACCCCTGCAACACTAGTGTATGCTATCCATACATAACGCTGGACCCTATAGACTTTCGAATATCCAATCCTACCCTAAGCCCTAATCAATAAGAACAGAATATAAGGCCAAATCAAACATTCTCAGGCTATAAGATCTTAATTATATACAGTTATGATGCATACACAAGTAACCACAGTAATGATGTCAATCTCATATAAGGAAAACCCTAGGCTAACAGGCATCATGTACTCAGGCAATTCTATCATGCAATTCTATCATGCAATTCCTGAAGATCCCTAGCCTAGTACTAGCATGCTGTTCTAACATATCACAATATCAAATAACCGTATGGTATTTGGGGGTCTACTTACTGGCTCCGACTTATCGTACACTTCGCATCCTCTTTTACTTATTTTGAAAACCATTTAAAATCATTTCGAAAATCTTTCCTTGATTTGAGACTGGATTCACACGAGTGTTCCTCCAATTCACTCAAACCAAGGCTCTGATACCAACTTGTAACACCCACAAAATTCGAGCCAATTTAAAACTTTTTAAATCATTTGAAACCATTCGATTATTAAAATTTGTTTTCAAAATAGTTTATACATCAGAGTTCACAGAAATCATGATCGTCAATCGAGGAAGTGTACGGTCACGCCTTCGCCTACCCGCGGCCATCCGCTGAACCTGAAACAATAAACTGAAATTGTAAGCCCGAAAGCTTAGTGAGTTACCCCCAAAATACCAACCTCATATAACCACAATCATATCATATCAACATATACAGAACACCGATGCATCTCGAGTCTACAGTGTGACTGGTCCGCCCGTACCGGGCCTTCAGTCCACTTGGTCCACTCTCTGAGTCTACAATATGACTGGACCGCCCTCTCGGGCCTTCAGCCTATCCGGACCGCTCGCCGGGCCTTCGGTGTGACTAGGTGCCCTCCTGGGCCCGCAGTCTATCCGGTCACTAACATAACATCATCCTGAAACCCAACCCCCAAACAAACAACCATGTGCACATATAACATATAATCACATAACAGTCCATAGACCAACAAACCGATCTAGCAGATCATATAGGATAGCAACATCCTAACCAGGATACCGACCTAACCGGTCACTAACATAACATCATCCTAAAACCATGACAACCATGTGCACATAGATATCATATAACACTAGCATGTATACATATAACAGTCAAACCGATCTAACAGATCATAAAGCATAGCAACAATCCTAACCGGGATACCGACCCAACCGGTCACTAACATAGAATATCACCATCCTAACTACCAGGATGTAAATCAGTAAGCATAACATGCAATAATCCAAATACAATCCATAAAGGGTCGGCCTTGGTGCCTTAGACCCTGTAGATATAGTGAGGATAACTCACCTTGCAATGCCGGACGGAACCACGAAATCACTCTCCCGAAACACTGCCCCAAACTCCAACACCTAACCATCAATGATCCAATTCATAAATATCCGCTTACCAATTACTCTCAAAAGTCAAACTGGTCAACCCTTGGTTCGAGGTCAAAGTCAACTGTCAAGGTCAACAGTCCATGTTGACCTCAACTCGTCGAGTACCCTCAGCTACTCGCCGAGTCACCATGCCACTCGCCGAGTCCAAGGCAATCCTCATCATACTCGCCGAGTTGTTCATCCAACCCGTCGAGTTCATGACCATCTTCATATGACTCGCCGAGTCTACCATGCGACTCACCGAGTCCCTTCAGTCCTTCATCCATACAGATGCTTTTTAAGCCATGTCAAGGCTCCATACCACATATCCAAGCTCCCAAGGCATGCTTATCACGTAAAGTTGCAAACTTTACGTATATGCAAGGCTCTAATGACTCAAAATGCCAAAACCAATCTTGAAATGGGGTTTTACACTTAAGGAGGGGTTCATGCTTGCCAAAGCTGATAGCTTTATGGATTTAGAGACCAAGGAGAGTTCAGATCTGAAGTTACAACTTCAGATCCGAGCTCATACCCAAAAATAGCTTCACAATATGCTAGCAAAGCCCAAAACTTTAACCAAATGAGATCTAGAATGAAATGAGGTCAAGGTAACGACTTGATACCTTCCAAAAGATGCCATCTGAGGTAGATATCAGATCCCCACATGTCCTGTGCTCCTAGACACTTGATCTTCAAGTTTTTTTTACAAAGATACACCTTCCAAAGCTTTAAAACACACAAATGAAGCACACTCACACGAATTAGGGTTTCTGGACTCTCAAGGGGCTGCAAAGGAAGTAAGGGAGGCTAATGATCCCTTAAATAGGGTACCAACCCCCGGAAATTAGGGTTTCACCCTCCAGCTCCAACTCGTCGAGTCACTCTTCCGACTCGGCGAGTTGGTCACTTAAACACATGGCCCAAACCCGCTGCTACTCGACGAGTCAGGCAACCAACTCGTTGAGTAGACCTTGAATTTAGGAGAATTTACAACCATAAATTGGTATTCGAGAATCAGGGCGTTACAAACCGACTTGCAGAATACAACTCACACGTCTCGGTTTCAAGAATATAAGATATTATCGTCTCACCAATCACTCGTGATAAAATCCATGAAGCGATCCAAGTGAGCGTGAGTTTAATCCAACACTCTAATCTTAAAGCAGCACTTATGAACTCTGTAGTAAACTTGTGCTATGTCTAAACACTTTAGACAATTTACAGACGAATTCATGACAGTCTTCATTCATATCTACTTCCAAAGTATGAGTGACTGTGGAGGATTTGAATAATCTTTTTATTCGGGAAATAAAAAACATGCAAAGTGAAACACAAGAATAATACTAATCCTATATGGCCCCAAACCTTTGAGTGTAAATAAAACATTTTTTATTTAATCACCATATTGATTACTCATTATTTGTTGTTTCGGGTAATCAACTTCTTACTTGCATTATAACAACAGTTGTCCCATGCATCAAGCATGCACACTATGTTTACCTATGGTCCTTACTTCGTGAAATAGATCAAATGAACACATTTCCAATGATGCTCATTTCACAATTCCTAATCCTAATCATTAGTGTAAGAATACAAATTCTCGCCACTACTAGAATATGTTAGATTGTAACATTTTATGCAACAGTCATTTCGTAATGTCACAGCACAAAAGTGTTGGGTTTTGAGCATTCTAACACTTCCTAAGTGTACATGCAACCCTATTAAACCTTGGATCTATGTTTGTCTAAGATACATGCAAAATATTATTTTCCAAGGTTTATAACCTATCTAGCATGGCATGGGGTACTTTTAAACATAAAAGAACTAGATGAGTTACATACCTTTTGTTGATTGTTGATTCCTTGGAGTTTGAGAGCCAAGCACCAATAATGTGAATGCCTCAAATGGAAATCACAAATCACCACAAACTTGGAAAATGTATGAGAGAGTATACTAACTCTTGATTTTGGCCACCACACTTACACACACCCTAGTGTCTTTTTCATGCAACATAAGCTTGTTTATATAGTGTGCATGGTTAGGGTGAAACCCTAATAACCCATGTCTTTTCCTCTTCCAAGGATCCATGGGTTAAAAGCTCCATGGATCATCCATGGACTTCCATATAAGCTTAGCCCATTAACAAATGAGCATTAGCCCACACCATATAAATACAATAGCCCATGATTTAATTAGTCTTCCTTTTAATCACTAAATCAATTCATAATTAATTCAAGATTAAAACTAATTAAATAGCATGACTTTATATTAATATATTATAACTTATAATATATTAATAAATCGTAAGTATACAATTCTCATAAAATTATCCATAAACAGTTTGGGTGAAGTGCAACCCAAATGGACCATGCCGGGTCGGGTCAAGTATATACCAAATAAGTTATGGACTTAGACACCTTATCCAACAGTCTCCCACTTGGATAAGTCTAATAACTGTATTTGCGTATGTTACTTCAGGAACCATCCAACAATCGTAGCTCTCGAAAACTCTGTTGAACTATGAAGCGCCATTTTAGATAAGTGATCATATAATCCTCTGTTTTCATGATATCAGCCAGACAAATACATGGAACAACGTCGTACTTATTGTCTAGCAGTTTGTTTCCCGATTTCCGATTTGTTTGACAAATAACTAAATTGAACACATCAATTAGGTTCTGACCGGGCCCGGTACATAGGTCAAAACAAAATCATCGAGGGGCCCAGATATCGCTTCTTATCCTCCAAGGACTAGAAGGAACAGATAAACTTCGACTCATATACTTGTTTCTACTACTTGTTGAATTATACACAAAGGCACGTTTTATAACATCAAGTTACTGATGCGTTTACGTGCAATCAATGCACAACCAACTCATAGGTAACAACTCATATCTCTAGGTTTGAAGACTTATATGATATTACCGTCTCACGATCACTCGAGATAAATTCCATGAAGTGATACAAGTGAGCGTGGGTTAATCCAATACTCATAACTTATGAGCACTCATGAGTGTTGTAGCCATGTCCAACATCTTAGACCTCTACAACCAACTCATGACAGTCTTGATTCATATCTACTTCCAACATATGACCGACTGTGGATGGTTTGAATAACTTAATCATTTGGAAAGAATAACCTAGTTATTATGGAAGTCAAAACGTGCAAAGTGAAACACAATAATAATCGAATCCAATATGGTCTCAGAACCCTTTTGAATATAAATAAAACCACCTTTTATTTATCACCATATTGATTACACATTATTCATTGTATAATGTTTCAAATAATCAACTTAATACTTGAACAAAAACAACAGTCGTCCCATGCTCCTAGCATGTACACTTTGTTTTTCTAAACAATAGTTATGCCATACTCCAAGTATGCACACTATGTTTGTCTATGATCTTTACTTTGTGAAATAGATCAATTGAACATGATTCCAATGATGCTCATTTCACAATCCCAAATCCTTATTGTAAATGTAAGAATTCCTAATTCCTACCATTTACCAAAAAAAACTGTTAGATTTTAAACTTATATGCACTGATCCTCTCGTAATGATTATGCACAAGGTCACCAAAACCTTGTCATCAGTCATTATAGAGGATTCCAAAGGAGATCAACTCTATGGAAACGAACTCACATATTCAAAGTACATTGCTTTGAACATCCTTCTTGCATAAAAGTTTCTAACTTTCTCATAGATTCTTAATATCCAACTCCCAATATGGAAAATTTCCATATTCCTATTTTGATTATCATATCTGAACAAGAGCTACCTCTTTTCAGAATATATCCATATGGTCCTTCCAAAATTTAACACTATACTTCCAACTGTCCCTGAGCAACCAATCTTTGGTGAGCCTTAGATAGTCCTCGACAATTGCTTAATCATTTTAGTCATATCCGGTTCTATTCCTTTTTCCCTCTTAATGCTCTAAGCATTTTGAAAAATTTAGAATGGATAAATATTATAGCACATGTGACCGATCCTATATCCGAAGCATATGGGACGCGATTCATGATGTCTCACATAAAGACCTGATACTGGATCAGTCTTTTGCTACAATATTTTTTATTTTTTTTATTTTCCATGTTTTCAAAAATCGACTATGAAGAGGGATGTCGTAATCATAATCGAATTTGAGAACACAATATATATAGAATTTCCTTATGTTGAACAATTCCAACATAAAATTCATATATATATCCTTGACTAAAGATGATTAAAAACTCAATCTAAGCTTTTAGAATTGAAATGAAGTATAATTTCCTCTCCCTTAATTATAGCAAAACAACTTTTTCAACCCCTACAACTTTACGAATTGAAACTTTTGTTTTTCTATAATTAACATTGCTAACTTGCAACACTAAACATAATAATCATGCTCCCACTAACATGATGATTATCAGCATAACACTTATGCTCCCACTAGCTCTGACATATTTCCAGAAATCAGCTGGACTTCTGAAATTTAGATTCGTACACCCTTTCTTAGATAGCTCACATGTGTGTCTAAACAATTTCCAGAACTATGAAAAGGGATGCCATAATCATAGTCTTAATTTTTTAGACCTTTGCCATTTCTCACAAGTCCATGTTAGTGTGCCGGTTAACCACACACGCTCCACTAACGACTTTGAGAATGCAAACATCACAATTGCTATCTACTTAAAATCTTCTTAGTGAAAGCATTTCCTCACCATCATTTTCATGAATCGGAGAGAAACCTTATGACACTTAGATTTTATGGTGTATGAGTTCCTATCCATGTGAATTTGTCAAAACCATAATCACAAGACAAGGTTAGTAACAAATTCAGCCTTACATGGATTGAACTTGTTCAATCTTAATTTCTTGTCACCTGGTAGCACAAGGCCCACCAATGCTTCCAAGCTGTTATGCACACAGTTTAGAACTAACAGAACTCATATGCATAGTCTACTTAATAGGAACAGACACAGAAACAAGAGTTATGTCAACTTAATAGGTTTCAAACCTTAAGTCGTGTGCTAGTGATAAAACTCAGGTTTTACTCTTGATTAAATCTTGAAATCCTTTCAGGATCTTTAAGACTCCCACTGTCCTCTTGACATATAAGTTTCCCTAGTCAAGAACCATTCCTTGACAAAACAAATATTCAAGGGATAGTGCAGATTCTTATCAAGATAAACACTTCACACAATTGGTCTTAGTTGGTCTTTGTCTTATCCAAGACATCACAACTTACCAATTTCAAATGTACAGGAGTAGAAAACATTTTACACTACATTTGATAAGTGTTTTAAACCTTACTTTATGTCACTCAATGTTACAATCTTGGAGTATGACTCTAAGAGTTGTTTTGGAACGAAGTATGATCCATCTTCTTGATTTTAACCATTCCAACAATTCATGACCCCTCATCTTAGTCATAACAATGCACTAAGATGTCCTTAGAGTATGAATTTGTGGTATGGTTTCATAATCATTAAGATGATCATAAAAACATGTATGATCCATCTTCTTGATTTTAACCATTCCAACATGACCCCTCATCTTAGTCATAACAATGCACTAAGATGTCCTTAGATTATGAATTTGTGATATGGTTTCATAATCATTAAGATGATCATAAAAACATGATACTAAAGTACTCTCCCATCTTTTCAGATTTGAGAAACTTTTATCTTTCTGCCAAATTTGATTCTTCTCATCCGTTCTGCCATACATTGAAACTTTTCCAATGTTACAGAATTATACTTAACCTTATAAGTATAACCATATTTACTAATCTTTAGTAAATCATGACAAATTGATCTTTGTGGTGGACCTTGACCAGCACACACCCAGTGTACCTAATTCCTTAGTCCTTCAATTGACTCACATATGCATGTGATCAATGAATTAGTCTCAATTTTACAAAGATGAGAATTCTCATTCATCATACAATATAACTTGTATGATTCCAAGTTTCTGTCTAACTGAAGCTTGGGTGATGAGAACCTTTCCTCATTTGGTAAATTCAGACACTACTACATATGAGAGAATCAAACTCATATTTCCAATATTGCTAGAAACATACAAACATCAATTTTCCATAAATGCCATTGTAAGGGGATATAATATAAAATAAACTAAACAAAACTTTTATTTCTTTATTAAAATGCGGAAAAATATTCCTTACAATGCATCTTCAAATGAAAACTATGATATTACATATTTCCTAGCAATCTATCATAACTTTTAAGTAGTAGCTCAAAAATCCGATCCTCGAACCATGCGATAGAAATCCATCTTCGTGATCAGATTCAGCACACTCTTATTTTAACCTTCCTTTTGCTCGATCCTGCTAAACATCAAGATGCAACCTAGTCACATCATGTAATAAGAATCAACAATTAGGGATTTTAACAAAGTTAGATAGTGGACTTACCTGAAGCCGAGTCAAACATTTTGTCTCTACTTGCTTTCAAATATTTCAGGTATTTAGGGCAGCTTCGCTTCCAATGTCCCTTCTCATGACAATAAAAACATATAGACTCTTTGGGAATGGTACACGAGATAATCACAGACTTAGCCTTTCCCTTTACCTTTTGGTCAACCGGGTTGACCAAGGCCGATCCCCTTCCATTGGGACGAGAAAGCTTTTCTGGACTTCCAATGTTACCATTGTCCATGTCCATGGAAGTTTGAGAAATAGATTTTCCATCAATATTTGCTTGACCATTGCGCCAAATCATTGCTGATTCAGCAGCAACAAGCAAATAAGAAAGATCTATTAGGGTTATGTCGGGATCTGTCATATGGTAGTCTTTAATAAACTCACCATACGACTCAGGAAGTGACTGAAGAACCCAGTCAACAGCGAACTTCCTTGAAATAACAGCACCCAACATTCTCAACCTGTCTATGTGTGACTTCATTCCTAAGACATGAGTGCACACAGGTCTTCCATCTTTATGTTTTATTTCTAGTAGAGCTTGAGTGACCTTGAACCTTTCAAGTCTTCGGGCTTGTGGGTCAGGGAGAATAAATGGAGGAGGTGGGGGGAGTGAAGCATGATGTTGAGGGACATCATCTTCAAGAGGAAAGCTTGTTTCAAGCGATTTGGGAAGATCATAGTTGTCTGAACCAGACATCTACAATGGGAGAAAATCAAGTTAGTTGATTCAAGTCCTTAATATAACACCCAATATGAAATATTAAGGCTAGGACCCAACACAATATTTTTATAACTTGGAAGAGGGATGCCGTAATCCAAGCTATAAAATATTTGAAGGTAGGTGAATGACGATTCACCAATTTCCACCATGAAAAACGAAATAATTTATTAGGTTTTAATTGGATTTGAAACTCCTAGATCTTTTGAGATTCATTGAACTTTTCAATGGCATGTTTCAATCTCGATTGTGCCCTCTCAAGTTTTGTGATTGGGATGCCGAGGATCACACAACAAGGTGTGAATAACCATGCAAACTCACTTGGTACCCTTAATATTATCACCTAATCGATGTGCCGGTTAACCACACACGCTCCACCGATCTATGATAAACATTAAGTCACCCTTCGTGATCCTTACTAGTCCAAGTTAGTGTGCCGATTAACCACACACGCTCCACCAACGACTTGGTAAGGTACAAAGTGTGAATTTCATGGGTTAGCACCATATTCACATTTTCCTAAAGTAACTAAGATTGGGAATTTATAAAAGGTTTAGTTACTTTATAATATTAATTATACTTTTAATGAGAATTTAAAGTCATTGTCCTACCCGTTCGGCTAACGACCCTCCACCGATCAAGGAAGCGGTGGGTGAGAATGGACACCCATTAAGTTGCCATTTTATAGGCAACAACCTTATACCCCCCTTATAGACCGGCTTCGTGAATGAGGCCTACTAACGGTAAAACGACTTGATCTTATACATATATATAATAATTAACCATTAATGTTATAAATAGTATAAGGGTTGAATTTTAACTTTTAAAACTCTAAGGGTTTGGAATTAAAGTTTATTAAAGTGTGTGAAACTTTACAAATTCCAAAACTTGAGGGCAAGTTTTGTAACTATCCAAAACTTTTCATTTCATAACTTATGAATTAAAGGTTCATAAAAATGAAGACTCTTCATTTTATGTAACTTATGCGTTTTAAGTGTGTGTTAAGAAGTGACCTTTGGATATCCATAACTTGAAGACAAATTATGGACTCCATTAAAACACATAAATGATCAAGAATTAATCCTAAACAATTCAGCAAATAATTCCTATCATCTTCTAAATTCATAAGAACATGAACATGATCATCAAAGTTTCAAGAATTATATGAACACATACAAATCATGAAATTTTGATATAAGCTATTGTAAATGGATTAGAACTATCATTACACCAACTAAAACAAGTTTTAAAACACCAAAACAGTTTAGGGTAATGTTTCTAGTCCATTTCCAGCAGCAAAAGTCGAAAATCTGCATTCTGAGGCTCCTACTCGCCGAGTGCACGAACCTACTCGCCGAGTAGGATGAGTTTACTCATGAACTCGGCGAGTCCCCACATGGACTCGGCGAGTTCATCAGTCAGACAGCAAAAAATCGACTTTTTATCACTATTTTGCATCAAGTATCAAACAAACAAGCCTAGGCTCTGATACCACTGTTGGGTTTTGAGCATTCTAACACTTCCTAAGTGTACATGCAACCCTATTAAACCTTGGATCTATGTTTGTCTAAGATACATGCAAAATATTATTTTCCAAGGTTTATAACCTATCTAGCATGGCATGGGGTACTTTTAAACATAAAAGAACTAGATGAGTTACAT
Organism: Lactuca virosa; assembly: GCF_052849685.1. Classification (NCBI taxonomy): domain Eukaryota; kingdom Viridiplantae; phylum Streptophyta; class Magnoliopsida; order Asterales; family Asteraceae; genus Lactuca; species Lactuca virosa. The sequence continues at coordinate 149,536,100 of NC_136427.1, read as the reverse complement.
ACCTTTTGTTGATTGTTGATTCCTTGGAGTTTAAGAGCCAAACACCAATAATGTGAATGCCTCAAATGGAAATCACAAATCACCACAAACTTGGAAAATGTATGAGAGAGTATACTAACTCTTGATTTTGGCCACCACACTTACACACACCCTAGTGTCTTTTTCATGCAACATAAGCTTGTTTATATAGTGTGCATGGTTAGGGTGAAACCCTAATAACCCATGTCTTTTCCTCTTCCAAGGATCCATGGGTTAAAAGATCCATGGATCATCCATGGACTTCCATATAAGCTTAGCCCATTAACAAATGGGCATTAGCCCACACCATATAAATACAATAGCCCATGATTTAATTAGTCTTCCTTTTAATCACTAAATCAATTCATAATTAATTCAAGATTAAAACTAATTAAATAGCATGACTTTATATTAATATATTATAACTTATAATATATTAATAAATCGTAAGTATACAATTCTCATAAAATTATCCATAAACAGTTTGGGTGAAGTGCAACCCAAATGGACCATGCCGGGTCGGGTCAAGTATATACCAAATAAGTTATGGACTTAGACACCTTATCCAACAAAAAGTCACCAAGACTCGGCCAATGAAATTACAAAGTGTTCTAATGGATATTGTTACAAGACAATCCCATAGATGTGAAGTCTCACATTCAAAGTACATTCCTTTGAACATCCTTCTTGCATAAAATTTTCTAATCTAGACATAAATTCTTAACGTCCAACTCCCAATAAGGAAAAATTTCCATATTTTCCATATGACAACTCATTATAAATAGAATCTTATCTATTCATAATAATGTCAATATGGTCCATCCATGACTATACTTCCAACTGTCCACAAGCGACCAATCTTTGGCGAACCTTAGATTGTCCTTGACAGTTGTTTAATTATTTTAGCCAAATCCGGTTCTAGTCCCTTTTTCCCTCTTAATGCCCTAGGCATTTGGCAAATTTTAGAACGGTCAAATATTACAGCGTATGCAATCGATCCTATACCAGAAGCGTATGGGACACGATTCATAATGTCTTACATAAAGGCATGATACTTTATCAGCCATTTGCCATAATATTTCTATTTGCAATGTTTTCACAATTCGAACTATGAAGAGGGATGTCGTAATCATAATCAAATTTTTGAGAACGCAGTTAATATATTCTTGACTAAATTTGATTAAAATTTCTCGATCTAAGCTTTTAGATTGGAAACGAAGTATAACATTCTCTCCCTTAATTATAGCAAAACAACTTTTTAACCACTGCAACTTTGCAAAGTGAAACTTTTGTTTTCTATAATTAATATTGCTAACTTGCAAAACTTAAAATAATAATCATGCTCCCACTAACATGATGATTATATCCATTCCAGCATAACATTTATGCTCCCACTAGCTTTGACACGTATTCAGAAACCAACTAAACTTCTAGAAAACAATACTTATTGACTTCCAAAGTTCATTGTTTCTAATACGATATGCTTTGATAAGCTTTTATCCAAGCTTCTCAAACTCATACATGTTCCCTTAGATAGCTTACATGTGTGTCTAAACTATTTCAGAACTTATATTACTAAGTCCCAAATGTTCAGACTAATCGCCAAATCTCACAATTCGAACTATGAAGAGGGATGTCGTAATCATAATCGAATTTGAGAATGCAATTTACATAATCTCTATCTCCTTAAAGTCTCTCTTAGTGAAAGCGTTTCCTCACAATCATCTTCATGAAGGAGAGAAACCTTATGACACTTAGATTTTATGGTGTATGTGTTCATATCCATGTGAATTTGTCATAACCATAATTGTAAGATAATGTTTGTGACAAATCCAAACTCTTATGGACAGAACTTGTTCATGCTTGATTTCATGCCATCAAGGGTCCCACCATTGCTTCCAAGTTATTTAGCAGCTCACCTATACTAGTCAATGTACTTTCATTGAACAAGGTGCTTGCCCTTATGAAGTCTATTGAGAACTCGTAGAACTCATATGCATAGTTTACTAAACCGGAATGGCACAGAAACAAGCATACGTCAACACGATGGGTTACAATCCTCAAGTCGTGTGCTAGTGTTTAATAATAGGTTTACTCTTGATTAGTTCTTGAAACTTTTCAAGATCGTTTAGACTCCCACTGACCTCTTGACATATAAGATTCTCTTGTCAAGAAAACATTTCTTGACAAACAAATATTCAAGAGTTAGTGCGGATTTTTATCAAGACAAACACTATACACAATTGGTATTAGTTGGTCTTTGTCTTATCCAAGACATCACAATTTACCAATTTCAAATGTGCAAGAGTAAGAAAAACAATTTTCTACTTCACATTTGAAGAGTATGTTAGAACTTCTTAAGATGTGTCACTCAATTCACAATCTTGAGGTATGACTCTAAGACTTGATTTTGGAACGAAGTATGACTCATCCTTTTGATTTAACCATTTCAACAATTTCCGATTCCTCTTCTTACCCATACTAGTGCATTAAGATGTCCTTAGAGGATTAATTGTGATATGGTTTTACAATCAACGAGATGATCATAAAATACGATACAAAAGTACTCTCCCTTCTTCTTAGATTGGAGAAACTTTTATCTTTCTTCCTAATTGATTCTTCTTATTCGTTCTGCCATACATTGAAACTTTTCAATGATTCAGAATTACACTTAATCTTGTAAGCATAACCACATTTACTAGACTTTTAGTAAATCATGACAAATAATCTTATTGTTCTTTGTGGTGGACTTGACTAGTGCACAACATTGTGTACCAGTTCTCCTAGTCCTTCACTTAACTCTTTGTCAAGGAATTAGTCTTAATTTTCCAAATATGAAGGTTCTCATTCATCATACAATACAATTTGTATGATTCCAAGTTTCTATCCAATTGAAATTCGGGCGACAAGAATCTTCCTTATTTGGTAAATTCTCGACATAACAAAGAATCACATCCATTTCAACATTGTTAAACTAGAAATACACAAACGTCAATTTTTCATACATGCCATTGCAAGGAAATAAATAAATAAGAGAAAACCAAAATTTATTTTATTTATAAAAAGGTGTGGAAAAACTTGTCCTTACAACGCAATTCAAATGAAAACTACGCTATTACATATTCTTAAGCAATCTATCATAACTCTAAAAGTAGCAACTCCAAAAAATCCGATCATCGAATCATGCGATCGAAATCCATTTCTTCGCGATCAGACTCAACTCACTTCTTCCTTTAAGCTTCCTCTCTTTTCTTCGATCCTACAAAACATCAAATGTAATCTTATCACATCATGTATTAAGAATCAAAAATAGGAACTTATAGAGTTAGTTAATGGATTTTACCTGAAGTAGAGCCATACGTCTTGACTCTCCCATCTCTTAGATCTCTAAGGTAGACAGGGCAGCTTTGTCTCCAATGCCCCTTCTCTTGGCAATAAAAGCAAATTGACTCCTTTGGAACAGCACACAGAACTACCTCAGACTTTGCCTTTCTCTTATGGTCAAACTTTTCGACCATGGATTGCCTTTCGTTGCCATTGCCTATGTCCATGGAGGTTTGGAAGGCAGATCTACCAATCAACTTTGCTTTTCTAGTGTGCCAAATCATTGTTGATTCAGCAGCAACAAGCAAATAGGTGAGATCGATAAGGGTTACGTCGTGGTCTATCATATAGTACTCTCTTACGAACTCACTATATGAGTCGGGAAGCGACTGAAGAACCCAGTCAACAGCCAGCTTCTCACAGACAACGACTCCCAACATTCTTAACCTGTCAATGTGCAGCTTCATCTCTAAGACGTGTGCACACACTGACTTTCCTTCTTCGTGTTTACTTGCCAAAAGGGCTTGAGTGAGCTTGAACTTTTCAAGCCTTTGAACTTATGGGTCAGGGAGAATAATAGGAGGAGGTGAAGTAAGTGAAGCATGATCTCTTGTTCCTTGATCGAATCGTGGAATATCATCTTCATGTGGAAAGATTGTTCCAAGGGATTTGGGAAGACCATAGTTGTCATACTTTGACATCTACAAAATGGGAGAAAATTCAAGTTAGTTGATCGAGTGATTAAGTCCTTAATAAAACACCCAAATGATATATTAAGGCTAGGACCCAACACAATATTCTACAACTTGGAAGAGGTATGCCGTAATCCAAATTGCAGAACATTTGAAGGTAAGTGAATGACGATTCACTAATTTTCCACCATGAAAAACGAAAAAAAGATTAAGTTTTAAATGTATTGAAAACTCCTAGATCCTTTGAGATTCATTGAACTTTTCAATGGCATGTTTAAATCTCGATATGCCCCTCGTTTTGTGACTGGGATGCCGAGGATCACAAAACAGGGTTTGAATAACCATGCAAATATACATGGTGCCCCCAATGTTACAGTCACCTATTCGATGTGTCGGTTAACCACACACGCTCCACCGAACTATGACAAACATCGAGTCACCCTTTGCTACCTTTGCTTAGAACCCATTTAGTGTGTCGGTTAACCACACACGCACCACTAACGTCTTAGCAAGGGTACAAAGTGTAATTTCATGGAATTGCATCAAATTCACTTTTGCCTAAAGTAACTAAGATTTGGGAATTTTATAAAACATTTAGTTACTTTATAATTCATTATACTTTTAATGGAAAGGGTTTGCCCTATCCTACTCGTTCGGCTAACGACCCTCCACCAATCAAGGAAGCGGTGGGTGAGAGTGGACACCCATTAAACGACCATTTTATAGGCCATAACCTTATACCCCATTTATAGATCGGCTTCGTGAATGAGGCCTACTAACGGTAAGACTAGCATTTAAGTTATACACATATAATATTAGACTTTTAATGTTATATATAGTATAAGGGTGCATTTTACACTTTTAAAATACTATGTGGTCTAATTTAATAAATTACACTTTTAATTAAATTAAATATAAACCATATCACTATGGATTTATTAACTTTCTTTTAATTATACACTTAAGTAATTTAATAAAACCATAAGGGTGCAATTTGAACTTTTCAAAATTAGGGTTTTAGAATTTAACATTTTAAAATTAAACTTTTAATTAAAATTTAAATTCCAAAACTTGAGGGCAAGTTTTGAAACATTTCAAATCATTAGGGTTTTAATCAACTTTAAAATTTCTGAAAATTAAAATCTTTTAATTTGAAATTTTAAATATTAAAACTTTGATTTAATAATTATCCCAAAATTAAACTATTAATTTGAATTATTAAATCTTGAAGGATTATCTTATTAAATTAAACAATTAATTTAACCTAATCCCTTAAATCCCCTAAAATTCGAAAATATGGGAAGAGATAATTCAAAATCTTTAATTACCAAATTAAAACATTAAAGAGATAATCAAAAGATATGGCAATATCCAAATCCCTAATATTTAGGGATCTTATCTTGGGGAGGAGGCAAATTTCGAAACCCTAGGGTTGGATAACCCTAGAATTCGAAATCTTGGAGGCTAAGGAAAGGGTTTGGGAAACCCTATCAAATTTCGAAATCTAGGGTTTAAGAACCCTAATTTCGAAAATCATGCCTCTAGGGTTTATTGGCTATAGACCCTAATGTGTCAAATTCATACATTTGTATAAAGCTAATTGAAAACAAAACCAAACGCTCTGATACCACTGATGAATTTTATACAAACAATCCTATGTGTGCATGCAACCCTAGAGTTGGATCTATGTTTTCACTATTAGTTATACAACATTATGAACACAAAAGAAACTTAACATGCTCCTAGGTAATTTCGAAAATAATAAAGAAGAATGGAATACATACCTCTTGTTGTTATGTTGTAATAACAACTTGTATCTTGAATTTTCTTGTCTTTGAAAGCAAGTACCACAAGTGTAGTATCTCTAATGGCTCACAAACACCAAGAGCAAATGGAGAGGCAAGAGAGAGAGATTGGAGGTATGAAATTCGGCTCTAGGAACCCTAGGTATCAAGTGGCCGAATTTCTTATGCCAATGGGTCTTTATATAGGTGTAGGAATTAGGATTTCAGTCCTTATCCTTATCTGATTGCTTAGCCACCAAGCAGCCCAAAGGATAACCCTAGAAACCTTATCATGGATGAATTCTAAGGCCTTATCCCCTTGAATTCGTCCACCCTATCATATAGGGCATCCTTTGCCCTACTTTGCAACTATCACATAATTACAGTTCAGTCCCCCTAGTTCAATTAACTTCTTTTGATCACAAAATTAATTCTTAATTAATTCTTGACCAATGTTAATTAAACAAATATGATTTCTCTTTTAATATATTATTCTTATAATATATTAATAAAGCATAATAACATTTTTCTCTATTATTTCTCCAGTCAAGTTGAAGGCAACCCAAAAGGATCACGCACAACTGGGTCAAGTACTTACCAAATATGGTTACGGGCTTAGACACTAATCCAACAGTAATAACTCATACGGAGAATCAACAATACATTTGGTTTACGGGGCAACATACATTCAAATGGTTTTATATATATATAAAACTACGTAATACTATTTTAAGTATAGAAGTATTTATACATTTTTGGTCTTAAGGTTTTTAAGACTACAACTCATTTTTAAGAAAATATTGGATTTTCTGGAAACGAACACTATCATTTTACAGGGAAAAAGTTACAGATTTTCACATATAAAACTCTTATGAACTCTGAAACTTAATTGTTGACACTTTTCAAAATTACTTGTATTCTCAGGAAATCGTTAAACAGACAATCACAAGGTTTTGAGGATGGAACGTTATGACGTCACACTATTTACTTTGTCATAATAGAATTGGTATTGAAAGAAACAATATTTGGATACAATGTGATATTTATAGTTATATTTATGATGATTGTGTTGCTTTGATCACTATTATTCAATAATTGGTATTGAAAGAAACAATATTTGGATACAATGTGATATTCACAATTATATTTATGATGGTTGTGTTGCTTCGATCACTATTATTCAATATGTTGTGATACTGTTCATGAAGTCATCCATTCCCTGACGTTCCTGCCATCCTGTTTTGGGGGTGTGACAGTTATTTATGGACTTCTAGTTCTATGTTGTTTTTATATTATTTTTCAATGACAATCACGCTTAGCTGGTTATAAAACGGTCTTCTCCACTTGATCCTTAATTTTAACTTCAATGGTTTTGGGATTTAGAAATCACATAAAAAATTTATGGATCTGAGTGCTAGAGTTCTACAAATGTATTAATTGATTTATTCAGATCATTTATGAATTTTATATGATTTTTCAATGTCAAAATCACTCATTTGTCGTGAAAATGAATCATCTCGTGTTAGAAACCATAAAGGGTTTAAAACATGTAAAATTAAAACTCAATGGTAATTTTTTTTTTAATTTATGTTATTTGTCTTTCTCTATACATTTTTATTAAATCAATTAGATTCATATAAATTTATGATGATTTTTTTTAACGACTTAATTTTTAATATTAACAGCTACCCTAAAACTAGAAAATATGTACAAAATAATGGCATGGATTGGTCTAGTTAATCAACACAATTTAAATCTTTTCTAATAACAAACCAATTAAAACACTAATCTTTAAAAAATGAAATCGACCAATATACTTTTCCTGAACTTCTTTTTTTCAAAAACAAAACCAATCTCGTATTTCCCGATAGTCCACCACATTGAGAGAACAATCACCTACATCATCTCTTTTTTCTTAAAAGAGATCCTCATCTCATCTATCTAGTTAATAATATCTTTTAATGTTAAAAAAAATCTAACAAATTCAGATGCACCCCAAATGTTATTAGTAACCTCACATTTATGAAAACAAGTGAGGAAAATCTTGAATTTTTAACTACATAAAGCTGTAGTAGTATAAACTTTGAATATGAAAACACATCCCATATCGATGGGTGAAAAGAAGTAGAGGGCACTGTCACTTTATAAAAACTAGGAAGAAAGCCCGGGATTCGCCCAAGGATGTTTTTTTGTGTTTTTTATGCCAAAAAGTAAAAGTTTTGACTGTAACGACCAAAAGTGTTAAAGTAGCTAAAGAATTGTGGCGAATACCTAAATGTTTTTTTGTGTATTTCGTGCCAAAATGTATAATTTTTTATAATAAGGACTAAAAATGTCAAAGTAGCTAAAATTTGTGGCAAAATCTAAAGTTTTTTTTGTGTTTTTTTACCAAAATATAAAAGTTTTGATTGCAATGACCAAAAGTATAAAAATAACCAAAAAACTATGGCAAAAATCCTAATCTCAAAAAGTTACTATTCCTAACTCCTTTGTGCTTTTATACCAAAATATAAAAATTTTAATTGTAAGAGTCAAATGTATAATTTTTTACAATAAGGATTAAAAATGTCAAAGTGGCTAAAAATTGTGGCAAAATCTTTTGTGTATAAGGACTAAAAGTGTTAAAGTGGCTAAAAAATTATGGCAAAATCTAAAGCTTTTTTTTTTTTTTTTTTACCAATATATTAAAGTTTTGATTGCAAGGGCCAAAAATGTCAAATTAACAAAAAAGTTGTGGCAAAAATCATAATCTCAAAAAATTACTATTCCGGCAAAATCTAAAGTTTTTTTTTGTATAAGGACTAAAAGTTTTAAAGTCGCTAAAAAATTGTGACAAAATCTAAAGTTTTTTTGTGTTTTTTTACCAAAATATTGAAGTTTTGATTGCAAGGGCAAAAAATATCAAAATAACAAAAAAGCTGTGGCAAAAATCCTAATCTCAAAAAATTACTATTCCTAACTCCAATGTGTTTATATATATATATATATATATATATATATATATATATATATATATATATATATATATATATATATATATATAGGCTTAGGTTATTCTATTCAAAGTAATTATTGTGTTATTGTATTCATAACTGTAGGCCAATCAATTTTACTTATTTTAAGAAAGTGATTAATATATATTATTGAATTAAAATAGATTTAATATAGGAAAATTACATATTTTAAGGGATCATAGATTCTATTAATTTAAAAAATCCGATTTTACGAATTATAACTATTTTAATTCGGACATTCTGACAGAATATGTTTATTTATTTAATTATTTACTAAAAAATAAAAATATTCTTGAACCATAAATTCTTGAACTTCTAGTAGAATAACAAATTCTTGAACAATCAATTGAAGAATAAAACAAAAAATACATTATTTCTTATAGAATACGGTTAACAGATTTTTGGCCCACATTTATGAATACGATAACACAATACTTAGTTTAAACAAATGAACATAGCTATATATATATATATATATATATATATATATATATATATATATATATAGGTTTAGGTTAATTTGAGATCATGCTAGTTTTGTGAGACCGTAAGACCAAATATAAAAATAATTTTAAAATGCAAAATAAAAGGAAAAATCCAAAAATTCTTTTTTTAATTATTATTTTCGGAACTTTATTTACCTAAAAAAATAAATAAATAAATAAATAAAAATTACCGTTTTTTTTTAAAATACGTGAAATATCCTAATAGAATATTACACTGTAAATATTCTAATGTGATTTTTAGAATGTCAGAATATTCTACTAGATTTGCCATATATGTAGAATATTATAATATTCTACTAGAATATGTAAAAAAATGTATTTTATTTTTATTATAATTATTTTTTTTTGGTATTTTTTTTTGGAAAATATATATTCCGAAAATAATATTTGAATTTGTTTTTCGAAAATTTTCAATTATTTTGCATTTTAAAAATGTTTTTGTTTTATCTACTAAATGAGTGACTAGGATTGCGTCTCACGGTCTCACAAAATTTGCGTGTTTGGTCCCTAAGTTATTTTTTTAACTCAGAAGGTCCCTACTGTTTGTTTTTGTTACACGGTTAGTCCCTGTCTTACCTAAACAAATTATTTTGCCATTGATTTTTTAATTTATTTAAATAAACACATCCCAACCCCAACCCCAACCCCCTTACCTTACCTGCCCCACCATTTTATACTATTTGAATAATAGTCTTTTTAGGTAAGATAAGGACCAAACGCGTAACAAAAACTAACAGTAAAGACCAAACGCGTAACAAAAAGAAATAGTAAAGACGTTCCGAGTTAAAAAAATAAGTTAGGAACCAAACACATAAATTACCCCAAACCTAGGGACTATTTGTGTAATTTACTCGATTGTAAATGTTCTACCACTTTCAAATCTTGTCCATAATGTGATTGCCAAAGGACAATCAAAGAATAAATGGTCCACTATTTCCCTGGATCTAGCAAGATAGGGAAAAGAACACATATGTGGGAAAAAAGCATCGACAATTTTATCAGACTTTGAAGAACCAAAATACATGAAAATTTGGAGCTCCATGCATCAATCACACTCATGACCAATACTCTATTAGAAAATATAGTCTTCAAACCATAGTCTTTTAACTTTTACTGTATTAAAAAGAAAATATTGTTATTCCATTACTAATATATGAAAGCTTAACTATTAGTCATCGTAATATTTAATCCATATATCATACTAAGTTATAACCCGTGTATTACACGTGACAAAATAAAACAACTTCGAAAGTTAATAGACGTTATAATTAATAATACATTTGCACTAACAATTGTTTTTTAGAGACTTAGATGTTTTATCTGTAGCTATATAATTATTAATTTAAACAAATTTTACAATGGGTTTTGAATTAACCAATATTTACAAAACGACCTTTTATAAACGTATTAGACACGACCATCGATTAACACAATAATTTTTTTAAATTTTCCATTCTTATAATATGCATTATCTTATTTTGTATTTGTGTAACTATGACAGTACAACATTTTTTCCCTTTTAACAATTATAAAATTTTATTTAAATATTTACTATCAAATGAAAGCGCTTAAATAGTTGGAAAGTTTTAATCAGTGTAATTAAATTTAAATGTTAACAATATTCTAAATACCATGAGGAATAAACTTATTACCAACAAACATTCAAATTGAACCATTATGTTTGAATTTCAATGCAAACATCTACACACACGGAATATCTAGATCAAGAACAGGCAATATAAACCCATAAATAACAACAAATTTATAAAACCCAGATTATGGGCAGTTTATTAACTTGCTATCCAATCAATAGCCGATCATGTATAAAACTGTAATTTTCAAATTCAAACACATGTGAAATAAACTTGCAAATAAAAAAATCAACCCCAAATTCTTTAATAAAATCAAACATTTAAAGGAACGATCTCGTTCAAATTCATAGTACCTAATGAAATTGTTACATAAAAATGTTCAAATCACATAACTATACACAATGGCAACATACTTACAACACTTTACTTATAAAAAGCATTATGCTAATCTGCATATTGAAGACTCTTACATTTTGGCCTTACCATAAAATTTCTCATAAAATTGTTATCAATCAAAAGAGAAAAAAAAACTAATCAATGCATAAAAGAGTAGACCATTTAACCAGGAAATCCTGTAAGATTCAACATTTAATGACCGACATAAATGAGTGAACTCAAAATCGTATAATCTCAATATTTTTTAATCAACCAGCAACACATAGTAGTTTTGAGTTTAATCCTATATAATTAACACAATTTAATCTTACATTTGCTTTCTTCTTTAGTTCCTTTGTAATCCATTGTTTCCGTCATTTGGGTCTACTATTAACCTAACACAAAAAAACAAAGAAAATGAATAAGCCCGTTTTCTAAATAAGCCATATTTTACAAAAATTGAAATGCTTCTTAAATCCATATATATTCCCCTTTTCTTCTTATTAGTTTTTATACAGCCCCTCACATAAGACATTCCAACAACCCTACACTTTAACTCCGTTGCTCAACGTTTCTATCAATTTAACCTACAATTAAATATTTAAGTCACAAGGAAAAATAATTAGTTTTAATGAATTACAAGTTTAAAGTTGCGATTGGTTTTCACTCCAAGGATTTTTGGAGTTTTATAAACCAGTTTATCTATCCTGCACAGGGAAAAAATACTTGTCAATATTATAATGATCAAATCCATTCTGCACTTGAAAAACAAAATCCATAAATCAAATAAAGAAAATGTCTATTAAGACGAAATACAGATTCATACACTTGATTCAAGAAAACCAAATATTAGGTATTTACCTTTGTATCACCTTTTGGGGAACCACGTGAATTAGCTTTAGTCAATTTTGAATTTACTAAATACTTTTTACAAACAATAAAAACCAAGAAAAAAGCTCAGTTATGCAATACATTAAACATGTCAGGGAAGAACCAAGAACAAAGAACAAACAAACCAACAATTACCTCATGGCAAACGACAACAACATATGTTAGACCTTAAAATAAAAAAAAAAACAAAAAAAAACATGAAAAAGATGCAACCTAAGTTGAAAAAACTCAGTTAAAACCAAATAATCAATTCAATAAATCGCATATAAAGAATCATAATAACGAAAATACAGAAATGGATAACAAGAATTCATCAAGGTAAACAAACCCTAACCCTAGAAAAAAAAAAAAACTTTACCTAAACTTGAAATGATGACGATCAACAAACAGGTTCACTATAAGCTCTCCAATACCCTTGAAGCATCCAATCGTTAAATAAAATTGAACAGAGATAAAGAGAAAAGCCTCATCAGCTAGAAGAGAGGGTAAATAAAGAGCAATTTTGCATTATGTCAAGAAGTTTGGTAGGCATTCGAAAATCTGTGGAGAACCCAAAACTCAAAGTCAACTTTGTTTCTTGATTTGATTTTATTGGATGCTAGGCTTTGAACGATTCAAAGTTTGGAAACGATCTTGTTTCCTGATTTTATGAGATGTTAGGTTCTAAACACGAGTGAAATAGGAGATTGATTTAGATTTGATGATTTCTTGATATAAGAGATCACGTTATTATCAAACAATTTGAATTTCTAATTTGCCTAAGATTAAGGGATTTGATTTTCAAATTACCGGCTTCAAATTGGCTAATTTAGTGGGACGTTTTAGTCTAACACTGAAATCAACTTGGGCTTGGGCGGGAGGGGATTTGGGGAAATTCACTTTGGTATTTTGAGCGGGAAATATCAATTTTGGGGGCTAAGACAATGAATTGGTTTCATTTATTAGATTAGGGGATATGAGAAATCATTCCTAATAAATAAAGATCTTATTGACACATGTCTTCTTCTCCTTTAATTTGTCACATGTAATTTTTTCATAATTTTTGATTTATTTGTTTTCCACATGTAATTTGTTTATTGGTTCCATTTTATTTTTAGTGAAAATCATTGATTTAATTAATTCAATTTAATTTTAAAATAAATTATAATAAATTCCATTCATGAATTCGTTACTTGCTTCTACAAACATGGTTTTGTTTTTCTTTTTTATTTTCATTATTTACATAAAAGTAACTTTTTTCAGTTTAAACTTATTTTTACATAAATTTGTATTATTTTATATACTTATTCATCAAAGCTTTATATATATAATTATTACTTTTTAAATTGCCTAAGGTTTATAAGTTTATTTTTTTTAATAAACCCGTGTAATACACGGATTTCACACCTAATGACTATTAATCAAGTATTTAAAAATAACCTATAGAAACTTTTTGTTAAGAAAAGAACAATATTTATTGCTTTTAGTTCCCCATGATGATGCCATTTAGTATTATTGGATCCAGATATTTAACTAGCACCAAAGGGCTTGTAGCCCAGCGGTATCAGGTGGTGCTCTTTCTCTTTGAGATCGAGGGTTCAAGTCCCGTCGTGGACATAGGTGGTATAGGTGTTGTTAGTTTAGGAGTAGATTAGATTGACCGGTTAAAAAAAAAAGATATTTAACTAGCCGTTAAAACCTGCTGCAAATAAAGGAGTTAAATTAATATATATGTTGGTAGATCAATCTCGTACCTCGGTAACTGATTAAGCAAATAAAATCTAAGTAAAATAAAAATAAGAAAGTAATAGAAAGTTGTATATGCATTTGTATTTGATGGACTCTAGTGAGCCCTCCACAGAATTACTTTCAGACCCCATTTAGTAGGTGTAGGTGTAACCAAGCGACAAACACAGTATCTATATTTGACTGGTGGACGTCTCCTTTCCCGACTGCAGATTGATCATGATGCAACTTTTTTGTTTCAGAATAATAACGTGAAACTATTTGATATAAACGTCTCAACAAAATAAAGCTTTTGTAGCATTTGGACATGTAATTGATAAAAGAAAAACTCAATATGCTACACATGAAAAATAAAAGAATTCATACATTACGACAACTAAAAGGAGATTTAACATCAATTAGAGTTCGACTCTTCTACCGACCATTTTGATAAATCCACTGAAATGATAACATCAATTAGAGTTCGACTCTTCTAACTGTATGATAACTATGTCCTCATTTAAATTTAAATTTGTACTGTTTTTTTATTTTGGTATCTAATTATTTAGTAGACCAGTTACACCAAAAAAACATTTCGTGATACTTTATAGGGAAAATACCGGCAATAGTCAAAAAATGGAGGGTAATTTCAAAATTTAGACATAAAAAATGATATTTCCGGGTATAGACATGCATTCCGCGGAGGTAAGCTCTGAGGAGCTCCGCGGAATCACTGTAGCTCCGCGGAGTGGCAAAATTGTAAATAAATCAAGATATTAAAAAAAAAAACTGAAGATCAATTCCGCGGAGAATGAGTATAAAACCCGAAAAAACCGATGTGGAAAAAAAAAAAAAAAACTCAAGATCCATTTCTCAGAGGTAGCTCCGCGGAATGGATCTTGAGTTTTTTTTTTCCTTTTTTTTGTAAATATCTTGATTTATTTACGATTTTGCCACTCCATACAGTGATTCCGCGGAGCTCCTCAGAGCTTACCTCCGCGGAATGCATGTCTATATCCGAAAATATCATTTTTTATGTCTAAATTTTGAAATTACCCCCTATTTTTTGACTATTGCCGGTATTTTCCCTACTTTATACTTTATTACCCTTTTTTCCTCTTTGCTCCTTATTTAAACCATCGTATTTTATTTTATTTTAACATTTCACCCTTCATTTTAGTACTTATTATTTTTTTCCTTTTTTGGTTATGTTTTATATTACCGGTCCTTTTTTTTAAAGAGGTTATGATTCTTGTGAATATTGATGGCTATGATTTTGTTTATTTTGAATATCAAAAAATATATTAATTTCTTGATTAAGATTAGGAATGTTATTTGGCCGATTTAATCAATTATCAGTTTGTTCTATTTGGTTTGATTGATTTTTTGACTTCGAATATAATACTGAACCGAACCAAATAATGTTCGATTTAATCGTTTTTGGTTTCTAATGAGTTAATTTAATTGGTTGGGTTTCTGATAAATCTGGATAACAAACATTTGAACAACTAATCAAGTGAGAATGTTTATGTCTCATGGAATGCAATCAACTTGTAAGAAATAAAACAAGTTATTAATAACAACAAAAGAGTGGCTAAACTAAAAGCACAAAATAACATACAATAGCTAAAATTAATATTACATATAGTCATAAAAGTGGCTAATAAATATGGATTAACACATATAATCT
Organism: Lactuca virosa; assembly: GCF_052849685.1. NCBI lineage: Eukaryota > Viridiplantae > Streptophyta > Magnoliopsida > Asterales > Asteraceae > Lactuca > Lactuca virosa. The sequence goes on along the minus strand of NC_136427.1, from coordinate 149,520,510 downwards.
AAAAGTTCCTAAATCTTATTCTCACTTTCTAACTTTTACTTCTATGGTTACTAAACTTTTAACTAAATTCAACACATTCTTTGGACCATAATGTTTGACAACCAAGGCTTCTCCTTCAGATTCGTCAAAGAAATCACTTTGGTAATTTTGAGATGAACCTACAGTGTTGTCTTGATGATTGTATGTCCGATTTTCTTGCATGAGAAATTTATTTCTTCATGATTTCGAAGATCTTCAGATAAGGAGACAAGATTAATGGTTGTACTCATCTCGCTGTTTTAAGTATTCAACGTGATGATCCCAACTATCATTAAGAGAATCAAGAAACTTGATTATCAGAGTGCTTTTGGTCTTGTTCATATTAAATCGACTCATATCATTTACAAGGCAGTTGAAACGATTGAAAACTTGAGTAAGAGTCCCGTTCTTGTGCCGGAAGAATTGTTCATATGAGTGATTAAGACAATTCTTTTCATCGACTAGATGAAGTTTGTTTACGAAAAAGTTTTTTGAGAGAGTTGAAGAAAAAGACATTGTTAATCAATTAGAATGGCCCGCTATGATACCAGTTGTAGAATCCCTTGATCTTTATTGATTAACAAACGAACAATTATTGAAAGAACACACAAATATATCACAAAGGTTTTTCACTAAGAAAAATGTTCTCATAAAGTGAACGAGCACAAAACTCTTTAGGGTTCGATAATCAACTAGTGATATGAACCATGGTACATATAGAAAAGTAAAGAAGATATGAATCCTTACAAACTAGGGATATCACCTAATCTACATAAATAATAGAATATATCCAATATCTCTAAGATATCGGATATGCTAAATAACTACGTATCTATCTATATGTACAACATATTACATTTATAGAGTTTACACGTTGACATGACCTTGTAGACTGAGCTTCATGCTGGCATGCCAGGTGAGACGCTGGCGCTGAGTCGGCATGAAGGTTTTGCATTACTATGTAATTTATATTCTAAGTGTCCTTACGAAGGACGATGAAGTATAAATCGAGCAAATATGGGCGTGAGGGTGAGAGATAGTTGGTTGGAGATGATGATGGATCAAGATAGAAGGTTCGCAAGAGGGAATAGCCATCCGTGGCAAATTCAGACCTCATTAGAAGTGGTAGATATAGTGTCGAAATTAAGATGATGTCGGTGGTTGTGATGTAAGTAACCGCCAATGAGTGGGTTGGAAATGGTGACGATGCATAAAGAGGGTTCGTTGGACGGAGTAGCCGCCAATAAGTGGAATAAGTGGGTTGGAGATGGTGATGATGCATAGAGAGGATTTGTCGCAGGGAGTATCCGTTGACGGTGGTTTAAAGACATGCATTTTAAGGTTTCTTCAAAGAGGTGAGAAAAGTGTAAGGGGAATGTGGGGTGGTTGGGAAGGTAGGGTTGGGTTCGAAGTAGGACCTTATTGCTCCTTTTAAATTAATAATAATAATAATAACATTAACTTAATTGGAAAATAAACACACAAAAGGCATTATGGTTATTTTAAATCTGGCATGGACTCAAACTGGAAAATCATTTTTTAGGGATGAAGCAGACAACTTTCAACAATTAAGGGATGGTCCAAGTTCATTTTTGAAAATAAGTATTAAATACACAATTTTGATGGGTTTTAGGTAAAACAAATAAACCAGAAAACAATTCCTAAGTTCACATGCAACCTACTTTGGATCTATGTTTTAACTATTGAACATACAACTTTGAATTGCAAAACAAGAACCCTAGAGAAGGAGGCTATTTTCGAAAATAGTAAATTAGGGTTTAGGAGCTACATACCTTTCAATTGTTATAGCAAACAATTGATAATTCCCTTGATCTTGATCTTCTTGGAAGCTTAGCACCATAAGTGTAATGCCTCTAATGGAATCACACCCAAGAACTAGCAAGAAGGAAAGTAGAAGAAGAGAGAGAGAGAGGGAGTATGCAATTCGGCCTAGGGTTTCTTCCAAAGAACAAGTGCCGAAAATGTGAGCCAGGAGGCTCCTTAAATAGCTGAGGGATCTAGGGTTTAGGGAAAACCCTAATTATCCTTTGCTTAGGGCCTAAGCAAAACCCAAGGGCCTTATCTAGAACCCTTGGACGAAATCTCTAGGGTTTCCCCTATGGATTTCGTCCACCTCCTTCCAAGGAGGTTCTGGATCCTTCCACTCAACTATTAGTTAATTGCAAACTAATCCCCGCACTTTATAATTAATTCTTTTAACCCCAAAATTAATTCTGATTAATTTCTGGCTAACTATTAATTAAACATAATGATTTCTAATTAATATATTAATCCATTAACATATTAATAAATCATTTATATATATTAATTTATTAATCTTATAAATTAATATCTCTCCTTTCATAATTTCCTTGTCCAGTTGCTAGGTTGAGGGCAACCCAAAAGGACCGTGCTGCTATCAATTCAAGTACATACCAATTATAGTTATGGGCTTAGACACCTAATCCAACAGTCTCCTACTTGGATAAGTCTGTAACTATAATTGCTAGTATGCCTTCTAAATTTGACCAGCAAATTGTAGCTTCCAAAAGCTGCTGCCGAACTCTGACCCAGTCAGTTACGTGTCCTAAGATAAGTGATCATATAATCCTTCGTTCTGCTAGATATCCCTAGACATAAGACATGGAATGTAATCAATCTCTTTGTCCAGAATCTATGTTTCCCGATTTCTGATTTGTGATGATGTAGGACTTCTAATTGAACACATCAATTTAGTCCTGGCTGGGCCCAGCACATAAGTCAACACCAAATCATCGAGGGGCCCACAGATATCGCTTTTCCTGTTAGGGCAAAAGGAACGAATAAACGTTGACTCATATGCTTGTATCTTTTACTCATCAAATTATACATGACAATGCGTTTTATAACACCAAGTTACTGATGCGTTTTCGTATCACCAATGCATGACCGACTTGCAAATTGCAACTCATATATCTTCGTTTCAAGATTATAAGATATTATCGTCTCAGTATTACTCTTGATGAATTCCATGAAGTGATACTCTGAGCGAGGGTTTATCCAATACTTAAATCTCAATTCTGAGTACTCATGAACGTTGCAGCAATTCTATTGCCATGTCTATCCTTAGACAATCTACAATCCAGTTCATGACAGTCTTAATTCACTACTTACTTCCAAAAGTATGAGCGACTGTGGAGTTTGAATAATCTTATTATTCAGGAAGTAAAACATGCAAAATATGAAACACAATAATAAACAATTGACAAAAGGCAGTAATCAAACTAATAAACAATACTTTATTATTTAATCACCAAAAGTCAATTACATTTATTTTGTTACAAGTTTCAGAACAAAACTGATCTAACTACTAAAACTAATATCATCTTTCAGTCCTATGCTCCGAGCATGCTGAATATGCTTAGCCCTACTCAGACCCTTTGTGAGGGGATCTGCTGGGTTATCTTCAGATGACACCCTCTTTACTACAAGATGACCTTTTTCTACTCTATGTATGATGAAATGGTACTTTTTGTCGATATGTCTGGTTTTACCATGATCTCTCGGTTCCTTTGTCAAGGCAACCGCTCCTTCATTATCGCAGAACAGTTCCATAGGCTCCTGGATGGTTGGAACAACTCCGAGATCTCTGATGAAGTTCCTCAACCAAGCTGCTTCTTTCGACGCTTCACTCGCTGCTATGTACTCTGATTCACAAGTAGAATCAGCCACCGTATCTTGCTTGGAACTTTTCCAAGTAACTGCTCCTCCATTCAGTAAAAATACCCAGCCCGATTGAGAACGAAAGTTATCTCTATCCGTCTGAAAGCTGGCATCACTGTAACCATCTACTCTCAAAGTATCATTGCCACCAAGTACAAGGACCCAGTCCTTTGTCCTTTGCAAATACTTGAGTATATTCTTTACTGCTATCCAATGAGCTCTACCCGGGTTTCCCTGATAGCGACTGACCATGCTCAAAGCAAATGCCACATCAGGGCGAGTACATGTCATAGCGTACATGATCGATCCGACAGTGGAAGCATAAGGTACACGACTCATGTCATCTATTTCAACATCTGTACTCGGGCATTGAGTCTTACTCAATTTGGTATTGCTCTGGATAGGTAGCTCTCCCTTCTTGGAATTTTCCATACTAAACCTCTTTAGTACCTTATCCAAGTATGTGCTCTGACTAAGTCCAATTAGTCTCTTCTTTCTATCTCTCAATATTCTAATCCTAAGAATATAGGCAGCTTCTCCAAGGTCTTTCATGGCAAAACACTTTCCAAGCCAAGACTTAACATCTCTCAAGGTTGGAACGTCGTTACCAATGAGTAATATGTCATCGACATATAACACCAGAAAAGTTACTATACTCCCACTAGCCTTGATATACACACAAAACTCATCTTCAATTCTAGAGAAACCAAACTCTTTGACTTTATCATGGAAGCAAAGATTCCAGCTGCGAGATGCTTGTTTCAATCCATAAATGGATTTCTCAAGCTTGCACACTCTATTGGGAAACTTTGCATCAACAAAACCCTCTGGCTGATTCATGTAAATATCCTCAGCCAACTTCCCGTTAAGGAAAGCAGTCTTGACATCCATCTGCCAGATTTCATAGTCATGAAAGGCAGCTATGGCGAGCAATATCCTAATAGATTTAATCTTAGCTACTGGCGAAAAAGTCTCATCATAGTCAACCCCTGGGGTTTGAGTGAAACCTTTTGCAACCAGTCGAGCCTTGAATGTATGTACATTCCCATCCATGTCTGTCTTCTTCTTGAAGATCCATTTGCACCCAACTGTCTTACGACCTGGTGCACTATCAACCAAATTCCAAACTTGGTTGTCATACATGGACTTAATCTCGCTGTCAATTGCCTCTTTCCACTTGGAAGCCTCTGGGCCTGCCATTGCTTCCTTATAAGTGACTGGTTCATCTAAGTTTACCAGTGTTCTGTCACTTATGAATGTGTCACCATCTGAAGTAATATGAAAACCATACAACTCAGGTGGCACACTCACCCTAGTGGACCTTCGAAGAGGTAATGAATTATCAACTGGTTCAACAGGAACTGTTTCCTCTGGTTGAGTGCTAGTGTCATCTAAGGTTCCTTCATTGGCTAACTCTTGAATTTCTTCAAGTTCAATGGTGCTCCCACTGTCCTCTTTGAATATGAGCTCCCTTTCTAGAAAAGACTCCTCTTCGTGCTACAAAGACCACGTTTTCACTAGGCCTGTAGAACAAATATCCAAAAGACTGCTTTGGGTAACCAATGAAAACACATTTCTCACTTCTAGCTGCTAGCTTGTCGTGAGTCTCTCGTCTTACGAAAGCTTCACAACCCAGACTTTAATATGTGCCAACGAGGGAACTTTCCCCGTCCACATTTCGTGAGGTGTTTTGGCAACCTTCTTTGTAGGGACAAGATTGAGGATGTGGGCGGCAGTCTCTAAGGCATACCCCCAGAAGTGAATAGGAAGTGAAACACGAATCATCATAGAACGAACCATGTCTAACAAGGTCCGATTACGCCTCTCAGCTACACCATTTAATTGTGGTGTCCTAGGAGGAGTCAATTGTGAGACTATCCCACATTCTTTCAGATAGTCGTTAAACTCGATACTAAGATACTCCCCGCCTCTATTGGATCTAAGTATCTTTATATTCCTGCCCAATTGATTTTCGACCTCATGATTAAAATCTTTGAACTTTTCAAAGGTTTCTGACTTATGCTTGATCAAGTAGATATAACCATATCTGCTGTAATCGTCAGTGAAAGTCACATAAAATCGATTAGCATCTCTTGTAGTTGATCTGAAGGGCCCACACACATCTGTGTGTATGAGATCCAACAGACCTTCACCTCTTTCACAAGACCCTGTGAATGGTGATTTTGTCATCTTTCCCAAAAGACAAGATTCACACATATCATCTGATTTTAGGTCAAATGATTCCAACACTCCATCCTTTTCGAGTTGGGCTATACGTTTCTTGTTAATGTGTCCAAGACGACAATGCCACAAGCATGCCTTGTCTACACTATTAGACAAGTCAATATTAAGTACACTATTTCCTAAGCTATCAACACAAGTCACTGTTTCATACACACCATCACAAGGTAAAGCTTCAAACATAAAAACACCATTCTTATAAACAGAAATTGAACCATTCAAATCATTAAAAGAATATTTAAAACCTTGTCTGAACAATGCATGAAATGAAATAATGTTTCTCGTCATCTCAGACGAATAACAACAATTTACCAAATCTAATCTAACATCATTACTAAGAAAAAGCTGATAAACTCCAATCTTGGTTACTGGTGAAGACTTTCTGTTTCCCATGATCAAGTTTATCCTTCCTCGCTCTATCTCCTCACTTTCCTTTAGCCCCTGCATATCAGAACAGATATGAAAACCACATCCTGTATCAAGGACCCATGAACGAGAAGATAATGAGTTATTAGCAGAAATAGTGTAAATACCTGACGAAGATGGCTTCACTTTGCCATCCTTGATATCTTGCAGATATTGTGGGCAAGATCTCTTCCAATGCCCCTTTTGATTGCAGTAAAAGCAAACGGCTTCTTTTGGATCAGAAACATGGGGAGTGGAACCATTGGGCTTAGCCTTTGGGCCATTGCTAGATGACCCAGCTTGAGCCTTGCTCTTCCAGTTTTGCTTGGGAGGACCTTTCCTCTTTTTCCCCTTTCCCTGTCCAATAGCCAAGACAGGGGCACTTGCAGGTCTGGAGGGTATACTTTTACCCTTCATCCCTGCTTCAGCTGTCTGCAACAAGTTGTGCAATTGGGCCAGAGTCTGCTCAGTGTTGTTCAAATGGTAAGTTAGAATAAATTGACCATAACATTCAGGAAGTGAGTTCAAAACCATGTCAATGGCCAATTCCTCATCAAAGTGAATGTTGAGCTTGACCAAACGCTCTATGTAGCGTTGCATTCTTTGCACATGTGACACAACCGACTCCCCTTCTTTCATCTTGCAAGCCATGAGTGACTTGACTACTTCAAATTTTTCTTGACGAGCTCGCTTATGGTACTTTTCCATGAGGTCCTTGTTCATCTCAAAAGGCTAGTAGTCCTCATAGTACCTCTGCAGTTCTGGGGACATAGTTGCTACCATGATGCATGCCACTTTGGTAGCATCATCGTAATGTTTCTTGTAGGCAGCAAGTTCTTCAGGAGTAGCTTCAGACTCATCAAGTTCTTTGAGCTCCTTTTCAAGAACATATTCTTTGTTCTCAAAACGAAGAGCCATCTTGATGTTGCGCATCCAATCGTTATAGTTAGAGCCATCCATAACGACTTTGGAGCAGATATTGAGCAAAAAGAAGTTTTGGTTGGAGGAGGATGAAGCAGAAGTGTTTCCAGGAGTAGACATCTGAAAAGAAAGAAAGTTTTAGTTAGATTTCAAGATACCTCAATATAATAACCCAAAGATAAAATATCAAGGTTAGGATCCAACTATGAAGATTCACAACTTAGAAATGGGATGCCGAGATCCAAGTGTAAATTTCATAAAGGTAGGTGAATGACGATTCACCAATTCCACCATTAGACGAAACAAACGAAGTGAAATTCCTAATTCTTTTGAGATACATTGAAACTATTCAATGACATGTTTTAATCTCAGATTATGCTCTTCTATTTGTGACTGGGATGCCGAGGATCACAAACAAGATGTGAATAACCATGCAAATGTGCTTGGTAACCTCATTGTCTTTATCATTAACTATTGATGTGCTGGTAAACCACACACGCTCCATCAAAATGACAATTATGAGATACCCATTACTACTCTTTATTAGTGCCTTTTAGTGTGCTGGTTAACCACACACGCTTCACTAACGACCAATAAAGCATAATGTGCAATTTCATGGATTAGCATACTTTTCACATTTTTTCTAAAGTAACTAGAGTTGGGATTTTGTAAAATAATGTTCTAGTACTTTCTTTAATAGTATTATACTTTTAATGAGAAGTAGTTGTCCTATCAAATCCGTTCTGCTAACGACCCTCCACTAATCAAGGGAGCGGTGGGTGAGAGTGGACACCCATTCAACTACCATTTTATAGGCAGTTTCCTTATACCCCCCTTATAGACTAGCTTCGTGAATGAGGCATACTAGCGATTTGACTGACCATATTCTTATACATATATAATATTAAACATTTAACCATAATACATATATAAGGTATGTTTTAAACTTTTTAAAACTTTAAGGTTTATATAAATTTCGAAAATTAAACTATTAATTTAAATTTAAAATAAACCAAATTACTAGATTTAATATTTATCTATTAATTAACTTTTAATCAATTTATTAAATCTTGTAAGGATTATCTAATTAAATTAATCAATTAATTTAATCCTAATCATTATCCCTCTAAATTTCGAAAATTAGGGTAAGGATAATTATCCAATTAATCTAATCAAGTAACAATTATCCAAAACAAGAAACCCTAAAACTTCTAGCATATTTCGAAATTTACAAGGGAGGAGGCTAGGGTTTTCAAAACCCTAACCCTAATTTCGATTAGGGTTCTTTGGAGGCTAGGGTTTTCGAAAACCCTTTTATGCAAAACCCTAATTTCGAAAATTTGGACTTTAGGGTTTAATAGCTATAAACCCTAATTTGCAATTCAACAATTATAGCAATTCAATTTAAAACAAACAATGACTCTGATACCACTAATGGGTTTTAGGTAAAACAAATAAACCAGAAAACAATTCCTAAGTTCACATGCAACCTACTTTGGATCTATGTTTTAACTATTGAACATACAACTTTGAATTGCAAAACAAGAACCCTAGAGAAGGAGGCTATTTTCGAAAATAGTAAATTAGGGTTTAGGAGTTACATACCTTTCAATTGTTATAGCAAACAATTGATAATTCCCTTGATCTTGATCTTGATCTTCTTGGAAGCTTAGCACCACAAGTGTAATGCCTCTAATGGAATCATACCCAAGAACTAGCAAGAAGGAAAGTAGAAGAAGAGAGAGAGAGAGAGGGAGTATGCAATTCGGCCTAGGGTTTCTTCCAAAGAACAAGTGCCGAAAATGTGAGCCAGGAGGCTCCTTAAATAGCTGAGGGATCTAGGGTTTAGGGAAAACCCTAATTATCCTTTGCTTAGGGCCTAAGCAAAACCCAAGGGCCTTATCTAGAATCCTTGGACGAAATCTCTAGGGTTTCCCCTATGGATTTCGTCCACCTCCTTCCAAGGAGGTTCTGGATCCTTCCACTCAACTATTAGTTAATTGCAAACTAATCCCCGCACTTTATAATTAATTCTTTTAACCCCAAAATTAATTCTGATTAATTTCTGGCTAACTATTAATTAAACATAATGATTTCTAATTAATATATTAATCCATTAACATATTAATAAATCATTTATATATATTAATTTATTAATATTATAAATTAATATCTCTCCTTTCATAATTTCCTTGTCCAGTTGCTAGGTTGAGGGCAACCCAAAAGGACTGTGCTGCTATCAATTCAAGTACATACCAATTATAGTTATGGGCTTAGACACCTAATCCAACAAATTTGACACATGAAACAAGGACAAATTGTGTAATTTAGTTCTATAACTCTAATGTAAATGCATTTCTTATTATATACCAACTATTACTCTAATAATCTCGATTTATAAATGCAGAAAAACCTAAAACATTCGAAAAAGTATGCGATTAACATATGTTTAAAATCGTAGTACTTCAATTACATGTGATTTGAATCTCTTATTAGCATTGTATGCTTAAGTGTTACAGAAACAGTTTATTGATAAAATCATAATCTCCATTAATGAATTGAACTTTTACGCAATGGATAGCATCTAATGTTGTAAATAATGTTGGTGATTTTGATAAATGGTAATATACTATTATTGGATACAGCCAAAGAGATTTGGTGATGAGGCAAAAAGTAAGAAGTGAATGTGGAAGAAAGGGAATAACTGGTGGCCAACACTTCTTAAAGCAAGACTTAAACGGAAAACAAGTAGAGATGAAACCACTACTAGGCCACTAGGGCTGTAAACGAACCGAACGAACACGAACGAGACTTGTTCATGTTCGTTCGTTTAAGTTAACCGAACAAATGAACAAACACGAACGGTTAAACGATCGAATTTTCTTGTTATTGTTCGTTCGTTTAAAATTACATTGTTCATGTTCGTTTGTTTATGTTCGTAAACACACTAAACGAACATAAACGAACAAAGATAAACAAACATATATGAACATATAATATAGTAATGTAATCAAACACTGTTAAACATATATGAAGATAAAAGAACTTACATGAATGAACATAAACAAACGTAAACGAACAACATAAACGAACGTTCACGAACATAATTGAACGAACGGGCTGTTGCTTCTTATAAAGGATGTGCAATGGAAAGTTGCTAAGTATTGTGGGTTGAGATGCTAATGATAAGATATATCCAATTGTATGGGATGTGGTATTTGTTGAAAATAAAGACAATCAGAAATGGTTTTTGGAGACTCTTGAAGAGATTTTGCATTTGGAAGATGGATTAACTGTCAGCCTGATGAGGCTGACAGATCAACATAATATGGGACTAAAAAGTTTTTATTCAATACATCATGTAGCTAGTTGAAGCAGTGAAGGATGTTTTGCCACTTATAGTAGGCAGTGTTCAAGGCGTGTAAACGTAAATATATTTGGAAAATTTTGTTTTGTGCATTACATTATTTGGACTGATTTGCCATTTGTCAATTATCAATTTAGGCCCTGTAATTAAGGCATAAGTTTAGTCCTGTAAATGTGTATTTCCTTTTTTACCCTTGTATCTCTTTTATATATATATATATATATATATATATATATATATATATATACTCATAATAAAGACACAGGAATACACGCTGGGTTTTTTCAACCTTCTTCTCCAATCTTTCTTTTTCCCTGTTCTACGCATGCTGTTCTACACATGGGGTGTTTGGCTTGTCTTTTTGAGGGAAAAATGACTTTTTCCCTGTCTTGGCTAAACGATTTGGCTCCACATCAACAATCCAAATTGAAAACCTACAAGATCGGCTTCACAATCTCAAGAAACCAACGGACCTCTCTGTATCAGACTATCTTCTCCAAGCCAAAACCATATCTGACTCACTGACCGCTGCAGGAAAACCACTTGAAGACTCAGAACTCATTCAACGTATCCTTGGTGGTCTTGGTGCCGAATTCAAAGAATTTCTCACATCGACTGCTTCATCTCATGTAAGACAATCCCTTAATCTTGAGGAATTGACAGAATTACTTCTTAAAGAAGAGATGTTACAACAAAAGTTTGCAATCCCAATTGAGCAATCTACAGCCCTAGCTGCTACCAAAACCTCTCCCTCTCAACCTAACCCATCTCCACGTTCCAACAACAACAATGGAAATCGGGGTGGCAGAGGTCGTGGTAATAACAACACATGTAGAGGTGGAAATCAAGGAAGAGGTAATTGGGGGATTCAACAGTGGAGCAACAATTACAATCGAAATAACAGAGGTGGTCGTGGCAGTAGCCGTACAAGAGGACCATTTAGAGGAGGAAACTCCAATGGTAGGGGAATTCTACCTACACCCTCTCATATGGGTCAGTTTTTTGACCCGAATACTACATGCCAACTATGTTACCAATATGGACATAATGCCAGAGTATGCACACAGCGAAACAATGCAGCTTACTTCTCACATTCTGACTATTCGTCATATACAGGTAAAAATTTAGTGATTTTTGGTAATGGCACAAGCTTGCCTATTTCTCGAGTTGGTAAATCTTCTATTCATCATAAAAATCGATCTTTTCAACTCAACAATGTTCTGTTTATTCCTAAGTTGCACAAACCTCTATTATCCATTCGTCAATTCTCTAAGGATAATAATTGTTTCTTTGAACTTGACTTGTGTGGTTTTCATGTTAAGGACATTCAGACGCGGGATACTCTTCTGCACCGGAGGTCTTTATCAGCTATCATTTAATCCAAACACATATCATAGCCCAGTTACTCTCTTAGGCGAACGGTCAACTCCGGATACTTGGCATGATCACTTAGGACATCATTCTCCTAATATTCTTAGAGTTCTTTGCAGCAAGTTTAAGTTACCAATAAATGGCAAATTTTCAGAAAAACAGTGTTGCCATGTTTGTCCTATGGGAAAATCAACCAAATTATCATTTGTTCCTAGAAATTTTAATGCTTTACATCCTCTTGACATGCTTCACCTTGATGTTTGGGGCCCTGCCCCGGTTTATTCTATGAATGGTCATCGGTTTTACTTATCTATAGTTGATGATTTCTCCCGTTATGTGTGGCTTTTCCTATTATTTCATAAGTCTGATGTTACTAATGTCTTTTTACCTTCAAAACTCAAATTGAAAATCAATTATCTCGAAAAATTGCAGCGGTGCATTCTGTTAAGGTGGTCCAAACTGATGGTGGTGGTGAATTCACTAGTCGTCATTTTACAGCTTTTCTGTCCAAATATGGAATTAAACATCAACTTACCTGTCCTTACACACCACAACAAAACGGTGTCGTAGAATGAAAACATAGACACATTGTTCAAATGGGTCTATGTCTTATGGCAAAATCAAACACACCTTTTAAGTTTTGGCTCGAAGCTTTTAATACTGCTGTGTACTTGATAAATAGATTACCCATGCGTCAACTCAATTATCTCTCTCCTTATCAAAAACTTCTATTGCGTGATCCTGACTATCGTTTCCTTAAAGTCTTTGGTTCTTCTTGTTTCCCGTACATTCAATCATACAATTCTCACAAGCTTATGCCAAAATCAGTTCACTGTATTTTTCTTGGTTATGATAATTCACGTAAAGGTTATCGATGTTTGGATTTAAAGAATGGCCGAGTTTACATTTCTTGACATGTTGTTTTTGATGAGTTGGATTTTCCCTTGAGAAATAATATTGCAGGTTCTTCACTCGGGCAATCACAACAAAAAAATGTTGAGCATGTCGTAAACCAAATTTCTGGAGAGGTCTATTTGCAGCCAAACCTTACCATAAATCAAAGAGAGGTGTTGGGTAGCCACCATGCACACCCAACCCTATGTCACCACATACTTTTGAAACTCCTACCAGACCCATCAAGAATCGAACTCATCATCAACACCCAATAGTTACTTCAAATACCCAAGTACTTTTCTCTCCTGGTGATGTTACAGAATCTTCAATAGCCACCCCTGAAGCTTTTCCCTCTTCACCCCCCACTCCCGATGTTTCTTCACCTGCCAGCCCTGTACTTTCAGAACCGGCCACTCCATCCCCTGAAAGTCCGGATGATTTAAATCCAGTTCTCAAGGTTAAATCTTTAGCTGATATCTATCGATCAACAACACCACACTCACTTCCACATGGTCTGATGGCAACTAAGTCTGATGACTTATTTTATAAACCTCGTACTTTTAAACAAGCCTCCAAGTTACCTCATTGGCAACGTGCAATGCAAGAGGAAATTACAGCCCTACACAAAAACAACACATGGCATTTGGTTCCGCTTCAACAAGAAATGAATGTTGTTAGATGTAGATGGATATTTAAAGTCAAACGCAAATCAGATGGGTCTCTTGAGCGCCACAAAGCTCGTTTGGTGGCACAAGGGTTCACCCAACAGGAAGGTCTTGATTATGCAGAGACATTCAGTCCAGTGGTTAAACCATCAACCATACGTACTGTTCTTTCAATCGCTCATGCTCAAAGGTGGGATATCAACTGGATGTCAGAAATGCTTTTCTTAATGACATACTTCATAAAGACATTTACATGAAACAGCCACCAGGCTTTGTTTCTAATTCCTTCCCTAATCATGTGTGCAAGCTAGATCGTGCACTCTATGGTCTCAAGCAAAGTCCTCGGGCGTGGTTTGAACGTCTTCATGACTTTCTTTTACGTTTGGGCTTCTTTAACAATCAATCTGATTCATCTCTCTTCATCAGACACACTAAAGAGGCTACTACAGTTCTTCTAGTCTATGTTGATGGCATAATTGTCACGGGATCATCTCCTTCGATGGTGGCTAGTGTGATTGATGCAATATGTGAGACTTTTGACAGTCGTCGTCTTGGTGATTTACATTATTTTCTTGGCATAGAAGCCACACGTAATGATCATACTTTACAGCTACAACAAACCAGATATGCTCTGGATCTTTTGGAAAGGTTCAACATGACTGGTTGCAAGCCAGCCACCACTCCCAGTGCTCTTAATTCTCGGCTTTCAGTACATGATGGTGATCTTCTTTTAGATGCTACCGAGTATCGTAGCATGGTTGGTGGATTACAATATCTCACACTAACCAGGCCAGAGATCGCATTTTCTGTCAATCAAGTATGCCAGTTCATGCATCAACCTCGCACCTCTCATCTGCAGGCTGCTAAACGCATCCTAAGGTTCATTAAAGGCACAATACAAGAGGGGTTGTCTTTCTACCCTTCAAACACTTTTGACATCCGAGCTTACTCTGATTCTGATTGGGCATGGGACCCTAATGATCGTAGGTCTACAACAAGTGCTTGCATATATATTGGTCTAAATCTCGTCTCTTGGACTGCCAAGAAACAATCAACAGTTTCACGGTCAAGCTGTGAAGCTGAATATCGTGCACTAGCAACTACTACTGCAGAACTTCGGTGGTTTTCCTACTTGTTTCGTGAGCTGAATATCTTTCTTCATCCTCCCTTTCTCTTTTGTGGCAATCTATCAGCATTACATATGGCACATAATCCAGTCTTCCATGCCCGCACCCGCCACATTGAAATCGACTATCATTTCATACGGGAATTGGTTACTAGAGGTTTTTTTTATCTCTACACTACATTTCAACAGATGATCAGTTAGCGGATTTGTTCACAAAGGGTCTACCTAAAGTCAGATTCAATTCCTTATCAGTCAAGTTGCGTCTTCCATACGGACGTCTTACTTGAGGGGGGGGGGGGGGTGTAAACGTAAATATATTTAGAAAATATTGTTTTGTGCATTACATTATTTGGACTGATTTGCCATTTGTCAATTATCAATTTAGGCCCTGTAATTAAGGCATAAGTTTAGTCCTGTAAATGTGTATTTCCTTTTTTACCCTTGTATCTCTCTTATATATATACTCATAATAAAGACACAGGAATACACGCTGGGTTTTTCCAACCTTCTTCTCCAATCTTTCTTTTTCCCTGTTCTAGTTTATATTGTTTGTTGTCTTTCTACACAGTCTTTCAAGGCGTATATATGCAAATTTTAGGAAATAATTCTCTCATTATGAATATTACCTATTTTGGATTAACTGCAATGTGCTAAACAATGCTGCCTATGACCACTTAATGGAGAGGGGCACAAAGACTTGGTGCATGGAATTTTTCAAATTTGATAGAGATTGTGATGTTGTAGAGAATGGTGTTTAATTATATGAGCTTCAATAGTGTCATCATCTCATCATAACCATGTTGTAGGAAATCTAAATGTATTTGTTGGACATGGTGCTTAACTTGAACACCAAAGGAGGTACATGAGGTCCACATGCGTCATGTCCAACAATTAGATTTAAACTTAATGAGTTGAAGAGGAAACAAAGGTACTTCAACTATTATTTTCCATGAGTTACATATATAGATTATGTTAATTATGTCAATTATGTTTATTTAGGTAGTAGAAAGTTCTACCCAGTGAGTTGAATCAATTTAAAACAAGGAACTTGGCAGAGTTTTATGATGTTGATTTAGATAAAAACAAACTTTACAACTGCGGACTCTAACCATTGAAATCTCATTTTTCAATAGAAATGTTGAAAATTATGTTTCCCCCTTGTACGTTGCAACATTATACAGAAACAGTTACAAGTACCCAATGCTTCTAGTTAATGGGAGCAATATTCTCCAGTTAAGTGAAGAAATCCAGGTAGACCTACAATTAAAAGAAGAAGAGATTTATATGAGAGAGCTTGCAAACACATTGTCAAGTTAACATGCAAACTAGTTAAAAGGTCTCCTAAATTAAGAGCAAGGAAAAGGAAAAAGGTTAGGGAGGATCCAGTACAAGAAGAGACAATTAGGGAGGTACCCATGGCAGAAGAGAGGATGAAGCATAATAGAGGGGAGAGGTGCCAAATTTAGTAGATGGGTCTATGAAGATTAAGTCAAGAATAGGAAAGGAAATAGTGATGCAACACGATTGAATTTGGATTAAATTGTGTTGTATCAAGTTTAAAACTATTTTTCATTGTGTTATAAATGTTCGTTTGATGTTGTCGTATGCAAACATTATGTTGTGTGTTAACATATGTTATTTTGTGTTAAGTTGTATTGTTATTTGTTTGGGAAATTATATAAGGATTGGGAATTGCATTACACTTTTTTATGGTCTTAACATGTCACTGATGGTCCCAAAATGGTGAAGACAATAATTGTTCAAAAAGGATGAATAAAATAAGATTAAAATTGCCACAGAAACATGGTCACTGTAGTTGGAAATTTGCACGTGTTTATTGTACTTTTAAAGCAATTTCTACCAGTATGTTTTTTATAATTCATAAAATATATAAAATCCAAAAAATAAATCTAAGAATACAAAATGTACAATTCATTGTTTCTAATGAATTTGGCTTTTGAAAACAGAAATGCACCCCTCTTTTATTTGTGACATGACTATATAAGTACACTTTACACTTGTATGTTGACTTTGAGATAAAATCATATATTTCAAACCTGCAAAGAAGTATAATAAATAATGTGTTTTCAACCCATTATAACTACCATTTAATGAACGTGGGCTATACAACAATATAATGCTTCACATGTATCATATTTCTTCATAAGATAATACAAAATGCACATGACTTACAACACCAGATCTAAACACACATACATATCTACAAGTTATACTAGAACACAAAACTCACTTCCTTCAACCCACCTTCATACTCCTACAATCACTTTAGCATGACGAAGCTTCTGAGGATAGGCGTAACTGATGCAAATAGACCCCACTTCATATCTTTGTTTGACTTCTTCACAATAGCAACTTCAGCTTGGAGATTGGTAAGTGTACCCTTCAGACAAAAACAACCAATCTCATACATCTTCTTCATTTGCGATACCAGCTACCTAGATCTACAACTTGAAGCAGGTGATATCGAGGTTGGTAAATGGGCTCGTCATGCCATTGTTTAAGTCCAAATACTAGTTGTTATAAAAGATTCATTTGGAATATATTTTGATTTTGTGTCGATCGGTATGGAAGACGAAGGGTTTAACCAAAAAGGGTTTGTCACTACTAGAAACTTGAGTTTCAGCTACGGATTCAGAGAGGGATTTATTCTGTGGCAAAATTTTGGCTTATAGAGAGGGAATTGCGAGAGATCTGCGATGGTTTAAACAAGTATTTTATTTATTCAATATATAGCATATTAGAGAGGGTTTAGCGAGGGATAAGCTACGGATCTTACAAGTATTTATCGACGCACCCTTATTCCTCGGTGATCGGTGGAAAACTAAGTCATTTGGCGAGGGTTCGACGAGGGAAAAAAAATCGTCGACTTTTTGTCATCTGGTATGTGTTTAGCGAGAGAATACCGATGGAGCATACACACGTTATGTTTTTTTAATTGACGATCTCTCGCAAAAATTGGTGAATCCAATTCCAGTTTCACAGAGTTTGTGTAAGTTTCCGTCCCTCCCAAACCTGCTTTATCACTCCAACTGAACATGCATAACTCTCGAGTTGCAGCTTAACCTAATCTCACACTCTCCGTTCAAACAGATGACGACACCATGGACCATTGCAACTTCCCAATCCGACAGCCTCCACATTTTTAAAATCTAAAATTATTCTTCGTTAACTTCCGATTCAGGTAAATCTCTTGATTTTATTTGCTTTAGTCATATATTAGGTTAGGTTTGGTTCAATTGCACACTATATTACGTTAGGGTTTAATTTCTCAATATTTTTCCCCCTTTTTCAATCGTCATTCCTCTTATATCGATTGCATCTATATTAGAATAGATACTTAGAATTAGAACTTGATATAGGGTTTGATTGGTTGCTTTAGTCATATATAAGCCTGGTAGCATAAGTTTTGTGCAGAAGTTTTGTGCATCAAAGCTTCACCCTGAACCTCTCCTGTCATCTCTGTACATGCATCCATTATAGAAACTAAGAGTTCAAGATTTAGGAGGAAGAATCTTCTGTTTTTCTATTCCATATCAATCACAGGTACATTACATTTATACATGAAAGAGAGAAACAAACTCACCAAATGTACGGCCTATTCTAAAGGAACTTGATATTATCTACAACAATTATATTCTATAATTTTGCTCTCGTCAACACTCCCCCTCAAGGTGGAGAATGTATATCTATCATTCCCAGCTTGTTAAGAGAGCACTCAAACACTCTTCCACACACAACTTTCGTTAGCATATCTGCAAGTTGATCTTCAGAGCTTATATGTGGAAGTTCAATATTCTTCCTTTCGAGATGATCTTTTATGAAATGCCTATCAATCTCTACATGTTTTGTTCTATCATGCTGAACAGGATTGTTTGCTATCTTCATGGCCGACTCATTATCACAGTGAAGCTGTATGGGAGATAAGAGAGATATCCCTAGATCACGTAAAATCCGCTTTATCCATAATAATTCACATACTCCATGCACCATTCCTCGATACTCTGCCGGATCTTGATACTACCTTTTGCTTTTTACTCCTCCAAGTTACAAGATTACCTCCAACATAAGTAAAATAACCTGAGGTGGATTTCCCGTCCATTCGGTCACCTGCCCAGTCTGCATCTGTATATCCCATGACTTTGTGATCTTAATTTTTCTTAAAAAACAATCCTTTACTATGAGTTGCTTTGAGGTACTTCAATATTCGATACACAACTTTCATATGTTCTTCACTCGGGGCATGCATGAACCGGCTAACTACACTCACTGCATATGCAATGTTGGGTCTCGTGTGTGACAGGTATATGAGTTTTCCGACCAATTTTGATACCTTTCCTTATTTGTGGGTACCTGATTTGGAACAATAGCCAGTCTATGGTTCACTTCGATTGGAGTATCTACAGGCTTGCAATTAAGCATTCCTGTTTCAGTTAACAAGTCTAGTATATATTTTCGCTGACACATAGTAATTCCGGCTTGTGATCTTGCAACTTCAATACCTAAGAAATACTTTAGATATCCTAGATCCTTTAATTCAAACTCTGTGGCAAGTAGAGCTTGAAGTTTCTTCATTTCTTCTGAATCATTTCCTGTCACTACCATATCATCAACATACACGATGAGCGCTGTTACTCTTCCATTAGCATTTTTTACAAACAGTGTGTGGTCAGCATCGCTTTGTCTATACCCGATTTTCTTCATGAATGTAGAGAATCGCCCAAACCAGGCCCAAGGAGATTGTTTCAGCCCGTACAATGCCTTGTTCAGTTTGCATACTTTCCCCCGTTGTCCGACTGTAATATTTGAATTTCCTTCCTATATTCGGTTTTGATAACTTGGCATAACTCTTTAAATGCAAACAATACTTTTCCTTTGTTTTTTAATAGAGATACCCAAATCATTCTAGTACATTCGTCAATAAAAGTTACAAAATATCGTGCACCACTAGACGTAGGGATTGGGGCAGGTCCCCATACGTCTGAATGAATTTTCATAAACGGTATAGTAGCTTTATTATTGCTAGGGACATAAGAAACTCTTGTATTTTTTGCCAATTCACAAATGCCACACTTAAATTCACTCTCAACAGAATTTAAAAACAAATTTGGTTTGAGTTTCTTGAGATAACTGAATGACAAATGTCCTAAACGTCGGTGCCATAACATTGCTACCGATTTATTTGCTTCCCTTATTCCGGTATGAAACGCCTTGCTTTGATGATTGTCTTCAAGATAGTACAATTGCCCCCTTCTAGTACCATAACCAAGAATCTGATGTGTTGCCATATCCTGAAACACACAATAATTTGGCCAGAAAATTACATAACAATTAAGTGCTTCTGTAATTTGACTAACTGATATTAAGTTAGTTGATAAGGATGAAACTACAAGGACTGAATCAAGGTCCATGGAGTTTGATACCCTTACAGACCTTGCACCGGTTACTTTTTCTAGTTCTCCATTCGCGGTTTGAATGACACTTTGTTTTTGAGAATATGAACTTGTTAAATTTTTCGGGTTGTTTGTCATATGGTCGGTTGCACCTATGTCAATTAGCCAAATGTTATAATTAGTTTGGTTTTGATTTAACATCGGTGGTGGTGTGGGCTGCCATGGGAATGGATGCCTCTTTGGACGCTTCTTGAGTTTGTCCAGAGGTTGCTATTGTGGCTTGACCAAGTTTCTTCCTAGGCTTCTTTGAGAAGTCCCACCATTCAGGGTAGCCAATGATTTCATAACACCTCAGCTTTGAATGTCCTTCTTCCCCACAATGGGCATAGGTGAATGTGTTTTTCTTACCATTTGAGTTCTTCCCTTTCTGATGAACATTTCGAGAGACCATATGTACCATGCTATCTGGCTCGGGTTTTGGTTCTTCCATAGTCTGTCTCTGGTTTTGGTCCTTACGGATGTAAGCATAGCTTGATTCCAAACTCAGGGGTGGATCCTTTCTCAGAATTTCACTCCTTGCTTGGTTAAATTCGGCATCTAGACCAGCTAAGAAGATGTGAACACGGAACCGAGACATAGTTTTGTTAAGAGCAACAGTGTCCTCGACGGTTTCTTCCTGTGTTGTTAAACGAGTATCAATCTCTTGAAAGATACTTACAAGTTCGTTGTAGTAGGTGGGTAGCGATCGACCATTCTGTCTAGTGGTGAATGATTTCCAATTTAATTCGAAGAGTTGTGTTTCATCTGTTCCATCATAGAAGGTTTTTCCTACTGCATCCCATATTTCAGCAGCCGTTTGAAGACGTACGAAGCGGCGCATTAGGGTTGGACTCATTGAGTCGATAAGCCAACTTTTGACCCGGTTGTTGTCGATCAACCAGGTTTCGATAAGTTTCTCGTCTGTTTCTGGGATTTACCAGTGATAAATCCGGATTTGTTTCTTGCACCAATTCGCATCTCCATATGTTGGGACCACAAAGGGTAATTTGTATCATCCAGAATGACTCCAGTGGGAAACGGAGCATCTTGTACGTTCTGTACAATGACAGATGAGGGGTTTGAAGTTCCGCTTGATCCTTCTTCGGTTCCCATTGATCAATGGGTTCGAGATTTTTTCTTTTAGCTGTGATTGGTATGCTCTGATACCATATAGAAACTAAGAGTTCAAGATTTAGGAGGAAGAATCTTCCGTTTTTTTATTCCATATCAATCACAGGTACATTACATTTATACATGAAAGAGAGAAACAAACTCACCAAATGTACAGCCTATTCTAAAGGAACTTGATATTATCTACAACAATTATATTCTATAATTTTGCTCTCGTCAACATCCACAAGCTCTGTAACAAGCCCAACATTATGAAATTATCACATTTTTTATTCCCTTGAGAAATAATTCTATTTGTGTTTTATTCAAATTATCCCCAGGTTGCACTGCATCATAAATATAAATAATAGAACTTAGTATAACATATCTTACTTTAACTAAATCAGATTCAAGAAACATAAATAAAAAAATGTGATAATTTTGGTTACTTTACATACTATTTGTTTCACAGGTGCTTGTCCTTTTGTGTATGACAAGCACTTCTATACTTATTTTTGTAGATAGATCAATAGAAGGGTGACTCTAATGGCAGCTCTACTTATGTAATCAAGGTGTATCAAAAATTCTAAATGGCTTTTCATTTCTTTTGTTCTTGCTAATTTGTAGCATTATCTGTTATGTTTTGAAGGTGGAACTGTTCGCAGATAAGAATCTTATTGGTGCCAACTTGAATGACATGTAAGATCCTTATGCAATCGTCACTTGTGGTACAGAAAAGCAATTTAGGTAAAATTTATAGCAAGATTTGGTCAATTTCAATTAAGAATCTCACTGGTTGCTTCTGTTTTATAGAAATGGTCATTTTTACTGATGTTGATCTGCAACTAAATGGTTCCTGGTTGAAGAAATCCAATGTGGGGAGAAGAATTGGATTTTTCTGTGGATGAACTTCCTGTAAAGGTAAGCTTAGCTGTTATCCACACAACAATTTACACAAATAGCAATGTACTTATGTTGGTTTGTTTATTATAGCATCTATACTTTCTTATATTTGAAAAAAACTACCCAATTATAGCAATGTCATCCAAATACAAAAACAACTTTGAATGCTATAACTGGGTATATTTTTCAAAGTAAAATTACTTAAATACCCTTATTACCTTTGTTGGTTTAGCCCTCTCCCTGAGAATGTTCTGATAGCACGAGCAATTATAGATGATGCCATTTGGTGTACATTTCTTGAAGGGTAACCAGCAAAACGCGCGATTTCAACAGTGAAATGCATATCTAGAATCAACTACAATAAAAAAATGTAGAACTTTTACTCAATATGTTGGTATTTCTTGCATTTAGCCCTTAATTAGTTACCTGTTGTAATCCTTGTGGCTGAAGTTTTGCCACTTCATTTTCTAAAACAATCCAAAAATCCTCTTCATTAGACATCACCCACATCACAACAGTTTCAGTTAGCCTTGCAAGCAACACTTTCTGTATCTTTTCTTTCCCAAGTAACACATCTCCAGCAACTGTTGTTGACTACTGCAGCTTCCCAAATAATGCCTGCATAAACACCACAATTCCCAAAATAAATAAGTGCAAATTTGTAAAACTCAAAAGCATGTAGCTTGTTTAGACAAAAATGCTTCCATTAAATTACCTGGAAGGGCAAAGAAGGCAAAGGATCAGAATTCCAACTAGAGGGGCAGTATTGTCATTTCCTGCTTCCTTGCTTTCGTTTAAAACACTCCATATTCTGACATAACCATTGGTAACAGCTCTTCTGCAATAGTGAATGCAGTTCCCAAAAGGGCAAGTCGTTGGGAATCTGTTTTAGCTTTAAAAGGTACAGCTTCTTTTAACTCCACTAAATTGTCATCTTCAGAAGGTCCAGGTAAAGTTTTTATGAGTTCATCCATGTATTGATCAAAAAGTTTTAGAATTCTTGTTAAAATATTTCCTCCAAAGTGTAACATGACTAGGCGTGTTAGTTGCTCCACTATATCCTGTAAAAATCATAAACAAGTAATATAATGAAAGTAAATTTCTATAATAAACAAATCAGTGAAAGTACATTGCTATTTCTTGCATTCAAATAAAGTCAACTCACTTTGACCATAAAGATGAAACGGGTCCCACTATCAACAAGCATCCCATCAGAAGATATAGCAAAAGTAGACAAAGGAGAGGCAAGGCGAGGTGACAATGGCAACATCTCATCATTTCCTGAAAAATTGTTAGAATTGATGAAGATGATAGAAAGAAAATAAGCTTTCTTCATTGATTGATTGAAAAACCTTCTGTACAATACAAGAACAAAGAAAATATATACATTACAAGAAACACAAATTGTAACTAACTTAACCACGGATTGATGACGTGTAACACCCCCCCTCAAGCTGGTGGTGGATATTGAGAAAATGCCAGCTTGGAAATTGCATCATTATGTTGTGTAGAAGGAAGAGATTTAGTAAAAATGTCTGCTAATTGGTTAGAACTGGAAACATGAGAAAGTGTAATCAATCCTCCTTGTAACTTTTCACGAACAAAGTGACAATCTAGCTCAATGTGTTTGGTTCGTTCGTGAAAAACTGGGTTTTTAGCTATGTAGATTGCAGCTTGGTTATCACACTTAAGTGGTATTGGAATGATATTTGGGACATTCAGCTCTTGTAAGAGACGACTTAACCAAACTAATTCCGAACATACCCTCCGCATAGATCGATATTCAGCTTCGGCAGATGAAAGGGATACAATGGTTTGTTTCTTTGATTTCCAAGATACAGGAACATTGCCAAATAAGATGAAGAAACCACTAACTGAACGTCTAGTGATTGGGCAAGCAGCCCAATCTGAATCACAGAAAGCTTCAATATTAAAAGTAGGATCATTGTTGAGTAATATACCCCTGGAAATTGTCCCTTTCAAGTACTTTAAAATATGAATTGCAGCATCATAGTGTACTTTACTAGGAGTTTGATTGAATTGGCTCAGATGCTGAACAGCAAATGACAAATCAGGTCTAGTATGGAGCAAAAATTTGAGTTTTCCAACAAGTTGTCTATAGAGGGTTGGATCTTCAAGAGGATCATCCATGTTGGGTACTAATTTTAAACCAGTAGGAAGAGGAGTATTCACAGAATCTGCATTTTCCATGTGATAATCACGAAGTAAATCAAGAATAAACTTGTGTTGATGAAGAACCATGCCATTAGAAACTTCATTAAACTCCAATCCTAAGAAAAAATGAATGAATCCAAGATCCTTTATACGAAATTGATCATCAAGAAATTCTTTCAAAAAATGAATTTCTTGTTCATTATCTCCTGTGACAAGAATGTCATCAACATATACTGCAATGATGACTATGGAATTGTCCACTTTCTTGAGAAATAAATAATGATCATTCAAAGAATGAGAAAATCCTCTAGATTTTAAAGCAATGGACAACTTTTCATACCATTGACGAGAGGCCTGTTTAAGACCATAAAGGGACTTCCTTAATTTGCATACATGTGATGAAGAAGGAACATGCAAACCAGGTGGTGCTCTCATATAGACCTCTTCATGAAGATCGCCATGAAGAAAAGTGTTATTAACGTCAAATTGATGAACTTTCCATCTGTTTTTAACAGCAAGAGTAACAAGAATTCTCACAGTGTTAAATTTCACAACTGGAGAAAACGTTTCATGGTAGTCGACACCATATTTTTGAGTGAAGCCCTTAGCAACAAGGCGTGCTTTGTGTCTTTCAATGCTACCATCAGCACGATGTTTAGTTTTGTACACCCATCGACATGATATAGGTCTTTTTCCTTTTGGTAATTTAACGATATCCCAAGTATGATTAGCTTCTAGTGCTTCGAATTCTTTATTCATGGCCTCCTCCCAAACATGAACACCTTTGGCTTGATTATAAAAGGCTGGTTCAGGAATAGATGTGCTAACATGAAAAGCCAAAGAAGAAGGATTTGAAATGTTGATAGGTGATGTATTGCAATCAATGCATAGATTTGTGAGTGTATGACAACAATCTGAATCAGAGTTGTCAAGAACAACATTACAAACATAGTCTCGAAGATGTGCAGGAGGCACACTTTGTCTAGTAGATCTGCGTAAAGAAACTGGAGGAGGATCAGGAATATGTTGATGGGCAAGAGAGGCATGAGGTAACTCAGTTGAAGATGAAGAAGGAGATGGATAATCATCACAAGTATGTGGAATGTTGGGAAGAAATGAGGGGTGTGAAGTAAAGTGATGAGTATCTTTACTGAGAAGTGGAAAAATATCTTCGAAAAAACGAACATCTCTTGACACGAAAATGGTTTTAGTTTCCAAATTTAGAAGTTTATAAGCCTTTTGTCCTTCAGGGTAACCAATAAGAATACATGATTGTGCTCTAGGCATGAATTTATCTCGACCATTTGATGAAGAAGAAGCATGGCAAAGACATCCAAAAGTCTTTAAATGAGATAATGAAGGCTTTTGTTTGAAAAGAACTTCATAAGGAGATTGTTTATCAAGTGTTTTTGAAGGAATCCGGTTGATTAAATGTGTTGCCACATTGACACATTCTCCCTAATATGCATTGCCCAATCCAGATTGAAAATAAAGAGCACGAGCAATTTCAAGAACATGCTTATGTTTTCTTTCAACTAAGCCATTCTGCTGTGGTGTATTGGGTGTGGATTTTTGATGTAAAATACCAAGAGATTCATAATAAGCAATACCCTCATTACTAGATCCCAATTCATAAGCATTGTCACTTCGGATGCTTTTGATTGTAACACCAAACTGATTTTGGATGAAAGTAACAAAAGCTTGAATGGCAGGAAAAGCATAACTTTTATGAGATAAAAGTTTGATCCAAGTAAACCTGCTGTAATCATCCACTATTGTAATGAAATATCTAAACCCATCATGAGTTGGATATTTATAAGGACCCCAAACATCAACATGTATCAATTCAAAGGGTAATTTGGTCATTGTAATACTATTAGGAAATGGCAATCGATGTTGTCTAGATTTAGAACAAATGAGACAAGAATCAATCTCATATGAATTAGAATTGGAAGAAACAAGCATCATTTCCTTGAGTTTAAGAAAAGGAATATGACCAAATCTTTGATGTAATATCATAGTCTTTGACAAAGATTTTATTGCAGAATTACATGAAAATCTTACAAGAGGAACAGATTGAATAAAATCTGAAAAACTAAGATTGAAACAAAGACTTTGACTAATATCCTGATGATCAAAAACAAACAAAACATTGACTCTTGTTCCAAGTATTCCAAGGGCTAATTCATTCTTCGAAGGGTCCTGCATGATACATTGATCATCAGTGAAGAACATAAAAGTTTTGAGTTGAGAATTGAGTTTGAAAACAGAGAGGAGATTATATTTGAAACAAGGGACATATAAAACTCCTTGTAATGTTATAGAATCCTGAAGTTTAACATTAGCAAATAGAGTAACTTGTGTGTTTAGACCATTAGGAAGACCAAGATAGTGAGGCTGAGAAAGAGGTTGTAAAGAAGAAAAAAGAGATTGATTAGAACATATATGATCTGTAGCCCCAAAATCAATGATCCAGGAAAAATGATTTTTCAATTTTGATGCAGATCGATAGGCATTTGCAGCAAAAAGTGCAAATGAAAAAGACGTACCTTCAGATTGCATTGCTCCTTCAGTAATATCAGAAATTACTTGATTAGATGATGAAGAAGATGAAACACCAGTAGCCTGAAGCAATTGCATGAGATGATTGTATTGTTCTTGTGAAATTGAAGGTGAAACTGCAACATTATGAACTGCAGATTTAGGCTCTTCCTTCTTGGATTTTGTGAATTTGAAAGTAGTAGGAAAACCAATGAGCCGATAACACTGAGACTTCGTATGACCAGATTTCTTACAGTGACTGCATGTGATGTTTTTCTTGAAAGAATCATTTGCATAGCCATAATATCATGAGCAAACTTTGGGGAAACATGAATGTCTCTTTGACGTTCTTCTTGAAATATCAAGGAATAAGCAGTAGAGACAGTTGGTAAAGGTTTCATCATAAGGATTTGTCCCCGAATTACTTTATATGAATCGTTGAGTCCCATTAACAGTTGAATAAGGCGTTGATCTTCAAGAAATTGACGAATTCCTGTAGCAGATTCACAGGTACAAGCAGGTAAATTCTGTACAATGCGTAACTCATCCCAGATCTTTGAAATCTTGGTGAAATATGTGGGAAAATCATCCGCGCCTTGTGAAATTGAATATAATTGTTGTTGAATCTGATAAATCAATGATCCATCAGATTAAGAATAGCGATTATGAAGTTCGTTCCAAATTTCATGTGCAGATGGAAGAAACAAGACACTATCAGCAATGTTCTTGTGAAGAGAGTTTAGAAGCCAACTAATAACCATCGAATTGACTCGGAACCATGCAGAATATTCTGAAGAAGTAATTGCAGGTTGAAGAATAGTACCATCAACGAATCCAAATTTGTTTTTGGCATACAAAGCGATTGACATCGATCGTTTCCAAGAAGAGAATCTAATTCCATTGAATACAGTAGAAACGAGAATTGAGCTTGGATTATCTGCAGATCCAAGATAATAGGGACTGGTATGATCAGGAATTTGAGAAGAATTACTGGATGAAGAATGAGAAGTCGTTGATTGAGACATGATTTGCAGAAAACAGAGCAAGAAAGAAGAATTTTGAAGAAGATGGATCGAACACAATTAGTCTGATACCATGTTAGAATTGATGAAGATGATAGAAAGAAAATAAGCTTTCTTCATTGATTGATTGAAAAACCTTCTGTACAATACAAGAACAAAGAAAATATATACATTACAAGAAACACAAATTGTAACTAACTTAACCACGGATTGATGACGTGTAACAAAAATCAAAAACTAATTTTCTTGCTCTTCTAAAATTCAATTCAAGAACCTCTTCAATATAAGGCTCCAAAAGCACTAAAAGCACTTTTGACAACTTTAGCACTTTTGAATCACTAAGAGCAGTGATTCAAACTAGCCTGAACACATACACTTGCAGCATGTAAAGCTGAAACAGTTTCTGAAGAAGGGGTGTTTTCTTTAACCAATTTCACAAATAATTCAATTTCCCTTTCTGCCCATTGAACAAGTCGGTTGTTGTAAAGTAAATCATCTCCAAATATTGTTCCCATTTCTTTTGTTGTTGATGAGATTGTGGAAAATATAATGTTGGATAAAGTGGCGGGAAATGTTTCTGGGTAGCACGGGCAGGATGGGAGAAAGATTTGGATACTTTTTTGAAGTCGGGCAGCTTTTGACTTGAGAAAAAGATTATGTGCAAGAGGACCTTTTCCTAGTTTTAGTAAACCCAAAACTGCTACTTTTAAAGATGATGTCAACAAGTTGATTTTCAATTAAAGATTTTCGTTTTGAAAATTCATTGGATAATGAATCGGATGAGGTTTTAAGGTCAGGGTGTTTTCTTTCTTTTGTTTCTTTTTATTGATTTTTTTAATCATTATTCATTTCTTTTTATTAATTTTTTTAATCATTATTCATTTCTTGACAGATCAATGTGTCATTATTCATTTCTTTTTTGGCCAATGCATCTTTTAATCAATGCATCTTATGATAAACATGTTCTAATGATTCTGTAGGACACATGATAAACGTTGATGCAAGTGTTGCTAGAGCTGAGGGTTTTCAGTTGGCCAAACGTCTCTCTGTTTTTGATCTCATCGCCATTGGTAAACTTTCAATCAACTTACGTAGCATCACCTTTCATCGTCTATCTGTTATTGATTACTTCTCGGATTTACATTAAGTAAAATTGATACATATATATGTTTTGTTGATTAATACAAGCTGTTTCTCCGTGTGTTGTTATGCAATGAATTTGTTATATATGTATGTATGTATGTATGTATGTATGATGTTGGGATGAATTGGTATCAATTAACCTAAAAGTTAAAGCAATTTTATCAGGAGTTGGAGCAACAATTGGAGCTGGAGTTTACATTCTTGTTGGAACAGTTGCTAAAGAGCAAACAGCAGGGAGTTTCAGCATTATGTTATGCAAAACTCGCATGTTGTTGCCCATCTACAAGGAGTGCATATCACTATTCCTACTTATGTGTTGGAGAAGGGTAATCTCGTAATTTCTCATAACAATTCTCTTATTCATATAATCATATTTTCTTTCTGCAAATCAATATTCTATCCCCTTCAACTTCCACTGTTGCTTGGTTAATTGGCCTGTCCTTGATTCTTGAATACACACTTGGTGGAGCAGTAGTAGCCCGTGGCATATCCCCAAATATGGTGCACTCCTTTTTCTTTCAACCTAATTTATAATTTCAATTTTCTTTTTCTTTTTCGAAATATAATTTCAATTTTAAACAGGCTGTGTTTTTTGGAGGTCCAGATAAGCTTCCTGCTTTCTTAACTCGACCCACCATTCTTGGAATTGTAGTTGATCCTTGTGTTGCTGTTTTAGTCTTCATTATAACTGGACTACTTTGCACTGGAATCAACGAGGTATTTTAGTCCTTTCAATTAATGACTTATTCGTATAGCACATATTCTTAAATTTTATTATAGTAGTTGACTGATACATAGGTTTCAAGACTCAATGGGTGGGATATAAAGTTCCAGGCGGGTAATATGTTTATTTTTCCACATGTGTTAAATTAACATTTTACCCTTGGCAACATGAAACATGTTTCTGATTTTCAGGTATTTCCCGTATGGAGCTAATGGAGTACTTGCTGGATCTGCAACCGTTTTTTTTCTCATATGTTGGTTTTGATGCAGTAACCAGCACAGCAGAAGAGGTAACACTAGTGATTGTGATTGTTCTTTCTGAAGTGTATAATTGTAATTTTCATATTGTTTATATTACAGGTGAAGAATCCTCAGAGAGATTTACCTATTGGGATTGGGGTATCTGCTGTGTTTACATTACAGGTGAAGAATCCTCAGGTGAAGAATCACTGTTTACATGCTGTGTTTTGTATATGCTTGTATCTGCTGTTGTGATTGGTTTGGTGCCATGTTCCCAATTAGACCATGATACCCCTATCGCCTCTGCTTTTGCTAATTATGGAATGAATGGAGCAGTGTAAGCATACAACATTTCTTTCTGAAGGGTGTAATTGTAATTTCATCTTTATTTACATCTAAAACCATCATTATGATTTCAGATACGTTATAAGAATCGGATCTGTCATTGCTCTCTGTGCTGCTTTAATTGGTGGAATCCTTCCTCAAGTATGTATATGCATGTTTGTGTTTTACTTAATGCACAAAGCATGTCTTGATATAGGTTAATTGAAGGGGGAGGGTAAAATGGTCATTTATACATATTCTGACAGTCATTCGGTAACTTTGATAGTTTTTGTATTATAATGTTTGGTTGCATCATTATTTGATGTTTTTTAGTATAATAATTTGATGATTGTAGTATTTTTTCTTTTAGAATCATAATAAAAAAAATTATATTACAAGTTCGCGACGGATTAGTGACAAAAAAATAAAAATAAATAATGCATGAATTTTGTGAGGGATTAGCTATGGAAAAAAATTATGTCTAAAGTTTGCGACGGATCAGCGACGGAAAAAGAACAACATTAATTTATGAATTTTGCGAGGGATTAGCTATGAGAAAAAATCATGTCTAAAGTTTGCGACAGATCTGCGACGGAAAAAAAAATTTAGTATATGAACTTTGCAAGGGATTAGCTACCGAAAAAAAACTGATCAGGGAAATTTGCGACAGATGAGCGACGAAATGTCTTTAACAAATATTGTCGCTAATGTCCTGGGTAAATGTATTGAGTGACATTTAGCGACGGATATTCTGTCGCTAAATTTGTCTCAAGGAATAACTGATCTGTCGCTAAAACCCTCGCTGAGTCATTAGCCACGCTTAAACTACCTATGGAGTGAATCTGTCGCTGATCCATCGCAAACAACACTTAGCGACAGAATAGCGACGGATTCGTCCGTCTCTAAAACCCCTGTTTCTAGTAGTGTGTTATGTAAATGGGTAAAAAAATTGTTGGTGGTATGCCAATTTAGGATTACGATATGGAATTGTTCTCCAAGCTTAAAAAAAATTCTGGTCCACATAAGGGCCACTTGGCAGCCACGTCACACATTACTATTTGCTTATTTGGATACCGTCTACATTGGGTAATATGAATTAATAAACAAGTTAACAAAGATTTCATTCCCTTAGAATGAAAAATAAATAAATAAATAAATAAAAATGCTGATGTAAAACAAATACCAACAATTAATGTTTTATGTAGCCTACATAAATAGGCCAAAGGGCCTCTTCCAATTGTGTATCCCAAATTCAAATTAGAAAGTGTACAACCTAATTGAAATAAAAAAAATTAATATGTCAAAAAAATTTCATTATTGGTTTGGGGAAAGGTCTTATATTAAGGTTTTTTTTTATTTTTTTTATTTTATTATTTTTTTTAATGTCCCATCTTCAACTTTCTTATAATTTGATAAGTTAACATATTAGTAATTCAAGATATATTATAATATCTATACATGAGTTTTTTTTTGTTAAGCACCTAATAATACATTATATATTTACTTGGTTTAATTAAAAAATCATAATGATGTCTATCTAATAGGAAGGATGCCAATCTAAAAAGAAAAAATTTAATATAAATATCCTAAAATTATTTAATATAATTTAATGGGTGTCCATGTATACCTTTTAATTCAATGTGGAATGGTTGTGTTTCCAAACACTCTCTAACTCGCTTTAAGGTCACACTTTATGATCTGATGAGTCAAATACATAACATACTGTTTACCACTGCCAACGCCATCAACAACTTGATCAACAACATCGTGATCCTCATGATCTTAAGTGATCGTTTGTATATTATATAGATATACTCTATAAATATATAATAGATACCTGGGATATATATCCGGTAAGAAATTTTTTTTGGTAGGAAGGTAATAAGTTTTTTTTCTACATATTTTTTTTATGAACAAAATAAATGAATCACTAGATGATTCATTTGTAAGATGATTCACAAGAAAAAATTCCCAAAAAAACATCTTTATGATTCATTTTTAAGTAAATTAAGAAAAATTTCATTTTTATGACAATTTTAGTGAATAACAACAAAATCATTGTATAAATGAATCATCGAGATGTTTTTTTGAGAATTTTTTCTTGTGAATCATCTTACAAATGAATCATCTAATGATTCATTTTGTTTGTTCGCAAAAAAAATATGTAGAAAAAAAACTTTTTACCTTCCTACCAAAAATTTCCTTCTTATTTGATCTTGACTCTAGATACCTGATCCATAATCTTAGTGATTACGATAAGACCTTTACATAAATTATAGACCTTTACATAGATTATAATAGGCCTGTCGAAAAAACCCGAAACCCGTTCTACCCACCCGACCCGTTCCGAATTCGGGTAGAATGGGTCGGGTAGAACGGGTAACGGGTATGAACATTCGGGTAATAGGTTAACCCGATAATAATATAGGTCAGGTTTTAGGTATGAATATTTATTTTCGGGTATACCCGAATACCCGAATTCGTTTTTAGATAATACCAAATATACAATGCAGTCACGTACGCACACTTCAAATAAAACAAAACCCTTTGTTTCCTTCTTATGAACGACGACTCGACAGTCGACGCAAACTTGCAAAGGGAATACGACGCTGAAGAAAAAGAAAAACTTCGAGCTTTTATTAAAAAAAACGTTGGTAGGATTTGTTTGACCACCGATACTTGGACTTCTACACAACAATCAAGTTATATGTGTCTCACTACCCACTTTGTAGACAATGAATGGAAATTGAAAAAAAAAGTGTTCAGTTTTTGTCCTCAAGAGAGTCATCGTGGGGTTGATATTGGATTAGTGGTTGAGAAATGTTTAATAGATTGGGGAATAAAAAATGTTTTCATAATTTCCGTTGACAACGCAAGTGCTAATGACGTGGCAATTGAGTATATATGTACTTGTTAATTGTATGGAGTATTTTCCTACCCAATTATTTATTAAACCAACTAACATGTAAATTTTTTTTATCAATAAGTGTCATTTAAGAAATATTCGGGTATACCCGATAATTACCCGACCCGACCTCAAACCTGAATTCCCGAAACTCGAAAACCCGAATTACAATATAGGTCCGGTATCAGGTATTATTTTCTTAAGGAAATACCCGTTCTACCCGAAACCCGAAAATTTTACCCGTTCGACACCCCTAGATTATAATATATCCCCAAAATAGTGGGATCTCCGTTTCTGTAATCGTATATATTATACTATTAGGGTTAAAACCTAATAGAGCTTTGTGCCTCGCTTTGTGCGAATTTTCTCTTTGTGAGAACCTTTTCTTGTTCTTCTATTTATGTTTACTCCTTGTTTTGTTTGTTTGTTCTTCATTATTCATACTCGAGTGCATCCGATTAATACGAACCTTCAATTGGTATCCGAGCGGGTTTACGATACATTCAAGTTATCATGTCTTCCTCTTATAATCCAAAGTTGTCTGTTGTTAACAAGATCCCTCCTTTCGATGAACATAACTTTGCAATGTGGAAATCAAAGGCTATGGTTGTTCTTGAAACCATGGACTTTGATATGCTCAACATCGTCAATAATGTCCACACGTTCCCATGTATCAACCTATGTTTAACAACGCTCCTTCTGGTCCCATGGAATAAAATCCAAAGACTAGCTATGACGATGATGACAAAAGACTTATCAGTCTTGATGTTAAAACAAGGACAATCATAAGAAATTCTCTTCCTTATCATGTGTGTCATCTGGTTCAGAACTATGAATTTGCTCAAGAGATGATGAAAATGCTAATTGTGGCTTATGAAGGCACTGTGTAAGTTCAAGTAACAACCATTAACAATCTCAACCGGAGATACGAGCATTTCTTTGCTCAATAAGGTGAGTCTCTAACTTAAAACTTTAACATGTTTAACTATTTGGTTAATGATATGCATAGGTTGGGGATTGTCAAGCATTCCTCTTAGTTGGTCTTGAAGTTCTTGGATTCTCTTGGGATAAGCTAGGAACATCACGCTGATGTTCTTAAGAACAGTGAGAAAATACACCTCATGGATATCAACTCTTTGTTTGGAAATGTACAAAACTACGAAGAAACTAAAGCTCTTCGTAAAGACATCATGAGTGACTCTAACAAAGAAAAATTTGTAGCCATGTTCTCCAGAAAAGAAGTAGCCAGTCTCATCAGCGACTCTGATGCTCAGGGTGAAATAAATAATGACGAAATCCCTAATTACCTAGTTTCTAGTGCTGCACTCATTGTTAAATGCTATGAAAAAAGCAGATCTAATGGAGCCATAAGAGTTTGGCCCAAGGGAAATAACTTAGCGAGAAAGTATAACATAGAGAAAAGAAATTCAGGTAATTGCTTCAACCGTGGTGGCCCTGACCACTTTGCCAGGAACTGTAAAGAACATAGAGAATCTTAAAGCCCTGAAAGTTATGATATCATGTATAAGAAGCTATTGGCACACATGAAGAAGGAGAACATCTCTCTACCAAAAGCTTTTATCGCAAACCATGAGGAATCTAATTTCGATCTTGACTGATGTAAAAAGACTAAAAAACCCTTATCTGTTTCTTTTTTTTATTTTCTTTTATTTATTTATATTATTAAAACATTTAACTAATCACTTGGTCCCATCTACCCCATTCCTACACCTTCACCCTTTAAACCCAACACTTCTAAGTAATTAGACACTCTCTTCCTCTCCATCTCTCAACCCCAACAACAAAAAACTCTGACGACACTAGAACCACCGAAAACCACCACCGACACTGGAGAAGCAGATCTGGATGTTCTTTATCCGACTGCACCCCCACCAACTTCACCTGATATCTCTTCCTTGCTCACATTCGAAAACCCTAAAACACTATTATCTTAGCCTTTCCTCCTCCTGTCGCTGGAAACCACCTCTATCCTATCACCATCGGAAACCACATAACTTCGTCTCTCATCTTCCTAAACCACCTCCCTTCACATCTCGTTTCCCTGAAACGCCACATTTGTTTAGCTCTAGAGTCACACAGTGATCATTTTTGTTGCATATATTTTGTGCCGGTAAATACCATTTCGAAATTGTAATTTATGTTACTTTTAGTGGCACTTTTCAATTGCCACAATACCAATATATATATATATATATATATATATATATATATATATATATATATATATATACACACACACCCCGTGGCACATAATTTATGACATTAAATACTCATGCAATTCTAGAATTACACTACTAATAGTGACACATTTTTTAGCTATTATATGGTATAAAAGGCTAATTACAATTATAAACCATCAAAAATAATAAAAAAAAATCAATTGTTTTTCATCAATGTCAAACAAGTCTAAATGCCGAAACACATAGACGCTAAATATAAAAATATCTAAACAAAAGAAAAAAAAAACTTTAAACTTAATTGCATTAATTTGAAATTCTTCACCAAACTTCATTTTATCTTGAACAACCTCATAATGAATAAATACTAATAATCCCTATCAGAGACACAAATAAAGATAACTCAAAATACACATAAATAAGATATGATTAAGAAAGTAAATAATTAAACGTTGAACACAAATCAACTATGTATATAAGAACAACTGTAGAAAGAAAAAGATAAAAATGATTACCATTGTTTGATGACTTCCAGAAGATGATATTTGGCGGATCTATAATAAAATAATGAAAACATCCGTCAGCACTACTACAACATAGGGCAAATGAAAAAGAAAAGACAATCAAATGGTAGATGATGTATGTACCTATATTTTCATATTGCTAACAACTTGGGACATGCTTGCAAAATACCATTCCAACACATTTGAAATATCATTAGATCCTTGGGTACTTGCAGAGTCACTTGAATGGCTTGTAGGGAAGCCTACATAAGAAAACAAATTTTAAAAAGATTGTCACTATTAATTTTTGGGAACTACTCATGTTCCATGTCTTGGTGTTTTGAGTAAAACCTCGTACCTTCTTTCGAGCACCTAATTATAAAAATAGTAAAGTACATTAGATAAACATCAATTTAAGGCTAAAAAATATGTATTAAGACACCATGTATGCAAAGTATACAAATGGGCCATTTCTATAACTCTATAGTCACACAGTGATCGTTTTGGTAATTTTACAGTTAGAAAATTTCTGTAATTTGCAGTCAAATAGGGACCATTTATGATATTTTACTGTCAAACAAGATTAAAGCACTAATACCATATAAATTGGCTATTAGAAATCAAATATA
Organism: Lactuca virosa; assembly: GCF_052849685.1. Classification (NCBI taxonomy): domain Eukaryota; kingdom Viridiplantae; phylum Streptophyta; class Magnoliopsida; order Asterales; family Asteraceae; genus Lactuca; species Lactuca virosa. Next base: position 149,483,934 of record NC_136427.1, on the reverse strand, counting down.
TAATTTACAGATATAAGGCAAATTGACAAACCACCTGTAACAACAAGATGATACCTCTTCCCAAAAAAACATGTCATTGCCTTTTTTAATGATTCCAGCTCTGCAAATGAGGAAATTTAAACAATCATGCTAATGACACTACAACTTTTTTGGCTAAAACTTTACAAAAAAAGTCTAATCTTAATTCATTTCTAATAAATATATTATAATTTAGGGTCAGTGTATATGAATTAAAATGTAAAGTACGACAATGGAACAAAATAAAGAATAATGAAATTTTATTTTCTTACCATTTTAAACCATGAATCTTTATACTCTAGATTTCACATTTTAGAGATAAGCTCCATCCACAAATAGAGAAGGTAGATTAGTTTGTACATATTTGAAAGTAAAAAACTTTTCAGAAATTGTCATTAAATACCGAGATTTGGATAGCCATCTTAAAATCATAATCACACGAGACATACGATATCACCGTATGGGTCCGTGTAAAACACAACGGAAATTAAAAAGAACAGAAAATAAATAAATAATAAATCAATTTTAGGATAGTGAATACCCTAAAAAACAAAAGCATGAAAAGATTGTACGATGATTAAAAGTAAAGGGTCATTGTTCTTGTAGTTGGCAGTCAAGGCATATCTTTTTCAACATAACCTTAAATATATAGAAAAACTACATGGAATGGAAGAAAATAATCAATGTGTAAATGAAAATGAAACTAAGCATCATGGAGTGGAGATAAAAACATATTATGATAGTGGGCAAAAGTACATACATCAAAACAAACTAAAAAGCTTGTAAATAAATTTCATCCTTACTTTTTTCTTTCATGCTTATGGCCTACATATTTAGAATCGTTGGCTGTAGAACAAAATTATTATAAACTAAAACAAAGGCCGTTCTAATAAAAACTAGAAAGAGAATTTGATCTAACATACATACTCATATCCTTTACGTCTAAGGTGAAAATTTAAAAAAGAAAAATATTCATGGAACACTTCAAGCTTAAAAAACATAGAACTTTCCTTATGCATTGAATATAGGTTAGCAAGGCATCCTAGCCAAGGATAGAGTGGTCAATAGTGTGATGATCATCCATGTGTGACCAGATGACTGCAACATGAGTGCAACAACAACATAGATATGGGAACCATGGTTAACATACATAAGTACATAATGACACAATAATCTAAAAAGTAACCAACTTGAGATCAGATGCACCATGGTCTACGAATGACATGCTTATTTGTGAAAACACGAGCTTTTTATCCCGAACAAAGTCTGATTGTGATCTTTGAGGCATCACCAACAAATCCAGAGTAAATGCATCCTGCCTAGAACACATCAAATTCACTCAAGCAACAATTTATTAGAAAATAAGTTTAACATCAGTTGATAATTTGTAAGTTTACTCCGAGTTCCAACATGAAATGTCTTTTATCAGTTCGATTTTCTAACATGTCTACAGTTCTAGTACCAAAGTTCAGTTTCTATGCTCCTCACACCAACTTAACCTGTCACACAGATGACTATTCTTTCCAGATACCATGGTTATACAGAAACATGTCCTTAAAAGGAAAGAATGATATATATATATATATATATATATATATATATATATATATATATATATATATATATATATACACACACATCAATTCTGATTGCTTGTAATTCATCAAACACTATTGTTTCTTCTCTGAGGCATTTCGTTAAACAGTTAGCACAAATGTTACATATATTCTACACAACACAAAAACAATAGAAGATATATATGGTCGGCGTTCATCAGAAGCCACAGTTGGCTATTATTTCTTAAGCAATAACAACCTAGTGTTGTTATTGCAAGATTGAGATGAATAAATGCACGCCTGATATACATGTCGTCGTTCATCAGAATCCACTAGTGCTAGCGGAGAATCCATCAGCACGCTATCATTCACCTCCTTATTATACATTCACGATCTTGCCGCTCTCCAAAAACTACTCTCAACAAACTACTATCGCCGATTTCAATCCCTTTCTTTCACTTCCTCTTAACAACGATTATCAATATCCATCGTTGATATGATGAAATCAGTAGACAGCGGGTTTTTTCTTCGCATTCAACATGATCGGTTACTAATAATGACATACTTAAAATCAATAAGACTTATAATTTTGAAATTGAAAATTAGGGTCATACCCAAATTAATCGAAGACTTATCATTATCATTATATATATACTTATAAAGGAAGCATTTTTTCTTTCACCACATTCATTTGAAACTCTATTTTTTCTTTCACCACATTCATTTGAAACTCCCATGACTTTCCAATTTCTTTGTAATAATGATTATAAGTTGGTTAATTAGGTTAAATAAATATCAAATCTAAAGTGTAATCATCTACAAACCAAATTTAAATATTAAAAAAGTATATTTTCTTCTACTTATAAAGTTATGTTTTTAATTTTTAACATATTATACTTAATTTATTAGGTCTAATATGTTGTTGTATGTAAACCATTATCATTTTAAAGTTACAACTTTTGAACAATTTGTATAAAATACTTAAATTGTTAATTTAAATATAACCTTACTGGATAAACTTAAATATAAATTTTAGTTCAACTTAAACAACTCAAATAATATTTTGTAAATAGTTAAAAGTGATAAATAGCAATGTCTTTATAATAATGACTATAAGTTGATTAATAAGATTAAATAAATATCAAACCTAAAATGCAATCATAAATAAATTAATTTTAATATTAAAATAATATTTTTTTACTTATGCTTATAAAGTTATGTCTTTAACTTTTAACATATTATACTTAATTTATTAGATTTAATATGTTGTTGTATGTAAACCATTATCAGTTTAAAGCTACAACTTTTGAACAGTTTGGACAAAATAATTAAATTGTTCATTTAAATATAACATTACAGGATCAACTTCAATATAAATTTCAGTTCCACTTAAAAAACCCAAAGAATATTTTGTGAATAGTTAAAAATGATAAATTGTAGTGGTAAATGAAAAAAACTAAATTGTAATATCAATTTAACTAAAATATTTCACAAAGATATCTTTATAATCGTTAAAAGTTTTCAAATAAGTAGCTTAAAATAACTTACAATAACAATAGTTAAAAATAACTCTATATAAATGATTATATTGTTACCTTTAAAATCAAAAAAATTTGTTTGATGTTTTAAACAATTATAATGATAGAAATTAAAACGTTAAACAAATAAATTTTTAAAAATAAATTAACAATAACAACAACTATAAATAAAATTAAACCATATATTATATTTAATTTTATTAATGAGTAACTCGCGGATAGAGGTCATTCAAAAGATTGAGATTATGCAGTTTTAATGGATGTATATATTACCATACAATTCAAAATAATCAATATATTATATCAACTTAGTATAAGAATTATTATATCGAATTTAACAACATCATTGTTATATCTAAAAATCTTATATTTTAAAGATTTCAGCTATATAGATGCTTCTGCGCAACGCGCGGGCATTCGCCTAGTAGGTTATAAAAGGCATACTCAAATTAGTGCCATACTCAGACTTAGGGAAAATAAGTTTGAAACTGAAATTTAGGAGAAAATAGGTGAGAAGTTAAAATTTTGATTTACTTCGATAGATAGAATTAAAAATGAGGAAAAATCAAATTGAGTTTCTGATGATGGTATGATGCGGTGAGCATTAAAATGCCATTGATTATGAAGTAGAAATTCAAATTTTTAGTGGCACAAAAAATCGGTCAAATCATATAATAAATTTTTAATGGCATATAAAAAAATATGACACAAAAAAATAGCTTTTAGTGGCATTTTACATTTTTATGCCACTAATAAATATTAATATTAGTGACATAAATTTGTGAAGGCCATTATATCTATTAATTTTACAGTGGCACATACAATATGTCACTAAAAATATACTAGAGTGGCATAAAAAAGAAACGTGTGCCACTAAATGACATTTTGTTTGTAGTGAATGTTTAGTTTGGTCAGATTGGTTGAAGTGATAAACATGTAGCTTGATTATGATTTAGATGAGAGTGTTTAGAAGCTCTAATCAAGCCTGGGAAGTGATTTCCATGGTGAAATCAACCTAATAAGATTTAGGGTTTGAAATCATAATTAGTAAGATTGTGATTGATGCATTAGCGGTTAGATTACAATGAATTAGGTAGTAAGGGATGCTTAATTCATTGGTTAGGGTAGATTTAGAGGTAGAAAATGGAAGGATAGAATATTGATCCATTGAGTGGTCATATTGAAAGAGAGTCATTAAGCTCTTAATAGGCTAAGACAAGTTTTACGAAAACTGATTATGTGTTTGAAAAGGCCTAAGAGCAAAAAAGATGGAGCAAAGATACATCAATGGAAGAATTGAAACAAAAAGGATAGTTAGTCTTCAACAACTAACTGTAACACCCAAATTTTCAAAACGATTTTTCACATTTTATAAAACACGTTTTCATTCATAATCGTTATAAAAACACCATTGTATCACATAACATCATATCCCAAGATCATAATAAAATCTCCCCGCGTGTGTACTGATCAAGCCGGCGCTTTCCCGCGATCCTCGCTGGTACCTGAGACACATAACACAACACTGTAAGCATAAATGCTTAGTGAGTTCCCCAAAATACCACACATAACACACATTAGCCACTCGAGGCTATAACTCTGTTTGACACTCTGGTCAAAGTGTCTTTGTGGGACCCCCCAGTCCCATAACTCTGTGGGCCCTCTGGCCATAACTCTATGGGTCCTCTGACCCTAACTCTGTGGACCTTCCGGTCCTAACTCTGAAAACTCTGTAACATACATAGCATATAACACATAGAAATCACATCATGCAAAAGCATACAATACTCTGTCTCATAGCTCTAATTACCACTCTAGGTAAAGTATAGTGAGAAGACTCACCTCGGGTAACTCGGTAAAGCTCGAACTCTGTAATGTCGGGTCTAGCCTCCGCCTAATCATATGAAATAAACACTCTGAATCAATACATCTCTCAAGGCTAGACTATTCCTCCTCTTAGTACTCTCAAAAGGGTAAAAGACCATTTTACCCCTCTCATGGCTCAAAGACCCTAAAGTTGACCAAACCCTAAAAGTCAATAAAAGTCAACGGTCAAACTTTTGACCTGACTCGCCGAGTACACAAATGTGAGTCGGCGAGTTCAGTCGTGAACTCGAGTCCTCTATTCCCCCTCTGACTCACTGAGTCATTCCCCCAACTCGGCAAGTCACTCACTGAGTGATTCACGGGAAACCCTAACCCTACTCGCCGAGTCTGCCCTTGGACTCGGCGAGTTCATGTCATGCACCAACTCAAATGACCTCCTGAGGTCAGATCTGTTCCTCCAATCCCTAGATCTGGCCTTCCCAACCACTATAATCACGTAAAGTCTCGATCTTGATGCACAAGCAACATTTATATGACCATATATGATGATTTAGCCCCAAATACCTTAACCCAAGGCCATGACCTCTATTGTTCTTCATAAAGCTTGATGAATAAGGCTCTCTGGACCTCTATGGATCCAGATCCAAAGCCTTATCACCAGAAGGGGCTATTTGGACATCAAATCTAACCAACAAAGGGTCTAAGAAACCCTAAATCCATATGATCATCATAAGAACAGAAGGAGAGTCGAATTACTACCTCAAATGTGAAGATCTTAGCTCCAAATCCACAGAATAGCAACCTCCTATGCTTCCTCTTGGCTAGTACCTCCTTCTTCTTGCTAAACAACACTTCCAAGGTCAAGAATGGCTTCCTTTCTCTCTCAAAACGCTCAAGCACTCTAGGGTTTCTCTCTATGGTCTGGTAGCCGCCATTGAAGGCCATAAGGGCCTTTAAATAGGTCCCAAACCCAAGAAATTAGGGTTTCATTAAACAGCGTGGACTCGCCGAGTCCACGTATGGACTCGCCGAGTCCAGTCATTAACCCGAATGGAGATTCGCGACTCTACTCGGCGAGTCTGAGCGCCTACTCGCCGAGTCTCTCTCCAAAACTCAATAAAATACATAATTTAAGATACCTGGGAATCCGGATGTTACAATTCTCCCCCACTAGAATCAGACTTCGCCCTCGAAGTCTCACTCCACAAATAACTCTGGATACTGCTCGCGCATCTCTAACTCTGGCTCCCAGGTCATTTCAGAACCCTTCCGATGTTGCCACTGGACTTGAACCAATGGCACCTCCTTGTTTCTCAAAGTCTTGATCCTTCGATCCACAATCGCAACCGGTCTCTCAACATAATTCAGGCTCGCATCTACCTGAATGTCCTCTAACGGAACCACTGCCGACTCATCAGCGATACACTTCCTCAACTGAGACACGTGGAAGGTATCGTGAATCTGGCTCAACTCCGTAGGTAGCTCCAAACGATACGCTACCCTGCCCACCCTGGCAGTCACCCTGAAAGGACCAATATACCGAGGTCCCAACTTACCCCTCTTCCTGAATCGGATCACCCCCTTCCAAGGAGATACCTTCAGGAGTACTATATCACCAACCTGGAACTCAAGCCCTGAGCGACGTCTGTCCGCATAACTCTTCTGGCGGCTCTGAGCGGTCAACAACCTCTGTCTGACCTGCTGAATCTGCTCAGTCGTCTGAAGTACTATCTCTGTACTGCCCATCACACGCTTCCCGACCTCACCCCAACAAATAGGAGTCCGACACCTCCTCCCATACAACAGCTCAAAGGGTGGCATACCGATGCTCGAATGATGGCTGTTGTTATAGGAAAACTCAGCCAAGGGCAAGTATGTGTCCCAACTCCCTCCGAAATCCAACACACATGCCCGAAGCATGTCCTCGAGCGTCTGAATCGTCCGCTCACTCTGCCCATCTGTCTGGGGGTGGTATGCAGTACTAAAATACAGCCTCGTACTCAACTCCTCATGAAACTTCTTCTAGAATCTGGAAGTGAAACGCACATCTCGATCTGAGACGATCGAGATCGGCACTCCATGCCGTGATACCACCTCCCTCACGTACAACTCTGCCAACCTCTCAGCGGAGGAGCTCTCACTGATAGCAAGGAAGTGAGCGCTCTTCGTCAACCTGTCCACAATCACCCAAATTGCATCGACGCCCCTCGCAGTCCTTGGCAATTTGGTGATAAAATCCATGGTAATCTGTTCCCACTTCCACTCGGGAACCTCCAACGGCTGCAACTTACCATGCGGCCTCTGGTGCTCGGCCTTAACCCTGCGACAGGTCAAGCACCTCTCAACAACCCATGCTACATCCCTCTTCATACAGGGACACCAATAATCTCTTCTCAGGTCCAAATACATCTTAGTGGCCCCGGGATGGATCGAAAACCTAGATCGGTGTGCCTCCTCCATCAATATGGTACGTGCCCCGCCCACAAATGGCACCCAGATCCGACCCTGGAAGGTCATAAGCCCTCTGCTATCGGTAACAAACTCCGATACATATCCGATAACCCGCTCTCTCTTGCGGTTCTCCGGTCTCACGGCCTCAGCCTGGGCCCCTCGGATAGTGTCCAACACCGGAGTCATCACTGTCAATCTCATACAAACGTCCCGTATCGGGGCGCTCTCCGCCCTACGACTCAGGGCATCGACTACAACGTTAGCCTTGCCCGGGCGGTACAGGATCTCACAATCGTAATCCTTTACCACGTCCAACCATCTCCTCTGGTGCATATTCAGCTTGGGTTGATCCATCAAGTACTTCAAGCTCTTGTGGTCCGTGTATATGGTACACCGAACCCCATACAGATAGTGACGCCAGATCTTGAGGGCGAACACTACAGCCCCCAACTCCAGATCGTGGGTGGGATACCTCGTCTCGTGAGGCTTCAGCTGCCTCGATGCGTATGCTATCACATGCCCTCTCTGCATCAGCACCGCTCCCAGCCCCGATATCGATGCGTCACAATACACCACAAAGTCCTCCATCCCCTCCGGAAGGGCTAACACTGGGGCTTCACACAGTCTCTGGCGAAGTGTCTCGAAGGAGGCCTGCTGCTCTGGTCCCCATGAAAAAGCAACACCCTTCCGGGTCAACCTGGTGAGTGGCACGACGATCTTGGAGAAATCCTTGATAAATCTCCGATAATAGCCAGCCAACCCTAAGAAACTCCTGATCTCGGTGGGGGATCTCGGCACCTCCCAACTCATAACTGCCTCAATCTTGGCCGGATCGACCAATATCCTATTCTGGTTAACGAGGTGCCCTAGGAACTGGACCTCTCGTAACCAGAAATCACACTTGGAGAATTTGGCATAAAGCCTCTCCGATCTCAAAACTCCAAGTAACTCTCTCAAATGCTCCTCATGCTGCTCTCTGGATCTCGAATACACCAGTATATCATCGATGAACACGATCACCGAACGGTCCAACATCGGTCTGCATACTCTGTTCATGAGATCCATAAATGCCGCCGGTGCATTGGTGAGCCCGAAAGGCATCACCACGAACTCGTAATGCCTGTAACGAGTCCTGAACGCTGTCTTCTGGATATCCTCATCTCGTACTCTCATTTGATGATATCCAGACCTCAAGTCGATCTTGGAAAACCAAGACGCTCCATGCAACTGATCGAATAAATCGTCGATCCTCGGTAAGGGGTAACGGTTCTTGACCGTCAGTTTGTTCAGCTCCCGGTAATCAATGCACATCCGGTGTGAACCATCCTTTTTCTTGACAAAAAGGATCGGCGCTCCCCACGGCGAGCTACTCGGCCGTATAAACCCCTTCCCCAGCAGCTCCTGAAGCTGTGAGGATAACTCCTGTATCTCTGGTGGCGCAAGGCGATAGGGCGCCTTGGCGATAGGCGTTGCCCCCGGAACCAAATCAATACGGAACTCTACCTGCCTCTCGGGAGGCACACCCGGCAACTCCTCGGGAAAAACATCCGGGAACTCGCGCACTATTGGGACCTCACCGATCGACCTCGGTCTCTCTGCATCTATTCTCGTATCCACCACATAAGCCACAAACCCACTACAGCCCTGCTGTAAACTCTGCCTTGCTCAAGCGGCCGAACAAAATGCTGACCCAGAACGGGAACCCTCGCCGTACACCGTAAGTACTCCCCCACTGGGGTCTCGTCTCGTCATCAACTGTCGCTCACAGTCAATCACAGCTCCGAAACGGCTCAACCAATCCATGCCCACTATGACACATACGTCCCCCATAGCAATCGGGACCAGATCTATCGGAAACTCGACACCGAAGATCTTGAGTACACATCCTCGAATCACATCAGTAGCATACACCGCTCGCTCGTCAGCTATGGAAACTCATAGAGGCCGACTCAACGCCTCACGCTGGGTACTGATGTGCTGACTAAACGCTAGTGACACAAAAGACCGACTCGCACCCGAGTCAAATAATACCAAGGCAGGTACAGAACACACAAGAAATGTACCTACGCATATCACAATATAAGCATAACACTACAAACTCAAAATAAACAGAGGAAAGAATACATACCAGCTACCACATCGGGTGCTGCGCGGACCTCCTCCGTTGTCAACTGGAAGGCTCTCCCGCGAGCCTTCGGCGCCTCGGCCTTCGCCGGCCGACTCTCTGTAGCTCGAACAGCAGCAGGGGCAGATCCCTGAGAAGCTCCCTGAGCTGACCCTCGTAACTGCGGACACTCGGCCTTCCGTTGTCCGGTCTGGTTGCAGTGAAAACAGACTGCAAACCCCTTGGGGCAATCCTTGGCCATATGCCCCTCCTTGCCACATTTGTAGCAAGACCCTGTTCTGCACACTCCATCATGACTCTTGCCGCACTTGCCACAAGTGCGGCCCCTCTGGCTCCCTGATCTCGAATCGGCAGGCTTGGCCCGCTTGGCTGCCGGCTGAGACTGTGCCGGTCGCGCGATCCTTACCCTGAGACTCCGCCTCCTCCCTAGCCTGAGTCTCCAACTCTATCTCCCTCTTCCGGGCATTTGCCTGAAGCTCGGCAAATGTCCGGTACGTCGAGTTCGCCACGAACTCTCATATATCCCTCCTCAAAATGCTCAGATATCGGCTCATACGTGCTTGTTCGGAGGACACGTGCTCCGGGCAGAACATCGCCCGCTCATGGAACATCCTGGTGATCACTGTAACAGACTCTGTACCCTGCTTGAGGGTCAAAAACTCCAGGGCCAAACGCTCCCTCTCCACCTGGGGAACATACTCTTCTCGGAACATAGCAGTGAACCTCTCCCAGGTCACTGCAGCAAGCTCAGTAGGCGAATAGTGCGCCGTCACAAACTTCCACCAGTCCTTCGCTCCCAAGCGAAGCTGGTTCAACGCGAACCGGACTCTTAAATGCTCTGGAGATGAGCAAGTAAAGAAACACCCCTCAATGTCTGATATCCACCTCATCGCTGCAATCGGGTCCTGGGTCCCATCAAACTCCGGTGGTTTTGTGTTGTTGAACTCACGAAACATCAACGCATCACCACCCTGCGGCCTAGTCGCAGCTATAGCTGCAGTGGCCGCAGCAACCGCAGCCTCAGAAAGATCAGCGTATCTCTCGTCAAATGTCTCTATCAGTGTGGTCTTGATAGACCCGAACATCTCTGGTATCTCTGCCCTGATGGCCGCAGCCACCTCCTCATGAATGATCCTACGGATCTCCTCATCACTAGTACCGCTGCTCTCTGGTGTGTGGCGTGTCCCAACCATGATGTCTCTGAAATACAACATAATAAATAACAGGGACTCGCTCGAGTATACTCGCACTCGATAACTCCACCCTACTTGCTCCTTAGTACCCAATGGATTCTTACTTAGGGTGCGCACTGCTCCGGTGTCTTCAGTAGTACGGGCCCTATACTACCGTCCACACCGCATCAGCATCCACTCTAAGTCCTCCTCCTTGGATCCCAAGTCCCAAGTACTCTACTCTCTTTAACCATATGCTACTCACTAGCGGCTCTCTCATAAACTCCTCGCTGCTATCTAAACACTCTCAAGTATCCCTAGCAGCAAAACTCCTAGACTAGGGCATCACATATCAGGCCACTCTAGTCCTAAGAATGCCTAGTCTACTCTAGCATGCATAGCATAACTCATCATATATCAAAACATAATATATCTCATAACACTAATTACAACGGTATTTTGGGAAATCACCGTTCGGGCGCTGGCTGATCGTACACACGACTCTGCTCTGTTTATCTCAAAACTCTTTTACTCTTTTAAAAAGTTTTTAGTCATCAAAATTTCTCTCAAATCCTCAGTTTGAGTTCAGATACGCCCGAAGATGAATCCGAATCCCTCAAACCAAGGCTCTGATACCAACTTGTAACACCCAAATTTTCAAAACGATTTTTCACATTTTATAAAACACGTTTTCATTCATAATCGTTATAAAAACACCATTGTATCACATAACATCATATCCCAAGATCATAATAAAATCTCCCCGCGTGTGTACTGATCAAGCCGGCGCCTTCCCGCGATCCTCGCTCGTACCTGAGACACATAACACAACACTGTAAGCATAAATGCTTAGTGAGTTCCCCAACATACCACACATAACACATATTAGCCACTCGAGGCTATAACTCTGTTTGACACTCTGGTCAAAGTGTCTTTGTGGGACCCCCCAGTCCCATAACTCTGTGGGCCCTCTGGCCCTAACTCTATGGGTCCTCTGACCCTAACTCTGTGGACCTTCCGGTCCTAACTCTGAAAACTCTGTAACATACATAGCATATAACACATAGAAATCACATCATGCAAAAGCATACAATACTCTGTCTCATAGCTCTAATTACCACTCTAGGTAAAGTATAGTGAGAAGACTCACCTCGGGTAACTCGGTAAAGCTCGAACTCTGTAATGTCGGGTCTAGCCTCCGCCTAATCATATGAAATAAACACTCTGAATCAATACATCTCTCAAGGCTAGACTATTCCTCCTCTTAGTACTCTCAAAAGGGTAAAAGACCATTTTACCCCTCTCATGGCTCAAAGACCCTAAAGTTGACCAAACCCTAAAAGTCAATAAAAGTCAACGGTCAAACTTTTGACCCGACTCGCCGAGTGCACAAATGTGACTCGGCGAGTTCAGTCGTGAACTCGAGTCCTCTATTCCCCCTCTGACTCACTGAGTCATTCCCCCAACTCGGCAAGTCACTCACTGAGTGATTCACGGGAAACCCTAACCCTACTCGCCGAGTCTGCCCTTGGACTCGGCGAGTTCATGTCATGCACCAACTCAAATGACCTCCTGAGGTCAGATCTGTTCCTCTAATCCCTAGATCTGGCCTTCCCAACCACTATAATCACGTAAAGTCTCGATCTTGATGCACAAGCAACATTTATATGACCATATATGATGATTTAGCCCCAAATACCTTAACCCAAGGCCATGACCTCTATTGTTCTTCATAAAGCTTGATGAATAAGGCTCTCTGGACCTCTATGGATCCAGATCCAAAGCCTTATCACCAGAAGGGGCTATTTGGACATCAAATCTAACCAACAAAGGGTCTAAGAAACCCTAAATCCATATGATCATCATAAGAACAGAAGGAGAGTCGAATTACTACCTCAAATGTGAAGATCTTAGCTCCAAATCCACATAATAGCAACCTGCTATGCTTCCTCTTGGCTAGTACCTCCTTCTTCTTGCTAAACAACACTTCCAAGGTCAAGAATGGCTTCCTTTCTCTCTCAAAACGCTCAAGCACTCTAGGGTTTCTCTCTATGGTCTGGTAGCCGCCATTGAAGGCCATAAGGGCCTTTAAATAGGTCCCAAACCCAAGAAATTAGGGTTTCATTAAACAGTGTGGACTCGCCGAGTCCACGTATGGACTCGCCGAGTCCAGTCATTAACCCGGATGGAGATTCGCGACTCTACTCGGCGAGTCTGAGCACCTACTCGCCGAGTCTCTCTCCAAAACTCAATAAAATACATAATTTAAGATACCTGGGAATCCGGATGTTACACTAACAAGGTGAGTTATAGCTCTCACTCACTCTCTAGATAATGATTAAATTTTTTATACTCTTTTTATGTATATTTATGCATACACACACATACACATACACACACATATATATATATATATATATATATATATATATATATATATATATATATATATTGGTTAGATGTAGACGAAGATAGAATATAAATATATGTTTGAAATCATGTATCGAAGTATGTACGTATATTTTGAGTATGTAGAAGGTATACATTTGAAATCATGTATCATAGCATGTACGTATACCTAGCGTATGTATGGTAGAAAGAGATAAAATATGATTATATGCATTATAATCATATAACAAAGTATGTATGTATGTTTAGATGTAAATAGTATTATGTAGAATACCTACAATATATGATGAGAAGAATTAGATTACTTATCTAATGAGTTAAGTAGATGAGTAGTAGAAGATCTCTTGATTAGGCAAAGAGATAAAATGTCTATGGGGCAAATGTTATTTGATGAGTCACATAAAAGAGTTAGAGAAGTGTAGAAAGATGATTCCTTCGGGAATAAAGAGTATGATTCATTTGGAAATGAGACTGTGATTCCTCCTGGAATGTAGATAGATGATTCCTACCAGAACCAGATTGTACATGGTTATAGAAGATAGATGAAAGGTTCCATGAGTAGGATAAGGTAATAAAGTTCTTTTAAGAACTTGGATATAATCCGTTAGGGATTAAGAGCAAGGAATCTGTAAGGGATTCAAGAGAAAAAAATGTTAAGGAATCGGTGTCTGAATGGTCGTTCTCGGTAAGACAAGAGGAATGTCACCCCATATGACAAATGTGGTTATCATATGAGATGGAACAATTGGGTCTAGATGTGAATAGAATGTTGATGCATGAGAAATTGAATAAAGAGATGACATATAAGTAGAGCAAGAGAAAGGCATGCCAAGAGTAAGAGATTTGAAGAAAGAAGAGTAAGAGTATGATAAGGGAATGAATAGAGAGGAAAGAGTAGAGAAAGATGAGATGGCATAGTGAATGGGAAAGAGAGAATAGAAGAATTGGTGTATGAGAGAGGTAAATGAAGAGAAGATAGAGTATGTATAGAGTATGAGATGAGCCTGAGAAGAGGCTAAGAAACAATATGAGTTCAGAAGAAATGAGTACATTATAGAGTATAAGATAGAGGAGATGAGAAGGCATGAGAAAAGAGCGGAAGAGATATAAGGATAAGAAATAATAGTAGTGTATGCCATCAAAATAAGATATTAGACTATAGAATATGAGAAAGAAAAGAGAAGAATGTTAGAGTATGGAATGATAGAAAGATAAGGAAAAAGAGTAGTTATACATGAAAATAGAAAGAATATAACTCACTAGACATTGGTGTCTAATGATGTACAGACGTTTCATGTTTTGTAGGTTCAAGTAGCAGTCGTGGTACGTGAGAAGATAGGAGCACATGGACTTAGACTAGAAATTCTTATTTTAATTCCCTTGTTGCTGTATTTATAAAAAGATTTTATTGTAAACCTGATTCTAACCCTGGGATGTAAAGTGTTTTTGTAAGAATAGAATTCCACATTTGTAAGAAAATACCCAGATAATTCCCTAGATGTATGTGTAGAAAAATCCGGGTCATTATATTAGTCATTGGAAGCTTTGATGTTTGAATGTTATTTTTCATTTTGATACACGAATCCATAGATTCAATTTTGATCTGGAATCTAGAAAGGGAAAACATGTAAGATATTTGTGTGTTTGATTTTGGTCCTTTTTGTCAGATTGGTGTCGACAGTGACAATCAGTTGTGGAGTGAAATATTTTAGAGTTGACTGGTCGGTGGTTATCAGAGTAGAATAAGTCACCATATATTTAAACATGCAATGGATAAAGGGTGAAGGTGACAGGTGGGGCAGGAGGTGGTTGGCGGTCGCCAATTGTGGTTCGGTGGCTGGCGGGTTTCCGATGGTTGTAGGCGATGGATGGCATTGACATGTGGTGGTGTGGAATGATTGTAGGACCTATGTATATTAATACATTTTCTTTAATTAATAAATAATAAAAAATGAAAAAGAAAATATAAAGAGCATTATTGTCTTTTTATGTCTAAGATGGACCAAAAAATGCAACAAAATAAAATAGTAAGGATGGTCCGAGTGCAAAAAAAGTTAGGGATCAAATACATAATTTTTACATACCACATGGAGGATTTAAGTAATTTATTCATATAGTAGAGATAATCTTGATAAATGGTCCTATGTGGTTTTGAAATATCAAGTATATTACTAACATTTTCGGTCTCATGTTGCGTTTCAATTTCTATTATGGTTGGTCATTGACCCATATAAAATAACTTATTTATCCTTATTATTTTCTTTTTATTTCAACAATTAAAGAAAAAGAAAAAAATACTATACCTACCCCCACCCTGCCCCCTTTTTTCTCGTCCCTTATATCATCGTCTATACTCGACATGGAATGACTATATTACAACCTTTTTTTGCTTTTAGAATTCATCTATTATTTTTTTTATTAATTATAACTTTTAGAAAATACAATATATTCTAGTTTTATTTGAATTCATTTTTATTTAAACCTTTGTCCATCATGTTCTTATTATTCAGTTTTCTTATATTTGTTTGGAAGAAACCACCATAACATATCCATACGCCCATAATCAAATAAAAATCAATAAACATTGAGAAAAATATTGGTCAACAATATTAGTATATATCATGTTCATGTATGGTGTCAAATTACGCTTTTAATCTATATTTCCAAGAATTAACTAGGACCATCCGTTATATCATTGAAATTTGTTTAGAAGTTATATGTTATTTTTTAATTATAAATTTTAGAAAATGCAGAATATCACATTTTTATTTTATTTTATTCTTTTCTTGTAACCCCTTCTACCACCATAGATCTGTTACATTTGTTTTGAAGTATTCACCTTAACCAATCCATGCGTCTGTAATCACATAAGAACCAAGAAACATTGAGAAAAATCTCGGCCAATAATGTTAGTATATATCATGTCCAACCACCAACTACATCTCAGTAACTTGACATATCTTTTTTTGTGAATTATAAGAACACCATCCACTAATCAACATCAAATCAAATTTGAATTAAATCATAAAACCATAAAATGAAACTTGAAAAACTAGAAACCTCAAAATCAAACCACAAATCTGAAAACCCAAACATTAAAATCAAACAACAATAAAATCTGAAAACCCAAACCTTAAATCTAAAAACCCACTTGCAAAAATCAAGGGTGATGAAGTATAAATGAAGCAAATATGTGCATGAGGGTGAGAGATAGTGGGCTGCAGATGATGATGGACCAAGATAGAAGGTTTGGAAAAGGGATTAGCCATCGATGGCGACTTAAGACCTCATTGGAAGTGGCAGACATGGTGTCGAAAGAAGCTGTCGGTGGTTGTGATGTAGGTAACCATCATTGATTGGGTTTGAGATGGAATGATGTATAGAGAGGGTTGGTCAGGCGGAGTAGCTGCCAATGAGTGGGTTGGAGATGGCGATGATGCATTGAGAGGGTTTATCGAAGGGAGTAGCCGCCGACAGTGGTTTAAATAGGTGCATTTTAAGGTTTCTTCAAAGACGTTAGAAAAGCGGGAAAAGGGGGAAAGGTGAGGTCGGTAAGAAGGTGGGGTTAGGTTTGAAGTAGGACGTTATTGCTCCGTTTAAATTAATAATAATAGTAAGAACATTAAATTAATTGGAAAATAAACACACAAAGGTTATTATGGTCATTTTAGATCTCACATGGACTAAAACCACAAAGTAAAATCATTTGCTAGGGATGAAGCATGCAACTTTCAACAATTAAAGGAGTGCAAGTTCATTTTTGAAAATAAGTATTAAATGCATAATTTGACACCTAAAAAAAGGCCGTCTACAATTCCAATGTAAATGCATTTTTTATTATCTACTGACTAATACTCTAATGATCTCGATTTTTAAATGCAGAAAAACCTAAAACATTCGAAAAAGTGTGTGATTAACCTATGTTTAAGATCGTAGTACTTCAATCACATGTGATTTGAATATGCTATTAACATTGTATGCTTAGGTATTATAGAAACAATTTACTGATAAAATCATGTGTGACTGATAGATGTTATAAAGTCAAAGTATTTTAATGGTACATTTTATAATACAATCCTTTAAATCAAATATGATTAATATATGTTATAATCATAAATATTTTAGTGATATATGATTAAAATCATATGTGATTGGAAACATAACTTTTTTATTATAAGTTACTTCTGTTTTATCACATGTTTTAGAAATTTATCACATATGATTAGACATATAAAACAACCCACATTGTGTTTTAATCATATGTGATTACTATGTTTTATATACACAAAGGTATTCACTCTTATGTGATTAACATATGTTATGTACATTTACATTTTATATTATAGTGTTTAAATCATATATGATTAACATATGTTATTATCATAAATGATTTTGTTTTTAATCATTGGTTTTGTTGTTTGGCAATGTCTTCTACAAGTGATAATGTGAATTCCTTTAGAATTGAACATCAAATTAGTAATTTTGTTGAGAGTTGTGAAGATTTTATGAAGATAATGAACATTTAAGTCGTCACAACCAAAACTGAACAATATTAGTATATATAATGTTCATGCTTAGGTCTCAAATTACGTGTTTAATCTCTATTTCAAAAATTAATTCGGACTGTCCCTTATATCATTGAAATTCGTCTCTATTTCGACCACTTTCTATTTTTTTTCATTTGTTTAGAAGTTATTTGTTATCTTTTAATTGTAGCTTTTAGAAAATGCAGAATATCACATTTTTATTTTATTTCATTTTTTCGTGTAACCCCTTCTACCATCATATATTTCTTATATTTGTTTTGAAGTGTCCACCATAACAAATCCATGCGACCGTAATCACATAAAAATCAAGAAACATTGAGAAAAATGTCGGCCAACAATGTTAGTATATATCATGTCCAACCACCAACTACTTACCGGTAACTAGCCATATCTTTTTTTGTGAATTCCATGAACACCATCTAGCAACCAACGTGCTCTACCTCTGACAACCACCTATAATCAACGCCAAACCAAATTTGAATCAAATCATAAAAACATAAACTAAAACATGGAAAAACTAGAAACCTCAAAATTAAACCACAAATGTGAAAACCCAAACCATAAAATCAAATAATAATCAAATCGGAAAACCCAAAGCTCAAATCTGAAAACTCACTTGTAGAATTTAAGAGCGATGAAGTATAAATAGAGCAAATATGTGCATGAGGGTAAAAGATAGTGGGTTGTAGATGATCACAGATCAAGATAGAAGGTTCGCAAAAGGGAGTAGCCATCGATGGCGAATTCAAACCTCATTGGAAGTGGTGGTGACGGTGTGGAAAGATGTTGTCGGTGGTTGTGATGTAAGTAACCGCCAATGAGTTGGTTGGAGATGGTGATGATACATAGAGAGGGTTCGTCGGACGGAGTAGCTGCCAATGAGTGGGTTGGAGATGGTGGTAATGCATAGAGAGGGTTTGTCGGAGGGAGTAGCGGCCTACAGTGGTTTAAAGAGGTGCGTTTTAAGGTTTCTTCAAAGAGGTTAGAAAATATGGAAGAAGGGGGGAAGGTGAGGTGGGTGGGAAGGTGGGGCTGGGTTTGAAGTAGGACCTTATTGCTCCTTTTAAATTAATAATAATAGATTAACATTAAACTAATTGCAAAAATAAACAAACAAAGGGCATTATGGTCATTTTAGATATGACATGGACTAAAACTGCAAAATCATTTGTTACGGATGAAGCATTCAACTTTCAACAATTAAGGGGCGGTCCAACTCCATTTTTGAAAATAAGTATTAAATGCGTAATTTGACACATGAAACAAAGACGAATCATGTAATTTAGTTCTATAACTCCAACGTAAATGCATTTCTTAGTATCTACCGATTATCACTCTAATATTCTTGATTTATAAATGCAGAATAACCTAAAACATTCGAAAAAGTATGTGATTAACATATGTTTAAAATCGTAGTACTTCAATCACATATGATTTGAATCTGTTATAAACATTGTAAGCTTAGGTTCATTGATAAATTCATAATCTCCATTTCTGAATTTAACTTTTAAACAATGGAGAGCATATAATGTTGTAAATAATGGTAATATACTAATACTGGATACGGCCAAAGGGATTTTGGGGGATTTTTTCTCCGGTGATGAGGTAAAAAGGGAAAAGAGAATGTCGAAGAAAGGGAGTAACTGGTGGCCACAACTTCACGACGCAAGACTTAAACGATGCTAGCTGGCCACCACTTCTTGAATGTGCATGGGGAAAAACCACCCGAAAAAATCCGGAGAAGAAATGAAAAGAGGATGGAGATTGAAGCAAAACTAAAATGGAAATAACTTCAATCAATTTCTCCGACGTTCCCTTCCTTTTAAAGGATGTTCCGATGAAGAGGGATTAATAAAAGAGATAATAAAAAGTTGTTAATTTAGTCTAGTTTTTGTATATTTATTTTTTAGTATTAGTATGGAAACATGGGTCGTAATCAATATTACTATTATTTGGTAAATAGTTTTTCAAATACAATCAAAGGGTAATTATTTTTCATGGATGCCATATATATTTTGGTTAGGAACTGAGCAAATAAGTATCTTGTTATCTTCAAGCATCCACGTAACCAGCTTATCATCCATGCACGTGACCTTAATTAAGCTCATAAATCCACCTTGCCACTCACGGCACAACAAAACCCACGTCAGACTTTCCTTTTTAATGTTATTTTGTGGATAAATTTCATTATCATGCACCTGACATATCCTTATATAACCGCCATCGTACAAAGCCCTTCAATTCTCACGCGCAAAAATATGAATCCCACCACCTATTTTTGGTTAATTTATAAAACCTTAAGATGTCATATTCTTGCACTCTACTGCAAGTTAATTAAACGATCTCATACCCTCATATACGCTGCATATCTAAATCCTTTACAAAACCTTAACGTTCTCATCCCACATATATTGCCAAAGGATGAAACCCAACCCCTCCACTCAATCTATAAATACCTCATTTATCAACCGCTTTCAACTCTCCATGTGGTTAGCTCAATGTGAATGAAAGAACGTAGGAACAGAAACTAAAGAAGCAAATATTTGTTGTTGTAGTTTTTCGTTTTAATTTTTACACACTTCTGTTTATTTACGATTCTTTGTTTCATTTTCATTAGATAGATTAGGCAAGGGAAGTGTATAGCCAGTATTTGCTGGAAACTGGCCAGGATTTGTATATGCTATGCGTAAAGACTGAAAGTGATATCTTACCATGGAGTTGAAAACGATCATGAATGTGCATTGGGTTTCAAAAAGGACTGCATCCATAATGCACAACATTCTACAAATCGTGGCTGAAATCCAGCAAACACCGGCTCTACTCTTCCTCTGCCTAATCTTTCTAATGATAAAGAAATAGGCAATCTAAATAAACAAGTGCGCCTACACAATAAAATTAATAAAGTGGAAGAACAAAGATATGAATCTCCTGTTTCTATTCCTCTTCCTACGTTCTTTAATTTACAGCCAGGAAAAACTATTTACAAACGAGCTACAAGGGGTTACAACTTACGAGAGCAGCTCTTTTATTTTTGAAGGTTAAGTGATTTCCGAGCCTCCAAATTCCATATAGAGCAGCGCACCATTCAACACCACCGCTACCACCACCGCCACCACCACCGACCACCAATCGAGGCTTTTCTCTAATGTACACTGGTGATATACACCATATACAACTTGTTGAAAGATACCGATTTTAGGGGGATGGACAAGAAAGAATTTTATGCTTTTTGTTAATTGTTTGGAAAGATATAATGATGAGAAATGTCTAAACGTGTATTATTGTTTACCTAGAGATTGTTTTCAAGAAGGTTTGAAGGCAATAGAAATACATCTTGACTATGTTGACTTCATCGATGTTGGTTACAATTGTAGGTGTGTACTGGATATGTACATAGATCATCTTGGGGTTAATGTGAACGAGTGGCCAAATTAATTAAAGCAGAAGAAGATTTGGGTCAAAATTCAAAACTGACAGAAGATGTTGTTGAAGACTTGGATTTTGAGAGTGACCGTAATAATGTCAATAAACTTTGCAGTAAGGAGAATCTAATCCTAGAAAAGTACCCGAGGATGACCCTGATGTTGTAATGGCTGACAATGATCCATAAACTGATGTGCAAACAACCTTCAATGAATATGTTTACTAGAAGAAGTAGAAGCATGTACGTACTAGGTATGAGGTTTGAGTGTCCTAAGCAGATGAAGCATATGTTTTGCAATTATGCAACTGCTAATGGGTATCAATTATCTTACCAAAAAATGATAGTTAGAGATTATTGGTGAAATGTTGTTCTAGACGGTGCATTTTTAGGCTTTGGGGTTCATGGATGAGTGATGAGCATTCTTTCCAAATTAAATCTATAACTAGTAATCATAACTGTGCTAGAAACTTTAAGTTAGGATCAACTGTTAGCTATGCTGGATTGGTAGCCATTACACACTTGAATTCTCAGACAAACACAAGATGAGTATTAATTAGGATACTTAAAAAAATGGGTGAAAAAGTAATTTGGAATAGAGGTTAGTATAGGACAGTGTAGGAGGCTAAAGAAACATGCACTTGATCTCAATGAGGGTACACTTGTAGAGCACTATTCCAAGATTTGGTCGTATGGTGAGCAACTAAGAAGATCAAATCCAAGATCAACTGTGAAACTGGATATCAATTGTATGGGATGTGGTATATGTTGAAAATAAAGACAATTAGAAATGGTTTTTGGAGACTCTTGAAGAGATTTTGCATTTGGAAGATGGATTAACTGTCATCCTGATGAGGCTGACAGATCAACATAATATGGGACTAAAAAATGTTTTTATTCAATACATCATGTAGCTACTTGAAGCAGTGAAGGATGTTTTGCAGTGTGCAAGGCGTATATATGCAAATTTTAGGAAATAATTCTCTCATTATGAATACCTATTTTGGAGGGCATTCAAGGCATCGAGTGAACCCCTCTTCATTGCTGCAATGAAGGAGATACATGTGCTAAACAATGCTCTGCCTATGACCACTTAATGGAGAGGGGCACAAAGACTTGGTGCATTTCAAATTTGATAGAGATTGTGATGTTGTAGAGAATGGTGTTTATATGAGCTTAATAGTGTCATCATGGATGCTAGAAAGAAGCTCATCATAACCATGTTGTAGGAAATCTAAATGTATTTGTTGGACATGGTGCTTAACTTGAACAACAAAGGAAGTACATGAGGTCCACATGTGTCATGTCCAACAATTCGATTTAAACTTAATGAGTTGAACAACAAAGGAAGGACATGTGACATGTTTATTTTGGTAATAGAAAGTTCTACCCCGTGAGTTGAATCAATTTAAAACAAGGAACTTGGCAGAGTTTTATGATGTTGATTTAGATAAAAACATATTGGTTCAGGCCCCGTTTCACACAGCAAAAACAGAGAAAAAGAGAGAAGATACAGAAAATATTAGAAGGAAAAAGTATCTGCAAAGTTACTCTTGTTATTCCTCATGCAAATAAAAAACTCGACTACAAGACTATAAATACCAAAAGATGCCTAGAAACTAGGACCACTACTACTATCTATTCGGTAACAAACCATGCACTATTTGACTCCTAAAATTACTGCAAGACTAAATCAAATACTCTAAACAGACAAGACTAAAATGCCCTTAAATAAAACATGTGGCTTTGACTTGGTTTTGGATTAACACCAACAAAACAAACTTTACAACTGAAGACTAACTACTGAATGACTCTGGTTGTCTACGTTCAGTTGCCACAATCTCATTTTTCAATAGAAATGTTGAAAATTATGTTTCCCCCTTGTACGTTATACAGAAACAGTTACAAGTACCCAATGCTTCTAGCTAATGGGAGCAATATATGGCCAAGTATACTAAGTTCATCCCTCCTTTGCCTCCAGTTAAGTGAAGAAATCCAGGTAGACCTGCAATTAAAAGAAGAAGAGATTCAAATGAGAGAGCTGGCAAACACATTGTCTCTAAGGTAACGTAAGGATATTTTAACAAATTAACATGCAAACTAGTTAAAAGGTCTCCTAAATTAAGAGCAAGGAAAGGAAAAAAGGTCAGGGAGGATCCAGTACAAGAAGAGACAAGGGAGGTACCCATGGCAGAAGATAAGAAGGAACTGCTCATGGCATAATAGAGGGGAGAGTGCCCAATTTAGTAGATACGATTGGATTTGGATTAAATTGTGTTGTGTCAAGTTTAAAACTATTTTTCATTGTCTTATATATGTTGTTTGATGTTGTCGTATGCAAACATTATGTTGTGTGTTAACATATGTTATTTTATGTTAAGTTGTATTCTTGGAATTATGGATTTTAGTATATTTGGATTCATGAACATTTATACTCTTATTTGTTTGGGAAATTATATGAGGTTTGGGATTGGAATTACACTTTTTTATGGTCCTAACATGTCACTGGAGGTCCCAAAATGGTGAAGACAATAATTGTTCAAAAAGGTATGAATAAAAGATTAAATTTTCACGTGTTTATTGTACTTTTAAAGCAGTTTCTACCAGTATGTTTTTTATAATTCATAAAATATATAAAATCCAAAAAATAAATCTAAGAATACAAAATGTACAATTCATTGTTTCTAATGAATTTGGCTTTTGAAAACAGAAATGCACCCCTCTTTTATTTGTGACATGACTATATAAGTACTCTTTACACTTGTATGTTGACTTTGAGATAAAATCATATATTTCAAACCCGCAAAGAAGTATAATAAATAATGTGTTTTCAACCCATTATAACTACCATTTATAGAACGTGGGCTATACAACAATACAATGCTTCACATGTATCGTATTTGTTCATAAGATAATACAAAATGCATGTTCTACTGCACATGACTTACAACACCAGATCTAAACACACATACATATCTACAAGTTATACTAGAACACAAAACTCACTTCCTTCAACCTACCTTCATACTCCTATAATCGCTTTAGCATGAGGAAGCTTGTGAGGATAGCTTCGTAACTGATGCAAATAGACCCCACTTCATATCTTTGTTTGACTTCTTCACAATAGCAACTTCAGCTTGGAGATTGGTAAGTGTACCCTTCAGACGAAAACAACCAATCTCATACATCTTTTTCATTTGCGATACCTAGATCTACAAATCGAACAGGTGATATCGAGGTTGGTAAACGGGGTCGTCATGCCATTGTTTAAGTCCAAATACTAGTCGTTATAAAAGATTCAATTGGAATATATTTTGATTTTGCGTCGATCGGTATGGAAGACGAAGGGTTTAACCAAAAAGGGTTTGTTACGTAAATGGGTAAAAAAGTTGTTGGTGGTATGCCATTTTAGGATTACGATATGGAATTGTTCTCCAAGCTTAAAAAAATTCTGGTCCACATAAGGGCCACTTGGCAGCCACGTCACACGTTACTATTTGCTTATTTGGAATATATATCGTCTACATTGGGTAATATGAATTAATAAACAAGTTAACACAGATTTCATTCTGCAAATAATAATAATAATAATAATAATAATAATAATAATAATAATAAATAAATAAATAAAAATGCTGATGTAAAACAAATACCAACAATTAATGTTTTATGTAGCCTACA
Source organism: Lactuca virosa (assembly GCF_052849685.1). NCBI lineage: Eukaryota > Viridiplantae > Streptophyta > Magnoliopsida > Asterales > Asteraceae > Lactuca > Lactuca virosa. The sequence continues at coordinate 149,459,189 of NC_136427.1, read as the reverse complement.
TAAATAGGCCAAAGGGTCTTCTGTATCCCAAATTCAAATTAGAAAGTCTACAACCTAATTGAAATAAAAAAAATTAGTATGTCAAAAAAGTTTGATTATTGCTTTGGGGAAAGGTCTTATATTAAGCGTTTTTTTTTTTTTTTTTTTTTTTTTTTGAATGTTCCATCTTCAACTTTCTTATAATTTGATAAGTTAACAGATTAGTAATTCAAGATATATTATGATATCTATACATGAGTTTTTTTTGTTAAGCACCTAATAATACATTATATATTTATTTGGTTTAATTAAAAAATCATAATGATTTCTATTTAATAATAAGGATGTCAATCTAAAAAGAAAAAATTTAATATAAATATCCTAAAATTATTTAATATAAATTTAATGGGTGTCCATGTATACCTTTTAATTCAATGTGGAATCGTTGTGTTTTCAAACACTCTCTAACTCGCTGTAAGGTCACACTTTATGATCTGATGAGTCAAATACATAACAGACTGTTTACCAACGCCAACGCCATCAACAACTTGATCAACGACAGTGTGATCCTCATGATCTTAAGTGATCGTTTGTATATTATGTAGATATACGATAAATATATAAAAAGATACCTGATCCATAATCTTAGTGATTACGATCAGACCTTTACATAGATTATAATATATCCCCAAAATAGAGGGATCTCCGTTTCTGTAATCGTATATATTATACTTTTAGGGTTAAAACCTAATAGAGCTTTGTGCCTCGCTTTGTGCGAATTTTCTCTTTGTAAGAACCTTTTCTTAGTGAAAATATCTTTGTGATCATCCTTGTTCTTCTATTTATGTTTACTCCTTGTTCTGTTTGTTTGTTCTTCATTATTTATAGTCGAGTGCATCCGATCAATACAAACCTTCAATTGGTATCAGAGCAGGTTTATGATACATTTAAGTTATCATGTCTTCCTCTTATAATCCAAAGTTGTCTGTTGTTAACAAGATCCCTCCTTTCGATGAACATAACTTTGCAATGTGGAAATCAAAGGTTATGGTTGTTCTTGAAACCATGAACTTTGATATGCTCAACGTCGTCAATAATGGTCCACACGTTCCCGTGTATCAACCTATGTTTAACAACGCTCCTGCTGGTCCCATTGAACAAAATCCAAAGACTAGCTATGACGATGATGACAAAAGACTTATCAGTGTTGATGTTAAAACAAGGACAATCATAAGAAATTCTCTTCCTTATCATGTGTGTCATCTAGTTCAAAACTATGAATTTGCTCAAGAGATGATGGAAATGCTAATTGTGGCTTATGAAGGCACTGTGTAAGTTCAAGCAACAACCATTAACAATCTCAACCGAAGATACGAGCATTTCTTTGCTCAATAAGGTGAGTCTCTAATTAACTATTTGGTGAATGATATGCGCAGGTTAGGGATTGTCAAGCATTCCTCTCAGTTGGTCTTGAAGCTCTTTGATTCTCTTGGGATAAGTTGGGAACATCACATTGATGTTCTCAAGAACAGTGAGAAAATACACCTCATGGATATCAACTCTTTGTTTGGAAATCTACAAAACGACGAAGAAACTAAAGCTCTTCGTAAAGACATCATGAGTGACTCTAACAAAGAAAAATTTGTAGCCATGTTCTCTAGAAAAGAAGTAGCCAGTCTTATCAGCAACTCTGATGATTATGCTCAGGGTGAAATAAATAATGACGAAATCCCTAATTACCTAGTTTCTAGTGTTGCACTCATTGTTAAACGCTATGGAAAAAGCAGATCTAATGGAGCCAGAAGAGTTCGGCCCAAGGGAAATAACTCAGGAAGAAAGTATAACACATAGAAAAGAAATTCAGGTAATTGCTTCAACCGTGGTAGCCCTGACCACTTTGCCAGGGACTGTAAAGAACATAGAAAATCTCAAATCCCTGAAAGATATGATATCATGTATAAGAAGTTGTTGGCACACATGAAGAAGGAGAACATCTCTCTACCAAAAGCTTTTATCGCAAACCATGAGGAATCTAATTTCCATCTTGGCCGATGTAAAAAGACTAAAAAACCCTTATCTATTTCTTTTTTATTTATTTTCTTTTATTTATTTATATTATTAAAACAATTAACTAATCATTTGGTCCCATCTACCCCATTCCTACACCTTCACCCTTTAAAACCAACACTTTTAAGTAATTAGACACTCTCTTCCTCTCCATCTCTCAACCTCAACAACAAAAAACTCTTACGACACTAGAACCACCGAAAACCACCACCGACACTGGAGAAGCAGATCTGGATGTTCCTTATCCGACTGCACCCCCACCAACTTCACTTGATATCTCTTCCTTGCTCACATTCGAAAACCCTAAAACACTACTATCTTAGCGTTTCCTCCTCCTATCGCTGGAAAACACCTCTATCCTATCACCATCGGAAACCATATAACTTCATCTCTCATCTTCCTAAACCACCTCCCTTCACATCTCGTTTCCCTGAAACGCCACATTTGTTTTCTCTGTCAGATATGTACTCTATCACCGACATCCTTTTCTCTCGCCATTGGATATTAGCCCACCACCACCATATCTGCACTCTACCACTAACAACCTATCTTTTCACCTGATGATGTATTGAATCGAGAATTATAAAGTATATCAGAGTGATTGAGTAAACAAACAAGGAGAGTAAATAGAATCTGGTTTCAGCTCATATTATGCTTTCAATGTTTACAGAGAGAAAGTAGACAAGTCGTATTTGGATTCTTTTCTAACTCTAAGTAAAGTCTCTATTTATAGGAGACATAAAAGCATACAAAAAATTACAAGGACTAAACACTAAGTTTCGACATAAAGTGCCTTGTAAAATAACATTACAGACTTCGACATATTACAACCAAAACTTCGACCCTTTCAATCTTAGACGAAAAATGAAACATGTGATGGAGAAACTGGATAAGGTGAATAAGAATAAAAATAAACTAATTCGTAATGGAGACATAGCCTCCCTCACCCGAGCGACATTTAATCATAATCATCGGATCAAGAAGGTATCACGTATAACATGTTAATATTCTGGGAATTTTCCAAGGCATGTAAATGGGACAACCTACATGCTTACAAGTTTGCCAAAAGGAGGCATAAGCAATTATACAAGAGAGTTCAACAAGGTCAGAAACAATATTATGGTGCAACAAAAGGCAACCATGAATGTCGTCAATTACGAAAACAATATACGAAGCAAGGGTTGCAACAACTGAGGAAAAACAAAGCATGTGGAAGAGAAAAAGTTCTCAACGAATAAGTCAATATGAGACATATCAAGACTAATGATCAAGAAGCAGATGGAGTTCACAAAGGGTTGAGTACTGAAAATGCGAGGGCATTAATTGTCAGCTCAACATGGTACGACGAATAGGGGCTAGTGTTGAAGGTCATCACTAGCCCATGAAGCTTAGCCTAATAGAGTTTAGCCCTTTACCCAAAAGATGTTATAATGTACTAGAATGGTCTAGAAGATTCTAGAGCATCGTAAAAGCCTATGGAATATTCTAGAACATACAAGAAGACTCAAGAATATTATAGAATGAGATGTAAGACCCAAGAATGTTATAGAACGTTCTAGAAGACCGTGGAAGACACAAGAACATCATAGACTAATCCAGGACATTATAGAACATTTTAGAAACATATACAAACTTGTAATAGATATAGAATATGGTAGATAGTTCTAGAATAGTCATGAATGTATGTAGATCTAGAAACTTATTATATGGAGGTGGAAACACCTATAAATAGGTGTGGAGCTCATTTGCTCCAAACCAATCCCAACGTCCAAGTATCCAAGAAAAGCCTCGAAGAAAGTAAAGTGTGGTGGTCTCTGAAATTGTAAGTTCTTCTTAAGTGTGTTAATAATATCAAGGATAATGGACCCACCGACTCCATTAGCCCATCATAATTCATTATATCATTATAATCACGTTGTAATTACTTAGTCTTAGTTTAGTTCCTATACTTACTCCTGTAAAAGTGGATCTCCACAACCTCTGTTGTAATCTGCCTATAAATGGCGTGTACACTTTTGAATATAGATAACTTACAGCATACAAATATTACCTTTTATATGGTATCAGAGCGTCTTCAGCTCCTCTGAGCCACACTCGATCCATTCCAAACCCTAATCACTCACGACCATGTCTTCCCTAATTGAAGTTACCTCTCACACTCACTTTCCTATCAAACTCACAGCAACAAATTTTCCCGTATGGAGAAAACAAGTCATGGCTACTCTCATAGGCTTGGGTCTCGACAGCTATGTTGATGGATCTGAAGAAGCTCCATCAAAAGTTCTAGCCACTGATACTACCAAGGACAATCCAGCGTATAAACCTTGGTACCGTCAAGATCAGATCATACTTGGAGCCCTACTTGGAAGTTGCTCCGATACAATCCAACCAATCGTGTCATCTGCTGAAACTTCCCGCCAAGTCTTCAAGCGCCTCACTGATAGCTATGCCAGTGTCTCTAGATCACGCATCATATCGCTTAAATCCAGACTCGCCAACAACCCTAGAGGTTCCCGTCCAGTAGCGGAATTTCTTCATGAGATGAAGACGATTGCTGATGAATTAGCCCTGGCCCAAAGCCCAATAGAGGAAAAAGACCTAATAGTCCACATCTTGGGCCAACTCGGAGAAGATTACGCTCATATCGCAGCCGCACTCAAAATCAGAAACACTACCATCACATTCCCTGATCTTTTTGACAAACTTGTTGATCACGAACGCACGCTCAAGGAAACCCAATCAACCCCAGTCATCACCACTGTCAACAACACGCAGAAACAACAACAAAGGTTTGCACCAAAGAATTCCTATGACAACCGCTATGACAGCAGATCATCAAACAGGTTCAACAACTCTGGACCTCGATATTCTCGTGCTCAAGGCTCATCTAATGGTAACAATGGTCCTCTGCGTGGTAATCGCAGCTCATCTTACTGTCAATTTTGCAATATTCCTGGCCATGATACTAAAGAATGCAGGAAATTAGCACTTTTCTTGAAAGAAAACAACATTACTCTATCTATGACAACATCTTCTCCAACCGTCAACACTACTACAACAACGTCCACATCACCAACACCTCCATGGATGTTTGATAGCGGAGCATCTCATCATGTTGCGTCTAACCCTGCTTCGTTTCACACACTTTCGAAATATGGAGGACCCGATGAAATTGTATTAGGAAACGGTAAAATTCTGCCAATATCTCATACTGGTCATACACTCATCCCCACTCAAACTCGTTCCTTACATCTCAATAACGTCCTGTTTGTTCCTAAATTAAAAAATCATCTTGTGTCTATTGCTAAACTATGTAAAGCTAACCAAGTCTCTGTTGAATTCTTTGCTTCTTATTTTTTGGTTAAGGATCTTCGCACGGGGGCGTGTCTACTACGAGGAGTGAACGTCAATGATGCTTATTATGCTGCTATTCAATCACTCAAAAGCCTCCCTCAACTCAATTCTGTCACGACATCATCCAACACTATCCTCTCATGGCATCACAAGTTTGGTCACCCCTCTATCAAAGTTTTGAAGACTCTTCTCAATAGTTTAAATTTAGACTCTCATAAAGTGTCTACTAGTTTGTTTCATTGTGATGCATGCTCTATTAATAAAAGTCATAAACTACCTTTTGGTAGTAATTCTTTCACTGTTACTAAACCTCTTGAATTGATCTACTCAGATGTCTGGGTCCAGTCCAAAAATCAAATGATGGCTTTACCTATTATATTATTTTTGTTGACTATTACTCCAAATACACATGGCTTTTTCCCATGAAACATAAATCGGATGTCTCTGCCATATTTCCACAGTTCAAAACAATGGCTGAAAAATATTACAATACTTCCTTGATCTCTCTCTTTACAGATAATGGAGGTGAATATGTAGCTCTTACTTCATACTTACAAGAACAAGGCATATCTCACTTTACAACTCCACCTCATACCCCGGAACAAAATGGTGTCGCCGAGAGACGACACCGTCATATTGTAGAAACTGGACTATCTTTACTTCATCATGCCCATCTACCATTGACCTTCTGGTCTCATGCATTTCAAACCGCAGTGTATCTCATAAATCGCCTGCCTACACCCATTCTAAACAATCGATCCCCTTATCAACAATTACACAATACCACACCAGCTTATACCAAATTAAAACCTTTCGGCTGCTTGTGCTTTCCTTGGTTACGACCTTATTCTTCCACAAAACTTCACCCTCGCTCAACCAAATGCATTTTCCTTTGTTACTCCACCTCAAAGTCAGCCTACAAATGTTATGATCCAGCCACTCACAAACTATATCACTCTCGCCATGTTCTTTTTACTGAACACATCTTTCCTTATAACACTACCACTACTCACATCACCCCTCCTCTACCCACATCAGATGACTTTCTACTCACCACTACATCTTCTATTATACCACCCTCTGTTCCCAGCCGTCCATTACAAGTCACACCTACTACCATTCCTATCACACCACCAGCTGCACCCAATAATCCACCACTTATAGAACCAGAAATACTCGAACCAGCCAACCCACACACACCACAGGCCGCCACACCACAAACACCACCAGCAGCCCCCTCATCTCCTCCATCACCTCAAATCCTAGCTCCACCGCTTCGCAATGATCGTACCAGCCCCTTCCCACCTCCTAGAAATCGCAAACGAAATTCTAAATACTTTAACCCCAATCTTATCAACTCCACTACACTTCACCCGCTTCCATCTACTCTTGAACCCACAACTCACACTCAAGCCCTCAAAGACTCCAAATGGCGCAATGCCATGGATTCTGAATTTAATGCTCTCTTACAGAATCAAACCTGGGAACTAGTTCCATCCAAATCTCACACTCCGATTGGTTGTAAGTGGGTCTTCCGAATCAAACGAAATCCTGATGGTTCCATTGCCAAGTATAAAGCCTGCTTGGTTGCCAAAGGTTTCCACCAACAATATGACAAAGACTACTTTGACACATTCAGTCCCGTCACAAAACCTGTCACCATCCGAACTGTTCTGTCTATTGCTCTCTCAAACAACTGGCCCCTACGTCAACTTGATGTCAACAACGCCTTTCTTCAAGGCACCCTCCATGAAGAGGTCTATATGACTCAACCTCCCGGTTATATTGATTCCCAATTCCCACATCACATTTGCAAACTAAAAAAATCCATCTATGGTCTCAAGCAGGCTCCCAGAGCATGGTACACCGAGCTCACAACCTTTCTTACTCAGTTTGGGTTCATCAAATCTTTAGTCGATGCCTCTTTGTTCATTTACAAAAATCACAAAACCATTTGCTACTTCCTAGTCTATGTGGACGATATCGTCCTCACTGGTAATGACTCCACCTTCCTAACTCACTTCATTTCTGCCCTCAGCAATAAATTCTCCTTAAAAGATCTTGGTCCTCTTCACCACTTTCTGGGTATTGAAGTCATTCCTACCACCACCGGTATTTTTCTATCTCAGCATCGGCATATTCATGATATTCTTACCCAATTTCATATGGATGGAGCCAAAGATGTTACTACTCCCCTTAGTGCCACTGAACCACTTGTTGCAATTGACTCTACTCCTACCATTGATGCCACTCCATATCGCAAACTCGTTGGATCTCTCCAATATCTAGCCTTCACTCGCCCGGACATCTCCTATGCTACAAACAAACTCTCCCAGTACATGCATGCTCCACGCCAATCTCACTGGCAAGCCCTCAAAAGACTTCTTCGTTATCTCAAAGGCACAATTCACTATGGCCTTTTCCTCAACCGTAACTCTCCTCTTCAACTCACGGCCTTCTCCGATTCCGATTGGGGTGGTGTTCACGACGCAGGTAGGTCCACAACTGCTTATATTCTTTATCTTGGATCTAACATTGTTTCATGGCGATCTACACGTCAAAAGTCGGTATCCCGGTCCTCAACCGAAGCTGAATATAAAGCCTTAGCAAATGCAGCGGCATAACTATCTTGGTTAAAGAATCTACTGCACGAGTTAGGTATCACAGTCAAAACAGCACCCACTCTATTTTGTGATAACACTGGTGCTACCTACGTTTGTGCAAATCCTGTGTATCATTCACGTATGAAGCATGTAGCTCTTGACTACCATTTTGTACGAGAACAAGTTTCAAGTGGTCATCTACGAGTTCTTCACATTCACTCTCAAGATCAACTAGCTGATATGCTCACCAAGCCCTTATCTAGAGCTCCGTTTTTGCGCAATCGATCCAAGATTGGAGTATCCGATGGATCCTCCATCTTGCGGGGGCGTATCAAGGATAATGGACCCACCGACTCCATTAGCCCATCATAATTCATTATATCATTATAATCACGTTGTAATTACTTAGTCTTAGTTTAGTTCAGTTCCTATACTTACTCCTGTAAAAGTGGATCTCCACAACCTCTGTTGTAATCTGCCTATAAATGGCGTGTACACTTTTGAATATAGATAACTTACAGCATACAAATATTACCTTTTATAAATAAAAGTATTGTTGTTTCCCATATAAAGAGTCGTGTTCAACAAAACATCTGCAAGTTTACACAAATAGTTACAAAAAAGAATGACAACTAAACTTAAGTTCATACGTCAAGAAAATTTTCTTTTCAACTTGAGTATTTTGGTACTCTTTATAAAAAATGATACAAATAGATTATTGTGGGTGTATGTTTTGCAATAAAGTTTGTGCAAGACATAAAAAAAGGTCTAATTACCAAAGCTGCTTGGAAAAAAAATACACGAAAGAGAAAAGTAATGGTACGGTATAGAAAAAGGGGGAACAAATAAATTATATAATTTGGCCACATCAAGAGAATAGCAGTGCCATCACTGGATAATGCTCTTTTGTAAAGCCCTACTTTTTTTTCATGTTCATTCATATATGCTATTTTGACAGAGGTTTAATAGGTTCAATAATGCTTGTAGATTTTGAAATCAACTTAAGTGCATATTCATGTATATCATTATTCTAAGACTAACATACAAAAGTTACAATACTATAACCACCAATCCAGCCAAAGTGAAAAGTCATCCAATTCAAATATATGAAAAAGGGTGATTAGGCAAAACTTTAAAGAGAAATCAAGAAATATCAATTCAAACATTTCGTTTAACTCCATAATCTTTGTTTATTGTCGGGTGGTGTTCATTTATCTCAAATCTCTTATCATTTTATTGTTGTAATCTACATATATGGAGATTTCAGGTTACTATGTTCATATATGTGACCATTCTGTCTAGAATTAGGACTGTGAACCTTTTATGACTTCAAGTTTTTAACAAAACAAAAAAATGACAGTTTACAAAACTTAACACTTCTAAGTATAATAAAATATAAAAACAAATCATCTAGGCTTGATATAGTCAAAACCATTAAATTAGACATGTTTCTCATTCTCAGACTCCATCGAGGTAATCTTATGTGTAATAGTCAAAACAACAATAACAAACTTGAAAATAAAATTAAAATCAAATATTGATTCAAGGAAAACAACTAAAAGGAGAAGAAAGTTCACATCCAACACTAAAATGTCTTTATACCAACACCAAGAACTAAGTATTTACCTTTTTTGGTCAATCAGTGGCAGCAGCTGGCAACAAAAAAGAAGCAACAATTGAAATGATGTAGCGGGTCGGAGGTTGGAGGGGAGATATAAGAGAAAAGATCCAAGAAAGGGGCTAGAAATTTGGGATTTCAAAATAGAACCCTAGAGGTTTGGTGTAAGGACTTGATGGAACTGGACCGAACAAAACTGGACTGGACTGAACTGGACAAATTGTTCATATAGACGTTTGGCAAAACTAGAATAGACATGGACAAAACATTAAATTACTAAAGTATCCTTAGTAAAAAAATAATTCAATATAACCTATCCTCGATAAAAAAAAAACATAACTTGCATATATGAGGATTATCATACTGAACTAATAATAAGATTCTATTTATTTATTTATGTAAACAATACAAAAATCAAATTACAAAGATGTATTAAACATTAACAAAAGAACATAAATCGTGGCTTTAATTAGTTGGTGAACTTTATGCGCATAAGTAAAAAATGAACAGACCTATATTTATGTTTTTTATCATCTCACCGACTCAACTTATCCACTAGTATTCAAACCTTCGTTTTTGAATTTATTTGTTTATCATCTTAAAGACTAAAAGCTTATCCACACAGAACTTCATATGAATCCTCACTAGTTCATCTCCCGACTCCTCCTCCTCATTCCTCGTTTATCTGCCTTCAACCACTATATCCTCTCCACCTGATACTCACCTGAATCGTCCACCACACTACCTATGGGATGATCTAAAAAGGAAACTACTCTTGACCGAGGAACACAACAGAGCATTGAATTTTATATTAAGATTCATGATAATTAATCAGAATCAGGAGAGGGATTACGAATGGATTCGAGGGTAGTGCAGAGGGTGATAAAGTGGTGATGCACTGGTGGTGATGGTGTCTCATAGTGGAAGGTGATAAGTAAGCTTCATGGGAAACGATGGGATAAGGGGAAGTGTGGACGGTTGAAGGGGACTTTGGATATTTTAGTCATTTTTGTTTTTGTCCCGGTGTGTTCCATCCGTTTTGATGGGACTAAAATTTCTTTGATTAGTCCCATTGGACTTGGTCAAATCCCAACCTGTTCCTGTCCCAGACCCGCCAAACGCCTTATAAAAAAAATTGTTCTGTTCTGTTCTGTTCTGTCCTGTCCAGTTCCACTCACCAAACGCTGCCTAGAGGTTGGGAGATGATAGTGATGTTGATGGGAAAAAACGGTGGTAACTTTTTAGCGGCCACAGACAATTTCAGAGGATAAAGGTTGACTGATTGGATGAAACTGAAAATTACCTTTTGAAATTATAGACCAATCGAGAGCACTGTATGATTGGATTGAGATTCCAATCGAACCCATCAACGAAGGATACACAGAAACATACATCAATGATGTGTTTGTAGAGGAAGAAAGAGAAATCATCATCATCAAATTCGCCCGCCTCTAATCTTTCGTAAAAATGGAGCCAGTATCGATGACGACCGGTCCACTTTAATGTTTTGAGGTTGTAATTTGATAATGTATGTTTGCGAGCCCTAACTTCTTCAATTGATGATGTAGGAGGAAGGAGAATAAAAGGGTTTTTATATATAGTAATGACACGTAAGAATATTGTCAAAATACATCGACCACCAAATCTGTTATATCTTTTTTCTCGGGCGGTGTTCAGCGCCCTTGGCGACTGATGGCAACCTCCGTCACGAGGCCCAGTCCCTGAACGACCGGTGGCGACCGGTGTTCAGCTAATCTTGTACGAAAAAGGTGGATTCAATGTACGAAGAAATTGATAACTACGAAATTGAAAGTATAGTTCTATTGAAGTAGGATGCGATAATTGCATTTAATGTACGAATAGTGTATTGATTATAGAATCATAATTGCATCTCGTTATTCCCGAAACCCTAACGAATACTAATCGTATTTTCAAATCATCAAAATACAAAGAAATTGGAAGTAGAGTTCTCTAATTGAAATACAAACATACCTTTTGAAAAGATTGATTACACCTTCTTGATTGATTACACGTTCTCGCTACTTCGTCCTTGAAATTCTGTGTTGCGGAAACTGAAATTAAAAACAAAAATCAGATCAGAATTATTGTTATAATTTCATTTCAACTACAAAAATGTAGACTCACTCACCAGATTCAATCACAAATTCAACGTAACTGCAGACAGTTGATCGTCGTCCCATAGAAGGGGGAATTACATATATGATTTTGTTTGGGGAATTCTAAAAAAGTATCCAAATTGCACTTTTCAAATACTTTTAAATGTCATTGAATTTTGTATGTCTTGTTGAACTAACTATTTCATCGGTCATTTATAGGGTTATTTCCATAAAAGACCTTATATTTTGACTTTTTATTTTTTTAGACCTAAAATTTTTTTCTTTTCTGAAAAAGACCTAACTTTTACCTGTTACTTGTTATTTCAGACCCTAACAGGTCATCAACAGGTAAATTAGGTATTTTTGTTTCATAAAAGACCCTATATTTTATAGTTTTTTTCATTTTAGATGTAAAATGTTTTTTTTTTCAAAATAAACTCAACTTTAAAATTTGTTATAATCTTCAAGACCAAATATATATAAGGTACTTCTTGACTACACCGAAAAAGAAAGTATACATGTATAAACTAAAAAATATTATCTAATCTATTATCTTTTGAACTAATATAACCTAGAAGAATTGCAAAATTTTATTTTTGTCTAAAAGATATAATTAAACTTTATCTTGGATATATATTATATCATTAAACTTGATATATTGTTTATAAAAAAATGTTATTATTACCGCTAATAAAAAGTTTGATATTAATTTGATATTTTTTGGTAACATTGATAATACATGGCTAGGAAGAATCTTTTAGCATAATAACAATTTTTTTTATTTGTAGAAAAAAAAACATACCATTTAATTTAATAAACTGTATACAAAATAAATTTTTTTAGTTTGTCTAGTATACCTATTTCGTGAGTTTGGACATATTTTCCTCTTTCACTTTTCTATATTATTTTTTTGCTCGAATTGTTTAATCAATTTTTTTAGAACAGTTAATAAGTGCACTCACTATCATACTCATAAACCAAAGTCATAGAATATTTTGTAGCATTAGCTCATTATTGAATAATATGTTATAATTATATCAAATACATATATAAAAATATTAATCCTAAACATTCGTAATAGTTTTGTTTAGATATATATCAGATTCAAGTTTAAGACATTCTTAAAAAATGTTAACATCACATATAAATACATAAAACTATATTATGGGAATGAAACCATTTGAGCATAAGTTAAAAATCCAAATAACAAAAATGATACCGCACACTTAAATATCCAAACACATGGTATTTGTATATCGCGGTTATTAATTCTTAAGTATAATCATATTAATTACCAAAATAAAATTTAGGATTTCATTTAATTTAAAAAAGCTTGAAGGTGTTTGGTACTCAATTGGTTATTGAATTTATGATCTTAAAATTATATAAAATCTCTTTTGTGCTGTTAGGAAATTTGACTTCACATGTTTATGTATTCAACTCCTAGCTTTTGGTAATTGTTTTAGACAACTGAAATCGAAAAACTAATTAAACCAATAATATAAAAAAAAAGTTTTGGAGCTAGCAACTGTAAATTTTCCCAAATGTAGACAAAACATTTTGTTATTATTTATATTACACTCGTGAAAAAAAATTATACTATACAACTTCTTTGTATATGTAATGGTTTAAAAAAAATGTTTCATGCGTAAATCAATACGACGCCAAAAGATGCAAAAGTTAAATCGTTGTCTATTATTTAAATTAAAAGAATATAAGTATATTTTTTATGCCTTGACGAAATTAAGCTACATGAACTTGGTGTTGTGAAGAAATAGCTTTTACAACTCCTTTTATTTGTATAAATATACATGGACAAAGAATTGTCCAATTATAAATAAATGTAGGCATAATAATTACATTGTTTAAATCGATGTCTATGTTTAAACTAAAAGGATATAATCACGTTTTTATACAACTAGTCTTGAAATAAAAAACATTTTAGGTCTAAATTGGAAAAAATTACTAAATGTAGGGTCTTTTATGAAATAAAAATACTTCATTTCCCTTTTGGTGACCTGTTAGGTCTAAAACAACAAGTAACATGTAAAAGTTGGGTCTTTTTCGAAAAAGAAAAAAGTTTTAGGTCTAAAAAGAAAAAAAATCAAAATATATGGTCTTTTATGAAAATAACCCTCATTTATATATGCCGGTTTTTGTCTCACCTATTTTTTTTGCTTTCTAATTTGATACATAATTTTTTTATTATCTATTTATATATATATTGATTAATACTATCCTATATAATAAACAAATATATTATTATCAAATTTAATAATTATTAATTATGAATAACTATGGTCCTTTTAAAAATATATATTAAAATAGTTGTTGGTGTGGCCATAAGATCCACATTTGAAATAAAATTAGTATTTTATTTTTATAAAGATGATCGTAAAAACTAACATGACATAATTGAAAGATTAACATAATTGAAAATGAGTGACATTGTACTGAGATGGATAATCTTAGAAAGTTTGCAAATTGTTATTTAATATTAAACAATGCTTTTGTTTTAATATTTTATTTATTTAAACTATGTTTACTATTATAATATCGGAAATCTCCATAAAAATCCTAATATTTTGACAAATTTTTTAATAAAGTCCTAAATTTTAATTTTTTAAACAGAAAAGTCCTGATTTTTTACATTTTTGAATAGAAAAACCAAGAAATCGGTACATTTATTCACTTTAGCTCTTTTTCATCTGTCCAGTAGGTCATGAGACCAAATTGTTAATTTTTCCAAAACAATGAGATTTTTCTGCTGACTCGTAAAAAATTCATAAAATGTATAAACGTAATTTTTACGTATTTATACCTATTTTTACGTATTTATGTAATTTCTTAAGTTTTTATCTGTATGTTTACGTGTTTTTATTTATTTTAAATGTATAAACATATTTCTTACGAATTTATATGTATTTTTAACCATTTACATACTTTTTTTTATGTATTTTTATGTGTTATTTTTTATGCGTTACATATTTATATGTATTTATATATTTATATGTTTTTTAGATAGATGTTCATGTATTTTAAATGTATCAACATATTTTTTTTTACGTATTTATATGTATTTTAAGTATGTTATATATTTTTTATGTATTTTTATGTGTTTTTTATGTATTACATATTTATACGTATTTATTAGTTTTTTAAGTTTTCTATATGGATGTTTACGTATTTTTATGTATTTTAAATGTATAAACATATTTTTATATATTTGTATGTATTTTTAAGTATTTTACATATGTTTTGTATTTTTATGTGTTTTTATGTATTACATATTTATATGTACTTTTACGTATTTATGTATTCTTTTAGTTTTTTATGTAGACATTTATGTATTTTTGTGTATTTTAAATGTATAAATGTATTATTGTTACGTATTTATACAAATACTATTTCATCTAATTCACACATCTTCTTCGAGTATATGTAGATGGTTTTCCTACATACCCATATATTTCAAGTTTTTCCCATTTGATGTTTAATTTCAAGATAAACCGAAACATCCTAAAATATTGACATAAAATTTCGTTTTATTCATAGAAGAAAAATCATCAATTACTTGTTTCAAAACTGATACATTACATTCAGAGCATAATTCCTAGAACAAAGTTAATGTGGAACATGAAGTGTGTATGCCATGCAGTCAACCCGAACTCTTCTAATTGAAACCAAGATACCTGAAACATAAACTGAACATCGTAAGCACAAAGCTTAGTGAGTTTCCCCAAGATACCACGTACCACACATACTTTTAATCATATATTGGGCCCCCGCCCTCCATTGGGCCTCGCCCGGTCTCGAGTCTCACTCGGTCTTGGGCCCCGCCTGACATCGAGCCCTGATCTGCATCGAGCCCTGCTCGGATTACCGATTTGTTATTCGCAGGCCTCACCTGTCACTGGGCCTTGCCCGCTATACACATACAATAGATCATATAATCATGCTAACACATAAAATGAGCATAAACACTAACATATATCCCAGTCATCGGGCGTTGCCGACATCGAGCCCCGCCCGATACATACATAACCATATAACTATCCTAGCACATGAAATAATCACAAAGACTATATCATATTATATAGTCATCGGGCCATGCCCGATAACCTTAAAAACAGATACTAAAGACTAGCACACAATATACTCATCAGGCCTCGCCTGGCATCAGGCCTTACCCTATAAGCATACCATCATACAACACATGCAAGAGTCATGCAGGCATCTAACAATCTAACATATAAAACATGGGCTGACATTGGTGCCTTTGACCCGCTAAACCCAATAAGGAGACTCACCTCGCACTGACGAACACACAAACGATCTGTGGCTGCGGGCTGACAAATTCCCGAACTGTGAATATCAAAACAACATCCAATTTACCAATTGGGTCGCACATAATAACCATAAATCCATATTCAAGGTAAAAAGACCATTTTACCCCTAACCTAACTTGGCCCAATACCAAGGCCCAAACCCATAACCTAAAAGGCCCAAAAGTCAAATAACCAACCAAGGCCCAAATATGGCCCATTTTCCAAATTGGGCCAAACCCCTTACATGGGCCTTACCCTAAATCCCAACCAAAATTCATAGTTCAAGACAATCATATTCAGATGGCCCAATAATAACTCAAACATCCAAACCCAAAAAGGAAGCCCAACACGAAGCCCAAAAGGCCAAAATCCTCCTAACTGAGTACGCAGGGCGTACCCATCTGTACGCTAAGCGTACTCGTTGTTTGGCTTGTACGCTGCACGTACAGACTTGTACGCCCAACGTAATCCTCCATTAAGCCAAATTGTCCATTAAGCTCATAATGCTTAAGTCCAGAAGTCCAATTTACAGATCTAAGTCCAAACAAGTGTCTAGAACCATAAAGTCACTGACTTGGTGACTTTGCATGACCCAAACGAACCCAATCTCGAATTATAAACTTCTACTTCCATAAAATGGCCATAACTCATGCATGGATGGTTCTAAGCCTCAAATATGACAACTTTATGACTCAAGAACCAAAAGAATACCAAGAGTAGAAGCTCTAAGCTTCATAAATGATACTAATCCACAAGATCTCATCAATAGGACCAAAATGGCTTCAAAACTCAAAAAAAGGAGATCTAAGCTAGCAAATAAGAAGATTCAAGCTTTTTACCTCACACAAGATGGAAATGAAGTACCTAATCCAGATCCATAAGCCCATCCTTGAGCCACAACCTTGCATCAAGATCCATCTTCTTGGAAACGACCCAAAAACACCAAAATGCACATCACGAGGTCAAAATTACAACCATGGAGGCTTAGAGACGATTTTTAGGGTTTTAGGAACTTGGAGGCTTATATAGGGACCAACCAAAAAGACTTAGTGAGATTATATAGGGTACAACTCCAAAAATTAGGGTTTTCACTTTTCCTTCGTACGCCCAGCGTACAAGGTCTCACAAACCTGATATGGCCCTCGCAGTACACTAAGCATATTCAACATTACGCGCAACGTAATGCCCTTCGCATGAGTACGCCCTTGGTACGCCCCGCGTACTAGGGTTTCCCACAAACCCTATCATATTCTGAAGACCATAACTCCTTCGATACACATCCGATTCCGACGATCCATATATCCATGAAAAGGTAATGAGGAGCTTTACGCTTCTATCAACTTGTACCTTCCCTGCCAAATCTCAAACGAATATCCATTTTTCCATAGAAGTCTGAGTTGACAAGTTACCGAAATACCCCTTTAACTCCTGGACACAAACCGCATACCCGGATCATCCAATATAACTCACCCACCTCCAAATGAGCCCAAAACTAACTTCTTCAAGGATTCTAAGCCTGTTGATCCCCAATCCTTGATCGCCACCCTGAAATGGAAACGATCTGAAACAAGGCGTTACATAAACGAATGGGAAAAGCTTAAAATATGTGAGTACGTAGGAAAACCATCGAGACATACTTGAAGAAGCTGTATGAATTGGATAAAATAGTGAAGACGACTTGAAAATACATAAAAATACATAAACATCTAAATAAAAAACTTAAAAAGGTACATAAATAGGTAATACACAAAAAAATTACACAAAAAAAATAAAAATAACAAAATATATAAAATATTTAAAATACATATAAATACGTAAAAAAGATATGTTTATAAATTTAAACTACATAAATAAATATAAACAAATGTATATATAAAACTTGAAAAACCCATCTAGACATTCATTTTTTCCATGTCAATATTAATTTGGAAGTGGTGGTGGTTAATGGAGTACAAGTCAAAGGCAGAGGGGGTTTCCCGATGTGAGAGGTAGAGTAGAGAGAAACGACAAGAAGAGAGAGGCTAGAAAGGTGGATTAGATGGTGTTCCATGGGTTTTTAGTGGGTTCTGGAAGCGGTCCGAGGGCATGGCGGTCTGGTGGTGGTGGCTTCGACGACTGTCCAATGGTGGTGACAGAGGAGAGTAGGAGAAGACTAGGATGGAGGTTGGGAGTGGGACCATATATTTGTTACTTTTTTTCTATTTTTTATAATAAATAAATAAATGAAAAGGGAAAAACAAAGGGTAACATAGTGTTTTTATCTCCATAAGGGACTAAAAACGCAACAAAATGATATGTTAGAGACCGTCCGAGTGCAAAAAAAAGTTAAGGACGAAACTCGAAATTTTGACAAACCACAAGGATGATTTCAATAATTTGTTCTAGTTAGTTTTAAAGTAAAATAAATGGTTTTAAACAAAATGCTTTTTCTTTCTTTCTTTTTTATTATTAAAACGTGGTTAAGTGAGGGTTGGGGTGACTGAGTAATATAACCATTATAAACGACCATTTTAACAAAAATAACCAATATTTTTTTTTTGGTAAAATGACCACTTGCTATGGAACATAGCATTCCAGAGTTGTGGTCTTCGTTCTAGAGTACTTATTCCGGAGTTCCTACTCCGGATTATAACCTCATTCTTTTTATTTATTTATTTTCGTCTCATATATATATATATATATATATATATATATATATATATATATATATATGTGTGTGTGTGTGTGTGTGTGTGTGTGTGTGTGTGTGTCCATATGTGCTTAGAACCTTACCTTCAATCAAGTAATTCGTAATTATCTCTTATACAACTACTTCAAAATGAGTTTCTCAAAGAGTCAGCATGAAGAAAACTTTAACAACTTGCCTATTTACCTTCACAACGTTAGGCAAACTAACACGCACACTTACACTCATATGAAAACTGATTGATGGATCGTTTCGAAGGTTGTTTTGTGGCTATTATATGAGTGATATATTTGTTTTTTCACTTTTCTATTGTTTCTTTAAAATATATAATGTTTTTGCATCTAAATTAGTTCATTTTTGTTCCCAAAAAAATACATGTCCTAATAGGCTGCTTCTTGCCTGTCATCATCATAGGTAGTGTCCCTCTTAGAGGGGATTACCTAAAAATAATGTTTGTAGCGGTTGCTATCGATGGGAGCAACCAGACCCTACCTATAACATTTGGTGTGACCGTGCAAAATAATCTTTACTGTTGTACTTGGTTTATTATGAGGTTAAGAGAAGCTCTGGGACAGGGTAGAGAAGTATCGGTCATAACAAATATGGACAATGTTGTTAGTTCTTGCATATAACATGTATTCCCTAATTCTTATCTTGTGTATACTTCTAAAAGTGTGTTCAAGTATATGCACACAAGAGGCGTCTCTGTCAGAATATTACAACCTTTGTTCTCATGCAACTCCTATACCGTATCCGATTTTGAAGAAAAATTTCGTCGGCTGACCCCTGATGCTCGTGAAATTCTTGCCAACATCGGTCATGCGAAATGTACAAGAGCCTATTTCCTGAACATCCTTTGGAATGTAGTCAACATTGATATTCCCTATTTTTTTTTATCAGTAAATCAATGCAACGTACCGATAATAATGCTTACCGAGTCAATTCGTGACTACATTCAACGGACTTTCGATGAACGCAAATTAATGGTAGGTAAAATACCGGGTGAAATATTAAATTTATTTAAATACTTGTACAGGAACCTTATTTGATCATATTTACTTTTCAGTGAGTTTGAGTACCGTACTCACCCCGTATGCTGAAATGGTGCTTCATAAAAAGATGAAAAAGTCTATTCGGTGGCATGTAACAAAGATCCCGCCAGAGATCCCATCTCCATTCCCATCCGACATTTATCGAGTTTTTTGATTTAAAAAAAAAACTTGTTTTGTTGATCTGAACCGTCATACATGTTCATGTGGGAAATGACGCAGTTTGGGTATAGCTTGCGGTCATGCTATTGCGGCATCACCTCATTCGAACGTCCATGAATTACCTGATATGGTTCAGATATATTAGCAGGCTGATGTGTTTCAAACTGCCTACCCGACACAAACCGTGCACCCACTTCCCCCTCCATCAGAATGGGAAATACCAGACCCTTTGATTGCAGTTTTATTGCGAATGTAATTGTAATTAATTATGTTTGTAATTGGTTTGCAGTGTGTAATGAAAAATATTATTATTTCCCTAATATTTGTTACATATTACAAAGATACAAAAAAACATAATTTATAAGTACCATAGTAATACTAACAAACATGAAAACATTACATATTAAAAAGATCAATAAGCATTACAAAAGGGAAACTTAGTTTATCAACATAAAACTTACAACTTGTACATAATGATTCCAAAAAGAAAATTCAACTACAAATTAACGCTATCTTCAAGTGTATATTTTGGGTTACAAGTTTCTTCTTCGATCGAAATAAGTTACTGATTATCACCGAATTATTGTCTTTTGCTTTGTCAACCCATCAGATAAACCTAGACTGTGGTCCCTGAAAATTTAAGATCAAACACATGATGTATATTGTGTAAATTAATATTAATTCAACGTCAAATAATAAAAGGATAACTGACATACCTCTTTCGGACAAACGTAAAAAAGTTGTCCAAGGTTATTTCTAGTTGTTGATGTCCTTATAATACCTGCAGCGCCACAATCGCAGTATGCCATTTCTTTGGATTATGAGAAATGTTTTTTAGTAGTAAATTTAACAAGGTAAAGACTTTGGAATCTTGAATTCTTTGATATAAAGGCATTTACTAGGGTTATGATTCCGAAATTGATATTTCGGAATACACATTTGGTAACGTCCCGAAAATAGTAATAACTTTTTTTTCATTTAAAGGTCAATCAAGTCATTCATTAATTGGTCAAAACCATATCGGGTTATAGTATCAAAACATCAGAGTACAAATTATTTCAAATGTGGAAAACATGAGGGGGGGGGGATGTTGTGTCATCACGCCGGGCCCTCCCTTTCCAATCGAAAGTACCTGAAAACATAAACATAAACTGTAAGCATTAAGTTTAGTGAGTTCTCCAAAATACCTCATACACAAAACATACAAGTGTCATGGGCTACCCCATGGTCTTTCCATGCAATGTTGAGGGCCCAATCCCAGTCCTACATACGAGTGCCATGGGCTACTCCCATGGTCATTCCTTTCAATGTTGAGGGTCAAATCCCGGTCTTACATACTAGTGCCAGAGGCCAGATCCTGGTCTTTCACATAATTTCCATGGGTCAGATCCTCGTCTTTTATGCAATTATCACAAAGACAACTAGCATTCCACATAACAAGCAATGGTCCGACATTGGTGCCTTCGACCCATGGATATAGTGAGAAAACTCACATCATAGACAGATAAGCAAACTGAATAGCACAACACATAGAGATCAACTCTACTAATAACCTTAATAAATTCAATAACACAAACTCAGCTTATAGGCCAAAATACCTAAGATACCCCTAGGTCAAACCCTTGCAAAAATCCGGTCAAAGTCAACCGAGTCAACTGGGTTGACACAGTCAGTACGCGGGGCGTACTCCTTGTGTATGTGGGACGTACTTCACAACTGACCGAGAATTGCGGAGCTGACCTCGTACGCACAACGTACCCCATGTACACCCAACGTACGTGGATGCTCACCACCCCTCTGATTAAGTGCTTAATTCCTTAAGCACTCACATCCAAATTTCAAATCTAGGAAACGAAAAATGTTTTTAACCGTAAAGTTTCCAACTTTATAGGTTAACAAGGCTATTAAGACCTTAACCCCAAAAACCCTAGTCTCTTAACCCATTAAGACAATCTAGCACTTGCATGGAGAGAAACTAATGACCAAAAATCCAACTTTATGACTTAACACCCCTCAAAACATCTTAAAGGATAACTCAAATGCCATGGAATACCTTTTACTCATAAAGGCCAAACTTAGGAAAAAAAGGAGAAAAACTTTGAGCTAAAACTAGATCCATAAGATTTCTACACCAAGGTTGAAGCTTTTTACCTCCACAAGGTGCACAAGGGGAACAAGATGCTGGATCCAATGCCTTGAGTGAAACACCACAACCTCAATGCTATTCCTTCTACTCCAAAAGCTCCAAAGGGCACCAAAAATGGATCTACAAGGTCCACAATGCACTAACACTCTTTAGAGTTTTGAAATGAGGAGGGAGGCTGAAGATAAGAAGGTGCATGTGGCCATAAATGTGTTTAAATAGGGTCTAAACCCTAAAATTTAGGGTTTTCACCCTAGTTGCATATGCCCTGCGTACCAACGTATGCACAATAAACTAATGCGAACTCGTGTATGCCCCGCATACCCAAGCTGACTCCGAAATTACGAAATTGACACTGGGGCCTAATATTGCAAATAAAGCACAACTCAAGGGTTAAAACGAATACCTAAATAATTAGACGTTACACATTTTGGAGCCACATTTTGTAATTGATATTTCATACCATAATTTTCGGAACAATAATTGTGATAAATTGCTGACATATGTCTAGTCATTTCCCAACAGTAAAAGTAATAGAATCCTGATAATATGTGTAGTCATTCCGAACAGTAAATGTCATAGATTCGTGACATTATTTCGGACCCTCATTCCAAAACCCCATTCTGGATTCGGAGCCACTTTCCGGAATGGTTATTTCGAACACTTGCTTTTCGACCTTAAAATGCACCTACCATGAATCCTCAACGTTTAAATAAAATTGGAATGATTTCATCTCACAATGGTGTTTGACATTGTGAAGAAAAAGATTGTTATGTTTGTTCAGATAATAACCTGTTTTCGGAAGGCCCAAATTTCCCACTCCCGAATAAAATGTCTGATGACGTTTTCGAAGCTATGAAGGCTACTGAAGAAGCAAATGATAGGGAATCCGAAAGAAGTGTCACACTAAATCAATGTGCATACGATCTAGAAGAAGAAGTAAATGAAAAAGAAAAATGGGTTGTTGAAGCAATGAAAGAAGTGAAACAAGCTAAGAAGTGGATTGAAAATGCAAATAAGGAGATCAATAAGCTGCATGCAGAACGGGACCGTCTAACAGATGTTGTTAGAATTAGAGGAGATTTTATTGACCGGGAACAAAATATGTATCCCTTACAATTTCCTGATTTGTGGAAACCAATCTAAGTATGTATTAGGTTAAGTAACGCTCTTTGCAATAATGTTAATGAAAAATGAAAATTGTCATTTTAGATAATCATAACGTTCGTTTTACAAAATTCAGTTTGAAAACACATTACAATATCCATATTTAAAATTAGATTACATTTGTGTCTGATAACTGCGAACTTGCATCAGATGCAAACCAGTTGTGTCTACATGATTTTCAAATAATTCCATGTAGGTCTCAATTAGTTTGAAACCATTATCAGGCAATTCAACTCGATCTTCTATTATTGGAGTTGTCCTACGTGTTACTTCGATGATGTCCATTGTGTTCACAAATTGTCGTATATCTTCAGACATGGTAATAAGGAGCATTTGCATGTTATACAATGCTACTTTTCTCGGGTCCGTAGCCAGTGAAGGCAGTAATGGGATTTCTAGTATTACCATTCGTTGTTTAGCACGTTAATAATCACGAATAATTTCCAATGCAGTCGTATCAAAAAGACGTCGTTGCTCGTCTTCAAAACATGGTATAACATACTCTATAGGTAATTCATCATGATCGTTCGAGTCGTTGGATGTTGGAGACTGGAAATAGAGTATACCTAAATTATATTAATATACTGTTTAAAAATCAATGTGCATAAAAATATTTAATAATAATAAAAAACACTTGGTGAAACATATCCATAACAAAAAAAAACATAATTGCAACTAGTCTATCATAACAGGTTTGTCTGCACTTGCTCCGATGCCATCTTTCGGAGTCCTATCTGATTTCTTTCTTAATTTTATGGGTGCCTTTGTTGGTTTATTTTTTTTATCTTATTTTTGAAACTCATCATCGTCGTTTTTTATCTGCAAAAAAATAAATAAATAAATAAATAAATAAATAAATAATCCAAGAACATTTTAATACATTACCGTAAAAATAAATTATAATTACAAAATTATTGTTTTCCGATTTTACCTTTATCAGTTGTAATTCCGAAGGCTCCTGTAAATGGAATACAACTTCATCGTCCGTAAAACCCAATTTTTTAACAACATCCAAGCTAACTCGTCTTTGGACTAAGATGGGTTATTAAACAATACTTAGAAAAAAAATTGTATATTATAAGTATTCCAGATCATCATTTCGGAATAGATCATCAGGTTCCGGACAACGTTCATTGTGTTCCGAACCATGTTCATCGTGTTCCGAAACTACATTACCATTCTGGAACCCCTACAATACCTACTTCCGGACTAAAACAACCAATCCAAAACACATTACAAAGTACTTACATGAGATTCATACATGTACAATGAGAAAAAGATAAAAAAAAAAGGGATAATCCGGATATTCCGGAGTTGTTCCTCGTGTCCGGGACCATTCCGGAATACGTAAATCGTTTTAGAAAATCGAATGCAAAGTAACTTAAAGTGTAGAACTTACTTGGTTTGACGAATCCATGCTGAAAATTTAGTTCGAAATACGGGTAGATCGTGCTTCGGATCTGCTAATTCCGGAATGCATATTCCGAATTTTTTGTGTTTGTGACCCATATATATACTATTGGGCTATAGTATTGAGTTCGGGCTGATTTTCGGATCCGGAATGACGCATTCAGGACCAAAAGGTTATTTTTCAAAATAAAAACAAAACTTGGTTATATTTAAAAAAAACCAAAAAAGTGGTTAGATTACTCGATTTCTCTTTAAACAATGGTCTAAAAATAGTAAATGTAATGCGTTTAAAAAAATGGTTTGATACTGGAATTAGATAACGGTTTATGCTAAGGTTTGAAAATTAGTTAAAACAAAATAATAGTAACTAGAAAAGTATCCCTATGCATGGATCTCAGGTTTGGATTGAAAGACCCACACTTTCATATGAAACTTAAAACTGCATTATATTACTCCAAAACATACTACATGCATATTTATAAACAATATTTTACATTGATAGTTTGATTACAAATGACTGGATACAAACCGAGTATTACAAAGTGTTATATTACATAACTACCCAGGATACTATAGTTTTATACATACATGAGTACTAAATACAAAAGTAATAGTTTTAAAATTATTCAAAATCTTCTAACACTATATATCTACACTGGTTCCTTATTACCTGCAATGGTTATGTTGGATAAGGTGTCTAAGTCCATAACTATTTCCGGTATGTACTTGACCCGACCCGGCATGGCCCATTTGGGTTGCATGGCACCATGCAATTGGATAAACTAAAATGAGAGAAATAACACTTATGGTTTATTAATATATTATAAGTTCTAATATATTAATAATATTATTTAATTAGTTTGATCAAGAATTAATTTAGAATTAATTAAGTGATCAAAAGATAACTAATTAAATATATGGGTAGATTATGTAAATCTTCCATATCTTATATAGTGGGCTAAGAGGCTCCATGGATTATCAAGTTGGGTTCCACCCATAGGATGATCCATGGGAGTTACAAACCCATGGGTCATGGAAATGAAGAGTCATGACACATTAGGGTTTACATGGTGTAACCCTAGATGTGTCAACACTATATAAGAAACCCATTCTCCACCAAAATTGGCGACACATAAGAAACAAGAGGGCTAGAGCCGATTTTGCAAGTGTAAGATTCTCTCAAAGTTTACTCCTTTGCATTTGGTGTTGTGTGAAGCATTTGAGGCATCACACTTGGGGTGCTAGGCTCACAAGGTTTCAAGGATCATAATCAACAACAAGGTAAGTTATTCTATCTTTCATTCAAGTTAAAAATGTTCCCCATGTATGCTAGATAGGAATATAACCTTGGAATTCAACTTTGCATGATTATTAGACAAACATAGATCCAAGGTTATTAGGGTTGTATGTACACTTAGGAAGTGTTAGAATGCTCAAAACCCATCAGTGGTATCAGAGCCTAGGTTTGTTTGTTGTTTTTTTTTTGTGTGCAAACAGCTTGAAAAAAAAATTTGTTTTTCTGTTTTCTGCTCGTATGAAAGTTTGCACATTTGTTGCTGGAAATGGACTAGAAACATTACCCTAAACTGTTTTGATGTTTTAAAGCTTGTTTTAGATGGTGTAATGTTTATGCTAATCCATTTACAATGACAATTATTAAAATTACAAGTTTTTTTTAAGTGTAATTTTTGATTCTTGAAAGTGTTCATATTCATGTTCTTGAACTTATGAAGATTAGATGATCATAGAAATTGTTTGTAACCTTCATGGTAGTTTAATTCATGATCATAATGTGTTTTAATGGAGTCCATAACTTGTCCTCAAGTTATGGAAAACCAAAAGTCTCACTTTTATTAAAGCCATTAAAAGAACACAAGAGTTATAAAAATGAAGAGTCTTCATTTTTATTACTCAATTAATTCATAAGTTATAAGAAATGAAAAGTTTTGGATGTTTACAAAAACTTGCCCTCAAGTTTTGGAACATGTAAAGTCTTGATTAAAACTTTAGTTCCAACCCTTAGAATTTTAAAAGTTAAAATTCAACCCTTATACTTTATAATATTATAAGTTACTAATATATATATGTATAACAACAAGTCGTCTTACCGCTAGCACGCCTCATTCACGAAGCCGATCTATAAGGGGGGTATAAGGTTGTTGCCTATAAAATGGCAACTTAATGGGTGTCCACTCTCACCCACCGCTTCCTTGATCGGTGGAGGGTCGTTAGCCGAACGGGTAGGACAAGGACTTATAAATTCTCATTAAAAGTATGATGAATATTATAAAGTAACTAAATGCTTTTATTAAATTCCCAATCTTAGTTACTTTAGGAAAATGTGAATAAGGTGCTAATCCATGAAATTACACTTTACACTTTGTTTAAGTCGTTAGTGGAGCTCGTGTGGTTAACCGGCACACTAACTTGGACTTAACAAGGAAGGTAAAGGGTGACTTAAAGTTTATTATAGGTCGGTGGAGCTCGTGTGGTTAACCGGCACATCGATTGAGTAATAAACATTAAGTGTACCAAGTGATTTGCATGGTTACTTCACACCTCGTTTTGTGATCCTCGGTATCCCAGTCACAAAACTTGGAGGGCACACTCGAGATTGAAACATGCCTTTGAAAAGTTCATTGAATCTCAAAAGAATCTAGGAATTTCTAAGAACCAATTAAAAACCTAATATCTATATTTCGTTTTTCATGGTGGAAATTGGTGAATCGTCATTCACCTACCTTTCAAATATGTTATAGTTTGGATTACGGCATACCTCTTCTAAGTTATAATATATTGTGATTGGATCCTAGCCTTAATATTACATTTGGGTGTTTTATTAAGGACTCTCTTAATATATAAACTAATTTTGTTCTCTTCTTTCAGATGTCTTCAAACAATGCTGCTTCTGGCTCTAATCCTAATGGCTCCTTTACCCTTATGAACTTGTGTGGGAAAGTCACTTTTGATGGATCCAACTTCAATGAATGGATCAGAAACATCAGGATGATTACCCGCTACGAGGACAAAGAATATGTCCTTGACAAGGAGCTTAAGGAGATTGATGAGACCACTGCAACTCCCCAGGAGATCGCTGACTTCCGGGCACATGAAAGGGATGCTACAAAAGTGGCATGCATCATGTTGGCCACCATGACAGCGGAACTCCAAAAGTCCTATGAGGACTTCTACCCTTTTGAAATGCACCAAGATCTGATGGAAAGATACCATCAAAGTGCACGACAAGAGAGGTATGAAATCATATGCTCTATCATAACAACCATGATGAAGGACGGGGAATCCGTCACGAGCCACATGCAGAAAATGCAAAGGTATGTGGATCGGTTGCTGAAGCTTAATGTGAACTTCCCTGAGGAGCTTGCAATAGATATAATTTTGCACTCCTTACCATCGTGTTATGATCAATTCCGCATGACATATCACATGAATAAGGAAGAGGTCACACTCAGCAAACTTCAGGGACTCCTCAAGACCGCAGAAACAGGTCTTAAGGGTAAGTCGGTTGTTAACACTCCTACTCCAAACTCCGCCCCGGTTTTGGCAATCGGGAAAGGTAGAGGGAAGAAGAGGAAGAGCTCTTCGAAGGGTACCAAGGCTAGGACCCTTGATGGCTCTCCTTCAAGTGGAACCAAGAAAGGTTTTGTCACTCCTTCTTCTGACCCTAAAGAGGCTGGATGCTTCTATTGCCATGAAAAGTCACATTGGAAGCGGAACTGCCCAAAGTACCAGCACGATGTGAAGGATGGGAAAGTTAAACCCAACCATGCAGGTATTTACACTATCTTATCTAATAACTCACCCCATTCTAACTCTTGGGTCCTTGATACCGGTTGTGGTATTCATATCTGTTCTGATTTGCAGGGACTAAGAAGAAGTGAGAATGTGGAGCATGGAAGAATAAACTTAATCATGGGGAATAAGAAAGCTTTACCTGTCACCAAGATTGGAGTTTATACTTTATCGCTAAGTAGTGGGTTTAGTTTAGATTTGAATAAATGTTGTTATTCGCCAGAAATGGCAAGAAATATTATTTCCTTTCATGCATTGTATAAACAAGGTTTCACCTTTTCATTTGATAATGAAGTTGGTTCGATTAATGCTTTCTTTAATAATGTTCTTTATTTTAAAGCATTACCTTGTGATGGTGTGTATGAAACTGTATCTGTGGTTGATAACTTAGGAAATAATGTATTGTGTATTGATTCTGTTAATGATAATAACTTGGATAAAGCATCATTATGGCATTGTCGTCTTGGACATATAAGCAAGAAACGCATAGACCAACTCCAAAAGGATGGAGTATTGGAGTCATTTGACCTAAAGTCAGATGATAGTTGCGAATCATGCTTACTTGGAACAATGACAAAGTCACCCTTCACAGGTTCTTGTGAGAGGGGTGAAGGTTTGTTGGATCTTATACACACGGATGTGTGTGGGCCCTTCAAACATGCCACAAGGGATGCTAATCGTTATTATTTGACTTTTACTGATGATTACAGTAGATATGGATATGTCTACCTAATCAAGCATAAGTCAGAGACTTTGGGAGGTTTAAAGAGTTTAAACAGGAAGTCGAGAATCAATTGGGCAGGAACATTAAGATGCTTCGATCCGATCGAGGTGGTGAGTATCTTAGTTCAGAGTTCCTCGACTATCTTAGGGAATGTGGGATTGTCTCACAATTGACACCTCCCAGGACACCGCAGTTGAATGGTATAGCTGAGAGGTGTAATCGAACCTTGTTGGATATGGTTCGTTCCATGATGAGTCGAGCTTCGCTACCAATCTCATTTTGGGGGTATGCCTTAGAGACTGCCGCCCATATCCTTAATCTAGTTCCCACAAAGAAAGTTGCCAAAACTCCTCATGAGATGTGGACTGGTAAAGTACCCAAACTAGACCACATTAAGATTTGGGGTTGCGAGGCTTTCGTGAGACGCGAGACTCATGATAAGCTCGAAACTCGAAGTGAGAGGTGTATTTTCATCGGCTACCCACAGAAATCCTTTGGTTACCTCTTCTACAGACCTAGTGAGAATGTGGTCTTTGTAGCTAGGAGGGCTTTCTTTCGAGAGAGAGAGTTCATAAGCCAAGGAGACAGTGGGAGGCAAGTTGACCTTGAAGAAATTCAAGAGTCAAGTGGTGAAGGAACTTCAAACCCTAGCACTCAACTTGAGGAGGAAACTTCTGTTGAGCCAATTGACAAGTCTGTACCTCTGAGGCGTTCCACAAGGGTTAGGAATGCACCTGAGCATTACTATGGATTCCATATTACTGCGGAAGGTGATACACTTATCAGTGATGAGACGCTGATAGGTCTCGATGAACCTAACAGTTACGCGGAAGCCATGGCAGGCCCTGAGTCAGCCAAGTGGAAAGAGGCAATGGACAGCGAGATACAGTCCATGTATGACAATCAAGTTTGGAACTTGGTTGAGAATGTACCAGGTCGTAAGACTGTAGGGTGCAAATGGATCTTCAAGAAGAAGACCGACATGGATGGTAATGTACACACTTATAAGGAACGACTGGTTGCAAAGGGTTTCTCACAAACTCCGGGAGTTGATTATGATGAGACCTTTTCTCCAGTGGCCAAGATTAAGTCTATTAGGGTTCTGTTAGCCATAGCCGCATTTCATGACTATGAAATATGGCAAATGGATGTCAAAAACGCTTTCCTTAATGGAAAGTTGGCTGAGGATGTTTACATGAGTCAGCCAGAGGGTTTTGTCAGCATAGAGTACCCTAATAGAGTGTGTAAGCTTGAGAAATCCATTTATGGGTTAAAGCAAGCACCTCGCAGATGGAATCTTTGCTTTGATGAGAAAGTCAAGGAATTTGGCTTTTCTAGGAGTGAAGATGAATCTTGTGTATATGTCAAGGCTAGTGGGAGTATAGTTAGCTTTTTGGTATTGTATGTGGATGACATACTACTCATAGGAAATGACATCCCAACTCTGCAGGAAGTTAAGTCCTGGCTTGGGAAGTGTTTCTCTATGAAGGACCTAGGAGAAGCTGCCTATATTCTAGGGATAAGGATCTTGAGAGACCGGAGTAAAAGACTAATTGGACTTAGTCAGAGTACTTACTTGGATAAGGTGTTGAAGAGATTCGGCATGCAGGACTCCAAGAAAGGAGAGTTACCCATCCAGAGTAACGCCAGATTGAGTAAGACACAAAGCCCTAGTACTGAGGCTGAGATAGCAGAAATGAGTCGAATACCTTATGCTTCGGCTGTAGGATCGATCATGTATGCTATGACGTGTACTCGACCTGATGTAGCCTTTTCTTTGAGCATGGTTAGCAGGTATCAGGGGAACCCTGGCAACGCACACTGGACTGCGGTAAAGAATATCCTCAAGTACCTACGGAGGACTAAGGACTGGGTCCTTACCCTCGGTGGGAGTGAAGACTTGAGAGTTGTAGGGTATAGTGATGCTAGCTTTCAGACTGATAGGGATAATTTCCGCTCTCAGTCAGGCTGGGTCTTTACCTTAAATGGAGGAGCAATTTCTTGGAAGAGTTCCAAGCAAGAGACAGTGGCTGATTCAACTTGCGAATCAGAGTATATAGCAGCTAGCGAGGCAGCAAAGGAGGCGATATGGCTGAAGAACTTCATTGGAGACCTTGGAGTTGTACCAGCTATTAAGGAGCCAATGGAAATTTTCTGTGATAGTGAAAGTGCAGTTGCCTTAGCCAAGGAACCAAGGGATCACGGGAGATCCATACACATCGACAGAAAATACCATTTCATCAGACATCGAATAGAAGAAGGACTCCTCGTGGCAAAGAGGGTATCATCGGATGAGAATCCAGCAGATCCCCTCACGAAGGGACTGACTCGGGTTAAGCATCTCCAGCATGCTCGGAGCATAGGGCTGAAGGATGATATTAGATTTAGTAGTTAGATAACCTTGAAATTTGTAAAGTGTAATTGACATTAGATGATGAATAAAAGGTGTTTTATTTATGAGTAAAGTGTTGCTATCTCTTGTCGATCGTTTACTATATTTCTTTTGCATGTTTTGACTTCCAGAATAATTATGTTTGGTATATCATATTATTCGAACCTCCACAGTCGGTCATATGTCGGAAGTAGGTATGAATCAAGACTGTCATGATTGGTTGCAGAGGTCTAAGATGTTGGACATGGCTACAACACTCATGAGTGCTCATACGTTCTGAGCATTGGACTCAACCCACGCTCACTGGAATCACTTCATGGAATTTATCTCGTGTGATCGTGAGACGGTAATATCATATAAGTCTTCAAACCTAGATATATGATTTGTTACTTATGAGTTGGTTATGCATTGATTGTACGAAAACACATTGGTAACTCGATGTTATAAAACGTGCTCTTGTGTATAATTCAATGAGTAGTAGAACAAACATATGAGTCGAAGTTTATCTGTTCCTTCTTGGATTAGAAGCTGATATCTGGGCCCCTCGATGATTTTGTTTTGACCTATGTACCGGGCCCGGTCAGAACTAAGTTGATGTGTTCAATTAAGTTCTTTGTCAAACAAATCGGAAATCGGGAAACAAACTCCTGGACAATAAGTAAGACATTGTTCCATGTATTTGTCCGGCTGATATCTAGAACAGAGGATTATATGATCACTTATCTTAAATGGCGTATCATCATCTTCTCAGTTCCGAGAGACCTTGAAAGAGCTACGATTGCCGATCGGTTCCTGAAGTATTGCAGTTATAGTTATTAGACTTATCCAAGTGGGAGACTGTTGGATAAGGTGTCTAAGTCCATAACTATTTCTGGTATGTACTTGACCCGACCCGGCATGGTCCATTTGGGTTGCATGGCACCATGCAATTGGATAAACTAAAATGAGAGAAATAACACTTATGGTTTATTAATATATTATAAGTTCTAATATATTAATAATATTATTTAATTAGTTTGATCAAGAATTAATTTAGAATTAATTAAGTGATCAAAAGATAACTAATTAAATATATGGGTAGATTATGTAAATCTTCCATATCTTATATAGTGGCCTAAGAGGCTCCATGGATTATCAAGTTGGGTTCCACCCATAGGATGCTCCATGGGAGTTACAAACCCATGGGTCATGGAAATGAAGAGTCATGACACATTAGGGTTTACATGGTGTAACCCTAGATGTGTCAACACTATATAAGAAACCCATTCTCCACCAAAATTGGCGACACATAAGAAACAAGAGGGCTAGAGCCGATTTTGCAAGTGTAAGATTCTCTCAAAGTTTACTCCTTTGCATTTGGTGTTGTGTGAAGCATTTGAGGCATCACACTTGGGGTGCTAGGCTCACAAGGTTTCAAGGATCATAATCAACAACAAGGTAAGTTATTCTATCTTTCATTCAAGTTAAAAATGTTCCCCATGTATGCTAGATAGGAATATAACCTTGGAATTCAACTTTGCATGATTATTAGACAAACATAGATCCAAGGTTATTAGGGTTGTATGTACACTTAGGAAGTGTTAGAATGCTCAAAACCCATCAGGTTAAACACCGAGAGGGATAAGCGGTGACGCTTAGTGAGTTCAATAATAGATACAATATAACGTTATGTCACATATATACTTCAATATGGCAGAAGCAAAGAGGAACAAGGAACAACAAAGACATATGTGAATCATCCGACAAGCTATCCATATCAATCGATGATTTGATTCAATGATATACAATCAATGAGACATAACAATTTCAATACTTGATATACATCAATAACGCTTCGGCCCAAATGACACAAAAGACATACAATTTCTGATTAAACATTTTGGTAGATTTCAGGCTTTCAGGCCTATCTAACTTTCTGCCAATGCCATAGAATAGAAGTCATTCTCTTATGAGACATGCTCTACATGGCCAGAGGCTACTTACCAGTACCACCATGAATCTAAGTCCTTTCACTGATCACATGGTCAAAGGTATAACTTTGCTACCAATATAGCATGGAATAACAACACGAGATAATAATACGGAAAAGCACATAACACATATAACACATAACATACAATTGTTCCTATGTATTGAACTCACTATGAAATAACCGGGGATTAATTTGGGTAGCACTTCGACTCTAAATATGACTTTCTATGACGAAACCGGGGATTTTTAGTTGAAAACCGGCCTTACTCGGGCAGAGTTTTGGCTAGAAAATATGATTTTCTCAGGAACTTCGGAGCGTCGGGACTTGCTTCGGGTGTCGGGGAGGATACCGGGGCTTCAGGGGGGTTAAAAGCGGGCTAAAGAAGGTTTAGAGAGTGAGAGATATCAGAATTAGCAAACAAATCCCGAAGGCTTCGTTTTCTATTTATAGGGTGAAATTTTGAGGTTCACGACGTGAACCATGTATGTTCACGTAGTGACTTCGATCCTGGTCACACCCTAGGCTTGACGTGTGTCTTCGAGGCTCAAATGGTGTCATTTAGGTAGTTCACGTCGTGAACGCAGTCAGGTCTCGAAGTTTGTGCTCCGAACTTCAAAAATCCATATCTTTTGCATACGAGCTCCGTTTTTGACGTTCTTTATATCCACACGTAGGTGAAATTATGCTCTACAACTTTCGTTTAGACTCCATCGGCTAATTTTGACTTTATTTTTAATATTATATTTTTAATATTATATATTTAATGGGCCGAGACAGGAAAAGTCCGTTAAAAATTCATAAGTTCTTCATCTGACGTCCGTTTTCGTCTGTCTTTTTACCGTTGTACTCCTATTGATGAGACATTCGATTCTCATTTAGGTTGTCTCGACTAAAAATCACTCGATCTTTATTTCGAGTTTTTAGTTGTCTACTGGTATACTAAATCTTAGAAAAATTATAACTTCCTCATACAAAGTCTGATTTTGACGTTCTTTTTATGAAAGTTCTCGGTTTAACGAATACTACGAATTTCATTTAGATCATAAGGGCTAAAAAGTAGTTTATCGAAAACTCACTTTTTACGTCATACGGCGTCGTGCCGGTTCTGTCGCGAAACTTCAAGAAGCCATAACTTCCTCGTTATAACTCGGATTTCGATGAGGTTTTCGCCTAACTGTTTCTAACGAGATTCTTTACAACTTTCATTAACATTATTTTCACTTATTTCCAACTTCATATTTTCGTTAATTTCGATAACTGACACTTGATTGGAATCTCATAAGACTTCCAATACATTTCGAATGATTCTAAACATAATTTACTTCAATTCTAGTAAAAACTATCTGTTAGAACATAATACTCAAATTCTTATAATATTTCATAATATTATTCATTATAAAACACGATAACTGAACGTGTATGTTACAAATACCTCCTCCTTTTGAGGATTTCGTCCCCGAAATCACAATGATTTAAATAACTGGGGATATTTCGCTCTTATCTCGTTCTTATTTTCCCAAGTATAATTTGGGCCTCGATGGTGTTTCCATTTGACAAGCACCAAGTCTACTTCTTTATTACACAATTCAGTCGTTCTTTCGTTTATGATTTCTTCAGGTTCGTCTACATATCTTAATTTATTATCCAGTTTCACCTCGGATAACGGAACCGTTTCATCATAAATGCTCAAACATTTATGCAGATAACTCACATGAAACACATCATGAATACCTGCCAAATCTTCTGGCAATTCCAAGCGGTATGCTTGTTTACCAATTCTCTGGATGATTTTAAACGGACCAACAAATTTGGGACTCAATTTTCCTTCCTTCCCAAATCACATAATTCCTTTCCATGGGGATACCTTTAGTATTACAAAATCACCCACCTCGAAATTCTATGGTTCGTCTCTTCTTTTCTGCATAGGACCTTTGTCGATCCTGGGCCGCTTTCATTCTTTCTTTTACAATTTGAATCTTGTCAGTGTTGTCTTGAATCATTTCAGGGCCACTAAGGACTTTATGTCCTATATCGCACCAACATAATGGAGTATGACATTTATGCCCATATAGTGCTTTATATACCTTCAGTATATTTTCTACTGTTTGGATTGTTCTCTCCGTCTGACCATCTGTCTGGGGCTAATAAGTTGTGCTGAGATCAACACGAGATCTTAATTCACATTACATACTTGCCTAAAAGCGAGAAGTGAAGTGATTATCCCAATCGGAAATAATATTTAGTGGCACACCATGTCTCGAAACAGTTTCATCCATGTATACTTGTATGTATTTCTCCATTGGATCTGTTTCATGTATGGCAAGAAAATGTGCACTCTTAGTCAATCGGTCGACTATTAATCAAATGCTATCATTTTGTATAGCAGTCTTTGGTAATTGGAGCAACACTAGACATAAAATCATTTCAGAATTCTATTTGCCTATCAGGGGTAATCCATGCAAATCATCGGGGAAATATTAGGATATTTATTATCAACAGGAACGTCATTTACAATTTTCTTCTCCTCCTTTGAGATATAAACTGTATAGACTAGATAAGTAGAATACCCTTTCGATTCAAATTTACGAATTTTAGGAAAAAAAATTTCTTTAAGATTTTTAGGTCTTTGTTCACTGTAGACATAAATAGGATCCTTCCCTTCGATAGGGATGCGTGGCATCTTTTCGTAACACATGAGTTCTACGTGGTTCTTTAACAACCAATTTATGCCGAGAATAATATCAAAGTTGGGCAAGAAGATAGGAATTAGGTTAGCAAGAAAACTATAACCTTCAGTTTCTATGACAAAATCTCTATAGACTTTATCAGCAAGCAATGATACACTTCTCGTGGTATCTACATGAAATGATTGGGCGAATGTATAACAAGCAATTTGAAAAGAATGCGCAAATTCATGAGACACAAAAGAATCTGAGACATCAGGATCTAGAGTTGATGAGAAATGAACTAGTCACAACACTTGTGTCCTCGCGTGCCTACTATATGGTAATCTGATTTGTACGACCATTAGCTTTTGGTTTGCCAAACCATTCTCAAACTCTTCAAACTTCTTAATTGATGGCGATGTTCATACCTGCACCCGCTCTTCATTCTCCATTGGGCCTTCGGTCCTAATCTATGAGTTAAAAACTCAAAACTTATTGCAGACTCTTGGTCCTTCTTAAATTTGATTTATAGACTTAACCCACGATAAGGCTTTCACTTTTGCTACAACAACAACTCGAATGGTCATATTCTAATGACCTTTGATTTCATAACGGAGAAGACAAACAACAAACCATACTCTTGTCTCTTTTAGTCAAACATTATTACAGAGGAAACCTTCCTTCATGTTCTAATGTGATATAATATCTTCATAACTAGTAGCATTTCTAGCTAATGGTTGCTTAATCCTTTAATGAAGGCTGTTATACTTTTATTGACTACCTCGATCATCTCCTTCTTCAATCTTCCGACTGAAGTTTCGTTACTACACAAAACATGGTTCTCTGAACCAATCAACTCACTTCGCAGATTTGTATTAATCAGACTCGATTCTTTATGACCACTAAGGTCTGAACTAAAATCATCTTCTTAGTCATCACCGAAACGAAGGTAATGACATACTCGAACAAAAACGGAATCAATTTCTAGCTTCTTGGTAACCTTGTGACTTTCCCTGATCCAAGTGTGAGTCCTGTGCTTCCAGTAGTATAGGCCTCTACTACTATTCACACCTACTCATACTCGTCCCAAGTATTATCATGCATAGTTGTTCATTTCATTACCCTTCCATGACATCGTCATTCCTGTATATGAGTAAGTCTTCTTCGCATACAATACTATGGGTGTATTCTTTCTTCAACTAAGCATTCTACCTTACTTAGACAAGTAAGTTACTTAGCCCTTTTACCACTAAATGACTTAATTTACAATCCTAATCATGTATGTTAAAGTTGGCTTAACATACAATGGAACTTCCATTAGGATGTGATAGAAGTCAATCGCCACTCAGTATTATTAAATACTAAGTCTGAACATCCTGTATAAGGTTACTACTTGAACTACATACTACATCAAAATGTTTAGGCAAAGTCTTGGCCTATTGAGTCTAAAATCTTCATTATCCTTTCCTTTGATCTTCATTTAATTCTTCTAAATTTTTCACAACATCAATTGCGATACTGCCGAAGTATTGATCACCATCTTCGGTTCTTCTGACTCTATAACCAATCACTGC
Source organism: Lactuca virosa (assembly GCF_052849685.1). Taxonomy (NCBI): domain Eukaryota; kingdom Viridiplantae; phylum Streptophyta; class Magnoliopsida; order Asterales; family Asteraceae; genus Lactuca; species Lactuca virosa. The sequence continues at coordinate 149,421,368 of NC_136427.1, read as the reverse complement.
TTCAATCTAGACATCGGTGGAACAACTTCATAGATTGCACCAACACATTTATCTCGCCCAAATGTGTTTCAAACGCACATCATTCTTCCAAAGATGTTATTATTTCATCTAACATACTTTAAATGTACAATACCACTCTATAGGTATTAATACACTATTTACGATAACACTTCATAAATATTAATTTACGATATCACTCGATCGTTTATCTATAAAATTATCGATGTCAACTATTATAAGTCTCTTTATCACTTCGGAAAGTTTCTTATCAGTTATAACACGGAAATTTTAGAATCTGGAATACTTAAAATTTCTTCTTCCAGACCAAGGTCGGCAACAGACCTTAAACTTTCTCAAGTAATAAAAATATAAGTAAGCAACCTAAGGCATGCTATATTCATTTATCATTTAGCACATATTAGAATATAAGACATATCTCCTCTGATATTCTAGTGTTTGTGTCCATTTAGGTATTCAACCTAAAATATACTAGATACACGTCGTATCATCATCCCTTAGCAATCCATGTTTAAGTCTAGAAATTCTCAAAATTCCTAGTTCACTTAAACTAATTCTCTGAAATTTTTGAAGTAACTTAATATTTTAGAATACTAGGGTTAATCACTACCCAATACCCCACTTAAATCATTCCTATGGTTTGTATCCATATACTTACAATGAATCCGTTCACATATTGAACTTCCAACGGTTTAAGTCTAAATACCAATCCGTGGTATTTAGTTCACTTAAACCACTGCTCTGATACCATTAATTTGAAAGACCCACACTTTCATATGAAACATAAAACTACATTATATTACTCCAAAACATGCTACATGCATATTTATAAAAAATATTTTACATTGATAGTTTGATTACAAATGACTGGATAAAAACCGACTATTACAAAGTGTTATATATTACATAACTACCCAGGATACTATAGTTTTATACATACATGAGTACTAAATACAAAAGTAATAGTTTTAAAATTATTTAAAATCTTCTAACAATATATGTCTATACTGGTTCCTTATTACCTGCAATGGTTAAACACTGAGAGGGATAAGCGGTGACGCTTAATGAGTTCAATAATAGATACAATATAACGTTATGCCATATATATACTTCAATATGGCAGAAGCAAAGAGAAACAAGGAACAACAAAGGCATATGTAAATCATGCGACAAGCTTTCCATATCAATCGATGATTTGATTCAATGATATACAATAAATGAGACATAACAATTTCAATACTTGATATACATCAATAACGCTTCGGCCCAAATGGCACAGAAGACATACAATTTCTGATTAAACATTTTTGTAGATTGCAGGCTTTCAGCCCTATCTGACTTTCTGCCAATGCCATAGAATAGAAGTCATTCTCTTATGAGACATGCTCTACATGGCCAGAGGCTACATATCAGTACCACCGTGAATCTAAGTCCTTTCACTGATCACATGGTCAAAGGTATAACTTTGCTACCAATATAGCATGGAATAACAACACAAGATAATAATACGAAAAAGCACATAACACATATAACACATAACATACAATTGTTCCTATGTATTGAACTCACTATGAAATAACCGGGGATTAATTTGGGCAGCACTTCGACTCTAAATATGACTTTCTGTGACGAAACTGGGGATTTTTAGTTAAAAACCGGCCTTAATCGGACAGAGTTTTGTCTAGAAAATATGATTTTCTCAGGAACTTCGGAGCGTCGGGACTTGCTTCGGGTGTCGGGGAGGATACCGGGGCTTCAGGGGGGTTAAAAGCGGGCTAAAGAAGGTTTAGAGAGTGAGAGATATCAGAATTAGCAAACAAATCCCGAAGGCTTCGTTTTCTATTTATAGGGTGAAATTTTGAGGTTCACGACGTGAACCATGTATGTTCACGTCGTGACTTCGATCCTGGTCACCCCCTAGGCTTGCCGTGTGTCTTCTAGGCTCAAATGGTGTCATTTAGGTAGTTCACGTCGTGAACGCAGTCAGGTCTCGAAGTTTGTGCTGCGAACTTCAAAAATCCATATGTTTCGCATACGAGCTCCGTTTTTGACGTTCTTTATATCCACGCGTAGGTGAAATTATGCTCTACAACTTTCGTTTAGACTCCATCGGTTAATTTTGACTTTATTTTTAATATTATATATTTAACGGGCCGAGACAGGAAAAGTCCGTTAAAAATTCATAAGTTCTTCATCCGACGTCCGTTTTTGTCTGTCTTTTTACTGTTGTACTCCTATTGATGAGACCTTCGATTCTCATTTAGGTTGTCTCGGCTAAAAAATCACTCGATCTTTATTTCGAGTTTTTAACTGTCTACTGCTATACTGAATTTTGTAAAAATCATTACTTCTTCATACGAAGTCAGATTTTGACGTTCTTTTTATAAAAGTTCTCGGTTTAACGAATACTACGACTTTCATTTAGATCATAAGGGCTAAAAAATAGTTTATCGAAAACTCACTTTTTACGTCATACGACGTCGTGCCGGTTCTGTCGCGAAACTTCAATAAGCCATAACTTCCTCGTTATAACTCGGATTTCGATGAGGTTTTCGCCTAATTGTTTGTAACGAGATTCTTTACAACTTTCATTAACATTATTTTCACTTATTTCCAACTTCTTATTTTTGTTAATTTCAATAACTGACACTTGATTGGAATCTCATAAGACTTCCAATACATTTCGAATGATTCTAAACATAATTTTACTTCAATTCTAGTAAAAACTATCTATTAGAACTTAATACTCAAATTCATATAATATTTCATAATATTATTCATTATAAAACACGATAACTGAACGTGTATATTACAAGGATTGTTTTTTTTTTTTTTAGATTTGGTTTAGTAGTTTATAAGATAGTTAATCAACAAATTGTTAAGAAAAAGTTCAAATTTTTTTTTTACAAAAGCCTACTAATGCCTGAAATATGTCTATATGTGTGCTCATAAACAAATCTTCTTTTGAGCCAAAGCATTCCTATGCAACTTTCAACACATTACAAACTACATAATTTATTTTCCAGAAACAAAAAATACAACATTTCCCATGTACCAAAAAGGCTGCAAGGATTTATACATTAACCAAATACCATAAAACAAATTAATACCCCACAACAAAAAAAAAGAAATTCAATTTTAGCAGAAAGAACCCCTGCAAAGAACTCACAAGAAATAATAAATTCAACATATACAAACAAAATACAGAATCTTCAATTACCAATAATCAAGATCAGACCACAAGTATATAATAATATATTAATAATGGGTGAAAGCAGAAAACTTGCCTTCTAGATTGGAGAAGAAGGGCATGTTGTTCTGGACTTCTGGCTAAGCTGGCATCCACTTCACTGGCTTCATTACTGCAGATCATTTGCAAAAAGTTAGATGATTTGTTCAGTCATCCACACCATAAAGCTAAACTTGGTAATTGAACTTTTGTAAGCAACTACTAATGCAATTCTTTTAAAAGTGCTTGAAACTTTTGCAAGTTTAGCATCTGTTATCTTTTTGCTGGCCTATATAAAAATGAAAACATTTAATGACCAGATGTTTACACCACTAATTAATAAGGGGTTATTAAAGGTGAAAAACATTACAAATTCTAAGACATCTTGAAGATCACGTGTCTGTGTTAAGATATGTGAAGGGGAAGAATGAAATATACAATTTGACAAATTCCAAACAGAATCGAAGAAGAGGATTGAATAACAGAATATGGGAGTAGGTCCAAAATAAAATAAAATATAGTTGGGTGGCTAAATCCATACATAATAATAATTCAATGGCTAACTACATCGATAAAAAATGTGAAAGTAGGTTATGTTTCTCTTTATTTTTCCTCGATAAAAAAATAGATTAATTAAAAAAATAATATAATGGTCTCATAACTACAAGAATTAGTTAAATGTGAAAGTGTGTTGCTTACTAAAAGGTATGAATGATATAAGAGATTCTATATTTGAGATGAAGACATTTTTGTGTTGGTGAAATGTTGAGAGTGTTCGTAAGAGAGGTAATGATATTTTGTGTGTGTTTGAAATGTTCGGGGTGTAGTGTAATTTATAGTAGATACATTGTAATTGAAAATTATAATTTTTTTTTAAAAAAAGTTTTTTTTTTATTCAATTATACGTTAATTGGTGGGAAACATTTGAAAAAAATTAAATTTGGGTAAAAATTAGATTTATTAATGAAAAAAGATTTGGTAAAAAGTTGCAACTTAAAATTGATGATCTAACAGAAAAACCTAAAACAAATATCTAAAAAAAATAGAGTGCAAGTTATAATTAAGTTTTATACAGTTCTTAAGCTATATTGAAGCAGATAAAAACATATCTTAAGTAATTTTGTTCTTAATAAAAAATAGAGTGTAAATAATTTCAAGAATATATGTTTAATTTGTTTCTAGGTACTACTAACCCATCTTCCTTTAAATGTGAATTATTTCAAAAATGCACATTTAATCATGATCTTGTTCTTGTTACATTTTGGATCAAAAGGAAAAAAAAATCCATAAGCTCTATAGCAAAAAATCATTAATATTATTGTTCATCAGCAATAGCTTTATATCAGAACACCACAATTAACCTAGTAACTAAAAAAAACAGAAAATGACAAAAATGTTGGCTCTTAATCATCTTCATCTCTTATGAATTGTCTTTATCTCATGTGACTAAATCCCTTGTCATCAAGAACAATTAAAAAAATAAACATAAAGAAACTAGAAATGAAACGAAAAAACGTACCCTAAGCATCTTCAAAACCTGTATTCTTGATTATGGTTATTGGTTTGATCTTGCTGTAATACCTGCTTCCTTCTACATAATACTCCACAAAATCTATAAATCCAAACAAAAAAAAATAGAATCAAAATCATACGCAAATTAACAGTAGCTCTCTTTAAGGCCAAAATTAAACCCAACTTTCATGTATCTTCTGATATACAAAAGCAAATGAAAAAAAAGTGAAGGAAGAAATAATGACCAAAGTTGGTGGGGGTATGAGAGAGAGAGAGAGAGTTTACCTGTATAGTCGATTCGAAGTGGTACTGCTGGTTCACCGGCCTCTTCTACCATCAGCATTGGTGGCCGAATTTAAGGTATCTCTGATCCGAAAATTGAACCCTAAATGCCTTATCTCTATTGGACGTCATCAGGCAGAATCGACGCAGTCGCGATGGTGGCAGAAGGCGGTGGGAGTGATAAGGGTTTGTGGTCCATTTACCATATAGCGGAGCGGTACGATGGATGTCTTCCTCAATCGATGACAAGGTCGAGGTAGACCGGTGAGGGTTCCAGCAAGACAGAACTTTGGTAGAGTAGAAATTGGAGGAGACTCGGAGGGTTGTTTGATATTCCTTTTTCATCATCTTTTTTATTTTTTTAACTTTTTCAAAAAGTTAAAAATTACTAAAAGTTGTTTGGAAAATTGAAAAGATCTTTTAAAATAAACTTTTACTCAAGAAGGAAAAGTTGACCGGAGAAAACATAGGAATTTCTATCTTTTTGTGACTTTTAACTTTTATCACTTAAAAGTCATAAAATGTAAGTCAAACACATTTTAAACACCATCTTTTAGAAAAAGTTCTTTTACAAAAGTCCTTTTATAAAAATGATTTTTATGTTTAAAAAGCAATCCCAAACACACTCTCGATTTGAGACTGGAACAAAAGCGAGTTTGGGAGACGTGATAGAGCGATGGAAGGTAAAAACAGAAAGAAGAAGAGTGGTCACCCTATTGGAAGAAATTGGCGGTGCAGAAGGGATATGATAGAACAATTAGGAAGATATTAGACTAAAGAGTGAATTACCAAAATATAAAAGCAGTAATATTATAGGGACCAAATTGTCAAATTCCATAAAAATATGGCAAATCCTAATGAGATGAAAGTATATTGTACTTACGTCCATCCACTTTATATATATATATATATATATATATATATATATATATATATATATATATATATATATATATATATATATATATATATATATATATAATGAGAAATTAGAGGCTGTGGCCCGAAGAGCGGTCATCATAAGGATTAGGGCCTTTGAAAAGGTAAGATTTAGGCTCATTTGGATGTAGGTAATGTAGATATGTGACCCAATAGTTCGGTTTGCACTTTGGAGTCAAAGGGTAAAATGAGAATGTAGTGTTTCAGACTTCTTTATGAATTATGGATTTTAGTTCGATGTGTTTTAAGTCAAAAGTAATTAGATAGGGTTGTAGAGCTCCCAATACCTTTCAGTGGATAGAAAGAACGTCGAAAATGGAGTTAGAATGAAGAAGTATGACTGTTTGAAGTTTGGGTGGTTTTGGGCCAAGCTGAGTACGATGGGCGTACAGAAAGGTGTATGTTGGGCATACTAATGGAATCCTGAGTACGCTGGGCACACCAGGAGTATGTTGGGTGTACGCAATCAGTGCCCAAACCCTATTTTTGTGGTTTAAGCCTTATTTAAGCTCCTTAACTCCCCCAAACCCACTCCATTCGCAGCCTCCACCCCTCCAACACCCCTTTAATGAAACCGTAACCTTAGATGAGCCTTGTGAGCTAAAAGAAGGTGATTTTTAGTGCTTTGGAGTATGCATGGTGCACCTTGGAGAAGAATGAACTTCTTGTAGAAGTGTTGGTTTCATTGGAGCTTGTAGATCTGGACTTTGTTCAGCTTGATCTATCTTCTAGAGGTATAAAGTCTGAATCTTGATGATGCATTTGTTAGATCTAGCTAGTTTTGGATGTTATGAGTGTTTTGTCATTTTAGTGCATAAAGTTTAGATCTTGAAAGTTTGTGATCTTGTTATGGATAAAGTTGGAAGCTTTATACATCTAAACATCATTATGATTCAGATATGAAGTTTGGAGACTTGGACTTAATGGATTAAGTTGAAAAAGATGCACCTTTGGTCCCATTTGATGCTTAAAGGCTTTATCTTGGTCGTTTGGACCATTCTAACGGATAAAGTTAGAAACTTTATCCATTATGGAGCTTTTAGGATTCATAAAAATGTAATCTTGATCCTTCTATACCTTCCATGAGAGTATCATGATGTCTTAATAGATTAATAAGTTAAGGTTTTAGCTTTTGGACCTTTTCTAGACATGGAAAGTCATAAAAATGGAAATTTTATGTCATAGAATGATGTTGTGGGACTAGATCTGAATGTTGGATGAAAGGACTTAAAAGATTAAGCACTTAATGGAAAAGTGCCATTTGGTTGGGTACGCTGGGCGTACCTTCGAGTATGCTGCGCGTACTCGTATGGGGTCCCGATTCTAGTTGGTAAGTACGCCATGCATACGAGCTGAGTACGCTGGGCTTACTTAGCCTAAAATTTGATTTGTTGACTTTGACTTCCGTCGACCGTTGACTTTTTACCAAGTTTGCCTTGGGCCAAACTTGAGGGTTTTGGCCTATTAACTAAGATTTTATCTGGTTCTGGTATTGATAGCTCGGAAAGCCGATAGGGCAACAACTAAGGATTTCTTCCGGTGAGCTTCTGCATTCGAGGTGAGTCTCCTCACCATACCAATGGGTCGAAGGAAACAAGGCCGACCCATTATATGTTGTGTGATATGTTAGTTGATTATGTGGGATGTGGTATGCTAGTTGATTATGTGGTATGTGGTATGTGGTATGTGGTATGCTAGTTGTCTTTGTGATACTTGAATGGAAGACCCTGGGGGGTTCCCAAGGCAGTTGGATATAAGACCATGTGGGGGTTCCCATGGCATTCCAGGCTAATACCATGTGGGGGTTCACATGACACCCGGTGTAAGACTTTGGAGGGTTTCCATGGCATCCTTAGTTAAGACCATGTGGGGGTTCCCATGGCAGTGGGTGTAACGCCCGTAGATCCGGGTTAGTCAATTCAGAGACAATGAGCATCAAAAAAATGAATTTTTGATGGAAGATTATTTAGAAGGATTAATCTTAACCAAGTTATATTATAGGTTACAAGGGTTTCGTACATATAAAGAACGTCGAAATCCGAGTTATAACGAAGAAGTTATGACTCGTCGAAGTTTTACGGCAAAACCAGCACGACACCGGGAGACGTAAATAGTGAATTTACGATATAGTACTTTTTAGCCATAGAAATCTAAACAAAAGTTGTAGTATACGTTAAACCGAGAACATACAAAAAAAGAACACCCAAATCTGACTTCGTATGAGGAAGTTATGAATTTTCTAAGATTTGGCTTAGCAGCGTACAACCCGAAACTCGAATTTTAGATCTAGCGGTTTTTGGCCTACGCGACCTAAATGAGAATTCAAGATCTCATTAATAGGAACTCAACGGTAAAAAGACGGACGAAAACAGAGTCCGTATGTAGAAGTTATGAATTTTATGCGGACATTTAACAGTATAATCTCATCGTACTGTTAAATTTAAGATCGGTCGAGAATTAGCCAACGGAGTCAAAATGAAAGTTGTAGATCTTATTTTTACCTACGCGTGGATATAAAGAACGTCAAAAACGGAGGTCGTATGTGAAAGTTACGGATTTTAGAAGTCGGAAGTGTACTGTGCGAAAATGGGTGATGTGGCACAATCTTGGCCATTGCTTTCTCCCCAAGTCTTGCCACTAGATGGTGACATGTGGCACCAAGTTCAACCATTTTCACCCTATAAATAGAACCTCTTCCACCCTCATTTTCTTCACACCTTTCCCAATCTTTCTTCTCTTTACTCTCTCTCTAGAACCTCTCTCTAGCCCCGAAACCCCCCGAAAAGCCTAGGGAACCTCCCTAGCACGAGGCGGAAGCCCCGGAGTGCTCAACGGCTCCGAGAAGAAGAGATTTTCGGCTCAGGAACGCTGCTCCAAGCAAAGCCCGATTTTCTATAAAACCCGCTGTAAGTGAGCTACGCCTACGCTATTTTTAATATAGCTTTTATTTAATTATAGCAACGTTATTAGGAACTTATAATAAGTATCTGGGCTATTATTATGGGTTATATAAGTATTTTTTAACGCTTATATAATAGTAATAATAGCTATACTATTAATTAGTCTCGACGAATAATAGACTAAACTCTAGTGGTAATAATATTAGGTTTCGTCGAAGGAAATTATTTTTAAGAAGCGAAGCGCTGTCTGAGTTCGGAATCACCACCTTTTCAAGTGAGTGCATGATCCCTTTCATCTTACACATAGATATGAAGTATTTTATATAAACTACGTGTTATGTGTGCATATTATCTGTATACTTGCTATCTATGCTGGATGAACGATTTTATACAAGTTTTATATGATTTAAACTGTATATGTATTTATATCTACGTAATATGTTGGGTAAAACATGGGTAGATGAAATATGAGTTGGATGATGAGTTGAGAGGTGATATAGACCATGAGGTAAGGGTGAGAGGTGGACGATGTGAGAAGCCTTGTTCCCAAATGCTGGCCCCGTCATCTAGCAGAGTATAGATGACAACCACAGACTATTCTAGACAGTCCAGTGGAACACTAGCAGGCTCGCAACCTGTAGGTGTTGTGAACGATGTGTTCACCGGTGTACTCTAAAAACCCATTGACATGTATTGCGAGTGGACTCTCGAAAACGATACTGTCAATAAACGAGATAACCCTAGCAGCTGTGCTCGAAGGACAATACTGGCAGCTGCGCCTCATATAGAATATCAGAATTATGGCAGCTGCGCCTAAGTGATAAAATTGGCAGTTGTGCTTGACAGCTGTGTCATTGACAACGATGGACTTCGTACCTATTCCATAGGATAATCCTTAGGAATGAATGAATGAGAAATAGCTGATTCTTAGGGTAGACCCTTAAGAGTAAAGAAGATAATGGGGATGGGTAATTGGGTAAACTGTTTGATGATTAATCATAATAATTATATTATTGTGGGTTGAAAACCCTATGTAGTCACCAGGTTTCCCAACCTGACCCACTCAGTTTATTTATATCACAGGTGTTTATATGAAGTCACATTACACTGAGAGATTAAGGAGATATAGATCACTAGTGATAATGAATGTAAGTTCTGTTTATGCTTATGTTTCTGTATTGACGATGACATCCCAAATGTTTTAAAATGAATAAAAATAATTTTCTTCGGAAATGCTTTGATAACGTGTTTATCATGTTTTACTGGGAACAAATTCCGCAACATTTTTATTAAAAGAAGTACTCTGATTTTTATAAAGCATAAACAAAATCGGTCTTTTCTGGCCGTGAAAATGGGGATTTCACAGTTGGTATCAGAGCATTAGTTTAAGCGAACTAGGAATATGGATTTATTACTAGACTTAAACTTAGAATGCTAAGCGATGATCGTGAGAAGAGTGTCTAATATATTTTAGGTAGTACACCTGAATAGACACAAGCACTAGCTTATTTAGGGAAAATGTCTAACATACTTTGATGTGCTAAATGATTTATGATATGCATTATATGATCGGATCTATGGTCTGTTGCCGACCGGATCTGGAAACTTTATGTGTTCAGATTTCTAAACGTTTAATTACGGTATTAGAACTGACATGTAACTTTTCGGAGTGATAGGGAGAATTACACGTCAATCGTAAATTAAGTCTTCTCTATCTAAATTCTCGACACTCCACACCGAACATCTGATTTGGTGCATAGATCAACATGGTGAGCACTAGAAGTGGATTTGGAAGCGGTAACCCGCAACCCGAGCCACCAGTGATTGAGCATGTGCCAGAGGTAGCAACTGCACCCGAGACGATCACGATGGCAGGAGTACAAGCAATGGTGCAGATGATGTTGGATCGTCAGATGGAAGAGACAAGACGATTACTTCAACAAAATAAGGACGAACTTACTGTGCCAGTACGCCAGTCACCTACTCTTGAGGCAGCCATCTGGGTTGAGGTTGGCAAGAAGAGGAAATTTGAGGGAGCTTCAAGGTCCAACAAGAACAACATGTTCTCACTATCTGGAGGAGGAAGAGGTGAAGCAAAATGGTGTGACAAGTACGAAAGGAAACGCAACAGGAGATGCCCTAAGGAAGTGACCTGTTTCAAATGCGGGAAGACTGGTCACTATGCCCACAAATGCCCAACCGAGGAAGAAGTTTGCTTTAAGTGTAGTAAGGAAGGACACTCCAAGCAATATTGCCCGATTAGAGCTACAAAGCCAAGTGTACCACTGAAACCCTATGGGAGGTACTACGAAAAAGTAACTTGTTTCTAGTGTGGAAAGCATGGGAATTACACCGATGAGTGTACATTCAACACCAGGGTGTGTTACGAATGTAATAAGGAAGGTTACTTCAAGCAAGACTGCCCAACAAGGAAAGGAGTTACAAAGCCAGATGTACCGCTGAAGCACTATGGGAGATGCTACGAAGAAGTGACTTGTTTTAAGTGTGGGAAGAACGGACATTACGCCAATGTCTGTACATCCAGCAAGAGGTTCTGTTACGAATGCAGGGACAAGGGGCATATATCAAAGGATTTCCCGAAGAAAAGTGAAGCAGCAAGAGCGGATGCACCTCCAAAACCAAGAAGCATCCCTAACGAAGCAGCTGACAACGCAATGAAGAGTAAGGATTGATATCCGAAGATCGAGTTATGCAGTAGTCATAATATCGTATGATGTAGCCTACTAGAGGCATAGTTTAGAGTAAACTTGAACACCTATGTAATCGTTTCAAGGAATAATATAAAAAATCCTTCGTTTTGCTATCTGATGTGTTAAGCTGTTGTGTGATTTACTTGTATGGTGACTTGGAAAACTATGAGAAAATACTTGGGACGAGTATGAGTAGGTGTGAATGGTAGTAGAGGCCTATACTACCGGAAGCACAGGACTCATACTTGGATCAGAGAAAGTCACAAGGTTACCAAGAAGCTAGTAACTGATATCATTTTATTCCAGTATGTCGTTACCATTGTTTCGGTAATGACTAAGAAGATTGTTGTTATTCCGACCCTAGTGGTCATATCAAATTGAGTCCGGCTAATACGAGTATGTTAAATGGTTCAGAGAACCAAGTCCGATCTATCATCTGACTAAAGCTAGAAGCTTGAAATAAAAGATAATCAAAGCGATCAGTAGAGGTATCGCGACAGTTGCTTGTAGCTAGAAATGCTACCTTTTAAGATGTGATTATATCACATTAGAACATGAAGGAAGGTATAGTCTGTTCTGGAATTTGACTCTAAGAGACCTGAGTCTAAGCGTTGCAACCTACGATGATAGGTCATTAGAATATGACACATCGATCCATTGTAGTAATAAAGGAACTTATCTTAAGTTTGTTAAGAAGAGGAAGGAGTCTCCAGTAAGAATCGAGATTGTGACTTGAAGGTCATAATTTAGAGTCTAACGTGAGATAGGGAGCAGGTGCAAGATCGAGCACCGCCTGCAGTCAAGGAGTCCAAGAGTTAGATACTTGTTCGAAGCAACATAGAAGTTACGGTTATTACCTAGGATGAAGAGATAACGTAAGGAGTCATTATACAACCATGTTTCGTTGATGATTTCGGGACGTAATCATCCTAAGGGGGAGATAATTGTAACGCCCGTAGATCCGGGCTAGTCAATTCAGAGACAATGAGCATCAAAAAAATGAATTTTTGATGGAAGATTATTTAGAAGGATTAATCTGAACCAAGTTATATTATAGGTTACAAGGGTTCCGTACATATAAAGAACGCCGAAATCCGAGTTATAACGAAGAAGTTATGGCTCGTCGAAGTTTTACGGCAAAACCAACACGGCACCGGGAGACGTAAATAATGAATTTACAATAGAGTACTTTTTAGCCTTAGAAATCTAAACAAAAGTTGTAGTATACGTTAAATCGAGAACATACAAAAAAAGAACGCCCAAATCTTACTTCGTATGAGGAAGTTATGAATTTTCTAAGATTTGGCTTAGCAGTGCACAACCCGAAACTCGAATTTTAGATCTAGCGGTTTTTGGCCTACGCGACCTAAATGAGCATTCAAGATCTCATTAATAGGAACTCAACGGTAAAAAGACGGACGAAAACAGAGTCCGTATGTAGAAGTTATGAATTTTACGCGGACATTTAACAGTATAATCTCCTTGTACTGTTAAATTTAAGATCGGTCGAGAATTAGCCAATGGAGTCAAAATGAAAGTTGTAGATCTTATTTTTACCTACGCGTGGATATAAAGAACGTCAAAAACGGAGGTCGTATGTGAAAGTTACGGATTTTAGAAGTCGGAAGTGTACTGTGCGAAAATGGGTGATGTGGCACAATCTTGGACATTGCTTTCTCCCCAAGTCTTGCCACTAGATGGTGACATGTGGCACCAAGTTCAGCCATTTTCAACCTATAAATAGAACCTCTCACACCCTCATTTTCTTCACACCTTTCCCATTCTTTCTTCTCTTTACTCTCTCTAGCCCCGAAACCCCCCGAAGAGCCTAGGGAACCTCCCTAGCACGAGGCGGAAGCCCCGGAGTGCTCGACGGCTCCGAGAAGAAGAGCTTTTCGGCTCAGGAACGCTGCTCCAAGCAAATCCCGATTTTCTATAAAACCCGCTGTAAGTGAGCTACGCCTATGCTATTTTTAATATAGCTTTTATTTAATTATAGCAACGTTATTAGGAACTTATAATAAGTATCTGGGCTATTATTATGGGTTATATAAGTATTGTTTAACGCTTATATAATAGTAATAATAGCTAGACTATTAATTAGTCTCGACGAATAATAGACTAAACTCTAGTGGTAATAATATTAGGTTTCGTCGAAGGAAATTATTTTTAAGAAGCGAAGCGCTGTCTGAGTTCGGAATCACCACCTTTTCAAGTGAGTGCATGGTCCCTTTCATCTTACACATAGATATGAAGTATTTTATATAAACTACGTGTTATGTGTGCATATTATCTGTATACTTGCTATCTATGCTGGATGAACGATTTTATACAAGTTTTATATGATTTAAACTGTATATGTATTTATATCTACGTAATATGTTGGGTAAAACATGGGTAGATGAAATATGAGTTGGATGATGAGTTGAGAGGTGATATAGACCATGAGGTAAGGGTGAGAGGTGGACGATGTGAGAAGCCTTGTTCCCAAATGCTGGCCCCGTCATCTAGCAGAGTATAGATGACAACCACAGACTATTCTAGACAGTCCAGTGGAACACTAGCAGGCTCGCAACCTGTAGGTGTTGTGAACGATGTGTTCACCGGTGTACTCTAAAAACCCATTGACATGTATTGCGAGTGGACTCTCGAAAACGATACTGTCAATAAACGAGATAACCCTAGCAGCTGTGCTCGAAGGACAATACTGGCAGCTGCGCCTCATATAGAATATCAGAATTATGGCAGCTGCGCCTAAGTGATAGAATTGGCAGCTGTGCTTGACAACGATGGACTTCGTACCTATTCCATAGGATAATCCTTAGGAATGAATGAATGAGAAATAGCTGATTCTTAGGGTAGACCCTTAAGAGTAAAGAAGATAATGGGGATGGGTAATTGGGTAAACTGTTTGATGATTAATCATAATAATTATATTATTGTGGGTTGAAAACCCTATGTAGTCACCAGGTTTCCCAACCTGACCCACTCAGTTTATTTATATCACAGGTGTTTATATGAAGTCACATTACACTGAGAGATTAAGGAGATATAGATCACTAGTGATAATGAATGTAAGTTCTGTTTATGCTTATGTTTCTGTATTGACGATGACATCCCAAATGTTTTAAAATGAATAAAAATAATTTTTTTCGGAAATGCTTTGATAACGTGTTTATCATGTTTTACTGGGAAAAAATTCCGCAACATTTTTATTAAAAGAAGTACTCTGATTTTTATAAAGCATAAACAACATCGGTCTTTTCTGGCCGTGAAAATGGGGATGTCACAGTGGGCTAAGGCCATGTGGGGGTTCCCATGGCACCCGGAGTAAGACCTTGCAGGGTTTCCAGGGCATCCTTATATGATTGTATGTATGGTTTATATGGTATTGGGCTAAGACCATGTGGGGGTACCCATGACACCCGGAGTAAGACCTTGGAGGGTTTCCACGACTTCCTTATATGGTTATATGCATGGCTTATGTGAATGATATGGTTTATGTGATTATGTGGATTATGTGGGGTATGTTATGGGGAACTCGCTAAGCTTCGTGCTTACAGTTTTTTTATGGTTTTAGGTATCATTGGTTTGGAAAGGAAGGGCCCGACTTGATCACAATGCACACACCCGTGTTTTCCGCATTATGTGATTTTGGGATGTAACTCTGATAAATGTTTTAATTAAGCAATGTTTTTGAATGGTTGGATTAAGTAACATTCGTGTTTGACTATAATGAAAAATGAAAATTTTACCCTGGATTTTTGGGTCGTTACAAGTTGGTATCAGAGCCTTGGTTTGATGGATTCAGACATAGTCTTGAGTGTGTTTGAACTCAAACTGAGGATTTGGTAAAGTTTTCAAAAGAAAAAAAATATTTTGAGAAAAGAAACTTTCTAAGATAAGAAAAGGGTGTGGTGCATGCAATCAGCCGAGCTTAAGTAAGTTTTCGCAGAATACCCATATATGTTATATGTTATGACTTGATTTATGAATCTGAGAATCGCATGCTAGTTAGGGCTAGGAGAGATGCCTTTACATGTTGTATGAGCTGGTAGACTTGCATGCTAGTGTTGAGTAGTCAGCGATAGATTGGCCTGATATGTGATGCTTGTAGCCTTAGGTATACTGGATGCTATGCTGAAATGAGAATGACTATTGGTATTATTAACTACTAAGTTGTATGCTTTAAAAATTTTATACGGTTAGGATCTTATAGCCTTAGAATAATCAATTTGGCCTTATTTCCTGTTCCTTGTCTGGTTCTGGTCCTAGGGTAGAGTCTATTATTCGACAGTCTATTAGATCCTGTTCTGTGTATAATTTGCATGCATAAGGCAGCCGACAGTTAGGGTGGATCTGGATAGCATGAGTTGTGGTATGTGGGTTGAATGTTCTATGATAGTTTCGTGGGTTGGAGAGTTACTGCTGCATGAATGTTGCTTGCTTTGTACTTTGTGGAACTCTTGGGTGATGGGAGTCAGCTACTAAGTGAATATGACGATATTTAGGAGGTGGATGGTTGGCATCATGAGGAGTTCATTAGCAGCTAATGACAGGGTGAGGTTGGGAACCTAGGAAAGCCTAGGATATGCTCCAGTGAGTTTAGTGAGGCGATTTGGCGAGGTTGGTGCTTTGGTTTGAGGAAGATACTTAGAGGATTTGGGAGGATTGCTGAGGAAAGTATGGATAGGTGTGGAAGGTTGTATTGGGCCCATACTACTGAAAGCACAAGATCCATACTCGAATTGGTGAGAGTCTTGGAGAATCTAAGAAGCTTATGGGAAGGAGAATTCTTGGTTATGCTTGGACCGTGGGAATAATTGCTTTGGAGGATGAGGATGAGCACGCATGGGGAAGGACCAAGGTTTGGTCCTGGCTCCGGTGGTGAGCCAGTCAGAGGAAGCACTGCCAGGGTTTTGAGTTCTCATTGGATTAAGGAGAAGAAAAGGGTTTTCCGCACTAGTCCCTACCCCATAGGAGCTAAGGTTCGTTTTCCCTTGGATCTCTTGTATCGGGCGACAAAGAGTTATTGGGGATTGATTGTGCGACCAATTGTGGTTTCGGGATTGGAGACTATGTCTTGGGAGTAGTTTGTAGCCCGGGTTAGGGCAGAGTTTGCTCCAGCTATTGTAGTTCAACCGTTGACGATTGAGCTAGTGAGGGTGTCAGGGTGCCAGAACCTGAATGATATGAATCCTAGAGTCTGAGGGCGGGAGATCGATTTGGGGTACCTCGGGGAGAGAGGATTAAGTCAGGTGTATTTAGTGTAGGGTCTGGGGAAGAGACCTAAGACTTCTGGATAGGGTTGGAGAGGCCAGTAGGGCAGGGGTCGGTGTAGCATGTGTGAGAAATGCACAATAGAGCTTGCCAATCCAGAAGTACGGGTTGCTACGAGCGTAGCAGGTTGATCATGTAAGTAGAGATTGTGCTCTAGGGGAGGAAAGGGAAGCCAGTGCTCTAGCAGGTGATTCTATGGGTGTGTTATCGTTTACGATTCTTTCGGTTGCTATCGGTTTCTTGTTGCTTGGAATCTTACAGTATGTTGGGTTCGCGTTATCTTTGGCTTGTGATTATGTCATCGTCAGGCTGTATCTTCGGGGAGTACCTTACGTCTTTTGCATGCCGTGAATCATTAGTGGGTTATTGAAGGGTCATTTTTTGTATAGCAAGCTCTAAGTGTTCGTTTGCATGTTGGGTGGTAGTCGAGATCGGTTCATGGGTGTTGTATGGAGGGTTTATGGTCAGGATTCAGCGGGTTAACTCCCCCGTATCGTTAGGATTCAGTGGTTTTTCCAGTCATGTTGATTGGCGTTTAGGTGCAACTAGGGAGGTGGTCCATTGCTGAAGTTTTAGTTTGGGCATCAACTCTTAGGGTTGCAAGTGTTGGGTGTAGTATCATCTAAAGTATTTAAGATCAATAGTGTTGTTGGGCTTCAGGAAGTGTTCAAAAGATCTTCGGGGATTGTGTAGTCTTTTGGGATGGTTAGTGATGGAACAATAGCATTGGTAAGCGCAGGTTGTCAGTAGACCGTTAGGGGGTAAGAAGGATTGGGGAAATCCTTCAATTATTGTTTGTTGTGTGAACTTATCGAATCGAAATGGGGGAGAATCATTCAGGTATTCAGGAGCAGGAGCGGTTATGAAACTAGGATGAGTTTTGCATCTCCGTCAGGGAGGAAGGCGGCCCAAAAGGCTGTTTGGTTTGAGGGTTGTGTGAGTTGGGAGTTCGGTAAATCTCCCCAGCATGTGAATCGCGTCTTCTGGGTGCTTAGTAGCAGAATTTGGGGAATCAGGTTAGGGTTCCAGTCATGAATTGAGTTCAGTTCGGGTGTTCGGTCGACTGTGTGCTCGAATCTGTGTGCAATTCGAATGGATAAATTAGGGGTAAGGCATTGGGTTGCGGTTGTGTTAGGGCGAAAGTGTTGTAAGACTACGGAGGAGCCGTAGCATTCACTAATGGTCAGTTAGGGAAAAAGTGTTGTAAGACTACGGGGGAGCCGTAGCATTCACTAATCGTTAGTTAGGGTGAAAGTGTTGTAAGACTACGGGGGAGCCATAGCATTCACTAGTAGTCAGTTGGGGGTGAAAGTGTTGTAAGACTACGGGGGAGCCATAACATTCACTAGTAGTCGGTTGGGGTGAAAGTGTTGTAAGATTACGAGGGAGCCATAACATTCACTAGTAGTCAGATAGTGTGGGAAGTGTTGTAAGACTGCGGGGTAGCTGTAGCGTTCACAAGCGGTCAGATAATGTGGAAAGTGTTGTAAGACTACAGGGGTAGTCATAGCATTCACAAGCAGTCAGATAGTGTGGAAAGTGTTGTAAGACTGTAGGGGGAGCCGTATCATTCACAAGCGGTCAGATAGTATGGAAAGTGCAAAAAGGTTGCAGGGTAGCCGTGGCATTCACGGATTCGTTCGGATTACTTAGGTCAGGGTGGGCCAGTTCGCAAGGTTGTGAGTAGGTGACAACATAATTGGAATCAGGAAACGGTAGGTCAAAGGAGACCGGGCATGATGTAAGAGTACAGTTATTCTGGTAGCATTCACCTTTTTGCGTCATATTTAGTGGCGACAGGTTGTCAGCCTATCATGATCGGATGGATCAAGAGGATTGAAGGAGCCATGAGCAGTGGCATAGATAGGGCAGTTATTATTAGACGAGGTATCCTTCGGAGGTCGCGTGGGGCGAATGCAAGGTTGCTTGTTGGCTCAACAACCGAGCAGGAATCCAATATTTTGGATAGTGGTAGGAAAGATTGGGATCCAAGGAAGTCATGGTTGATATGGAAAGTAGCTAGACATCGGTATTGTATTCCAAGTAGTGGCAGTGATTTGGTATCCTTATGTGGAGTAGTCGTTGACCGGGAGATGCTAAGCCACTTGCAGTGGGATTAAATAATCTCAGAGTAATCGATTTGACTCTATAGCGCAGCTCTCGTCTGAGTCAAACCATTACAGAGATAGATCCTCTACTCGAAGGATTATTTGGACTATCTGTTAAGACGGGCGTTTGACATCTGGATATGGTAAGTGAATTCATTCGGTTGGTAACACTGAGATAATCAGGACCATAAGTGGTTGTTCGACTAGTTATTCGATAAGGAATTGGCACGGTAATGGTTCAGCGGGGGTGGTCTGTCGAGGAGTCAGACCAATGCAGATTTCAGGTCTCGGAAGGGTAGATATGGTCCTTTGTAAGAGATTAAGGATTCGTTCTCTTTCGGTTTGGAGAGTTCTATTAGGGTTGGTTTCGATTTCCTTGGGAAGGTTGTGGTATTCACAGGATTGTGGCTATGTTGCTCAGGTTGCCTGGTATGTTGGGGATGGTAGTGAATGATTTCGAGGACGAAATCTAATTTAAGTGGGGATGGGGGGAGTTGTAACGCCCTGTTCCGAATCAATTCCTAATTTGAGGCTGTAGCCCGAAGAGCGGTCATCCTAAGGATTAGGGCCTTTGAAAAGGTAAGATTTAAGCCCATTTAGATGTGGGTAATGTAGATATATGACCCAATAGTTCGGTTTTCACTTTGGAGGCAAAGGGTAAAATGGGAATGTAGTGTTTCAGACTTCTTTTATGAATTATGGATTTAGTTCGATGTGTTTTAAGTCAAAATTAATTATATAGGGTTGTAGATCTCCTCAATACCTTTCCGTGGCTATAAAGAACGTCGAAAACGGAGTTAGAACGAAGAAGTTATGACAATTTGAAGTTTGGGTGGTTCTGAGACAAGCTGAGTTCGTTGGGCGTACAAAGAGGTGTACGCTGGGCGTACTAATTGAATCCTGAGTATACTGGGCGTACGCAATGAGTGCCCAAACCCTAATTTTGTGGTTTAATCCCTATTTAAGCTCCTTAACTCCTCCAAACCCACTCCATTCTCAGCCTCCACCCCTCCAACACCCCTTTCATGAAACCCTAACCTTATATGAGCCTTGTGAGCTAAAAGAATGTGATTTTGGAGTGCTTTGGAGTATGTATGGTGCACCTTGGAGAATAAGAAACTTCTTGTAGAAGTGTGGGTTGCAGTTGAGCTTGTAGATTTGGACTTTGTTCACCTTGATCTATCTTCTAGAGGTATAAAGTCTGAATCTTGATGATGCATTTGTTAGATCTATCTAGTTTTGGATGTTATGAGATTTTGGTCATTTTAGTGCATAAAGTTTAGATCTTGAAAGTTTGTGACCTTGTTATGGATAAAGTTGGAAACTTTATCCATCTAAACATCATTGTGATTCAGATCTGAAGGTTGGAGACTTGGACTTAATGGATTAAGTTGAAAAAGAAGCAATTTTGGTCCTGTTTGATGCTTAAAGGCTAGATCTTGGTGGTTTGGACCATTCTAATGGATAAAGTTGGAAACTTTATCCATTATAGAACCTTTAGGATTCATAAAATGTAATCTAGATTCTTCTATACCTTCCATGAGAGTATCATGATGTCTTAATGGATTAATAAGTTAAGGTTTTAGCTTTTGGACCTTTTCTAGACATGGAAAGTCATAAAGGTGGAAACTTTATGACTTAGAATGATTTTGTGGGACTAGATCTGAGTGTTTGATGAAAGGACTTAAGAGATTAAGCACTTAATGGAAAAGTGCCATTTGGCCGGGTACACCGGGCGTACCTTCGAGTACGCTGCATGTACTCATATGGGGTCCCGATTCTGGTTGGTAAGTACGCCATGCATACGAGCGGAGTACGCTAGGCGTACTCAGTCTGAAGTTTGATTTGTTGACTTTAACTTCTGTTAACCGTTGACATTTGACCAATTTTGACATTGGGCCAAACTTGAGGGTTTCCTGTTACCTATGATTTTATCTGGTTTTGGTATTGATAGCTTGGAATGTCGGCGCAGAAATAGCTAAGGATTTCTCTCGGGGAGCTTCTGCATTCGAGGTGAGAGTCCTCACCATACCAATGGGTTGACGGCACCAAGGTCAGCCCATTATACGTTATGTGGTATGTTAGTTGGTTATATGGGATGTGGTATGGTAGTTGATTATGCGGTATGTGGTATGATAGTTGTCTTTGTGATACTTGCATGGAAGACCTCGGGGGGTTCCCAAGGCAGTTGGATATAAGACCATGTGGGGGTTCCTATCGCATTCCAGGATAAGACCATGTGGGGGTTCCCATGGCACCCGGTGTAAGACCTTGGAGGGTTTCCATGGCATCCTTAGTTAAGACCATGTGGGGGTTCCCATGGCAGTGGGCTAAGACCATGTGAGGGTTCCCATGGCACCCGGAGTAAGACCTTGGAGGGTTTCCAGGGCATCCTTATATGTTTGTATGTATGGTTTATATGGTAGTGGGCTAAGACCATGTGGGGGTTCCCACGGCACCCGGAGTAAGACCTTGGAGGGTTTCGACGACTTACTTATATGGTTATATGCATGGCTTATGTGATTGATATGGTTTATGTGATTATGTGGATTGTGTGGGGTATGTTATGGGGAAATCACTAAGCTTCGTGCTTACCGTTTTGTTTATGGTTTTAGGTATCATTGGTTTGGAAAGGAAGGGCCCGGCTTGATTGCAGCACACACACCTGTGTTTTCCGCATTATGTGAGTTTGGGATGTAACTCTGATAAATGTTTTAATTAAGCAATGTTTTTGAATGGTTGGACTAAGTAACATTCGTGTTTGACTATAATGAAAAATGAATTTTTTACCCTGGCTTTTTGGGTCATTACAAAAATTTCATGAAATAACCATATAATAATGAGTGTTTTCACCTTTTAAACATAAAATTAAGAAATTTGTAAAATGACCATCAGATCCGCAGAGGGTGCTCTGAGGACCGATTAATGGCTCTGAGGATCAGTTAATGGCTCTTAGGATATGTTCTTGAGCAAAACATAGTGCCAAATTTTTAGGTATGAAAACGCAATTGCCCGTCTTTTTAGTTAATTATATGTTGTTAGGGTGTATGATAGTTCGTATGAATGTGTGATCATTTATTGAGTAGTAAATCCTAAATTTTGCCATGGAAATATCGTTTCTGTGAAGAACAGATCCACAGAGGTGTTTTGCTCAAGAACAGATCCACAGAGCCCCCTCTGAGAATCGATGTTCATCTCTGCGAAATTATTAATTTTTATTTTATTTAATTTTTATTTTATATGCAAAAAGGATTATTAAGTAACAAAAATTATTAAAAAATAGACTTGTTGATTTTGGCACTATGTTTATCTCAAGAACAGATCCTCACAGCCATTAACCGGTCCTCAGAGCCATTAAGCGATCCTTAGAGCCACCTCTGCAGAACCCTAAAAACCCCCGAAAAAGTGCTGCCTCCTCATTTCCGCAGAGGTGTGCTAAGATCCTCAGAAGGGTAAATAGGATCCGCAGAGCACCCTCTGCGGATCTGATGGTCATTTTACAAATTTCGAAATTTTATGGTTAAAAGGTGAAAACACCCCTTAAGATATGGTTATTTCATGAAATTTCTCTTTTAAATATCATATTTGAGTTGTCCCACATTGAAGCTGGGATCAAACTCACCGTAATATTTTCTTCTATATAATGAAGTCATTGGATTTGGGTTGATCCTAAGCTAATAATTCCATGGTTAGTATTTTGTTACTAAGTTTTAAGGTTTGTAGTTTTAAAACTAATTAAACTCGAACCTAGAGAAACCAAGAAACGGAACCCTTCGGTTTTGGGTTGGGTTGGGTTCTAATTTTCTTAAAAACGATAACTCGAGTTTTGGTTCGGTTTTAGGTCAAAATTGATCCAAACCGACCTATGCTCAGCCCTAATATTACCCCAAGAATCAACACCATGCACATCCATTTGTGTATCTTTGACCATGCATTAAAAGATATTAATTAATTCAATTTAAACACCAAAAATATGTCACGCATTCAATAAAATGCTAATCTATTTATCCGGAAAACATTAACGCATATGAAAATATTTAAGCACAAAAATATGAAAAGTTTTTAGTTTTAGAGGTAAAAACTAGAGGTGGCAATCATGTCGTGTTGTGTCGAAACACTAAATGGTCTGAAAGTGCTTAACCCTAACCCGACCCATTTAATTAACGTGTCGTGTCGTGTCGTGTCAACTCGTTTATTTTTGTGTCGAGTTTGTGTCGGGTTTCATGTTAGGGGTATACCTTGAAATATATCGTGTCATGTGAGGTTAAAAGATTGAGCATGTTTAAAGAGTAGAAGTTGGATAGGCGGAAAGGAAAAACTAATACTTTGGAAGCGGAACAAATGAAATCATAACAAGTTCAGATGACAAAATTGAAAGAGTATGAGCTAGGGAGGCGGAAGACAAGATCATGTGTAACATCCGAGTCGCCAGGTATAAAGTTTAGCCATTTTTTTATTAAAATCAAAGACTAGCCAAGAGTACGCTGGGCGTACACAAGGTACACGCGGCTTAGTCCCTTTGCATGTGCGTTTCGGGATGGCCTCTACATATGCTGGGCATACTCAAGCCAGGGGAAAACCCTAATTTTTAGGGTTTGCACCCTATTTAGACTCATTAAGTGCCTCAAGACCATCACCTTATCAACCTCCCTTGCATCTTAAGTCATATTGCGAAACCCTAGCCACCCATAGTGTGTTCTTGAGCTTTGGGAGTAATTTTTTGTGTTGTTTTGTGTGCATTAAAGAAGGTGGTGCTTGGTAACCAAGCTTTGATTAGAATTGAGGTTGTAGATCCAGAATCTTCATCAAATTTGCTAGCTCCAAAAGGTATAAAGCTCTCATCTTGAAACCTGTTTGTGTTAGATTGACATTAGGGCTTGTTTTTTGAGCTTATTGTGGTCTTATGAGTTACCCATGTGAGTTTGAGCCATTCCAAGAGCTAGGAATGCTAGATCTTAACCTCTATGATGTTCCTTGTGTAAAAAAATGCTATCTTGATGAATCATATTGCACCATGCATGAGTTAGAGTCCTTATTATGGGTCTTAATGGACAAAATCGGGTTTTGGGTCCCATTAAGACATATAAAGTGGTAAAGTTGCCAACTTTATGCACTAATACCTTGAAATGAAGTAGAACCGAGGTTTGGACGTTAAGAGCGTAAGTGGTTAAGAAAAAAATTAGACAAATGGGACTCTGGATGGTATGCGGGGGATAATTCCTGGTACGCTGCACGTATTGTGTCAACGGCCCATTTTTGAGTCAACATTTTTACTCCACGCGTACGAGTACACCGAGCATAATAGGTGAAGTAGGCTTTCGACGCTTTGGGCCTTTTTGGACTCAGGACTCTTTTGGGCTTTGGACCTTAATTGGATTTAGGCCTTATGTCTGTTGGGGCATGGTTGGGCCTTAGGTTTATGAGTTGGGCCATTTTTAGGCCTTGGGCCATTATTGGGTTTTTGGGCCAAGTTAGTTTAGCCTATTAAGGGAAGGGTAAAATAGTATTTTACCCTAGGAGTGAAGTTGAGGAGTCAGGACCTCGGTTATGGTTATTAACCTAATTATTAATTAGGGTTTTGTTTGTTTGGTTACTGAGGTGATTACCAGTAGCAGCAGCCTGCATATTTTGTTATCATCAAGATCGAGGTGAGTTTGCTCACTATACTGTAGGACTAGGATATCTTATGTGCTTGTACTCTTTATGACTCCTATTGTATGTGTTATATTCACGTGTGCCTGTTTTCTATATGTATGTGGGGTGAAATAGACCCGGGGGTGAAATAGACCCGGTACGGCTTGGACTAACATATGAGTTGAAATAGAATCGGCCATGAAATAGACCCGGTATGGCTTGGGCCGACGCATGAGTTGAAATACACTCGGGGTTGAAATAGACCCGGGGGTGAACTAGACCCGACACAGCCTAAAGCTGGAAGATATGTATGGTATACGGTATTTTGGGGAACTCACTATGCTCCATGATTATGGTTTTCAGTTTTGTTTTTGGTACTTCCAGATCGAAGCGGAAGAGCTCGGGATGATCGCATCGCACACACCATATCGCTCCGCGTTTTATTCAATTCTGATGAATTTGGATGATGTTGACATACTCAGATTTCATTAGGATTTTATGAATATGTTTATGTGTAGGTTTTATTATTATGAAAATAGAATTTTTAATATTAAATTTTGGGACGTTAAAAGTTGGTATCAGAGCCATGATTTAAGGGATTCAGGCTTACTCTTAGGTGTGTCTAAACTCAAACTGAGGGTTTGGTAAATTTTTCAAAAGGAAATATTTATAAAAAAGTTTTCTAATAAAGAAAAAGGGTGTGGTGCATGCAATCAACCGGGGTCAAGTAAGTTTTCTCAAAATACCCATACATGTTTTATGATATACTTTGATTTGCAAATATTTGAATCGCATGCTAGTTTAGGGCTAAGAATGTGCTCAGGATATACATGATAGAATTCTAGGAGATATGCCTTCGTATATGTAACACCCTATTTCGAATCGTTTCCCATTTTGGAGTGGTGATTAGGGATTGGGTATTAGCAGGCTGAGGAGCCTTGAAGAATTGTGTTTCGAGTTCAGTTGTAGGGGGAATGTTGTATTCTGGATCATCCGGGTATTCGGTTTGTGTTTTGGAGTCAGAAGGGTATTTTGGTAATTCGTCAGCTTAGGCTTTTTTGGAAACTGGATGTTTGTTTGAGATATGGTAAGGAAGGTATGATTTGATTAGAGTGTAGAGCTTCTCGTCACCTTTTCATGGATATAAGGATCGTCGGAATCGGATTTAAAACAAAGAAGTTATGGCCTTCGGAACGTGTTAGGGTTTAAGGGGAAACCCTAGTACGCGGGACGTACTTAGGGTGTACGCGGGGCGTATTGATGCGAAGGGTGTTGTGCTGGCCGTAATGTTGTGTACACTTAGCGTACTGTGAGGGTCAGGACGGGGATGCGAGACCTCATACGCTGGGCATACGAGGAGTACGCGGGGCGTATGAGGGTTAAAGGAAAAACCCTAATTTGGAAGTTTTACCCTATTTAAACTCATTAAATCATTAGGGATGGCCTCTTGACCAGCCTCTAAGTCCCCAAAACCCTAGAAATCGTCTCTAAGTCTCCATGGTTGTGATTTTGAGCTCATGGTGTGCATTTTGGTGTTGTTGGGTCATTTCCAAGAAGATGGAGTTTGGTGCAAGGTTATGGATCAAGGAAGAGCTTGTGGATCTTGATTATGTGCTTCATTTCCAGCTTATTTAAGGTAAAAAGCTTTGATCTTGTTCATTGTTGGCTTGGATCTATGTGGCATGAGTTTTGTCCCTTTTTGGTTCCATGAGTGAGATCTAGTGGTTTGTTACCACTCCAAGAGCATATGTTTGCCACTCTTGGTGTTTTTATGGTCCTAGATTCATAAAGTTGGCACCTTTAA
This sequence comes from Lactuca virosa, assembly GCF_052849685.1. NCBI lineage: Eukaryota > Viridiplantae > Streptophyta > Magnoliopsida > Asterales > Asteraceae > Lactuca > Lactuca virosa. The sequence goes on along the minus strand of NC_136427.1, from coordinate 149,394,951 downwards.
GGCTTAGAATTCCCCATGCATGAGTTTGACTTCATTTAATGGAAGTAGAATGTTATATTTCAAGATTTGGGTTCTTTTGAGGCATGCAAAGTCACCAAGTTAGTGACTTCATTGTTCTAGACACTTGTGTGGGCTCAGATATGTGGTTTGGACTTCTGGACTTAAGTGTTAAGAGCTTAAGGTCGAAATTGGCGTAATGGATGAGTACGTTGGGCATACAAGTCTGTACGTGCAACGTACAAGCCAAATTCCATGTATGCTTAGCGTACAACAGAGTACGCCCCGCATACTCAGTCAAAAGGGTTTTGGATTTTAGGCTTGTTGTTGGGCTTTCTTTTTGGGCTTGGGTGTTTGAATTCTTCATGGGCCATCTATGTATAAGTGTTCTGCACTAGGAATCTTGGTTGGCCTTCAGGGTAAGGCCCATGTAAGGGGTTTGGGCCTTGGTTGGTCATTTGGCTTTTGGACCTTTCAGGATGCAAGATTGGGACATAGTCTTGGACCAAGCTAGGATAGGGGTAAATTGGTCTTTTTTCCCCGAGTATGATTTATAGTTATGGTTTGGAAGCCAATGGTTAAGTAGGCGTTGTTTTGATATTGACAGTTCGGGGACTCTATCAACTAGCAGTCAGGGATCGTCTGTGTGATTTGGCAGAGCAAGGTGAGTCTCCTCATTGGGTTTAGTAGGTCGAAGGCACCAATGCTGGCCCATGATTTATATGTTAGGATGGTAGATGTCTGTGTGACTCTTTCATGTGTTATATGATGGTATGCTTACCGGGCCAGGCCCGATGCCAGGCAGGGCTGATGAGTTAATTGTATGCTAGTTATTAGTATCTATTTATATGCTTACCGGGCGAGGCTCGATGACTGTACGGTATCCTATAGTCTTTGTGATTATTGCATGTGCTAGTAGGTTATATGTTTATTGGATTGTATGGTTATATGATTATGTGTATATCGGGCGGGGCCTAATGTCAGGCGGGGCCTGGTGAATGACAGATCTGTAATCCGAGCAGGGCTCGATGTCGGGCAGGGCTCGATGCCAGGCGGGGCCCTAGGCCGAGTGGGACTCGAGACCGGGCGAGGCCCGATGGAGGGCGGGGGCTCAATATGTGATTTATGTGTGTGTGGTATGTGGTATCTAGGGGAACTCACTAAGCTTTGTGTTTATGGTTTTCAGTTTATGTTTCAGGTACTTTGGTTTTCAAATGGAAGAGCTCGGGGTGATTGCAGGGCACACACCACATGTTTCAGCATTCTGTGAATTACTCTGATTTGATGATGTTTTTATAGATTTTTATTACCCTGGTTTTATGGGAAAGATATGTATTAACGATTTATTAAATTAAAAACAAAAATTTCATGTCTTTATTTTTGGGACGTTACAAGTGATGGGTTTTGAGCATTCTAACACCCCTAAGTGTACATGCAACCCTAGAAAACCTTGGATCTATGTTTGTCTAAAATACATGCAAAATATGATTTCCAAGGTTCACAAACCTATCTAGCATACATGGGGAACTTTTAACATAAAAGATGGCTAGAATTACATACCTTGTAGTTGATTTGATTCCTTGAAAACCTTGAGAGCCTAGCACCCCAAGTATGATGCCTCAAATGTTTCACACAACACCAAGTGCTTTGGAATAACTTTGAGAGAATGTAGAACACTTGCAAAATCGGCTTGACCTCTTTATCTTGCTTCTAGTGCCGATTTTGGTGAGCTTCATATCCTTTATATAGTGTGTTACAATTAGGGTTAGACCATGTAAACCCTAATCTAACATGGCTCTTCATTTCCATGACCCATGGGTTTGTAACTCCCATGGAGCATCCATGGAGCATCCTATAGACCTTAGCCCAACTTGATAATCCATGGAGCATTTAGCTCACTATACAAGTTATGGATGATTTACATAATCAACCCATATATTTAATTAGTCTTCTTTTGATCACTTAATTAATTCAAAATTAATTCTTGATCAATATTAATTAAATAATACTATTAATATATTAGAACTTATAATATATTAATAAACCACAAGTGTTATTTCTGTCATTTAGTCTATCCAAATGCATGATGCCATGCAACCCAAATGGACCATGCCAAACCGGGTCAAGTACATACCAGTAATAGTTATGGACTTAGACACATTATCCAACAGTCTCCCACTTGGATAAGTCTAATAACTATAACTGTAAGTATGACTTCAGGAACCGATCAGAAATCATAGCTCTTTCAAGGTCTCTCGGAACTGAGAAGATAATGATACGCCATGTAAGATAAGTGATCATATAATCCTCTGTTCTAGATATCAGTCGGACAAATACATGGAACAATGTCTTACTTATTGTCCAGAAGTTTGTTTCCCGATTTCCGATTTGTTTGACAAAGAACTAAATTGAACACATCAATTCGGTTCTGACCGGGCCCGGTACATAGGCCAAAAAAAATCATCGAGGGGCCCATATATTGCTTCTAATCCAAGAAGGAAAAGATAAACTTCGACTCATATGCTTGTTCTACTACTTGTTGAATTACACACAAAAGTACTTTTTAGAACATCGAGTTACCAATGTGTTTTCGTACGATCAATGCATAACCAACTCATAGGCAACAAGTCATATCTCTAGGTTTGAAGACTTATATGATATTACCGTCTCACGATCACTCGAGATAAATTCCATGAAGTGATACCAGTGAGCGTGGGTTGAATCCAATGGTCAGAACTTATGAGCACTCATGAGTGTTGTAGCCATGTCCAACAACTTAGACCTCTGCAACCAACTCATGAAGGTCTTGATTCATACCTACTTCCAACATATGACCGACTGTGGAGAATTCGAATAATATGATATACCAAACATAATTATTCTGGAAGTCAAAATATGCAAAAGAAATATAGTAAATGATTGACAAAAGATAGCAACACTTTACTCATAAATAAACACAACTTTTATTCATCATCAAATGTCAATTACACTTTACAAATTTCAAAATTATCTAACTACTAAAACTAATATCATCCTTCAGCCCTATGCTCCGAGCATGCTGGAGATGCTTAACCCGATTCAGTCCCTTCGTGAGGGGATCTGCTGGGTTCTCATCCGATGATACCCTCTTTGCCACGAGGAGTCCTTCTTCTATTCGATGTTTGATGAAATGGTATTTTCTATCGATGTGTCTGGATCTCCCATGATCCCTTGGTTCCTTGGCTAAGGCAACTGCACTTTCACTATCACAGAAAATTTCCATTGGCTCCTTTATAGCTGGTACAACTCCAAGGTCTCCAATGAAGTTCTTCAGCCATATCGCATCCTTTGTTGCCTCGCTTGCTGCTATATACTCTGATTCGCAAGTTGAATCAGCCACTGTCTCCTGCTTGGAACTCTTCCAAGTAATTGCTCCTCCGTTTAAGGTAAAGACCCAGCCTGACTGAGAGCGGAAATTATGCCTATCAGTTTGAAAGCTAGCATCACTATACCCTACAACTCTCAAGTCATTACTCCCACCGAGGGTAAGGACCCAGACCTTAGTCCTCCGCAGGTACTTGAGGATATTCTTTACCGCAGTCCAGTGAGCCTTGCCAGGGTTCCCCTGATATCTGCTGACCATGCTCAAAGCGAAGGATACATCAGGACGAGTACATGTCATAGCATACATGATCGAGACTACTGCAGAAGCATAAGGTACTCGACTCATTTCTGCTATCTCAGCCTTAGTACTCGGGCTCTGAGTTTTACTCAGTATGACGTTACTCTGGATGGGTAACTCTCCTTTCTTGGAATCTTGCATGCTGAACCTTTTCAGCACCTTATCGAAGTAAGTACTCTGACTAAGTCCAATTAGTCTTTTACTCTGGTCTCTCAGAATCCTTATCTCTAGAATATAGGCAACTTCACCTAGGTCTTTCATAGAGAAACACTTCCCAACCCAGGACTTCACTTCCTGCAAGGTTGGGATGTCATTTCCTATGAGTAGTATGTCATCCACATATAGTACCAAAAATCTAACTATACTCCCACTAGCCTTGACATAGGCACAAGATTCATCTTCACTCCTTGAAACGCTAAACTCTTTGACTTTCTCATCGAAGCAAAGATTCCATCTGCGAGGTGCCTGTTTCAATCCATAAATGGATTTCTTGAGCTTACACACTCTATTAGGGTACTCTGTACTGATAAAACCCTCTGGATGACTCATGTAAACATCCTCAGCCAAACTTCCATTAAGGAAGGCGGTTTTGACATCCATTTGCCATATTTCATAATCATGAAATGCAGCAATGGATAACAGAACCCTAATGGACTTAATCTTTGCTACTGGTGAAAAGGTCTCATCATAATCAACTCCCGGAGTTTAAGAAAAGCCCTTTGCGACCAGTCGCGCCTTATATGTGTGTACATTACCATCCATGTCGGTCTTCTTATTGAAGATCCACTTGCACCCAACTGCCTTACGACCTGGTACATTGTCAACCAAGTTCCAAACTTGATTGTCATACATGGACTGTATCTCGCTGTCCATTGCCTCTTTCCACTTAGCAGACTCGGGGCCTGCCATGGCTTTTGCGTAGCTGTTAGGTTCATCCAGACTTACCAATGTCTCATCACTGATAAGTGTCTCACCTTCTGCAGTAATATGGAAACCATAGTAGTGCTCAGGTGCATTCCTAACCCTTGTGGAACGCCTCAGAGGTACAGACTCGTCAATTGGCTCAACAGGAGTTTCCTCCTCAGGTTGAGTGCTAGGGTTTGAAGTTCCTTCACCACTTGACTCTTGAATTTCATCAAGGTCAATTTGCTTCCCACTGTTTCCTTGGCTTATGAACTCTCTCTCTCTCGAAAGACACCCCTCCTTCCTACAAAGACCACATTCTCACTAGGTCTGTAGAAGAGGTAACCAAAGGATTTCTGTGGGTAGCCGATGAAAATACACCTCTCACTTCGAGGTTCGAGCTTATCATGAGTCTCGCGCCTCACGAAAGCCTGGCAACCCCAAATCTTGATGTGGTCTAGTTTGGAACTTTACCAGTCTACATCTCATGAGGAGGTTTGGCAACTTTCTTTTTAGGGACCAGATTAAGGATATGGGCGGCAGTCTCTAAGGCATACCCTCAAAATGAGATTGGTAGCGAAGCTCGACTCATCATGGAACGAACCATATCCAACAAGGTTCGATTACGCCTCTCAGCCACACCATTCAACTGTGGTGTCCTGGGAGGTGTCAATTGTGAGATAATCCCACATTCCTTAAGATAGTCGAGGAACTCTGTACTAAGATACTCACCACCACGATCGGATCGAAGCATCTTAATGTTCCTGCCCAATTGATTCTCGACTTCCTATTTAAACTCTTTAAAACTTTCAAAAATCTCTGACTTATGCTTGATTAAATAGACATATCCATATCTACTATAATCATCAGTAAAAGTCAAATAATAACGATTAACATCCCTTGTGGTAGATTTGAAGGGTCCATACACATTTGTGTGCACTAGATCCAATAAACCTTCACCCCTAGCACAAGAACCAGTGAAGGGTGACTTTGTCATTTTTCCAAGTAAGCATGATTCATGACTATCATCTGACTTTAGGTCAAATGACTCCAAGACTCCATCCTTTTGGAGTTGGCGTATGCGTTTCTTGCTCACATGTCTAAGACGACAATGCCATAATGATGCTTTATCCAAGTTATTATTACTAGAAGAATCAATACACAACACATTATTTCCTAGATTATCTACAACAGATACAGCTTCATAAACACCATCACAAGGTAATGCTTTAAAATAAAGAACATTATTAAAGAAAGCATTTATTCCTCCAATTTCATTATCAAAAGAAAAGGTAAACCCTTATTTGTACAAAGCATGAAAGGAAATAATATTTCTTGCCATTTCTGGCGAATAACAACATTTATTCAAATCTAAAGTAAACCCACTACTTAGCAACAAAGAATAAAATCCAATCTTGGTGAAAGGTGAAGCTTTCCTATTCCCCATGATCAAGTTTATCTTTCCATGCTCCACATTCTTACCTCTTCTTAGTCCCTGCAAATCAGAACAGATATGAATACCACAACCGGTATCAAGGACCCAAGAGTTAGAATAGGGTGAGTTATTAGATAGAATAGTGTAAATACCTGCATGGTTGGGTTTGACTTTCCCATCCTTCATATTTTGCTAGTACTTTGGGCAGTTCCGCTTCCAATGCGACTTTTCATGGAAATAGAAGTATTCAGCCTCTTTTGGGTCAGAAGGAGTGACAAAACCTTTCTTGGTTCCACTTGAACAAGAGCCATCAAGGTTCTTACCCTTGGTACCCTTCGAAGGGCTCTTCCTCTTTTTCCCTCTACCTTTCCCGATTGCCAGGACAGGGGTGGAGTTTGGAGTAGGAGTAGGAATGGTAACAACCAATTTACCTTTAAGACCTGTTTCTGCGGTCTTCAATAGTCCTTGAAGTTTGCTGAGTGTGACTTCTACCTTATTCATGTGGTATGTCATGCGGAATTGATCATAACACGAGGGTAAGGAGTGCAAAATGATATCTATTGCTAGCTCCTCGGGGAAGTTCACATTAAGCTTCAGCAAATGATCCACATACCTTTGCATTTTCTGCATGTGGCTCGTGATGGATTCTCCATCCTTCATCCTGGTTGTTATCATGGAGGAGATTATCTCATACCGCTCTTGACGAGCACTCTGATGGTATCTTTCCATCATATCTTGGTGCATCTCAAAAGGGTAGTAGTCCTCATAGGACTTCTGGAGTTCAGCTGTCATGGTGGCCATCATGATGCATGCCACTTTGGTGGCATCTCTTTCATGAGTCCGGAAGTCAGCGATCTCCTGGGGAGTAGCAGTGGACTCATCGATCTCCTTTTGTTCCTTATCAATGACATATTCCTTGTACTCGTAGCGAGTTACCATCCTGATGTTCCGGATCCAATCCATAAAGTTGGAACCATCGAAGATGACCCTCCTACATAGGTTCATGAGGGAAAAGGAGCCAGTAGGGTTTGAGCGAGAAGCAGTGTTGTTGGAAGACATCTGAAAAAGAAGAGAACAAGTTTAGTTTAGATATAAAGATAGTCCTTAATAAAACACCCAAATGTAATATTAAGGCTAGGATCCAATCACAATATATCATAACTTAGAAGAGGGATGCCGTAATCTAAGCTATAACATATTTGAAAGGTAGGTGAATGACGATTCACCAATTTCCACCATGAAAAACGAAATATAAATAGTAGGTTTTAATTGGTTCTTAGAAATTCCTAGATTCTTTTTGAGATTTAATGAACTTTTCAAAGGCATGTTTCAATCTCGAGTGTGCCCTCCAAGTTTTGTGACTGGGATACCAAGGATCACAAAACGAGATGTGAAGTAACCATGCAAATCACTTGGTACCCTTAATGTTTATCACTCAATCGATGTGCCGGTTAACCACACGCGCTCCACCGACCTATAATAAAACTTAAGTCACCCTTTACCTATCTTGCTAAGTCCAAGTTAGTGTGCCGGTTAACCACACGCGCTCCACTAACGACTTAAACAAAGTGTAAAGTATAATTTCATGGATTAGCACCTTATCCACATTTTCCTAAAGTAACTAAGATTGGGAATTTAAGAAAACATTTAGTTACTTTATAATAATCATTATACTTTTAATGAGAATTTTATAAGTCCTTGTCCTACCTGTTCGGCTAACGACCCTCCACCGATCAAGGAAGCGGTGGGTGAGAGTGGACACCCATTTAGCTGCCATTTTATAGGCAACAACCTTATACCCCCCTTATAGACCGGCTTCGTAAATGAGGCCTACTAACGGTAAGACGACTTGATCTTATATATATATATATATATATATATATATATATATATATTATTAACTTATAATATTATAAAGTATAAGGGTTGATTTTTAACTTTTAAAAATCTAGGGGTTGGAACTAAAGTTTATTAAGATAACTTTACATGTTCCAAAACTTGAGGGCAAGTTTTGTAACTTAACAAAACTCTTGAATTCATAACTTATGAGTTATTAAACTGAAGACTCTTAATTTTTGTAACTTATGTGTTCTTTTAATGGGTTTAATACAAGTGACTTTTGATTATCCATAACTTGAGGACAAGTTATGGACTCCATTAAAACACATAAAGATCATGAATCAAGCATTAAACAAGTAATTCCTATGATCTATCAAGAACTCATAAGAACATGAATATTCATATCAAAATTTCAAGAACATATGAACACATATAATCATGTATTTTTGATATTAGCCATTGAAAATGGATTAGAACAACCATTACACCATCTAAAACAAGTTTTATAACACCAAAACACTTTAGGGTAATGTTTCTAGTCCATTTCCAGCAGCAAAAATCGAAATTCTGCACTCTGCCTGGCCAACTCGTCGAGTACATGAAATGACTCGTCAAGTTGGTTGCATTTTCACTTGGACTCGTCGAGTCCCCCCATGGACTCGTCGAGTCCCATGTGCAGACAACTCAAAATTTGATTTTTACACTATTTTGCATCAAGTATTAACAAACAAGCCTAGGCTCTGATACCACTGATGAGTTTTGAGCATTCTAACACCCCTAAGTGTCAAAATTTGATTTTTACACTATTTTTGCATCAAGTATTAACAAACAAGCCTAGGCTCTGATACCACTGATGAGTTTTGAGCATTCTAACACCCCTAAGTGTACATGCAACCCTAGAAAACCTTGGATCTATGTTTGTCTAAATACATGCAAAACATGATTTCCAAGGTTCACAAACCTATCTAGCATACATGGGAAATTTTAACATAAAAGATGGCTAGAATTACATACCTTGTAGATTTGATTCCTAGAAAACCTTGAGAGCCTAGCACCTCAAGTGTGATGCCTTAAATGTTTCACACAACATCAAGTGCTTTGGAATAACTTTAAGAGAATGTAGAACACTTGCAAAATCGGCTTGCCCTCTCTATCTTTCTTCTAGTGCCGATTTTGGTGAGATTCATATCCTTTAGATAGTGTGTTACAAATAGGGTTACACCATGTAAACCCTAATGTAACATGGCTCTTCATTTCCATGACCCATGGGTTTATAACTCCCATGGAGCATCCATGGAGCATCCTGTGACAACCCGAAATTTTCATTTGTATAAACTCTACAGTCAAGCACTTCAAATAATAGTCAAATTTTCAGTACATTTTTGGCCGGTTTAAAGTCCGTTTGGGTGTTTTTAAATTAAATTCATGAAACGAACAAATAAAAGGAAGTACCTTCTAGGAGTGATGTGTAACAATTAAACAAAACAACACCTTAGTTAGGTGTTTACGGCCAAACATGAGGAGTTTGGGCCGTAAACTCCCTTTTGACCATGAACTCATGCTTAAGGCATGAGTTTACCCTTCATTCCCTCACTTTACACTTCCAAGCTCAAGAACACCCAACTTTTCTCTCAAGTATCATAGCACATTTCTTCAAATCTTCCAAAAATGTAAGTGTTTCTTCCCTAGATTTGTTGATATAACACTTTATCTAGTGTTTATACACGATTTCATCCATGAAATCTCCTCTTTTCTTAGATCTTCAAGAACACCAAGAACACCAAGAACACACACTAGTGTTTTTGGACCTTAAACACTCTTACAAGCTTCCTATAAGTAAGTACACTCTTCCTATCTAGTTGTTTGCTTAGTATACTTGCTAAAACATTGGAAAACATCAAAAATCCCCAAGAACACATGGGTTTACGGTCAAGGGATCTCCTTGAACCGTAAACACCATCAAGTGGTGTTTAAGTGCCCCCAACACCTTCTAGGGCTTGGATATTGGACTAGAACCTTACATGCATGAGCTAAAGACCCCAAATCATGAAATGGTAGGAGTGACCATGAGTTTACGGCCGTAAACTCATGGGTATATGACCTTAAACTCCAAGGGAGTGGTCCAAGGACCGTAAACTCCAAAGAAGGGCCATTTTGAGCCCTAGTCCCTTCCTAAGCCTTGGATGCAAACATAGAACACTTCCTTGAGGGGTATAAGACATTAAATCACACAATGGTACAATTTACCATGAGTTTACGGCCGTAAACTCATGGGAGAAATGACCAAAAACCGTAAACACATGTAGGGTTACCAAATGAGAAGTAAACTCCAATGTGAGGCCATACTCTCCTTAGATGCAACCCTTATGTACTCCTAACACTTAAATCAAAGTGTTATCCATGTATTAGGGTGTCCTTACTTGATAAATTAGTTATTAAAATGACTAATTAGATACATATATGTATCATTACATGTTAAATAGGATCTGTGTGTGTGTTCAAGTCCTCACTTGACACTTAGCATCCTATCCGACACTTCCATCCAAACCACTCACTGCAGGTGAGTTCATACCCCTTAATCAACCTTTGAAATGATTTTAAATGCTTTTATGGGGGGGGGGGGGAATACAAGTTGAAATATTCTAGTTATTGCTTTAATCACATGTGATTAATGACTAGAATAAACAAAAGGATTTACTACTACTTTCAAGTTACTATCAAAATTATGGTTTTCAAGCGTTTTTAAAACCTTTTATCTTAACTCTTTTAGATGCTAATACTGTTTCCAAACTCTTTTAAACTCACATTATTTTCAAACCAATATCTACCCCAATATATTTATATAAGTAAGACTTGAAGGACTTAGGACTGATAGCTCACCTTATTTCCTGTTCCTCGTTTGGTTGTGGACTTAGGGTATCCTGTTATTTGTCCGAATGTCGTTGAAATCTTAGTTATATATCATATATATATGGGTTGGATATAAAAACTTTCACTTCAGTTCAGTACCTTTGTGTAACAAGGGCATACCTACAACATTACTATTTAACTATAATAGGTATAGTTAAGGTTTTACTACTCACTACTACTATTACAACGACACATACGAGAGCCAGTACAGTTATGAGTCAATACACGCTATATACTATACAAGAGAACATACTATACACTATACAAGAGAACATACTATACACTATACAAGAGAACATTACTACACTATGACATACTACATAAACATTTGAATGCTATAAACAGAATGTGACATACTACTTCTCGATACGACACTTTATTGTTCTATCACATTGTAACCAGAGTCTCCTGGAGGGAGAGCGGGCATTATGTGTATAGATCTATACGGGACACACACTCCGACATCCCGACTGCTAGCTACAGTCCTAGCCGAAAGGCCAAGGGATGACAGAATGTTACTTCACTACATATGACCTGGAGGGTCATCAGTTATTCAGCCGTCGATCAGCATGGTTACATACGAGTTCACATTCAAACCTTTAATTAACCAATTAAGAATTAAAGGCAAAAATAGACTTTTCGAGGCGTATTGTTCATTTAATACCATCTGGAGTCTACATGTTACTATTTTAGACTCCCCGAGGTGTACTGTGCATTTAGTACTACCTGGAGTCTGTATTTCATTACACTGTGATTTTGTCACATACATGTTTAAATAAACTGTATTTTTATAATGATAGTTTCACTGAGGAAAAACTCTTACACTACATAAGGAACAAATACACAAACAATCGGGTCTTGGTAGAAGACTACATTTTTACTAGAAAATATAGGATTTTCTAGGGAGTATACTATTTACAAACATTTGAAATCAGTTACTACATCAAGTTGTTACAAACATTTTCATACAAGCAATGACACTAAATACTTATGAACTCACCAGCTTTATGCTGATAAAATCTTTCAAAATAACTTGTATTCTCAGGTCATCAGTAGACAGGTACAGATGAAGCTTTTGAGAAGACGGAGCACATACAAGACTCATCTTTATTTTGATTATACATTTTGGTGTCTTACAAACTATACAGAACACGCTTGTATTATAATTATTATATTAATGCAATGGATGTTGTTGCTTGTCTTTACTATTATGCATTGTTATGATACTGCACATGACGTCCTCCACCCCAGAACGTTTCCGCCGTTTCGGTTTTGGGGTGTGACAGATTGGTATCAGAGCACTGTTTATAGTGAATCGAGTATATCAACCCATAAAAGATATACAAACTATAAACACAACGGGATTGAAACACTCTGACCAAGAATATATACTTTTGAATAATAAAATATTTAACTAAGTATATATATACATCTATTCATACCAGGGTCAGTATCGTACTAGAACATAACAAAAGTATTATGATTGTTGGACATCACAATTAGGCTTAGAGACATATAGTCAAACCTAGGGGGATATAGCCTGATCAACTATATTTTCTGAGGAGTGACTAGCATGTGCCTAAGAATGATTGTAGTGTTGCAACAAGTCTAAAAACTTACCAACACTACTACAACAAGAACAATAGCACAGAACATAAACCTAAAATACTATAGGAGTATTTTGTGTTACTATAATTACCTATGTGCCAACTAAAAAGGGTCTTCATTAGTACGTCGATTAACTATTCCTTTCCCCATTCTCGCGTAGATAACATGGCTGCCTTCCATCTCCCTGGCGATCCGTATTATCCCAACCAAGGCATTGGTGGATGGCTTGATGATGAGCCAGAAGATGATCACCCAATCCCTTTGGATGATCACCTCGCAGAAGGCTTTTCGGATGACTCTGACTCTGAACCAGAGGTCAACAACCTACCCCAAGAAGGTCAAGTCCCAAACCTCAACCCCCGTCCGACATTTCAAGGTCCCACTCCCTTGTGGGCAACAACCTTGAACCGTTGGAGTGATGAGCAGGGTCAGCCCTTACCCTTCAACGGAGATCGAAGCTTTTACAACATAAACGAGGGAGGCTCAGCTGACTGTGTTCTACCCATCATGGTCCGTAGGATTGCTCGGAACGTCGAGGAAGGTCATGCATCCATTGACTGAGTAGTGGAAATTGACGCCAACTCTAGCCTTAACATGGTCCACATTCGCCAACTCGAAGAGGCTATGGAAAGAACCAGGAGGACCAACGAGGCTCTGCAGCAACAGCTAGCTGCATCCCGAGCCGAAGTCATGGAACTCCGAGTGCGTCAGAGGGCGCATGAACGACATCTTCAGGAAGTTGTACGTCAACTGGCAGACCTAAGGGTTCGTCAGAGGGATACCCGTCGCCGGTAGAAGATGTCGACTCATCTTTCTCTTTTGGTTAAGGAATAGCCTTTCTTTTATGTGCTCTATGGTGCACTTGTCTGTAAACATTCCTAACTTTGAAAGTACTCCAACTAGACTTATAACCTGCCAACAGTTTCCCTTATGGTTTGATGTAAGACCTACTGTTAGGTTAATTTTCCCGAACTCATTTTACATCATTAATACCAGTAATATTGGGCAGTTATTTAATCTATGGGAAAGTCTTTACCTTTGTCATTCCCTACTCTATTGCTATACCTCTATCTGATAATTAGACTATGGTGATTTAGTCTATGAAACACTCTCATCATACTTACAATCGATTCTTACTATTATCATCATCTTTATAAACTTTCAGTAAAAGATGCCGCCTCGAAAGCGTCCGACCAGAAACAGGCCTGCGAATCAAACTCCACCACCACCACCCCCTCCGCAGTTCGATGCGGTGAAGTTTCAGGCAGCTATGACCGCAGCTGTGACCGCCGCCATGGCTCAAGTAAATTCTGGTGGCGTTAGTGGAACAGGGACTGACACCAACTCTAGCCATGGTGAAATCCACCCACGTGCACGAGAGTGTACCTATAAGGATTTCATCAGCTGCAAACCTACGTACTTCAACGGAACCGGAGGGATCATTGCACTGTCCCAATGGATCGAGAGAACAGAAGCAATCTTCGAGATGTGCTCATGCCCCGAAGGAAGCAAGATTAAGTTCGCTGCTTGCACCTTCACTGAAAGGGCCCTGACGTGGTGGAATGGCCATGTCAAATCACTCTCATTGGTAGCAGCTAACGCCATGGGCTGGGATACACTGAAGGACCTTATGACAAGGGAGTACTGCCCGAGGGGCGAAATTCAGAAACTCGAGGAGGAGCTGTGGAACCTCAAAATGAAGGGTTCCGACATAGGGGCTTATACAGCTAGGTTCTGCGACCTGGTGACACTATGTCCCAACATGGTCCCCACCGAAAGTAAGAAAATCGAAAGATATATCTGGGGTCTGGTACCCCCATATTGAGGGAACGTTCTAGCATCACACCCTGCGACCTTTGAAAGTGCCAAGGAATTAGCCCAAAGGCTCATCGATCATGAGGTTCCTTCTCTTCCAACAACAGCCACAACTACTGCCCCAACACCAACCAACGCGACCGACAACAAAAGGAAGTGTTGGGACCGAAAGAAGGGCAAATCAAATCAACCCTCTTCCAAGAAACAACAGATGGTGGCTGTCCATGCTGCCACCACCCCCGTTGCCCCTGTACCAGCCAAACCATATGCAGGGAACCTACCCAAGTGCACCAAGTGCTCATTCCATCATAACGGCCCCTGCCGGGAAATGCACTGCACTAATTGCGACCGGAAGGGCCATACCGCCCGGTTTTGCAGAACACCACCCAAACCCATCACCCAGGTCCCCGGTGCAGGAGTGAGCCAGGCCTGCTACGGGTGCGGCGAGACAGGGCACTTCAAAAGAAACTGTCCGAAAGCTGGGAATGCGGGAGGAGCAGGAAGACTACTTGCTATTGGCCACAATGAAGCCGTAGCAGACCCCATAGTAGTCACGGGTACGTTCCTTCTCGATAACTCTTATGCTTGTATCCTATTTGATAGTGGAGCAGAGAGGAGCTTCGTAAACCAAAAATTTAAACACTTACTTAAACAATCACCGCAAACACTAAAAGAAACCTTCGTCGTAGAAATGGCTAACGGCAAGACAGAGAGTTCTAACGAGATTTACATAGGCTGCACGCTCACGCTAGATAATCATTCATTCCCAATCGACCTCATACCAGTAACTATCCAGAGTTTCGACGTCATTATAGGCATGGAGTGGTTGAGTCTCCATCGTACTGATATTTTGTGCTTCGAAAAGGCAGTCCGCCTGAACCTACCAAATAACGAAACCTTGTTGATCTACGGAGATAAACCCAGTACGAGCCTTCGTATCATCTCAAGTATTCAAGCCCAATAGTACCTGCGTAAGGAATATCGTGCATTCCTGGCGCACGTTGTCGATACGAACCAGAAAACAAAAGACCTAAAAGACCTCCCCGTGGTACGCGACTTTCCTGACGTCTTTCCGGAAGAACTCCCAGGATTACCCTCGCAACGTCAAGTCGAGTTCCGAATCGACTTAATTCCAGGAGCAACCCCCGTAGCCAAATCGCCCTACCGTCTAGCACCTGCTGAGATGCAAGAACTATCCAGTCAACTTAACGAACTGCTCAGCAAGGGCTTTATAAGACCAAGCTTCTCACCCTGGGGAGCTCCGGTCTTGTTCGTCAAGAAGAAAGACGGATCGTTCCGTATGTGCATCGACTATAGGGAACTCAACAAGCTTACAGTAAAGAATCGTTACCCTTTTCCTCGCATAGACGATTTATTTGACCAGCTGCAAGGGGCGAGCTACTTTTCCAAGATTGATCTGAGGTCCGGGTATCACCAATTACGAGTGCTTGAGGAGGATGTTCCAAAGACAGCCTTCCGAACTCGTTACGGACACTACGAGTTCGTAGTGATGCCATTCGGATTGACCAATGCGCCCGCAGTATTCATGGACTTAATGAATAGGGTATGCCGTCCATACTTGGATCAGTTCGTCATCGTTTTCATTGATGACATACTTATATACTCTCGAAGTAAGGAGGAACATAGCGATCATTTACGACAAGTCCTAGGAACCCTACGATCAGAGAAGCTCTATGCGAAGTTCTCTAAATGCGAATTTTGGATCCGAAGAGTCGAATTCTTAGGACACGTGGTTAGCGAAGAGGGAATCCACGTGGACCCTTCCAAAATTAAAGCCATTGAGAACTGGTCAACACCGAAGACGCCTACGGAAATTCGTTAATTTCTAGGCCTTGCTGGCTACTATCGCAGATTCATTCAGAACTTCTCTCGAATTGCGAAACCTCTTACAACATTGACCCAGAAAGGCGTGGCCTTTGACTGGGAAGAGAAGCAGGAGAAAGCGTTCCAAACGCTAAAGCGAGCCTTATGCACCGCACCGATACTATCCCTCCCCGAAGGGATAGAAGACTTCGTGGTATACTGCGATGCATCCAACCAGGGGCTCGACTGTGTTCTGATGCAACGAGGTAAGGTCATCGCCTACGCCTCAAGACAGCTGAAGACACACGAGGTCAACTACACCACACACGATCTCGAATTAGGAGCGGTTGTATTCGCCTTAAAAATCTGGAGACACTACCTGTATGGTACGAAAAGCACTATCTTTACAGACCACAAAAGCCTACAACACATATTCAACCAGAAAGAGCTCAATATGAGACAACGACGGTGGGTTGAGCTACTCAATGACTACGAATGCGAAATTCATTATCATCCGGGTAAAGCCAATGTAGTAGCAGACACCCTAAGTCGGAAAAAATATTATGGTCGAAGAGTCACGTTATTAATCATGACTATCCATTTGCATCTATCCGCACAAATTAAGGAGGCTTAGTTCGAAGCCTTGAAACCTGAAATTGTGGCGGGAGAATCCCTGCGTGGAATGGATAAGAACTTGAAAGTCAAGGGTGACGGAGCCTTATATCTCATGGACCGGATCTGGACACCGAGACATGGTGGCTTCAGAGACTTGGTCATGAAGGAAGCACACGACACTCGATATTCCGTCCACCCAGGTTCAGATAAGATGTATCTGGATCTCAAAAAGTTAAGGTCGAATACCAGAAACCGTCAGGTCTACTTTAGCAAGCAGAGATACCTGAGTGGAAGTGGGAGCGGATCACTATGGACTTCATAACCAAGCTACCCAAGACAATGGGTGGGCTTGATACCATTTGGGTCATCATCGGCAGATTGACCAAGTCCGCACACTTCCTACCCATCAAGGAAACTGACAAAATGGAGAAGCTCACAAGAACATACATTAGAGAGATCGTACGACTGCATGGTGTTCCTATATCCATTATCTCAGATAGAGATAGTAGATTCACTTCGAGGTTCTAGCAGTCACTACAAAACTCCTTAGGAACGAGGGTGGACATGAGTACAGCCTACCATCCACAGACCGACGGACAAAGTGAGAGAACTATCCAAGCCTTGGAAGATATGCTGTGAGCCTGTGTGATCGACTTTGGGAAGGCATGGGATACTCATTTACCCGTCGTCGAATTCTCTTACAACAACAGCTATCACTCGAGCATCAAGGCTACTCCATTTGAAGCCCTCTATGGCCGGAAGTGCAGATCCCCTCTGTGCTGGGATGAGGTGGGTGACACTCAGTTAGCTAAAGGACGAGTTCCTAACAGCACTCTCACAGGTCCGGAGATCATTCGGGAAACGACAGAGAAGATCGTTCAGATTCGTGAACGATTGAAAGCCTCTAGGTGTTTACGGCCAAACATGAGGTGTTTGAGCCGTAAACTCCCTTTTGACCATGAACTCATGCTTAAGGCATGAGTTTACCCTTCATTCCCTCACTTTACACTTCCAAGCTCAAGAACACCCAACTTTTCTCTCAAGTATCATAGCACATTTCTTCAAATCTTCCAAAAATGTAAGTGTTTCTTCCCTAGATTTGTTGATATATTACTTTATCTAGTGTTTATACACGATTTCATCCATGAAATCTCCTCTTTTCTTAGATCTTCAAGTGTTCTTCAAGAACACCAAGAACACACACTAGTGTTTTTGGACCTTAAACACTCTTACAAGCTTCCTATAAGTAAGTACACTCTTCCTATCTAGTTGTTTGCTTAGTATACTTGCTAAAACATTGGAAAACATCAAAAATCCCCAAGAACACATGGGTTTACGATCAAGGGATCTCCTTGAACCGTAAACACCATCAAGTGGTGTTTAAGTGCCCCCAACACCTTCTAGGGCTTGGATATTGGACTAGAACCTTACATGCATGAGCTAAAGACCCCAAATCACGAAATGGTAGGAGTGACCATGAGTTTACGGCCGTAAACTCATGGGTTTACGACCTTAAACTCCAAGGGAGTGGTCCAAGGACCGTAAACTCCAAAGAAGGGCCATTTTGAGCCCTAGTCCCTTCCTAAGCCTTGGATGCAAACATAGAACACTTCCTTGAGGGGTATAAGACCTTAAATCACACAATGGTACAATTTATCATGAGTTTACAGCCATAAACTCATGGGAGAAATGACCAAAAACCGTAAGCACATGTAGGGTTACCAAATGAGAAGTAAACTCCAATGTGAGGCCATACTCTCCTTAGATGCAACCCTTATGTACTCCTAACACTTAAATCAAAGTGTTATCCATGTATTAGGGTGTCCTTACTTGATAAATTAGTTATGAAAATGACTAATTAGATACATATATGTATCATTACATCTTAAATAGGATCCGTGTGTGTGTTCAAGTCCTCACTTGACACTTAGCATCCTATCTGGCACTTCCATCCAAACCACTCACTGCAGGTGAGTTCATACCCCGTAATCAACCTTTGAAATGATTTTAAATGCTTTTATGGGGGGAATAGAAGTTGAAATATTCTAGTTATTGCTTTAATCACATGTGATTAATGACTAGAATAAACAGAAGGATTTACTACTACTTTCAAGTTACTATCAAAATTATGGTTTTCAAGTGTTTTTAAAACCTTTTATTTTAACTCTTTTAGATGCTAATACTGTTTCCAAACTCTTTTAAACTCACATTATTTACAAACCAATATCTACCCGAATATATTTATATAAGTAAGACTTGAAGGACTTAGGACTGATAGCTCACCTTATTTCCTGTTCCTTGTTTGGTTGTGGACTTAGGGTATCTTGTTATTTGTCCGAATGTCGTTGAAATCTTAGTTATATATCATATATATATGGGTTGGATATAAAAACTTTCACTTCAGTTCAGTACCTTTGTGTAACAAGGGCATACCTACAACATTACTATTTGACTATAATAGGTATAGTTAAGGTTTTACTACTCACTACTACTATTACAATGACACATACGAGAGCCAGTACAATTATGAGTCAATACACGCTATATACTATACAAAAGAACATACTATACACTATACAAGAGAACATACTATACACTATACAAGAGAACATACTATACACTAGTACAGAGAAAACATTACTACACTATGACATACTACATAAACATTTGAATGCTATAAACAGAATGTGACATACTACTTCTCGATACGACACTTTATTGTGCTATCACTTTGTAACCAGAGTCTCCTGGAGGGAGAGGGGGCATTATGTGTATAGATCTATACGGGACAGGCACTCCCATATCCCGACTGCTAGCTACAGTCCCAGTCGAAAGGCCAAGGGATTACATAATGTCTACATATGACCTGGAGGGTCATCAGTTATTCAGCCGTCAGTCAGCATGGTTACATATGAGTTCACATTCAAACCTTTAATTAACCAATTAAGAATTAAAGGCAAAAATAGACTTTTCGAGGCGTATTGTTCATTTAATACCACCTGGAGTCTACATGTTACTATTTTAGACTCCCCGAGGTGTACTGTGCATTTAGTACTACCTGGAGTCTGTATTTCATTACACTGTGATTTTGTCACATACACGTTTAAATAAACTGTATTTTTATAATGATAGTTTCACTGAGGAAAAACTCTTACACTACATAAGGAACAAATGCACAAACAATCGGGTCTTGGTAGAAGACTACATTTTTACTGGAAAATATAGGATTTTCTAGGGAGTATACTATTTACAAACATTTGAAATCAGTTACTACATCAAGTTGTTACAAACATTTTCATACAAGCAATGACACTAAATACTTATGAACTCACCAGCTTTATGCTGATAAACTCTTTCAAAATAACTTGTATTCTCAGGTCATCAGTAGACAGGTACAGATGAAGCTTTTGAGAAGATGGAGCACATACAAGACTCATCTTTATTTTGATTATACATTTTGGTGTCTTACAAACTATACAGAACACGCTTGTATTACAATTATTGTATTAATGCAATGGATGTTGTTGCTTGTCTTTACTATTATGCATTGTTATGATACTGCACATGACGTCCTCCACCCCAGAATGTTTCTGCCGTTCCGGTTTTGGGGTGTGACACATCCTATGGACCTTAGCCCAACTTGATAATCCATGGAGCATTTAGCCCACTATACAAGTTATGGATGATTTACATAATCAACCCATATATTTATTTAGTCTTCTTTTGATCACTTAATTAATTCCAAATTAATTCTTGATCAATACTAATTAAATAATACTATTAATATATTAGAACTTATAAAATATTAATAAACCACAAATGTTATTTCTCTCATTTAGTCTATCCAAATGAATGATGCCATGCAACCCAAATGGACCATGCCAAACCGGGTCAAGTACATAACAGGAATAGTTATGGACTTAGACACCTTATCCAACAACAAGTTGGTATCACATCCTTGGTTTAAGGGATTCGGACATACCCTCGGGTGTGTCAGGACTCAAACTAAGGATTTGGTGAAGTTTTTTTTTCAAAATGAAAGAAAAGTGATTTATAAAGGGAAAACAACTTTTCTAACAAAAGAAGTTTTCCCAAAATACCCATACATGTTATTTGATATGATTTGATTGATGAATATGTGAATCGCATGCTAGTTAGGGCTAAGGATCTGCTTAGTTTTGCATGGTAGAATGCTAGGAGAGATGCCTTGTATGCCTATTTTATGAGCTTGTAGACTTATGTGCTAGTTCTAATTAGCCAGTAATAGGATGGCCTGATAGGTGATGCCTGATAGCGTAGGAAGAATGGGATGCTGGATCGTGTATATGATATGTATGCGTAAGTCAATCAGTAGCGGGAGTGGGAGCTCTTAGTATGGTTTGTAGTATGTGGGGTTGGGTGCTTGTGTTTATTCTATGATTTGGAGTGTCACTGCATGAATGATGCTTGCTTTGTGCTTTGTGGAACTCTTAGATGATGTGAGTTAGCTACTAAGTGAATATGTCAAGTCACATGTGACAAGGGTCATATAATCTTAGAGTGATGGATTTGACCCTATTTCGCAACTCTTGTCTGAGTCCAACTGTTGTAGAGATGAGTCTGTTACTCGAAGGATTATCTAAGATTTGTTGCATGTGATTATATTCATGAGATGGGTGACTGGAATTATGGGAAGTTTTTTAGCAGCTGATGGCAAGGTGAGGTCGGGAACCTAGGAAAGGCTGAAAAGCCTAGGGATTGCTTCAGTGGGATTTGTTGCGCCATTTAGAGAATGTTGGTGTATGGATTTGAGAAGGTGACTTAGAGGATTCAGGATGGTTCTTGAGGGAAGTATAGATAAGTGTGGAAGGTAGTATTGGGCCCGTATTACTGAAAGCACAGGATCCATACTCAAATCGGGGAGAGTCTTGGAGAATCTAGGAAGCCTGTGGGATGAGGATTCTTGGGTATATTCAGATCTTTTGCATGTTGTTTCCGTATGGTGTTGATCACTCAGGTAGGGGGTTTAGATTCTGATTCTGTCTTAGGAGTAGGTATTGAGCTGATCGATGCACGAATACAGGAGTTCATCTTATCGGATTACTCGTGGTATTTTGTAAGGGAACACGATGGTCTTTGGTCCAGGAAAGGAAGGGAATTTAGAGTTCTTGGGTGGTCATCTCGGGGCCTTTTAGGCCGAGATTGTATCAGGGCAGTGGGGGCTGATCTGGTGCCCAAAGTTTGTGGATCTCTAGAATCCTTCTAGAAGAAGGATCCTATTGTTAGTTCTTGTCATTTGGGATTGGAGGTGAGTTTTGGTCCATGACCTCAGGTTGATCGGGGTAACTCAGGAAGAGGAAGTCGGGATTCCTCCAGATGCTCTTGCAGGTATATCATCTTTTATTTTCTTCTGTGTTGATATCGGGAGTTTGTATTGCATTGGATTTTCGCTTGGGTGGAGTAAGTTATATCTAGGGTTGATCCTTTGCTACTGTCTCGGTTATCATAAATTGTTATATGCCATTCTGCATATCGGGAGTCTTCGGTGAATCCTTAGTGGGTCATGTCTTATTGATCAGGAGTTAGCGTGTTCAGATGTTGTTTTTGGTCTTTGTCGGGATCAATTCATGGGTATTGTTTGGAGGATCTTTGGTCAGGGTTAATGGGTTAGTTCTCCAGTGACATCAGGGTTCAGTGGTTTTATCATTTGTTCTAATATGGTCAGCGGTTGCCTATGGAAAAACTTTTGGGTTCAAACATTGTCGTTGCTAGGAGAGGAGCGGTAGCAGGAAGATAGTGGTCTCAGTTGCATGAGTTTCCTGATCGTTGGATGTATCAATGGAGTTGTATATTTGCATGCGTTGTAGACGGGTAGAGTTCAGTGGTTCTTTTAGAACAGAAGTTGCAGTGAAGATTCGTCAGTTCAATGCAAGGGTTATGGTTTTTAGTCGCCATCATAAGTACTCAAGAAATTGGTAAGGAATCATGGGATTTGGATTATCAGACTGGTTAGGATTTGAATAGTATTCTTTAGGATTTCCAGAGTGGGGAGATCATTGGGTTTGGCTAGTAATGGAATGCTAGTATTGATTAGCGCAGGTCATACGCGGTTCATGCTATGTGAGGTTGATGGGTCGGGAATCCATCAGATTTAAGAGATGAGAGAGCTTCGTCTTATTCTAGTGGGGGAGAATCGATCAGGATTTCCAGGAGTTAAGAACAGTGTGGAACTAGGGCAAGTTTCACATCCTGGCCAGGAGGAGAGATGACCCAAGTAGCCGTGTAGACTGAGGTTGTGTAAGTGGGAGTTTAGGAAAACTTCCAACCACTGGTTGGCGTCTTTTGTATTATACATAGCAGGCTTGTGGTTGAGTCCAGATTACAGACTTTGGAATTCGAAGTATGACCCGAACACCTGATTAGATGTAGGTTTTGGCTCATGATGAGTGGGGTTGTGATGGTTTGGGTGTGGTGAGGCCATGGGTGGTAACCATGGTTGGTTAGAAGTGTTTTAAGACTACGATGTGATCGTAGCATTCAATAGTTCGAATTAGACTATCATTGGAGGTGGTGTTGAGCGTAAAGGAGGAATTAGTCGTGCCTTGGGCACGCCAGCCATGATTACCGATGAGTATTTCTCTGTTTAGGTTGAGGACCATTGGGGTCCGAGACGGAGTCAGGCCAATGTAGTGTAGCTCTATATGGGTGTGACCCGTAGGCGAGGCTGCTCCGTGGTATAGTAGGGTGGGACCCGTGGGCGAGGCTTATGTGATTATAGAAATACAGGTGGGACCTGGTGGAGAACGTTGGTTTAAGGTTTTGGATCTTGAGGTACATGATTAAGTGGGTGGTCAGTGTGTGTGACGCAGAGGGGTTTATAGGATGGGTAGCCTTATTATCTTGGACTGTTGGTAACCTGGTGGTTGGACCAGGTGTGAGACTGGTAGTCTTAGCGATGGTTTGGGAACCTCTCTATCTTGGTCTAGTGAGGGATTGTCATGAATCAGAAGGTTTTAGGTGAAATGCAAGTGTAGATCTATGGATCTCGGGTTATGGTTTGAGTATCAGTTTGGTCTTTGGGTGAGATCTTGAGTTGGGTATCGCGAGTGTTTATACGTAGGATTTTTGTTTCTAGTGGGATGAGAATTAGGGTATCTATATGCCGAGGGCATCAATCGAAGGGTTCAACGATAAGGAATGGATTCAGTTTGGTTGATAGATCAAGCATATGTGATCGTGTTTTGGGATTGGTTCTAACTGTGAAGGGCAGCACTGTAAGACAAGGCGGTATTATTGATTTGGAACTCGAGTATGGAGTTGCTTGATATTCGGAGAATATGTTAGGTCACTTGTAGTTTAGATTAAATAATCTCAGAGTAAATGATTTGACCCTGTTGCGCAGCTCTCGTTTGAGTCTAACCGTTGCAGGGATGAGTCCTCTACTCGAAGGATTATCTGAGCCTTCTGTCAAGTATCAGTGTTTGCAACAATAATTGGTCTGTGATTATGTTTTCTAATGGGAACCTCTAGTTAACAGAAGTTGGGTAGTAATTTGGGTAATAAATGGAATGGTTTCAGTAGTGATTTAGTTTGGGCGGCCTGTCAGGGAGTCAGACCATCTCGAGCTTTCAGATTTCAGATGGACTAATGGGATTATGTTGCAAGGGATTCGTTCATCTTCGGGTTGTAGAGCAGTATGAGGGTTGGTTTCAGTTGCCTTGAGAAGTTTGGGGTATATTCGGGGTTGTGGTCGTGTTGCTCAAGTTGTTTGGCATGTTGGGAATGATAAGGAAAGATTTCGAGGACGAAATCTAATTTAAGTGGGGGAGAGTTGTAACGCCTTGTTTCAAATCGTTTCTTATTTTGGAGTGGTTATCAGGGATTTGTATTACCAGGCTGAGGACCCTTGAAGAATTGAGTTTCAGGTTCAGTTGGAGGGGAATGATGTATTTTGGATCATCCGGGTATTTGGTTTGTGTTTTGGAGTCAGAAGGGTATTTTGGTAATTCATCAGCTCGGGCTTTTATGGAAACTGGAGGTTTGTTCAAGATATGGTGAGACAGGTACGAGTTGATTAGAGTGTAGAGCTTCTCGCTACCTTTTCATGGATATAAGGATCGTCAGAATCCGATATAAAATGAAGAAGTTATGACCTTCGGAACGTGTTAGGGTTTAAGGGGAAACCCTAGTACGTGGGCCGTACTAATGCGAAGGGTGTTACGCTGGGCGTAATATTGTGTACCCTTAGCGTACTGCAAGGGTCAGGACGGGGATGTGAGACCTCGTATGATGGGTGTACGAGGAGTATGCGGGGCGTACGAGGGTTAATGGAAAAACCCTAATTTCGAAGTTGTACCCTATTTAAACTCATTAACTCATTAGGGCTGGCCTCTTGACCAACCTCTAAGTCCCCAAAACCCTAGAAATCGTCTCTAAGCCTCCATGGTTGTGATTTTGAGCTCATGGTGGTCATTTTGGTGTGGTTGGGTCATTTCCAAGAAGATAGAGTTTGGTGCAAGGTTGTGGATCAAGGAAGAGCTTATGGATCTTGATTATGTGCTTCATTTCCAGCTTATTTAAGGTAAAAAGCTTTGATATTGTTCATTGTTGGCTTGGATCTAAGTGGTATGAGTTTTGTCCCTTTTTGGTTCCATGAGTGAGATCTAGTGGTTTGTTACTACTCCAGGAGCTTAGGGTTGCAATTCTTGGTGTTTCCATGGTCCTAGATTCATAAAGTTGACACCTTTAAGGCTTAGAATTTCCCATGCATGATTTTGAGTTCATTTAATGGAAGTTGAATGTTATATTTCGAGATTTGGGTTCTTTTGGGGCATGCAAAGTCACCAAGTCAGTGACTTTATGGTTCTAGACACTTGTGTGTGCTCAGATCTGTGGTTTGGACTTCTGGACTTAATTATTAAGAGCTTAAGGTCGAAATTGGCTTAATGGATGAGTACATTAGGCGTACAAGTCTGTACGTGCAGTGTACAAGCCAAATCGCATGTACGCTTAGCGTACAACTGAGTACGCCTCACGTACTCAGTCATAAGGGTTTTGGCTTTTGGGCTTCGTGTTGGGCTTTCTTTTTGGGCTTGGGTGTTTGAATTCTTCATGGGCCATCTGAGTATAAGTGTCTTGGACTAGGAATCTTGGTTGGGCTTTAGGGTAAGGCCAATGTAAGTGTTGGATTAGGTGTCTCAGCCTATAACTATATTTGGTATAAACTTGAATTGATAGTAGCATAGTCCTTTTGGGTTGCCTTCAAACCTAACAATTAAATATGATAACTTTTAGAGAGAGAAGAATGATTTATTATTTTATTACTTGGTTAATAAATTAATTAGAAATAAAAATAATTGATTTATTAATGTATTATGGAAATAATATATTAATTAGAAATCATATTGTTTAATTAATATTCAATCAGAAATTAATTTGGAATTAATTTTGGGGTTAAATGAATTAATTAAAAGTGCAGGGACTAAATGTGACAATATTCAATAGTTGAGCATTGGGCAATTCTAGAACCTCTCTAAAGAGGGGGTAACGAAATCTAGAGTGTCTCTAGGGTTTCCTTGGGCTCTAAGGGTGCCTTGGATGCCTTAGGGAGGAAGTTAAGGGATTAGGGACATCTTTGAGATACCTGCCTTATCCAATACCTTCCTAACACCTATATAAACCCTCATTCGGGTTAGATTTCGTCTAAGCCTTCTTTCTAAGTGCCTTGGCCTAAATTCTTCTCTACTCCTCTCTCTCTCTCTATAGTTTTCCTTGGTTGCTAGGGTTTGTTTGTGAACCATTAGAGGCGCGACACTTGTGGCGCTTGCTACCAAACTTTCAAGCAAGGATTCAAGATTGTTTACAATAACAATCTTAATGGTATGTATCCTAACCCTAGTTTTATGTTAATTTCAAAAATTGTAGATACTTCCTAGGATTTCTTGTTTTTGTGTCAATGTTTGCATGTCTAATAGAGAAAACATAGATCCAAAAATTTAGGGTTGCATGCACACATAGGGATTGTTTGTTATGCTCAAAACCCATCAGTGGTATCAGAGCTTTTGGTTTTTTGTTTTCAATTAGATATGATGCAATTGATTAAACTTGACAAAATTAGGTTTTATGGCAATTAAACCCTAGGCCTTATGATTTTCGCAATTTAGGGTTTCTCAACCCTGGTTTTCGAACATTTGCTTAAGGTTTTTTAATCCTTTACTTTGGCCTCCTAAATTTCGAGATCTAGGGTTTCCTAACCCTAGGTTTTTCGAAAATAAGTCAAGGATTGAAAACCTTGCCTTCCACCCGAAGTCATGATTTCGAAAATAAGGGTTATGGGTAGGGTTTGTTATTTTTGGTAATTATCTTCTTAATTGCTTAGTTAGATAATTAAAGATTTTTGATATATCCCTCCCATATTTTCGAGATTTAGGGGATAAAGGATTAGGTTAAATTAATTTGTTTAAGTTAGTGGATAATCCTTAATTGATTTAATAAATTAATTAAAGGTTTAATTAATAGATAATTATTAAATCAATTTCATTTAAATTTTAAACTAATTGTTTTAATTTCGAAATTTAAAAGATTAAAAATAAACCCAAGTATTTTGAAAAGTTCAAAATAAATCCTTATGGATCTTATTATTAATTTAATTAATTGATCAAATAAAGGATAATTAATAAATCCATAACTGGTTTAAATTTAATTAAATTAAGAATAAATTACACGAATGGTCCCTATGGTTTAGGGTAATTTGCATGTTTGATCCCTAACTTATTTTTTTTAACTCGGAAGGTCCCTACTGTTTGTTTTTGTTACGCGCTTGGTCCCCGTCTTACCTAAAAAGAGTATTTTGCCCTTGATCTTTTAATTTATTTAAATAAACACACCCCCAACCCCAACCCCACCCCATCACCTTACCTTACCTATCCCACCATTTTTTCTCTATTTAAATAACAATTTTTTTTAGGTAAGATAGGGACCAAGCACGTAACAAAAACAAACAGTAGGGACCAAGCACGTAACAAAAACAAATAGTAGGGACCTTCCGAGTTAAAAAAATAAGTTAGGGACCAAACGTGCGAATTAACCTAAACCATAGGGACCATTCGTGTAATTTACTCTTAAATTAATAGTTTAATTTGTTAAAAGATTAAACCCTTGGAATTTCAAAATGTTAAAATTCACCTTATACTATATATATAATTAAGAGCTTAATATATATTATACGTATAAGAAAAGTCAGTCGAATCGCTAGTACGCCTCACTCACGAAGCCATACTATAAAGGGAGTTTAAGGAAGTAGCCTATAAAATGACCGCCATTGGGTATCCATCCTTACTCAACGCTCTCTTGCATGGTGGAGGGTCGTTAGCCGAACGGGTTCGATAGAACAAAATTATATCTCATTAATAAGCATAATGCAGTATAAAGTAACTAAACCATTTTCTAAAATCCGACTATTAGTTACTTTAGGAAAATGTGAATTTGATGCTAATCCATGAAATTGCACATTGCACCTTATTCGTCGTTAGTGGAGCGTGTGTGGTTAACAGGCATACTAATATGGGAGTAATATTGTTAGTAATGGGTGTCTCGTAAACTATTATTGATTAATGGAGCGTGTGTGGTTAATCGACACATTAATTAGATGATAAATGACATCAAGAGTATCAAGCTAATTTTCATGATTACTCACATCTCGTTTGTGATCCTCAACATCCCAGTCACAAAGTTAGAGCATAATTGAGATTAAACATGCCATTGAATAGTTCAATGAATCTTTAAGATCTAGGAGTTTTATTGGATTGAAACTCGTAAATGCTTGCTTACCTAAAATAGATTTGAATTTGATTACGAGATCCCTCTTCAGAATTCGAATCGAAAATATGGATCCTAGCCTTAATTTAAATTTTCGTTTAATAATTAAGGATTAAAAATCAACTAAATTGAATTCTCTTTTCTCCCTTTATAGATGTCGAGTTCAGACAACAATGGTATTCCTCGTCTTTCTAGAAATGTTTTTCCCCTATCTGAAGATGATCTTCCAGATGTTGATCAAGGTGAAAGAATGTTCCCTTTTTCAAGCAATGGTGGAACTAGACATCAAGCTTCTCCAACTCTTCCTCCACCTCCTCCAGTAATTCTCCATGAGCCACATTTTCTTCAAGCTAAAAACTACGAAATCACTGAAGCCCTATTGGCAAGCAAACATCCAGATGGAAAGTATGTGTGTGCACATGTTCTCAATATGAAAACGCACATTGACAGATCGGGAGTTTTGGGTTTCGTTTTCCCGAAGGAGTTGGCCATTAACTTGGTTCTACTTTCGCTTCCTGAGTTATATAGTCAGTTATTAAGCACTATTATATGAGGGACGACGACGTGACCCAAATCGACCTGACATATATGTTGATTGCTGTTGAAGCAGAAATGCTTAAGAGAACAAATCAAGAAAATGTTTTTGAAGGATCTGTCTCCCAAATTTCAATGGACATTGAAAATGGCTACATTGGTAGTCCAAAAAAGGTTTCTCTTCCCAATGAAAAGGGATTAGCCAAGGTCAAACCATTTGACCATATGGTAAAGAGAAAGGCTAGTTCTAAGATAGTCCCATGTGCTATTCCTGAAAGGTCCATATATTTCTATTGCAAATTGAAGGGGTATTGGATCCGAAGCTGCCCAGAATTCCTAAGAGATCTTAAAGATAGTAAATTCAGGTCGTATGACTCTACTTCAGGTACATCCACTATCTAACTCTCTTTAATTAAGTTCCGATTCGTAGATTCTTATTACATGATGTGATAGCTACATTTTGATGTTTTGCAGGATCTAAGAGATAGAAGGAAACTTGAGAAGAGTAAGCTGATTCTGATCTTGAGAGATGGATTTCGGTCGCATGGCTCGATGATCAAAATTTGGAAGGTACTGCTTAGGAGTTATGATAGATTAATAGAGTACTTAGGAAATGTCTAGAAACATAGTTTTCATATATTTGCATTGTAAGGACAAAGTTTTCCGCTTATTATCAATAAAAGTGAAATTTTGATTTATTTACTTTATATTTCCTTGCAATGGCACTCATGAAATTTGGTGGTTACATTTCTATTATTAGCATTGCTAAATGTGGATTTGATTCTTAGTTATATTATTTATGGTAATGTCATGATTAACCAAATGAAAAGGAATTCTCATCACCTAAGTTTCAATTCGACAGAAACTTGGAGTCATGCGATTCAAATTGTGTGATGCATGAGAATCTTGATCATTGGAAGATTATGACTAATTCCTTGATCACATATTTATGTGAGTCAAGTGAAGGACTAAAGGATCTAATACACATTGATATGGACTATTTAGATCGACAACAAAGGACGATAAGTCTATTCATCATGATTTACTGATGGTTCAGTAAATATGGTTGTGTTTATAAGATTAAGCATAATTCTAACACTTTGAATAGTTTCAAAGAGTAGTAGAACGAATATGGAGAATCTGTTAGGCAGAAAGATAAAAGTTTCTCTAATCTGAAAGGAAAGGAGATTACTTTAGTATCATGTTTTATGATCATCTTAATGATTATGGAACTATATCACAATTGGTCCTCAATGAATGTCTTAGTTCAATTGCTTGACTAAGAAGAGAAATCGAATATTGTTGAACTGGTTAAATCAAGAGATGAGTCATACTTCGTTTCCAATTAAGTCTTAGAGCCATGATCTAGTTACTACAAATCATATCTTGAAGTTTATTCTATACTAAGTAGGTTTATAACACCTCATAAAATGTGGGAGTAGTAATGTTTTCTTACTCTGGCACATTTGGAATTGGTAGTTGTGATGTTTTTTGATTTAAAAACAAAGGATGAACTAAGACCAATTCAATGAAGTGTTTTCTTGAAAAGAATCCACACGAACTTTTGAATATTTGTTTTTCTCGTCAAAGAATGTTCCTTGAAGAGACAAAAATTATATGTCAAGAAGTTAGTTGGAGCCTTATTGATCTTGAATAGCTTCAGGAGTCAATCAAGAATAAACCTTTTAGTTATCACTAGCACACGACCTGAGGTTGATAACCTATCGTGTTCAATTGACACATTCTTGTTTCTGTGCACCTTCCGTTGAGTTGGCAAAGCTTATGAGTTCTATGGTTCTCATTTCACTACATAAAGGCAGAGTGTGTTGGTCAGTGATAGTATATTGATCAATATGAGTGAGCTGCTTGACAACATGGAAGGCATGGTAGGCCCTTGAGGCACCAGATGGCGAGAAATTAAGAATAAGCAAACTTCAGTCCATGAAAGCAAAACTTGAGTTTGGTTTTGTTCTAAACCTTGTCTTATGATTGTAGGTTGGAATTAATAAGATTCACATGGATGGGAACACATATTGTTAGGATATAATTAATGGTTTATAGTTTACTTTTGTTGGCTTTTAGTGTTCTCGGTCCAGGACCAAATTCTCCATATTCTCGGTGGTGTTTGGACCGAAATAACCTTGTGAATTCGGTGGGTGTTTTCGGTGGGCTTATAGGATTTCAGTTGGGCTTGGGCTTGTTAAGGCTTTGTATTAGGTTTAGTATATAACGTATTATCAGCCGTGAATTAGAGTGTTGGTGAGTTAGTCAATTTAGAGAGTTAGAAAATTAGAGAAAACGAGAGAACCGAGAGAGTAATTTTGGATCTTATGTACTAGACTATTATCAATATAGTGTGCATTGAAGATCCGTGAACTGTATTCTTATTTTATAATAACTGTTTTGGCATTCACTTGATTGGGATTCCGCATCAATCATAGTGAAATCGATTGAAACACTCAAGAAAGGGTTTTACAATTGGTATCAGAGCTAAGGTTTCGTATCAATCAAATTGACCAAATATAAACCGTTTCTTGGAGTTTTTCTTGGTGTTTTTGAATTCTTTTTGACGAAATTATTGCCATTGGTCTTCATATTCTTCACGATTTTAGAGAGTTTGATCGACTTTGGCTTTGAAAATCTACAAATTTTGTGTTTTTTTGGCAATTATGGGAGTCTTCGGTCAAAGATTCGGAGTTCTCGGCGGCCAACAATCGACTTTCGTTAGGGCTTGCGAGTTCTCAGCTAGTCCTCGGTTATATCTTCATTCTCGGTCCTTGCCTTGTAGTTCTCAGTGGCGACCGCTCGTTCTCGGTTAGGTCAAACAGGTTCTCGGTACGACTTCAGTCTTCGGTCTGCGTATTCGGTGCGAGTCTTCGGTTAGCTTACTTCTCGGTATTTAAGTTCTCAGTTCACGTCTTCGGTTAAGCGTCTTCGATCTGCACTTCAGCCTCGCATTCTCGGTTAGATTCTCGAATCATCACGATTTCGACTAAGGCCACGTTTTCGGTCTAGAAGCTTTTATCTCGGTCAAGGTTTTTCTTCGGACAAAAGGTTGACCTTCACGGTTCTCGATCAATAGAGAGTTGACTATTGGTGTTTTTGGTCAGAGAAGCATTTATTTTTTATTTTCGGTCAAATTTCATTTACACAATCAGATTTCTTTCATTGGTAAATAAAGAGTTCCTACAACAATGCCAAGAAGGTAAGTGAAACCCAATGCTCTCAGTCCTATGAAGATAAAATAAATAAATACCATGAGCATAATGAGTTATTAATTAGGAAAATTGAGGTCCTTAAATATGAATTAAGGAAGAATACAACACTAAATGTAAACATTATGATTATGCTAAAGAAAAGATTTACAGTGTAACTGGTGAGCTTAACACATTGAAAATAAAGTCTGAAAATGCAGATTTTAATTTTAAAAAATTTGATGTGTCAAGTAAGAAAGTTTAGACAATGATTGAAAAACAACTTAGATGGCAAGACAAACAGGGTACGGGTCTAGGGTATCATAATGTTCCACCTCCTTTCAATGATAATTGTACTCTGCCCCTTGAAACCAAAGAGATAGAGACATCTACACAATATGGTCAGCCCCTGTAACTGCCCCAATCAAGACTGAACAATTTGGCCCAACTGAGAATATAAATGTGAATGATTCTAATGCTTTTACTTCATGTGTAGAGAAAGTAACAGTGCAAGAAAGGTGCGAGATAAACAAAGATAATGCTAGTTTCAATGAAAACTCATCAAAAACTAACACTTTATCTTTTGTTGCTTCTAGGACTTATGATAACAATGCTAACAATCTCAGGCCACATAAAGTTGTGAAACAATGTGCTTTTACTTGTAGAAATTCAGTTGGACGGGGACTAAGTTCTGAGCGTATTCCTCTTAAAAGACAAACATGTTTTAATTGTGGGACTCCCGGTCATATTGCTAAAAATTGCCCACATTGTTCATATATTCCCTACTATGAACAAGGTTGGCAGAACGTGCCATGGGGGAAATCTTCCAAAAGAAATCCTTCGAGGTCACGCTCTTGCAATGGTGATTGGAATGCTAAAAAGGCCAAAAATCAGACTCCCAAGGACAAAAAGGGCTTATCGGACAAGAAACTAATTCTAGAGATGGTCCAGCCAAACCGAAATCGGTGAGGTCAAAGTCATCTCAAGGATCATCTTCTAGCTCTCATTCACAATACAAGCCTAAGCCAAAAGGCACTCCCAATCCAAAGGCAAGTGAAAAAGGTCCTAGCAAGAAAGTACACAAACCTAATTACCAATGGGTTCCGAAAGGTCACTTTTCAAAATTGTCCAAAAGTCCTATAACTTCTTTATGTTCTTTATCTGATAAACATGATATGTCATGGGAAAGAGTATCTTGTGTAGATAGTAATGGAAAACCTAGCTTCAAAATGGACTGGGTTCCAGAAACCAACTAATTCCGCACTCTGTGCCGGAGCATCTATGGAGGAATATCATCAGAATTTGGTATGTTGATAGTGGCTGTTCCAAGCACATGATAGGGGACATCTATCGTATGCATGACATTCAGAATTTTAATGGAGAGCATGTGTCCGTTGCGGAAAGGAAGAAAGAAAAGATCACAAATAGGGACCGTACTTAATGGTGTGTTGAAGCTTGAAAACGTCAACTTCGTTCTGGAAATGAAACATAACTGAAGCTGAATACGTTACTACATCTGCTTGCTGTTCTCAGGACAGCTGGATACAACGTCAATTGCTGAATTACGGTTTGAATTTTCTGACTCTTCTATATTTCTTAAAATAATTCGTTTTGAAGGCTAATAGT
Source organism: Lactuca virosa (assembly GCF_052849685.1). NCBI lineage: Eukaryota > Viridiplantae > Streptophyta > Magnoliopsida > Asterales > Asteraceae > Lactuca > Lactuca virosa. Next base: position 149,361,194 of record NC_136427.1, on the reverse strand, counting down.
TTTTGTTGTACATTTTGTATTTTTTTAAATTTGTTCATATTTTTCCTCTATGCACAAATTTAGGGGGAGAATTAAAAAAATCATAAATATCAAAAATTCAAAAATATGTTAATTTTATTTCTATTTTTATTTCTTTTTGAGAAAAATCAAAAAATCCAAAAATGTTTTTACTGTTTTTGAGCGTATTTTTTATTTTTATTCTTAGTTATTTTTATTGTGTGCTAAGTTTATTTTATTCTTATTCTTATCTCAAAAATTTCATTTATCTTTAAAAGCAAATTCAAAAGAACAAGAGACTCAAGGAGACTGTGTCGAAATTTCTGTGCTTGAAAAGATCTTCAAAGGAATGGACAGAATTACATTTCACAATACTTTCACAAGGAATTGAAGGCATGAAATCATACAAAGTGTCAGTCAGGCAGTTTCTCTTGAAAGAACTGTCGTATTCACGGAATTGAAGGCATGAAAATGTACAAATTGTCAGTTAGACAGTTTCTTTCTAAGAACTTTCGTATTTAAGGAGTTGAAAGTTTGAAACTGTATAGATTGTCAAAATTGGTCTTGTCAGTTATCTTTACCTAAGAACTGTCATGACATCAGCGCGATTCACCAACCAAGAAACATATCTCGCTGAACATCCCGCCTAGGGTCTTGACAATCTCTTTGTCATGCAAAACTGCGGAGACTCAAATATATTCTCAGATACATTCTTCACAGGTAAGGAACTAACGACTATTGGCACTAGGGCGATGCACCTCGCAAGGCATGATTATCGTTGAACGTCCCGCGAAAGGGCCTTGACCTCGTGTCATGCTAAACTATGGAAATATGTCTTCGGATATTTTGTCACAGGATGGTTTTGTGATGTGACAACTGTCAAATTTAGGTCATTCTCGGAGTCATGCATCATTTTATAAACCATATATGCACATCATGCCATGACCTAGTAATAGAAATTAGGTCACAATCTTGTAGAAACTTGGGTCCAACTAAAATCTAGGACTAATATACTTGACTCTTACGATTCTAGTAAGTTGTCTAGCTACTGTAGGAAATGCCAATACCCGAATTAGAACGAACTCCAAACATTTGTTACAATTGAAAAAGGGTATAAAACCCTAAAAATAAATTAAAATCTTCTAATTTCATTTCAAATGATGGTAAATATCTAACAAAGTTCCAAAAAGCCCTAAAAAGCCCAAAAATCCAAACTTATAAACTTTAAAACCTAAAAACTCTATAAGATTTGATATGAAGCTCATTATATCAAATCTATATAATTAATTTATAGGATATAATCAAAGATATAAAGATTTAATCATCAAACATTAACCATATTTATGAGCTAAAAACAATGATTTTTAATGTATCAAGATTTAAATAAAGGGGCATTTTTTTAAAAATTAGAAGTTTATAAAAAGATTGAAATAAGAAGTTTATAAATTTAAATTTTATGATAGAGGGAATCCCTCTCACTCATAAAATCGGCCACCCTCTCCAAGGCACCCCTTTTCCCCAAAAATCACAATCATTTTATCTTCTCTTACACTTCAACTTCCTCTTCACTCTCTCTCTCTCTCTCTCTCTCTCTCTCTCTCACTCCACCTTTTACAACACTCAAACTCTCTCTTTCTCTCTCTAAACCCACGAAATTCTCCAGCCAAGAACACCTATCAACCTTCAAATCTTCATGTTCTAGGGTTGTTTTTCAAGGTAATCACGAAAATCCTTCATTCTCCTTCCCTTTTCTTTCTAGTTTTAAAGGTTTTTCTTACACTTCTCCTTCTCATACACCCTTCTTTATGAACGTTCACGAGCATAGCCATGAATGTAGAGTTTGATGATGATGGTGGTAGGGTTTCACCCAAGAACAACATGCATGTTGTTTGATGGTGAAATCCAAGGACCAAAACCTATGTCAAACCCTAAAATACGGATTTTTACAAGTTTTAAAAGTTCATCTAGTTTATGCATTTAAGTTTTTCCTTTGAAAACATCACTATGAACAAAATATGTTCATGCATGGTCTTCAAACCGTGGTGCATGTGATGAACATCAAGTTAAAGAGCTTGATGATCAAAGTACATTGTTATAGTGCATGTAAATGATTTTATTCATAAAAAATCTAAATATCCTTTTCTGTTCAAAACAAAATTTTTTCAGAATCCCAGTAAGATAATAAGAGGATCTGAAAAATCCCAAGAGTTTTTATCTTTCCCTTGATTTATTAAAATTGTTACAAGTAAACAAGGCCATAAATCATTTAAAATACTTTCTGAGGTCTATAAATCCTAGATAAATTTGTGGATGACCCCTAAAGTAAATAATGGCCTCTCATTAATTTTTATCGAATTTGGTTACTGATTAGTATGGTTTTTAATTTTCCTTTTGTTTAGTTCCAATAAATCATAAAACCACTTTAGGAAATATGAAAAGATTATCTATGATTTTTCGTGGATCCTACCTCATGTGTAATACTCAGAAATATATTTTGGGAATTTTTCAGAATGCATACCTATTTTTCCATGATTTTTGTGTTTATAATGGACTAAAAACGGGAAAAATATTTCTACTCATCTCAAATTCATGAAAGTTTACCGGAAAACCTTATACTATATTAGAACGCTAAATCAAAATTTGGATGATTTTTCTCTTCTGTATGCTATTTTTCTTCCGTTTTTCTAAAATTAAATACACTTAAATCCACAAAATCGGATTCCAGTATATAAAAATCACCATTGGTATTTTTTCCAGATTATGTACATCGTGAATGATGTTTACAAAATTTTTGGTAATTTAATTTAACTGTTTAATAATTATTCACTAATTAATGATTATTTAAGAGAATAAAACAAAGAAAAATAGCCAAACTAATTGAAAAATATTTTTTATATTTTTCACAACTTCTATATGTATAATAACAGTATTAAAAAAAAGTTTGGGTAATTTTGGATACTTTTTTCTATTTATCACTATGTTTGTTAGAATAAATGCAAAAAAATCATAAAACTAGGTTAAACTATTTAGAAGTCCATTTTTATATTTTTCCCAGATTAAGTACCTTTAATAGCAGTAGGAAAACAAGTTTGGGAATTTTAATCATCTGAATTCTAGTTTTCAGGAATTTATGTTGGTATGAAGGCTTAGAAGTTTGGAAAAATAGCTAATAACATCAAAAATTCAAGGGAAATTTTCTGGAACACCTCTACTATATTTGGAATGAAAATGTAAAGTTTGAAAAACTTTGGAAACTGTTTGATAGTATTTTTGGATTTTAGGAGTATAAAACACCTTTAAATGTGTTGAAATATCCTCAATTAATATTACAAAAATCTTAAAAATAATATCCAAGATTATCTTAATCAAATGAGTTATAAAATTTCACCATTTCAGAAATTTTTTTACCAATTAATATAAAACCAATATTAGAACAAAAATTTGGCATTTCTCTATATGTAGAATTTAGTATATTAGCATTAGATTTCGACATAGAAACTCATTAGCGTGTGTTTGATGTCTTAGGATCCCGGTAGTAAGGCGTTGGTGTATTCTGAGGCACCACTTGTAGCAACTTGAAACATTGTGAGTATTCACGACTCCCCCTATTTTCGGTTTTTATGTTTTTTGGTGGAAAAGCATGTCTGAAAGGCTATTTATTATTCATTGTATTTAAATTGAATTGTATCAAACTTGATTGCTATATTTTGCTATATTTCGCTATGTATGTTTATGTAATATGAAACATGAGGCCTTATCTTCTTAAGTCCCTCTCTTACACTTTACTCCAACCATTAACTCTTTGAGCCAATGGTCATTATGGATAGCGGTATTAGGAATTGACAACACCTTACTCGCCCGATTGCTGGAGTGCATGAAACCATATAATCTATGGAACGAAAAACATAGATCTTGATAGGGCGTCAGTCATAGGCTTGGCTGTGAACTCTTCGTTTGCTCATATACATACAAACTTTTTTTTTATTAGTTATAACAATGAACTTTGTTTCTCATTATAGCAATGAACTTTGTTTCTCATTATAGCAATGAACTTTGTTTCTCAATGTAGCAATGAACTTTGTTTCTCATTATAGCAATGAACTTTGTTTCTCATTATAGTAATGCACTTGTATTTATGGAAATTTTTATACCAAATCTTGATTTAATAAACCTGTGAACTCACCCACTATTTTCATAGTTGACGCTCATTTTACATGCTTTTTCAGGAAATAATTAATAAGTGGATGTAAAGATTCATCATCTTAGAGCATGCTGCATCATGTGGATGTTAACTTTTGAACAATGTTATTTTGGGAAACTTGTATTTTGTTTTGTTTAAATTATGGGTTGTAAACTTTTAACTACTACTATGGTGATGTATCTTTATATTTTGCAATGAAACCTTTATCGCTGTCATATCTTGCGTTTCCGCTTTAGTGAGGTGTGACAGAAATGGTATTAGAGCTAAAGTTATAGAGAACATCAGTTTTCTTTTAAGAAAACACAACCTATAACCAAAACCTATAAATTTTCTTGTTACATCGAATATACTACTAATATAATTGGATCGGGATTTGTAATAATGGACCTCGATTAAACATAGCCTGGTCACCTATGTTTAATAAAGGAAAGATTTTACAAGACTTGAGCTAATTATAATGGGAATATGATCAACCAAATTTTCATGAAAACTTTACTTCAAAAATTAAAAGGTGAATTTTGGTGTGTGTAAGCATTGCATATTATAGGCATTCATTGTTATTTATTTCATGACTCATTAAAACTATGTCTCATTCCACTATGTCGACATCGTCATCCTCACACGCTACCCCCTCGGCTGATGAGTCCGGCTATGTCACCGTTGTCCCTCGACGTGACCCCCCGCCTCTGTGGAAGAAGACCCCTCGGAAGACACGAAAGACACGGGAGACTCGATGGAGATTAGCAGCGACCGCGCCCCGAGTCAGCAACGCGAGGCATCGCCTGTATCGGTGTTGCCACAGCCGCCACCCTGCGGGCCTTGTATCCGACACACTGTAAGGAAGAACGTCTCTAGGCCCGTGGGGATGTTATCCGATGGAGAAGGACCCAGTTGGGTAGTACCAATCATGGCAGGACCGAGAGCACCCCCACCACATCGAGTCATTGGGATACCTGTCAGGCCGACAGGTATGACCCACGAGGAGTCCCGGATAATGCAGTAGATAGCAGCGGACCTACGTCAGAGTCTCGCAGTGATAGCTGAGCATCAGGAGGTTTTGGATGAAGTGACGACATGAATGGGCGTCCTGTTTCAGCGTGCGATGGAGGCTACGAATACTGCTAGAGCTGCCAGGCGAGTTGTAGGTCGTGCGGTGACCGCATGTTATGTTTTCGGAGGGCTGTTACTGATTATGGTGTGGATGTTTCTTGTTGGGATAGCGATTCGAATTTAGTACTGATTTTATTATTTTATTTTATCATGTATTGGAAACCCATGTGGGGTGTCTTATTGGAGAAACATTAAAACTTTATTTTGGGAATGATGTATCGTTTTGGTATTAAAACTATTTCATATGGTCATGAAAAAGATAATTTTATGTTTGAAAACTTTTACTATGAGATCAAACCCTGGATTTTATTTAGTGAATGGTTGAATAAAAAGGTTTTTCCCTCAAATCTATATGCATAGTAATAATGTAAATCGTTAATTTGACAACACATATGGTTTTCAAAATGGTAGCGAACCAAATATTATACATTATTTTATATATTTATACGTATTTCTTCTCTTGTGTCTTAAAACCATGTCAGGAAGGCCTACTCGTGGGCGCCCAGAGAATGAAACACCCGATGTTGCTCAATTGGTAGCACAACAACTCATGGTAGCAATCCCAAACATTGTTACTCAAGTAACTACGGGCCTTAATGCTAACCAAGGAACTAGAGGAAGAAATAAGGTAAGCAATGAAAGAGAATGCAGCTACAAGTCTTTTATGGCTTGTAAGCCTAAGGAATTCGATAGAAAGGAAGGTGTGGTCGGGTTGCTAAAATGGATTGACAGCATGGAGTCGGTCCTTCACATTAGCAAATGCCTCGAACACAACAAAGTGGAGTATGCAACCTGTCTACTCCAGGATAGGGCATTGACCTGGTGGAATACCCTAGTGCAAACCCGAGGCCGTGCAACGACATATCAGCTAACTTAGGAAGACCTAAAGAAGCTGCTGATAGAGGAGTATTGTCACAAGGATGAAATTCAGAAGCTTGAATCTGAGTTCTGGAACCATTCTATGGTTGGAACACAAATAGAGAAGTAGACAGTCTGATTTCATGAACTAGCAAAACTGGTACCTCACATGGTCACTCCTGAGGAGAAACGGATTGACCGTTACCTTTGGGGTTTGGCGCCTGAGATTTGAGGAATGGTTAGTGCAGCTAACCCAACCACCATTCAAAGTGCAGTAAGTCTAGAAAATCGACTGACCAATGATGTGATTCGAATAGGAGCCTCGAAAAAGGAAAACTCTAGTAGCAAGAGAAAGCCAACAGATCAAGGAGAGAAAAAGTTTGAAGGCAAGTCAAGGAGGAAGCAGAAAGCCTCAAGAAACTTTATGGTAAGAGCTCAGGAGCAAGAACCGGTGAAAACTCAGGCACAGAGAGTCGTGGAAACTCAGAGTAAAGGCAGTACACAAGACCGCATCTGAAGTGCAACAAGTGTAACTTCCATCACGAAGGAGCTTTCCCTGTGTGTCGAATATGTAACCAGACAGGCCATTACCCAAAGTAATGTAAGATGAATAAGGATAGAAAAAGGGTGTGTTATGAGTACGGGAGTACTGATCACCTCCGCAATGCTTGTCCCAAACTAATCAGGGGGCCTGGTAACAAGGGCCAGGACCAGGCTAGGCAAAATTTCCAAGGAAATCAAGGTGGTCGGGCAAGTGGTGTAGCCTTTGTGATTGGTGCAGAAGAAGCTGGTCAAAATCCTAAAGTGATTACAGGTACGTTCCTCCTAAACAATCACTTTGCATCAGTAATATTCGATGAAGAAGCAGATAGGAGTTTAGTTTCTGTAGCATTTAGACCATTAATTGATTTGAAATCGAGAAAAATGAGGAATAATTATGATATTGAACTTGATGATGGGTATGAAATTTGGGCTAATGAAATAATTCCAGGTTGTACTTTGAACTTAGCTGATAAACTATTTAGCATTGACCTAATTCCCATATAGCTAGGTAGTTTTGATGTAATAGTATGAATGGATTGGTTATCCAAGAATAGGGCGGACATTTGGTTGTTATGCGAAAGTCATTAGGGTACCTCTCCCCAATGACGAAACCCTTATCATACATGGTGAGAAGTCGAGAAGTTTAAAATTTGTGTCAAGCAAGAAGATACACAAGTACTTGAAGAATGATTGTGTTGCATTCATGACCCATGTGGTAGAAAGAGAACCTAAAGCTAAGAAAATCAAAGAGATCCCAGTGGTTCAAGACTATCCGGAAGTGTTTCCGGCGGAATTACCCGGTCTACCCCCACACAGACAAGTCGAATTTCGAATCGACTTAATTCCCAGAGTGGCACCAGTAGCAAAAGCACCATATCGCCTTGCGCCATCCGATATGCAAGAATTGTCCGGACAACTTCACCAACTTCTAGACAAGGGGTTTATACGACCAAGTTCTTCACCTTGAGGAGCCCCGGTGTTGTTCGTCAAAAAGAAAGACGGGTCATTCCGAATGTGTATTGATTACAAAGAACTGAACAAGTTGACAATCAAAAATGGATATCCTCGTCCTCAATTTGATGAATTGTTCGACCAGTTCCATGGCGCTTCATACTTCTCAAAGATCGACCTTCGATCAGGGTATCATCAACTAAGAGTTCATGAAGGAGACATTCATAAAACAACATTTGGAACCCGTTATGGACATTATGAGTTCTTAGTCATGCCTTTTGGACTAACGAACGCTCCAGTTGTTTTCATGGACTTGATGAACAGGGTTTGTAGACCATACCTAGACAAGTTTGTAATCGTATTTATTGATGACATACTTGTTTACTTGGAAACCAAAGAAGATCATGAACGGCATCTAAAGCTAATGTTGAAGCTATTGAAGGAGCAGAAATTGTATGCCAAGTTCACTAAGTGTGAATTCTGGATTCGGGAAGTACATTTCCTTGGTTATGTGGTCAGCGGAAAAGGAATTCATGTAGATCCAGCTAAGACTGAGGCAATCAAGAAGTGGGAAGCCCCCAAAACCCCGACAAAAATACGACAGTTTCTAGGATTAGCTGGGTACTACAGACGCTTCATTGAGAATTTCTCAAGGATTGCTCAACCATTAACATCTTTGACCCAAAAGGACAGAAAATTTCTCTAGGAAGAGAAACACGAAGAAGCTTTCCAAATCCTGAAAAACAAATTATGCAATGCACCAATTCTGGCCTTACCAGATGGATCAAAAATTTTTGTAGTGTATTGTGATGCCTCTCATCAGGGTTTAGGATGTGTGTTAATGCAAAATGATAAGGTTATTGCATATGCCTCCAGATAACTCAAACCGCATGAGAAGAATTATACAACCCACGATCTAGAAACTATGAGCAATAGTTTTCGCTCTTATTATATGGAGGTATTATTTGTACGGAACCAAGTGCATCATTTATACCGACTACAAAAGCCTTCAGCATATCCTAGATCAGAAAATGTTAAACATGCGGCAAAGGATATGGGTAGAGTTGTTTAGTGATTATGACTGTGAGATACAATATTGTTGGGTTTTGAGCATTCTAACACTCCTAAGGTATACATGCAATCCTAAATACCTTGGATCTATGTTTTCTCTATTATACATGCAAACTTGAACTTTCCAAGGTATTACCCTAACTAGCATACAAAACTTTGATACTTGGGTAATAAAATAACTTAGATAACATACCTTTTTGTTGTAGCTTGTGGCTTGGAGCTTTAAGAGCCTAGCACCAATAGTGTGAATGCCTCAAGTGGACTCACAAATCACCACTAACACTTGGAAAATTGGAAGAGGACTATTTAGCTCACTAAAATCGGCCACACTCTTGCAAAGAATCTAGGTGTCATTTTCTTGAACCAAATGGCTTCGTATATAGTGAGGCTACATTAGGGTTACACCATGTAAGCCTTAATGATCATGTCTTTCCATATTCCTGATGATCCATGGGTTTTAACCTCCATGGAGTATCCATGGGTCACCACATGGGTTTTGTGACAACCCGAAATTTCTAACTTGTACACTTTTTCAAATCTATCAAAGTTAGACTCGTTTTGCTATCTTTTAGCGCGGTTTATGGTCTATTTGAGTGTTCTAAGCCTAGTACAATCTAGGTATCGGTCTTGGGATGAGTATTTGTGAGTGTAACACCTTGCAAATGAGCCAAACACACCAACACAAGATGTGTGCGGCCGCTCACCCGCGTGTGCGGCCACACACCCATCCCAGCCGCACACCCAACCTCACACTCAATACAACCGCACACTCCCATGTACATATATGACCCTTGGTCATTTTTGAACACTTTTTCCACTCCTCCAAGACAAGAACTCGTTTTCTCTCAAGTATCAACCATCTTCCACTTCTAGATCTTCAACTTGTAAGTATTTCTTCCTCCCATTTGATGATTCATTACATTACCTAGTAAGAATCTATCATTTCATCCAAGAATCTACTCATTTTGTTTAGATATTCAAGTGTTCTTCAAGAACACCAAGAACACCAAACACATCTTCTAAGTTTAGGACCTCAAACACCCCTAAAGACTTCTCTACTGTAAGTATCACTCTATATGCTTGTTACTCACTGAATATATTCATTTGAAAACGTCCAAAACATGATCAATGAGGAGTGTACGGCCGTACACCCCTGGTGTGGCCATACACCCCTCTAATTGGTGCTTAATGGCCTCAAAGCTCATGTTCTAAGCCAGCACTTGATCATGAACGCTCAGGGAATGCAAAATAAAGACCTGAAATACACTTTTGACCATTTTTACATGTTCATCAAGGGTGTACGGCCGTACACCCCTTGTGTGGCCGTACACATCCTTTTTAGGGTCCAAAATGGCATCAAACTCCCATTCCGGCTAATCAATGGTCAAAACACCTTCCCTAGAACATTCCTAAGGCTTGGAAACACGTTTTTGGCACACTCCATAGTGAGTGTGCGGCCGCACCTACATTTGGCCGCACACTCTGGCCGCACACACACAAAACCCTTGATTTTGTGGCCTTACACTCCAATATAGGGCCATACACCCCTTATGTGTAACCATATGTGTTGGTAACACTTAATTCTAAGTGTTTTTATGTCCTTAAGGCGTGTCCCTATCACCATTAGTGGTTATATACATGGAATGTATTCATATATGTGTAATTATATGTTAAATAGGATTCATTTGTGCTCAAGACTCCATTTGACACCCAACAATCCTATATCGATCTTTCATTTGAGTTACTCACTACAGGTGAGTCCATACCCCTTAATCAACCTTTTAAATGATTTTAAATGCTTTTATGGGGGGGGGGGGGGGAAATAGAAGTTGAAACATTATTGTTATTATATCAATCACATGTGATTAGTAACTATCAAATATATGGATTTACTATACTTTTAACTGTGTTATCAAACAAACTACTTCAAAATGTTTATCAAACTCTTTTACAATACTAAAATCTTTATCAAACTTGTTCTTATATGCCAAACCTTTTCTTTTACAGCTTTCAAATTTATATATTGTCAAAACCATGTCTGATGCATATATAGTTATATAAGTAAGGTTTGAAGGACTTAGGACTAATAACTCACTTTATTTCCTGTTCCTTGTTTGGTTGTGGACTTAGAGTACCCTGTTGTTTGTCCGAGTGTCGTTTGATCCTTAGTTATATATTATGTATATATGTATAGATATAAAGGCTTTTATCTCAGTTAACTACACTCTGTTATACAAACAACTCTAGTAGTAAACTATAATAGGTATAGTTTAGGAAGTCACTACTCACTATTTCTAGTACAATGAAACATACAAAGAGTCAGTTCATACATGAGTCAATACTTACTATAAAGAGAAACAGATAGAGAACACTATAACGAGAAACAATACTTACTATAAAGAGAAACAGATAGGGAACACTATAACGAGAAACAATACTTACTATAAAGAGAAACAGATAGAGAACACTATAACGAGAAACAATACTTACTATAAAGAGAAACAGATAGGGAACACTATAACGAGAAACAATACTTACTATAAAGAGAAACAGATAGGGAACACTATAACGAGAAACAATACTTACTATAAAGAGAAACAGATAGAGAATACTATAACGAGAAAGAATACCTACACTACACTATACAAGAGTACATACTACATACTAGACAAAGAAAACATACTCTACACTAGTACATACAATACATATACAAAAATACTATAACATGAATGTGAATCACTACTTCGGGGCATGGCATCACTGCTACGGCTCGTTTTGTAACCAGAGTCTCCTGGAGGGAGAGCATGAATTTGTGTATAGATCTATACGGGACTGACCGTCCTACACCTTGCTGCTAGCTACAGTGGGACCCGCAGGTCTATGGGTGACGAATGTCATACAATTTCGATGACTTCGAGCGTCGTGTTTACTATGTCCATCAAGTGTGGTTACAATCATATCACATTATACCTTAATAATCAATTGGCTTAAGGTAGTTAATACAACAATAGTTACTATAATACAACACTACACTACTTTATTATTTTCCCATTGCATTCACATTGTGATCTTCTCACATAAACGGTAATGTAAAAACTATATTTTGATAATGATAGTCACACTTGGGAACAATACACACTTTTACAAGAAAAAAACATACAGAACAGTTGATGCTTTGGTAGAAGGCTACTTTTAGTAGAAAATATAGGATTTTCTAGGAGATACAAACATTTACTATAAACTTTTACAAACTTATACATCAAACACTTACAAACATTTTCATACAAACAATGACACTAAAATGCTTATGAACTCACCAGCTTTAAAGCTGATAAACTCTTTCAAAATAACTTGTATTCTCAGGTCATCAGTAGACAAGTACCGATGCCAACTTTTGAGAAGATGGAGCACATTCAAGACTCATCTCTTATTTTGATTCATATTTTTGGTGTCTTATAAACTATGCATAACACACTTGTATTCAATTATATTATTAATGCAATGGATGATGTTGTTGCTTGTTTACTATTATGCTTTGTTGTGATACTGTACATGACGTCCTCCGCCCCAGAACGTTTCCGCCGTTCCGGTTTTGGGGTGTGACAGATTGGTATCAGAGCATTGTTTATAGTGAATCGAGTATATCAACCCATAAAAGATATACAAACTATAAACACAACGGGATTAAAATACTCTGACCAAAAGTTTATACTTTTAAATAATAAAATATTTAACCAAGTATACATACCTGCATTCATACTAAAATGAGTGTCACTAGGACAGAACAAAAGTATTACGATGGTTGAGCAACACAATTAGGCTTAGAGACATATAGTCAAGTCTGGGAGTGATATAGCCTGATCAACTATATTTTTCCGAGGAGTGACTAGCATGTGCCCAAGAATGGTTGTGAGGTTGCAACAAGTCTAAAAACTTACCAACCCTACCACAACGAGAACATTAGAACATAACATAAACCTAAAATACTATAGGAGTATTTTGTGTTACTATAATTACTTATTTGAGAACTAAAAAGGTCTTTACTAGTAGGTCAATAGTTGCTACGTGGATACACTAAGGTTATATGTGACTAAGGTGTCATAGACTTAGAATCTGTGATCTTTGCTTTACTTCCTGTTCCTTGTATGGTTGTGGATTTGGAGTTAGGGTTACTTATTCGAAAGTCTATCCTGTTTTGGTTTCATAAAACTGGTATGCACTATGCAAGTATTGAAGTAACTGGTAAGGATCATCTTATAATTATCTTAAGTAGTACGTCTATTTATATAAGATTCTTATACCCCTTTACTCGCGTAGATATCATGGCTAAATTCCATCCTCCTGGCGACCCGTACTTCCCAAATCAGGGCAATGCTGGATGGCTTGAAGAAGAGCCAGAAGATGATCATCCAATCCCTTTGGATGATCACCTCGCAGAAGGCTTTTCGGACGGTTCTGACTCCGAACCAGAAGTCAACAATCTACCACAAGAGGTTCAAGTCCCAAATCTCAACCCCCGACCAGCATTTCGAGGTCCCACACCCTTGTAGGCGACAAACTTGAACCGTTGGAGTGATGAACATGGTCAACCTTTGCCCTTCAATGGAGACTGAAACTTTTACAATTTAAGCGAGGGAGGCTCAGCTGACCGAGTCCTGCCCATTATGCTCCGCAGGATTGCTCGGAATTATGAGCAAGGTCGAGCAGCCATCGAGCGAGTTATGGAAGTTGACGCCAATTCGGGCGTTAACACGGTCCGCATTCGTCATCTCGAAGAGGCTGTCGAAGGGACGAGAAGAGCCAATGAGGCTCTGCAGCAACAGTTAGCTGCATCCCGAGCAAAAATCATAGAACTTCGAGTGCGTTAGAGGGCTCATGTGCGACATCTTCAAGAAGTGGTGCGCCAACTGGCAGATGTGAGGGTTCACCCGAGGAATGCCCGTTGCCGGTAGAAGATGTCTGACTCATCTTTTCTTTTGGGTTTAAGGAATAGCCTTTCTTATCTGTGCTCTATGAAGCACTTGTCTGTAAAATATTACTATCTTTTGAAGTACTTTATGTAGACTTCTAAACTGTCAACATTTTCCCTTATGGTTTGATGTAATACCTACTGATAGGTCATTTTCCCTAACTTGTTACACCAATAATACCAGTAATATTGGCAGTTACCTAATCTTTTCGAAAATCTTTACTCTTATGTTTCTCTACTCTTCAATTGTGTCTCTATTTCAAGCATACACTCATTCAACTGTTGGACTATGGTAATTTAGCCCATGGATCACTGTCACTATACTTACAATTGATTCTTACTATCATGTTCATCTTTGTAAACTTTTAGTTAAAAGATGCCTCCGCGCCGATCAACAAGACGCGATCCCCGAGTAACTTCAACACCACCACCACCACCTCCTCCGTAATATAATCCGGCGGCTAACCAAGCTGCGGTAAATGCGACTGTCACGACAGCTTCAGCACAATTCACCTCGACCGGTACTAGTGGGAGTGAAACTTATGTGCCTCCCACTGTTGTCGAAGCTCCAGTACGCTCTAGGGAGTGCTCGTACAAGGACTTCACCAGCTGTAAACCCAGGGCCTTCAATGGAACTGGCGGAATCATTGCCCTCTCGCAATGGTTCGAGAAGACGGAATCGATCTTTGAGATCTGTTCCTGTCCGGAAGGGAGCAAGGTAAAATTTGCCGCCTGCACCTTCTCGGACCGAGCTCTGACATGGTGGAATAGCCATGTCAAGTCACTATCCCTTATAGTGGCAAATGCTATAGGCTGGGAAGCTCCTAAGGAGCTCATGATCGAAGAGTACTGCCCGAGGGGCGAAGTTCAAAAGCTGGAGCAGGAGCTCTGGAGCCTAACCATGAAGGGCTCCGACATAGTCTCCTACACTGCCAGATTCAGCGATCTGGTAGTGCTATGTCCGGGAATGGTCCCTTCTAAAGCAAAGAAGGTGGAAAGGTATATCTGGTGGCTGGTGCCTCCATTTCAGGGGAATGTACTCGCTTCAAACCCCGCTACCTTCGATAGTGCCATGCGACTGGCACAACGACTCATTGACCATGGGGTCCGTACCCCGTCAACAATAACAACGCTAGCCATCTCTGAACCCTCCAAAGACACTGACAACAAATGGAAGTTCTAGGATGACAAGAAAAAGCAGAAAGCTGCCAAAAAGCAGCAGGTCGTGGCGGTTCATGCTGCGATAGCACCTGCCGCTGCTGCTCCGGTAAAGCAGTACGCTGGAAACCTGCCGAAGTGCAACAAATGTAACTTCCACAACAATGGACCCTGCCGGGAAATACAATGTTCTAACTGCAACAGGAAGGGGCACACTGCCCGTTTCTGCAAAGCTCCGACAAGGCCAATCAACCAAGTCCCCGACGCTGGTGTGGGCCAGTCTTGCTACGGTTGTGGCGAGGTGGGCCACTACAAAAAGGAACTGCCCTAAGGCAGGGAATACCGGTGGAGTGGGAAGAGTTTTGGCCATAGGCCACAAGGAAGCGGTTGCCGACCCTACAGTGGTCACTGGTACGTTTCTCCTTGAAAAGTCTTATGCATGCATACTGTTTGATAGTGGAGTGGAGAAGAGTTTCGTGAACCAAAAATTTGCTCATTTACTTAAGCAAAAACCACGAGCACTTAAAGAACCGTTCACTGTAGAAATGGCTAACGGAAAAACTGAGAGCACTAGTAGTATATACATAGGATGTATTCTAACTCTATATAGCCATTCATTTCCAATCAACCTCATGCCGGTCTCAATTAAAAGTTTCGACGTCATAATCGGCATGGATTGGTTGAGTCTTCATCGCGCCGACATCATGTGTTACGAAAAAGTTGTTCGTCTTAACCTTCCGTCTAGCGAAACCCTTATTATTTACGGCGACAAACCCGACACTAGCCTTTGTATCATCTCAAGTATTCAAGCTCAGAAGTACCTGCGTAAGGAATATCGTGCATTCCTTGCTCACGTTTTCGATACGAGCCAAGAAACCAAAGACCTAAAGAACATCCCAGTAGTATGCGACTTTCCCGACATCTTTCCAGAAAAACTACCAAGATTACCCCAACAACGACAAGTCGAGTTCAGAATCGACCTAGTCCTAGGAGCTACCCTAGTAGCCAAATCGCCCTATCGTCTAGCACCAGCTGAGATGAAGGAACTATCTGGCCAACTTAACGAACTACTCAGTAAGGGCTTTATTAGACCAAGTTTCTCACCCTGGGGAGCGCCGGTCTTGTTCGTCAAGAAGAAAGACGGATCGTTTCGTATGTGCATCGACTACAGAGAACTCAACAAACTTACGGTAAAAAATCGTTACCCTCTGCCTCGCATAGACGATTTGTTCGACCAACTGCAAGGGGCGAACTCCTTTTCAAAGATTGATCTAAGATCCGGGTATCACCAATTACGAGTGCTAGAGGAGGATGTTCCGAAGATAGCCTTCCGAACTCGATATGGACACTACGAGTTTGTAGTGATGCCATTCGGGTTGACCAATGCGCCTGCAGTATTCATGGACTTAATGAATAGGGTATGCCGTCCTTACTTGGATCAGTTCGTCATCGTCTTCATCGATGACATACTTATCTACTCTCGTAGTAAGGAGGAACATAGCGATCATCTGCGACAAGTCCTAGGAACCCTACGAACGGAGAAGCTCTACGCAAAGTTCTCTAAATTCGAATTTTGGATCCGAAGAGTCGAATTCTTAGGACACGTGGTTAGCGAAGAAGGAATCCATGTGGACCCGTCCAAAATTGAAGCCATTGAGAACTGGTCAGCACCGAGGACGCCTACATAAATTCGTCAATTTCTAGGCCTCGCTGGCTACTATCGCAGATTCATACAGAACTTTTCACGAATTGCGAAACCTCTTACAACATTGACCCAGAAAGGCGTGGCATTTGACTGGGAAGAGAAACAAAAAAAAGCGTTTCAAACGCTGAAGCGAGCCTTATGCACCGCACCGATAGTATCCCTCCCCGAAGGGATAGAAGACTTCGTAGTATATTGCGATGCATCCAACCAGGGGCTAGGCTGTGTTCTGATGCAATGAGGTAAGGTCATCGCCTATGCCTCGAGACAGCTGAAGACGCACGAGGTAAACTACACCACACACGATATTGAGCTAGGAGCAGTTGTGTTTGCTCTGAAGATCTGGAGACACTACCTGTATGGTACGAAAAGCACTATCTTTACAGACCACAAAAGCTTACAACACATATTCGACCAGAAGGAGCTCAACATGAGACAACGACGGTGGGTCGAGCTACTCAATGACTACGAATGTGAAATTCGTTATCATCCGGGTAAAGCCAACGTAGTAGCAGACGCCCTAAGTCGAAAAGAATATTCTGGACGAAGAGTAAAATCATTGACCAAGACTATCCATTCGCACCTGTCCACACAAATCAAAGAGGCTCAACTTGAAGCCTTGAAACCTGAAAACGTGGCGGGTGAATCCCTGAGAGGGATGGATACGAACTTGGAAGTCAAGGGTGGCGGAGCCTTATATCTCATGGACCGGATCTGGACACTGAAACACGGTGGCTTCTGTGACAACCCGAAATTTTCATTTGTATAATCTCTACCGTTAAACACTTCATATAATATTCAAAAACATTTCAGTACATTTTTGGCCAGATTTAAGCCCGTTTGGGTGTTTTATTTTATTTTTCGTCAAACGATTAAATAAAAGGAAGTGACGTTATTAGTGGGGGGTAGCAAACAAAACAATCATCACCTTATCTAGGTGTTTACGGCCAAATAAGAGGTGTTTGGGCCGTAAACACCATATTCCCAAGAGCTCATGCATATAGCATGAGTTTACACACTTTTCCTCATTTTCCACTTCCCACCTCAAGAACACCAAGTTTTTCTCTCAAGTATCATAAGTTCATTCTTCCAAATCCGCCAAAAGTGTAAGTTTTCCTTCCTAGATTCGTTCATACAACACTTAATCTAGTGTTTATACATCATTTCATCCATGGATTCTTAGTTTTTACTTAGATCTTCAAGTATTCTTCAAAACACCAAGAACACCAAGAACACACACTAGTGTTCTTGGGTCCTAAACACTCTTACAAGCTTCATATAAGTAAGTACACTCCTCCTAGCTAGTTATTTGCTTAGTATACATGTTAATCCATTGGAAAATCATCAAAACCCCCAAGAACATATGGGTTTACGGTTTGGGGATCTCCCAAAACCGTAAACACCCCTAAAGGGTGTTTTGATGCCCCTAACACCTTCTAATGCTTGAACAAGAGACTAGAAACTGGCATGCATGAACTAAGAACCACAAAACACGAAAAGATTGAGGCATACATGAGTTTACGGCCGTAAACCCAAGTATTTACGACCGTAAACTCCCAAGGAGTGGTCCAAGGACCGTAAACTCCAAAAGTATGCCATTTCGAGCCCTAACCACTTCCTAGGCCTTTGATTCAACCCTAGGACACTTCTTTGTGAAGAATGAGACCCTAAAACACACAAATACACCATTCCCATGAGTTTACGGCCGTAAACTCATGGGGGAAGTGGTCCAGAAACCGTAAACACACATAGGGGCTACCATTTGAGGTGTAAACTCCATAGTGAGGCCATACTCTCCTTAGATGCAACCCTTAGCACTCGTAGCACTTGAAGCAAAGTGTTTTCATGCATTAGAGTGTCTTTACTTACTTAATTAGTGATTAAATAACTAATTAGATACATTTATGTATCACTACGTGTTACATAGGATCCGTGTGTGTGTTGAATTCCTCACTTGACACCTAGCATCCTACCCGACACTTCCATCCATTCCACTCACTGCAGGTGAGTTCATACCCCTAAATCAACCTTTTAAATGATTTTAAATGCTTTTATGGGGGGGGGGGGGGAATACAAGTTGTACTGTTATAGTTATTGTATCAATCACACGGGATTAATAACTAGAACAGACTACATAATTTATTGCTACTTTTAGATTTCCATCAAAGTTTGGATTTTCAAGTGTTTCAAACCTTTTATCAAATTCTTTAAATGCTAAAGCTGTTTTCAAACTCTTTTAAACTTGTTTTACCTTCAAAACCATATCTATACTAATATATTTATATAAGTAAGACTTGAAGGACTTAGGACTGATAGCTCACCTTATTTCCTGTTCCTTGTTTGGTTGTGGACTTAGGGTATTCTGTTATTTGTCCGACTGTCATTGAATTCTTAGTTATATATCATATATATTTGTGTTGGATATAAAAGTCTTCACTTCAGTTCAGTACCTTTGTGTAACAAAGGCATGCAACCAACATTACTATTTAACTATAATAGGTATAGTTAAGGAATATTACTCAATACTCCTATCACAATGACATCTACCAGAGTCAGTACAGTTGTGAGTCAATACATGATAAATACTATACAAAGAGAATACTATATGCTATGCAAGAGAACACTCTATACATTATACCAGAAAATACATTATACAATATACAAGAGAATATACTAAAACAGAATGTAACATACTACTTCTCGATACGACGCTTCATTGTGTTATCACTGTGTAACCAGAGTCTCCTGGAGGGAGAACGGGCATTATGTGTATAGATATATACGGGACAGACACTCCCACATCCCGACTGCTAGCTACAGTCCGAGCCGACTAGGCCCAGGGGTGACAAAATGTCACCATACTACGTGTGACCTGGAGGGTCATCAGTTATTCGATCGTCAATCAGCATGGTTACATACGAGTTCACATTCAGACCTTTAATTAACACTTTAAGAATTAAAGGCAAAACAGACTCCCCGAGGTGTATTGTACATTTAATACCACCTGGAGTCTGCATTTTCATTACATTCAGCCGGCAGTAACACTGCTGGGGCAAAACATTATTTTCCCATTTCTTTACATTAATGAGGTCAAAAACTATATTTTCATAATAATAGTTTCACTGGGAAAATCTCCATATTTATGAAAGAACAAATATACAAACAATTGAGTCTTGGTAGAAGGCTATTTTTTACTGGAAAACATAGGGTTTTCTAGGAGGTATACTATTTTCAAACATTGAAACCAGTTATTATACCACATTGTTGTAAACATTTTTATACAAGCTATGACACTAAATACTTATGAACTCACCAGCTTTATGCTGATACTCGCTTTCAAAATAACTTGTATTCTCAGGTCATCAGTAGACAGGTACAGATGCAGCTTTTGAGAAGATGGAGCATATACCAGACTCCTATTTATTTTGATTATACTTTTGGTGTCTAACAAACTGTACAGAACACACTTGTATTACAATTATTATATTAATGCAATGGATGTTGTTGCTTGTCTTTACTATTATGCATTGTTATGATACTGTACATGACGTCCTCCACCCCAGAACGTATTCCGCCGTTCTCGGTTTTGGGGTGTGACAGATTGGTATCAGAGCACTGTTTATAGTGAATCAAGTATATCAACCCATAAAAGATATACGAACTATAAACACATCGGGATTAAAACACTCTGACCAAGAATATATACTTTTAAATAATAAAATATTTAACTAAGTATATATATACATCTATTTATACCAAGGTCAGTATCATACTAGAACAGAACAAAAGTATTAAGATTGTGGGAACGCACGATTAGTCTTAGAGACATATGGTCAAATCTGGGGGGATGTAGCCTGATCAACTACATTTCTCGAGGAGTGACTAGCATGTGCCTAAGAATGGTTGTGGTGTTGCAACAAGTCTAAAAACTTACCCACACTACTACAAGAACATTAGAACAAGAATACTATAGGAGTATTCTGCATTACTATGAATTACATATGTGAGAACTAAAAAGGTCGTTACTAGTAGGACAATAGTTGCTAAGTGGGTACGCCAAGGTTACATGTGACTAAGACGCTATAGACTTAGAATCTGTGATCTTTGCTTTACTTCCTGTTCCTTGTTTGGTTGTGGATTTAGAGTTAGGGTCACTTACTCGAAGGTCTATCCTGTTTCGGTTGCATGTAATTGGTATGCACTATGCAAGTATTGAATCAACTAATAACGATCATCTTATAAGTATCTTAGATTAGTACGTCTATTAACTATTCTTTCCCCGTTCTCGCGTAGATAACATGGCTGGTTTTCATCTCCCTGGCGATCCGTACTATCCCAACCAAGGCATTGGAGGATGGCTTGAAGACGAGCCGGAAGATGATCACCCAATCCCTTTGGATGATCACCGTGTAGAAGGCTTTTCAGATAGCTCTGACTCTGAACCAGAAGTCAACAACCTACCCCTAGTAGCTCCAAACCCCAACCCCCGTCCGGCATTTCAAGGTCCCACTCCCATGTGGGCAACAACCTTGAATCGATGGAGTGATGAACAGGGTCAGCCTTTACCTTTCAACAGAGACCGAAGAATTTACAACATAAGCGAGGGAGGTTCAGCTGACCGAGTCTTGCCCATCATGGTCCGTAGGATTGCTAGGAACGTCGAACAAAGTCATGCAGCCATCGGCATAGTTGTGGAAATTGACGCCAACTCTAACCTTAACGCTGTCCGTATCCGCCAACTCGAAGAAGCTATGGATAGGACTAGGAGGACCAATGAGGCTCTGCAGCAACAACTAGCTGCATCCCGAGCTGAAGTCATGGAACTCCGAGTGCGTCAGAGGGCGTATGAGCGACATCTTTAGGAAGTGGTATGCCAACTGGCTGATCTTAGGGTTCGCCCAAGGGATACCCGTCACCAGTAGGAGATGTCAACTCATCCTTCTCTTTTGATTAAGGAATAGCCTTTTCTTTTCGATGCTCGGTAGAGCACTTGTCTGTAAACATTCCTAACTTTGAAAATACTCTAACTAGGCTTCTAAACTGCCAACATTTTCCCTGATGGTTTGATGTAAGACCTATTGTTAGGTCATTTTTCCCGAACTCATTTTACATCATTAATACCAGTAACATTGGCAGTTGACTACTCTATGGGAAAGTCTATACACTTATGTTTCCCTACTCTATTTGTTATGACTCTATCTTACAGTTGGACTATGGCGATTTAGTCCATGAAACACTCTCATCATACTTACAATTGATTCTCACTGTTGTCATCATCTTTTAAAATTTTCAGTAAAAGATGCCTCCCCACAAGCGTCCAACCAGACGCACGCCTGTGAATCAAACTCCACCACCACCTCCTCCTTTGCAGTTCGATGCGGTGATGTTTCAGGCAGCTGTAACTGCAGCTGTGACCGCAGCTATGGCCCAAGTAAATTCTGGTGACGTAAGTGGAGCCGGAATGGGCACCAACTCTAGATATGGTGAAATCCACCCACGTACACAGGGGTGTACCTACAAGGATTTCATGAGCTGCAAACCCACATTCTTCAATGGGACCGGAGGGATCATTGCACTGTCTCAATGGATCGAAAGAACTGAGGCGATCTTTGGGATGTGCTCGTGCCCCGAAGAAAGCAAGATAAAGTTCGCTGCTTGCACCTTCACCGAAAGGGCCTTGACGTGGTGGAATGGTCATGTCAAATCACTCTCTTTAGTAATAGCCAACGCCATGGGCTGGGACACATTGAAAGACCTTCTGACAAGGGAGTACTGCCCTAGGGGTGAAATTCAGAAACTCGAGGAGGAACTCTGGAACCTCAAGATGAAGGGGACCAACATAGTGGCTTATACAGCCAGGTTCTGCGACCTGGTAACTCTATGTCCTAACATGGTCCCCACTGAGGGCAAGAAAATTGAACGATACATCTGGGGTTTAGTGCCCCCGTATCGAGGGAACGTTCTAGCATCACACCCTACGACCTTTGACAGTGCCAAGGAATTGGCCCAAAGGTTGATTGATCATGAAGTTCCTTACACACCATCAACAACCACAACGGTTGCCACTACATCGACCAAGACATCCGACAACAAGAGGAAGCGGTGGGACCGAAAGAAGGGCAAGTCAACTCAATCCTCTTCAAAGAACCAACAAACGGTGGCTGTCCATACTGCCACTACTCCTGCTGCCCCTATACCAGCAAAAACATATGCAGGGAGTCTACCCAAGTGCACCAAGTGCTCTTTCCATCACAAAGGCCCCTTCCGGGATATGCACTGCACTAACTGCGACCGGAAGGGACATACCGCCCGGTTTTGCCGAACACCACCCAAACCCATTTCCCAGGTCCCCAGTTCGGGAGTAAGCCAGGCCTGTTACGGCTGTGGCGAGGTAGGACATTTCAAAAGAAACTGTCCAAAGGCTGGGAATACGGGAGGAGCAGGCAGACTACTTGCTATTGGCCACAATGAAGCAGTAGCAGATCCCACAGTAGTCACGGGTACGTTCCTTCTCGATAACTCTTATGCTTGTATCCTATTTGATAGTGGGGCAGAAAGGAGTTTCGTAAACCAAAACTTTAAACACTTACTTAAACAATCACCACAAGCACTAAAAGAAACCTTCGTCGTAGAAATGGCTAACGGAAAGACAGAGAGTTCTAATGAAATTTACATAGGTTGTACCCTTACACTAGATAACCATTCGTTTCGAATCGACCTCATACCAGTAGCAATCAAGAGCTTCGATGTCATTGTGGGCATGGACTGGTTGAGTCTCCATCGTACCGATATTCTGTGTTTCGACAAAGCAATCCGTCTGAACCTACCAAATAACGAAACCTTGTTGATCTACGGAGACAAACCCAGTACGAGCCTTCGTATCATCTCAAGTATTCAAGCCCAGAAATATTTGCGTAAGGAATATCGCGCATTCCTTGCACACATCGTCGACACGAGCCAGAAAACAAAAGACCTGAAAGACTTCCCCGTGGTACGTGACTTCCCCGACATCTTTCCAGAAGAGCTACCAGGTTTACCTCCCCAACGTCAAGTCGAGTTCCGAATCGACTTAATTCCAGGAGCCACCCCCGTAGCCAAATCGTCCTATCGTCTAGCGCCTGCTGAGATGCAAGAACTGTCCGGTCAACTTAACGAGCTGCTCAGCAAGGGCTTTATAAGACCGAGCTTCTCACCCTGGGGAGCACCAGTCTTGTTTGTGAAGAAGAAAGACGGATCGTTCCGTATGTGCATCGATTACAGGGAACTCAACAAACTTACGATAAAAAATCATTACCCTCTTCCTCGCATAGACGATTTATTTGACCAACTGCAAGGGGCAAGTTACTTTTCCAAGATTGATCTGAGGTCTGGGTATCACCAGTTGCGAGTGCTTGACGAGGATGTTCCGAAGACAGCCTTCCGAACTCGTTACGGACACTACGAGTTCATAGTAATGCCGTTCGGACTGACCAATGCGCCTGCAGTATTCATGGACTTGATGAATAGGGTATGCCGTCCTTACTTGGATCAGTTCGTCATCGTCTTCATTGATGTCATACTTATCTACTCTCGAAGTAAGGAAGAGCATAGCAATCATCTATGACAAGTTCTGGAAACCTTACAATCGGAGAAGCTATACGCGAAGTTCTCTAAGTGCGAATTTTGGATCCGAAGAGTCGAATTCTTAGGGCATGTGGTGAGCGAAGAAGGAATCCACGTGGACCCTTCCAAAATTAAAGCCATTGAGAACTGGTCAGCACCAAAGACGCCTACAGAAATTCGTCAATTTCTAGGCCTCGCTGACTACTACCGTAGGTTCATTCAAAACTTCTCTCGAATCGCGAAACCCCTGACTACATTGACCCAGAAAGGCGTGGCCTTTGACTGGGAAGAAAAACAAGAGAAGGCATTTCAAACTCTGAAGCGAGCCTTATGCACCACACCGATACTGTCCCTCCCCGAAGGGATAGAAGACTTCGTGGTGTACTGTGATGCATCCAACCAAGGGCTCAACTGTGTTCTTATGCAAGGAGGTAAGGTCATCGCTTACGCCTCAAGACAGCTGAAGACACACGAGGTCAACTACACCACGCACGACCTCGAATTAGGAGTGGTTGTGTTCGCCCTAAAAATCTGGAGACACTATCTGTATGGTACGAAGAGCACCATCTATACCGACCACAAAAGCCTCCAACACATCTTCAACCAGAAAGAGCTCAACATGAGACAACGACGGTGGGTCGAGCTACTCAATGACTACGAATGCGAAATTCGCTATCATCCGAGTAAAGCCAACGTAGTAGCAGACGCCCTAAGTCGGAAAGAATATTCTGGTCGAAGAGTCAAGTCACTAACAATGACTATCCATTCGCATCTATCCGCACAAATTAAGGAGGCTCAGCTCGAAGCTTTGAAACCTGAAAAATGTAGCGGAAGAATCCCTACGAGGAATGGATAAGAACCTGGAAGCCAAGGGTGACGGAACCTTATATCTCATGGACCGGATCTGGACACCGAAGCATGGTGGCTTCAGAGACTTGGTCATGAACGAAGCGCACAATACTCGATATTCCGTCCACCCAGGTTCAGATAAGATGTATCTGGATCTCAAGAAGTCATACTGGTGGCCTAACATGAAAGCAGAGATTGCTACCTTCGTAAGTAAATGCCTTACTTGCGCGAAGGTCAAGGTCGAATACCAGAAACTGTCAGGTCTACTCCAAAAACCGGAGATACCCGAGTGGAAGTGGGAGCGGATCACTATGGACTTCATAACAAAGTTACCCAAGACTGCGGGTGGACTTGATACCATATGGGTCATCATCGACAGATTAACCAAGTCCGCACACTTCCTACCCATCAAGGAAACCGACAAGATGGAGAAGCTCACGAGAACATACATTAGGGAGATCGTACGGCTGCATGGTGTTCCTATATCTATTATCTCAGATAGAGATAGTAGATTCACTTTGAGGTTCTGGCAGTCATTACAAAGCTCCTTAGGAACGAGTTTGGACATGAGTGCAGCCTACCATCCGCAGACCGACGGACAAAGTGAGAGGACTATCCAAACTTTGGAAGATATGCTGCGAGCCTGTGTGATCTACTTTGGTAAGGCGTGGGATACCCACTTACCCCTTGTCGAGTTTTCCTACAACAACAATTATCACACGAGCATCAAAGCAGCTCCATTCGAAGCCCTCTATGGCCGAAAGTGCAGGTCCCCTCTGTGCTGGGCTGAGGTGGGTGACACTCAGTTAGCTAAAGGACGAGTTCCTCACATCACTCTCACGGGTCCGGAAATCATTCGGGAAACGACAGAGAAGATCGTTCAGATTCGTGAACGATTGAAAGCCTCTAGAGACCGACAGAAAAGCTACGCAGACAAACGAAGGAAACCTTTGGAATTCCAGGTGGGAGACCGAGTCCTTTTGAAAGTCTCACCCTGGAAAGGCTTGATACGCTTCGGAAAGCGTGGAAAGCTGAATCCAAGATACATAGGGCCTTTCGAGATCCTCGCTACGATCGGCCCCGTAGCTTACAAACTCAACCTACCCCGCGAACTCAGTAATGTACACCCTACTTCCACGTCTCAAACTTGAAAAAGTGCCTATCCGACGAGACTCTTGTAATCCCACTCGACGAGATCGAGATCGACGAGAGCCTCAACTTCGTGGAGGAACCTGTAGAGATTCTGGACCGCGAGGTCAAACGAACGAAACAAAGCCGCATCCCAATCGTGAAGGTTCGCTGGAACGCCAAGCGAGGACCGGAATTCACATGGGAGCGCGAGGATCAAATGAGACTTAAATATCCTCATCTTTTTACTTAGTTATTTTGTGATAACTTAGTTGCTTGAACTCTAATTTCGGGACGAAATTCCCTCTAACGGGGGGATGATGTGACAACCCGAAATTTTCATTTGTATAATCTCTACCGTTAAACACTTCATATAATATTCAAAAACATTTCAGTACATTTTTGGCCAGATTTAAGCCCGTTTGGGTGTTTTATTTTATTTTTCATCAAACGATTAAATAAAAGGAAGTGACGTTATTAGTGGGGGGTAGCAAACAAAACAATCATCACCTTATCTAGCTGTTTATGGCCAAACAAGAGGTGTTTGGGCCGTAAACACCAATTTCCCAAGAACTCATGCATATAGCATGAGTTTACACACTTTTCCTTATTTTCCACTTCCCACCTCAAGAACACCAAGTTTTTCTCTCAAGTATCATAAGTTCATTCTTCCAAATCCGCCAAAAGTGTAAGTTTTCCTTCCTAGATTCGTTCATACAACACTTAATCTAGTGTTTATACATCATTTCATCCATGGATTCTTGGTTTTTACTTAGATCTTCAAGTATTCTTCAAAACACCAAGAATACCAAGAACACCAAGAACACACACTAGTGTTCTTGGGTCCTAAACACTCTTACAAGCTTCATATAAGTAAGTACACTCCTCCTAGCTAGTTATTTGCTTAGTATACATGTTAATCCATTGGAAAATCATCCAAACCCTCAAGAACATATGGGTTTACGGTTTGGGGATCTCCCAAAACCGTAAACACCCCTAAAGGGTGTTTTGATGCCCCTAACACCTTCTAATGCTTGAACAAGAGACTAGAAACTGGCATGCATGAACTAAGAACCACAAAACACGAAAAGATTGAGGCATACATGAGTTTATGGCCGTAAAATCATGGGTTTACGACCGTAAACCCAAGTATTTACGACCGTAAACTCCCAAGGAGTGGTCCAAGGACCGTAAACTCTAAAAGTATGCCATTTCGAGCCCTAACCACTTCCTAGGCCTTTGATTCAACCCTAGGACACTTCTTTGTGAAGCATGAGACCCTAAAACACACAATGCACCATTCCCATGAGTTTACGGCCGTAAACTCATGGGGGAAGTGGTCCAGAAACCATAAACACACATAGGGGCTACCATTTGAGGTGTAAACTCCATAGTGAGGCCATACTCTCCTTAGATGCAACCCTTAGCACTCGTAGCACTTGAAGCAAAGTATTTTCATGCATTAGAGTGTCTTTACTTACTTAATTAGTGATTAAATAACTAATTAGATACATTTATGTATCACTACGTGTTACATAGGATCATTGTGTGTGTTCAAGTCCTCACTTGACACCTAGCATCCTACCCGGCACTTCCATCCACTCCACTCACTGCAGGTGAGTTCATACCCCTAAATCAACCTTTTAAATGATTTTAAATGCTTTTATGGGGGGGGGGGGGAATACAAGTTGAAGTGCTATAGTTATTGTATCAATCACACGTGATTAATAACTAGAACAGACTACATAATTTATTGCTACTTTCATATTTCCATCAAAGTTTGGATTTTCAAGTATTTCAAACCTTTTATCAAATTCTTTAAATGCTAAAGTTGTTTTCAAACTCTTTTAAACTTGTTTTACCTTCAAAACCATATCTATACTAATATATTTATATAAGTAAGACTTGAACGACTTAGGACTGATAGCTCACCTTATTTCCTGTTCCTTGTTTGGTTGTGGACTTAGGGTATTCTGTTATTTGTCCGACTGTCATTGAATTCTTAGTTATATATCATATATATTTGTGTTGGATATAAAAGTCTTCACTTCAGTTCATTACCTTTGTGTAACAAAGGCATGCAACCAACATTACTATTTAACTATAATAGGTATAGTTAAGGAATATTACTCATTACTCCTATCACAATGACATCTACCAGAGTCAGTATAGTTATGAGTCAATAGATGATAAATACTATACAAAGAGAATACTATATGCTATCCAAGAGAACACTCTATACATTATACCAGAAAATACATTATACAATATACAAGAGAATATACTAAAACAGAATGTGACATACTACTTCTCGATACGACGCTTCATTGTGCTATCACCGTGTAACCAGAGTCTCCTGGAGGGAGAGCGGGCATTATGTATATAGATCTATACGGGACAGACACTCCCACATCCCGACTGCTAGCTTTAGTCCGAGCCGACTAGGCCCAGGGGTGACAAAATGTCACCATACTACGTGTGACCTGGAGGGTCATCAGTTATTCGATCGTCAATCAGCATGGTTACATACAAGTTCACATTCAGACCTTTAATTAACACTTTAAGAATTAAAGGCAAAACAGACTCCCCGAGGTGTATTGTACATTTAATACCACCTGGAGTCTGCATTTTCATTACATTCAGCCGGCAGTGACACTGCTGGGGCAAAACATTATTTTCCCATTTCTTTACATTAATGAGGTCAAAAACTATATTTTCATAATAATAGTTTCACTGGGAAAATCTCCACATTTATGAAAGAACAAATATACAAACAATTGAGTCTTGGTAGAAGGCTACTTTTTACTGGAAAACATAGGGTTTTCTAGGGGGTATACTATTTTCAAACATTGAAACCAGTTGTTATACCACATCGTTGTAAACATTTTTATACAAGCTATGACACTAAATACTTATGAACTCACCAGCTTTATGTTGATACTCGCTTTCAAAATAACTTGTATTCTCAGGTCATTAGTAGACAGGTACAGATGCAGCTTTTGAGAAGATGGAGCATATACCAGACTCCTATTTATTTTGATTATACTTTTGGTGTCTAACAAACTGTACAGAACACGCTTGTATTACAATTATTATATTAATGCAATGGATGTTGTTGCTTGTCTTTACTATTATGCGTTGTTATGATACTGTACATGACGTCCTCCACCCCAGAATGTATTCCGCCATTCTCGGTTTTGGGGTGTGACAGCTTCAGAGACTTGGTCATGACCGAAGCGTACAACACTCGATATTCCGTCCACCCAGGTTCAGATAAGATGTATCTGGATCTTAAAAAGTTATACTGGTGGCCTAACATGAAAGCAGAGATTGCTACCTTCGTAAGTAAGTGCCTTACTTGCGCAAAGGTCAAGGTCGAATACCAGAAACCATCAGGTCTACTTCAACAACCGGAGATACCGGAATGGAAGTGGGAGCGGATCACAATGGATTTCATAACCAAGTTGCCTAAGACAACGGGGGGACTTGATACCATTTGGGTCATCGTCGATAGATTGACCAAGTCCACACACTTCCTGCCCATCAAAGAAACTGACAAGATGGAGAGGCTCACAAGAACATACATAAGGGAGATCGTATGACTGCATGGTGTTCCTATATCTATTATCTCTGATAGAGATAGTAGATTCAATTTGAGGTTCTGGCAGTCGCTACAAAGTTCCTTAGGAACGAGGCTGGACATGAGTACAACCTACCATCCTCAGACCGACGGACAAAGTGAGAGAACTATCCAAACCTTGGAGGATATGTTGCGAGCCTGTGTGATCGACTTTGGGAAGGGCATGGGATACTCATTTACCCCTTGTCGAGTTTTCCTACAACAATAGTTATCACATGAGCATAAAGGCTGCTCCATTTGAGGCCCTCTATGGCCGGAAGTGCAGATCCCCTCTGTGCTCGGCTGAGGTGGGTGACACCCAGTTAGCTAAAGGACAAGTTCCTGACAACACTCTCACAGGTCCGGAGATCATTCGGGAAACGACAGAGAAGATCGTTCTGATTCGTGAACGATTGAAGGCCTCTAGAGACCGACAAAAAAGCTACGTAGACAAACGAAGGAAACCTTTGGAATTCCAGGTGGGAGACCGCGTTCTTTTGAAAGTCTCACCCTAGAAGGGCTAGATATGCTTCAGAAAGCGTGGGAAGCTCAATCCGAGATACATAGGGCCTTTCGAGAATCTCGCTAGAATCGGCCCTGTAGCTTACAAACTCAACCTACCCCGCGAACTTAGTAACGTACATTCTACTTTCCACGTCTCGAACTTGAAAAAGTGCCTATCCGACGAGACTCTTGTAATCCCACTCGACGAGATCGAGATCAACGAGAGCCTCAACTTCGTGGAAGAACCTGTAGAGATCATGGACCGAGAGGTCAAGCAAACAAAGCAAAGTCGTATCCCGATAGTGAAGGTTCGCTGGAATGCCAAGCGAGGACCTGAATTCACTTGGGAGCGCGAGGATCAAACGAAACTGAAATATCCTCATCTTTTCGCTTAGTTATTTATAAATATCTTAATTGCTTAAACTCTAATTTCGGGACGAAATTCTCTCTAACGGGGGGATGACGTGACAACCCGAAATTTCTAACTTGTACACTTTTTCAAATCTATCAAAGTTAGAATCGTTTTGCTATCTTTTAGCGCGGTTTATGGTCTATTTGAGTGTTCTAAGCCTAGTACAATCTAGGTATGGGTCTTGGGATGAGTATTTGTGAGTGTTCTAAGCCTAGTACCACTGTATATGCTTGTTACTCACTAAATATATTCATTTGAAAACGTCCAAAACATGATCAATGAGGAGTGTACGGCCATACACCCCTTGTGTGGCCGTACACCCCTCTAATTGGTGCTTAATGGCCTCAAAACTCATGTTTTAAGCCAGCACTTGATCAAGAACGCTCATGGAATGCAAAATAAAGACTTGAAATACACTTTTGACCATTTTTACATGTTCATCAAGGGTGTATGGCCGTACACCCCTTGTGTGGCCGTACACACCCTTTTTAGGGTCCAAAATGGCATCAAACTCCCATTCCGGCTAATCAATGGTCAAAACACCTTCCCTAGAACATTCATAAGGCTTGGAAACACGTTTTTGGCACACTCCATAGTGAGTGTGCGGCTGCACACACATTTGGCCGCACACTCTGGCCGCACACACACAAAACCCTTGATTTTGTGGCCTTACACTCCAATATAGGGCCATACACCCCTTATGTGTAACCATATGTGTTGGTAACACTTAATTCTAAGTGTTTTTATGTCCCTAAGGCGTGTCCCTATCACCATTAGTGGTTATATACATGGAATGTATTCATATATATGTAATTATATGTTAAATAAGATTCGTTTGTGCTCAAGACTCCAATTGACACCCAACAATCCTATATCGATCTTTCATTCGAGTTACTCACTACAGGTGAGTCCATACCCCTTGATAAACCTTTTAAATGATTTTAAATGCTTTTATGGGGGGGGGGGAATACAAGTTGAAACATTATAGTTATTATATCAATCACATGTCATTAATAACTATCAAACAGATGGATTTACTATACTTTTAACTGTGTTATCAAACAAACTACTTCAAAATGTTTATCAAACTCTTTTACAATACTAAACTCTTTACCAAACTTGTTCTTATATGCCAAACCTTTTCTTTTACAACTTTCAAATTTATATATTGTCAAAACCATATCTGATGCATATATAGTTAGATAAGTAAGGTTTGAAGGACTTAGGACTGATAACTCACTTTATTTCCTGTTCCTTGTTTGGTTGTGGACTTAGAGTACCCTGTTGTTTGTCCGAGTGTCGTTTGATCCTTAGTTATATATTATGTATATATTGTATAGATGTAAAGGCTTTTATCTCAGTTCAGTTCACTCTGGTATACAAATAACTCTACAACTAAACTATAATAGGTATAGTTTAGGAAGTCACTACTCACTATTTCTAGTACAATGAAACATACAAAGAGTCAGTTCATACATGAGTCAAAACTTACTATAAAGAGAAACAGATAGAGAACACTATAACGAGAAACAATACTTACTATAAAGAGAAACAGATAGGGAACACTATAACGAGAAACAATACTTACTATAAAGAGAAACAGATAGAGAACACTATAACGAGAAACAATACTTACTATAAAGAGAAACAGATAGGGAACACTATAATGAGAAACAATACTTACTATAAAGAGAAACAGATAGGGAACACTATAACGAGAAACAATACTTACTATAAAGAGAAACAGATAGAGAATACTATAACGAGAAACAATACCTACACTAAATATACAAGAGTACATACTACATACTAGACAAAGAGAACATACACTACACTAGTACATACAATACATATACAAAAATACTATAACATGAATGTGAATCACTACTTCAGGGCATGACATCACTGCTACGGCTCATTTTGTAACCAGAGTCTCCTGGATGGAGAGCATGAATTTGTGTATAGATCTATATGGGACTGACCGTCCTACACCTTGCTGCTAGCTACAGTGGGACCTGCAGGTCTACGGGTGACGAATGTCATACCATTTCGACGACTTCGAGCGTCGTGTTTACTATGTTGATCAAGTATGGTTACAATCATATCACATTATACCTTAATAATCAATTGGCTTAAGGTAGTTAGTACAGCAATAGTTACTATAATATAACAATACAATACTTTATTATTTTCCCATTGCATTCACATTGTGATCTTCTCACATAAACGGTAATGTAAAAACTATATTTTGATAATGATAGTCACACTTGGGAACAATACACACTTTTACAAGAAACAAACATACAGAACAGTTGATGCTTTGGTCGAAGGCTACTTTTAGTAAAAAATATAGGATTTTCTAGGAGATACAAACATTTACTATAAACTTTTACAAACTTATACATCAAACACATACAAACATTTTCATACAAACAATGACACTAAAATGCTTATGAACTCACCAACTTTAAAGTTGATAAACTCTTTCAAAATAACTTGTACTCTCAGGTCATCAGTAGACAGGTACCGATGCCAGCTTTTGAGAAGATGGAGGACATTCAAGACTCATCTCTTATTTTGATTCATATTTTTGGTGTCTTATAAACTATACAGAACACACTTGTATTCAATTATATTATTAATGCAATGGATGATGTTGTTGCTTGTTTACTAGTATGCTTTGTTGTGATACTGTACATGACATCCTCCGCCCCGGAACGTTTCCGCCGTTCTGGTTTTGGGGTGTGACAGGTTTAGTCCAACATAAGGAATCATGGATCATTAGCTCACTTTAAATGAATGAATGATTTACACAATCAATCATTATATATTTAATTAGTCTCTTTTGATCACAAGATTAATTCCGAATTAATTCTTGATCAATACTAATTAAATAATATGATTTCATATTAATATATTATGACTTATAATGTATTAATAAATCATACATATCCTCTTCTCAAAAGTCCAAATTGTTCCGGTGAAGTGCAACCCAAATTGACCATGCTAAATCGGGTCAAGTACATACCGAATATAGTTATGGACTTAGACACCTTATCCAACAATCTCCCACTTGGATAAGTCGAATAACTATTATTGAAAGTACGTCTCCACAACCCGTCTAGCAATCGTAGCTCTTAGAAGCTACTGTCGAACTCTGAGCTAGTCAATGATGCGTCCATTAGATAAGGGATCATATATTCCTCCACTCTAGATATCATATGGACTAAGACATGGATTATAATAATTCTCTCTGTCCATCTATTGTTTCTCGATTTCCAATTTATGACGACCGACTAATTGAACAAATCAAATCAGTCCAGGCCTGATGTCATCACTAAATCATCGAGGGGCACACGAATATCGCTTTTATCTCTCCAAGGGTAAAAGGAATGGATAAACTTCGTTTCAAATGCTTGCTTGTACTTACTCATCAAATTACACACAAAGATATGTTTTATAACATCCAAGTTACTGGTGCGTTTACATATGTCAATGTGCAACCGACTCGCAACTACAACTCACATGTCTCCATTTCAAGAATATAAGATATTATCGTCTCATGATCACTCGTGATAAAATCCATGAAGTGATTCAAATGAGCATGGGTTGAATCCAATACTCGAATCTTTTTCCAGGAGTACTCATGAACACTGCAGCCACCTTGTCGTAGACAAACTACAGACCCATTCATGACAGTCTTGCCTCAATACCCACTTCCAAAGTATGATCGACTGTGGATGATTTGAATAACCTAGTTATTCGGGAAGTCAAAACATGCAAAGTGAAACACAATAATAATACTAATCCTATATGGCCCAAATACTTTTGAGTCGTATTGATTACTCATTATTCATTGTATAATGTTTCGAATAATCTACTTAATAGTTGAATTAAAACAATAGCTATGCCATGCTCCAAGCATGCACACTATGTTTGTCTAAACAATAGTTATGCCATGCTCCAAGCATGCACACTATGCTTGTCTATGGTCCTTATTTTGTGAAACAGATCAATTGAAAATCATTTCAATGATGCTCATTTCAAAATTCCAAATCCTTATTGCAAGTGTAACAATTCCAAATTCTTGTCACTGCTAGAAAGTGTTAGATTCCAAACTATCATGCAATGATTCTTTTGTAATGTCTAGGTGCCAAAAGTCACAGAGACTTGACTAATGATATTACAAAATATTCCTTTGGAGATTGTTACAAGACAATTTTATGGAAATAAAGTCTCAAATTCAAAGTACATTCCTTTGAACATCCTTCTTGCATAAAAGTTTCTAACTTTCTCATCTATTCTTCAACTCCCAATATCGAAACATTCCATATTTGCCCTACGAAAACTCATAATTAATAGACTCTTGTCTATTCATAATAATGTCAATATGGTTCATCCATTACTATACCTCCAACTGTCCTTAAGCGACCAATCTTTGGCGAACCTTAGATTGTCCATGACAGTTGTTTAACCACTTTAGTCATATCCGATTCTATTCCTTTTTCCCTCTGAATGCCCTAGGCATTTGGAAAATTAGAACACGAGAATATTATAGCATATGCAATCGATCCTGTACTTGGAGCATATGGGATACAATTCATAATGTCCAACATAAAGACATGATACTTAATCTGTCTTTTGCTATAATATATCATGTTCTCATAATTTTGATTATGAAGAAGGATGTTGTAATCATAATCAAATTTTGAGAACGCAATTAACATTTCCATATATAGAATTACCTTATGTTGAACAATTCCAACATAACATTCATATATATTTGACTAAATTTGATTAAAATCTCAATCTAAGCTTTTAGATTTTGAAATGAAGTATGAATTCCTCTTCCTTAATTATAGCAAAACAACATTTTCAAACCCTGCAACTTTGCGAATTGAAAATTTTGTTTTCTATAATTAACATTGCTAACTTGCAACACTTACCATAATAATTATGCTCCCACTAGCATAATAATTATGATTTTACTAGCATAACACTTATGCTCCCACTAGCTTTGACATGTACTCAGAAATCAGCTGGACATCTAGAAATCAATACTTATTGACTTCCTTACCAAAGTTCAGATTTCTGATACGAGATGCTTCGATAAGACTTTATCTATGCTTTTCAAACTAATATACCTTTCCTTAGACAGCGCATATGTGTGTCTAAACAGTTTTAAGGACTTACCACAATAAGTCTCAAATGTTTAGACTTTTTTCCATTCCTCACAATTTGAATTATGAAAAGGGATGCCGTAATCATAATGAAATATGAGAATGCAAATATCACAACTGTTATCTCCTTAAAATCTACTTAGTGAAAGCGTTTCCTCACAATCATTTTCATGAAGCGTAGAGAAACCTTATCACACTTAGATTTTATGGTGTATGTGCTCCTATCCATGTAAATTTGTCAAAACCATAATCACAAGACAAGGTTAGTGACAAATCCAAACTTATATGGACTGAACTTGTTCAATCTTAATTTATTGCCACCTGGCAGCACTGTCACAACTAGCATTTTAGCTAGGAAATTCTATTCCAGTGTAACCATTTAACTATTGTAAATCTTATGCTCTAAGTAGATCTCACTCAATGCTCATATAGATTCATCAATAATGTTCATCAAAGAGTCTAAAAACCCTAAGAATCTCGGTTTAAGTCCATATTGAGCTAGGAGTTCTTTATTGGGCCTAATGGACCAATGAGCACCCAATTCAACCTCATTGGACTTAGAAGCCCTAATTGGATCCTAATTGGACCTAATTAATAAATCAAAAACCTTTTTGGGCCATGTGGGTCTGGAATGATTCATTCTAACCATGAATCCCTAATAATCTACGGAGATAAACCCGACACAAACCTTCGCCTTATCTCGAGTATCAAGGCGCAAAAGTGTCTACAAAAGAAGAACTACGCATTCCTTGCTCACGTGGTGGATAAAACCAAAGAGGAAGCGAGCATTCACAACATCCCAATGGTGTGTGATTTCCCGGATGTGTTTCTAGAAGATCTTCTGGGAATACCCCCAAAACGACAAATCGAATTCCGAATCGACCTAGTGCCTGGAGCCACTCCAATCGCCAAATCACCCTATAGGTTGGCTCCTGTAGAAATGCAAGAATTATCAAGCCAACTGAACGATCTCCTGAATAAAGGATTTATCAGACCCAGCTTCTCACCATGTGGATCTCCGGTTCTTTTCGTTAAAAAGAAAGACGGATCCTTCAGGATGTGCATCGACTATAGGGAACTAAATAAACTCACCATCAAAAACCGGTATCCACTTCCTCGAATCGATGATCTATTTGACCAGCTCCAAGGAGCTAGTTACTTTTCTAAGATAGATCTAAGATCCGGTTATAATTAACTCAAAGTCCGAGAAGAGGACATTCCTAAGACTGCTTTCCGAACTCGTTACGGTCATTACGAATTCATCGTGATGCCCTTCGGTCTAACGAATGCCCCCGCTGCATTTATGGACCTCGTGAATCGCATCTGCGGCCCATTCCTTGATAAATTCGTAATTGTTTTCATCGATGATATTCTAGTATACTCTCGAAGTGAAGAAGATCATAGCCAACACCTCCGACAGACTTTAGAAACCCTACGGGCTGAAAAGCTGTACGCGAAACTCTCCAAGTGCAAATTCTGGCTCCGCAGTGTAAACTTTCTGGGCCATGTAGTCAGTCAAGAAGGAATACACGTGGACCCCTCCAAGATCAAAGCAATCGAAAGTTGGGCAACTCCGACAACGCCAACGGAAATTCGTCAATTCTTAGGCCTCGCAGGCTACTACCGAAGATTCATTCAGAACTTCTCCAAGATAGCCAAACCCCTCACCACATTGACTCAGAAAGGCGTACCTTTCAACTGGACCGAGAAGCAAGAGATTGCCTTCCAATCCTTGAAGCAAGCCCTCTGTAGTGCTCCAGTGCTATCTTTACCGGAGGGAACCGAAGACTTCATAGTTTACTGTGATGCTTTGAATTAGGGTTTAGGTTGTGTCCTTATGCAACGTGGGAAGGTAATTGCTTCTGCATCCAGACAATTGAAAACTCATGAAGTAAATTATACCACGCATGATCTCGAACAGGCGGCAGTGGTCTTCGCCCTGAAAATTTGGAGGCACTACCTTTATGGTACCAAGTGCACCATCTTTACAGACCACAAGAGCCTCCAGCACATACTAAATCAAAAGGAACTAAACATGAGGCAACAAAGATGGGTTGAACTGTTAAATGATTATGAGTGTTAAATCAAATACCATCCAGGCAAGGCTAACGTAGTAGCCGATGCCCTGAGCCGAAAGGAGTATTCAAGTCGTCATGTGAAGACCCTATCAATCACCATCCAATCTCATCTAGCCTCACAAATCAAGGAAGCCCAATTTGACGCATTGAAGCCAGAGAATGTCGCCAGTGAATCGCTACGAGGAATGGAGAAGGAGCTCGAAGTCAAAGACGACGGAACCTACTACTTCATGAATAGAATTTGGATTCCCAAAATTTGGGTATTTAGAGAGATAGTCATGCATGAAGCCCACAAGACGCGATATTCTATTCATCCGGGGTCAGATAAAATGTATTTAGTTATCAAGTAGCAATATTGGTGGCCTAATATGAAGGCAGAGATAGCTACTTTCGTGGGCAAGTGTCTTACTTGCGCCAAGGTGAAAGTAGAATACCAAAAGCCCTCGGGACTGCTGCAACAACCAGTGATACCCGAGTGGAAATGGGAGAGGATTACCATAGATTTCGTAACGAAATTACCCAAGACAACTGGCAGATTGGATGCAATATGGGTAATTGTAGATCGGCTAACAAAATCCGCTCATTTCCTGCCAATAAAAGAATCCTACAAGATGGAAAAGCTGACCCAAATTTACATCAAGGAGGTTGTGAGACTCCATGGAGTGCCAGTATCTATTATCTCGGATCGAGATAGCAGATTCACTTCAATATTCTAGCAATCTCTTCAGAAGGCAATGAGAACGAAGCTAGATATGAGCACCACCTACCACCCACAGACGGATGGTCAGAGTGAGCATACTATTCAGACACTCGAGGATATGCTCCGAGCCTGCGTAATTGATTTCGGCAAATCATGGGATGCCCACTTGCCTCTGATCGAATTCTCTTATAACAACAGTTACCATACAAGCATCAAGGTTGCTCCCTTCGAGGCTCTCTATGATCGTAAATGTAGATCGCCCCTATGCTGGGCCGAGGTGGGTGATACGCAACTAGCAAGAGGGCAATCGCCAGCCAGTGCTCTTATAGGACCCGAAATCACTCGTGAAACAACCGAGAAGATAGTCCAAATCAAAGATCGACTTCAGGCATCGCGAGACCGACAGAAGAGATATGCTGACAAGCGGCGAAAGCCACTAGAATTTCAAGTCGGAGATCGTGTGCTATTAAAGGTCTCTCCATGGAAGGGGATGATTCGATTTGGGAAAAGGGGAAAACTGAACCCGCGGTACATTGGACCGTTCGAGATTCTTGCCCGGATTGGTCCAGTGGCATACAAGCTGCAGCTACCCGCCGAGCTCAGCAACGTGCACCCAGTGTTCCACGTCTCAAATCTGAAGAAGTGTCTATCAGATGAAACCCTTGTCGTCCCTTTGGAAGATATTGAAATAAACGAGAATCTCTTGTTCGTCGAAGAACCAGTCGAGATTATGGATAGGGAGGTAAAGCGTACAAAGCAAAGTCGCATTCCTATCGTGAAAGTTCTATGGAGTGCAAAACGCGGACCGGAATTCACATGGGAACGAGAAGATCAAATGAAGCAGAAGTACCCTCACTTATTCCTTCCTACACAAACCTAGTTTCAAAGAATTTCACGACGAAATTCCCTCTAACGGGGGGATGATGTCACAACTAGCATTTTAGCTAGGAAATTCTATTCTGGTGTAACCATTTAAGTATTGTAAATCTTATGCTCTAAGTAGATCTCACTCAATACTCATATAGATTCATCAATAATATTCATCAAAGAGTCTAAAAACCCTAAGAATCCCGGTTTAAGTCCATATTGAGCTAGGAGTTCTTTATTGGGCGTAATGGACCAATGAGCACCCAATTTAACCTCATTGGACTTAGAAGCCCTAATTGGATCCTAATTGGACCTAATTCATAAATCAAAAACCTTTTTGGGCCATGTGGGTCTAGAATGATTCATTCTAACATTAATGGTCCTTATTGGGCCATAACTAATCCAATTAACCATTAGTGAGGCATAAGCCCATTATTTTATTCTAATTAGGCCGTGAATGATTCCAAGAGCCCAATGGGCCGAAATTTTTTATGTTTAGGATCCAAATATCCAAACTAAAGTTAATGGGCCCAAACTACTCCACCATTTCTTCTTGGCCCAAAATCTCGGCCCATGTATAAAAACAAAAAAAAAGAAAAAAAAAAGAGAAAAGAAAAGAGATTAAGGGATGGTTGACTTTGGGAGGTGCCACCTCCATTTTATACATCATGTATCCATGCAAGATACTCCATGTATCCATACTAGTCACCTCATCTCACTCTCTCTCCCCTCTCTTCTACTCTCGGCCGAAGCCACAAACACACACACACACACACACACACTCTCTACCAAATTCTCTCAATTCTCTCTAAGATCATCCATCTTCTTCCTCAAAAATTCTCAAGATTTTGGTTGTGTTTCCAGAAGGTTTTCACAATATAATCATCACTTCTTGGTAAGTCTTTACATATTCAAGTTTTATAACTCCATTCTCTTGTTAGATCACTCTTTTAAGCAAAGTTTTTGGTGATCATACTCCTAGAAATCTTCCTAAACTCGAGATCTACTCAAAGGTGTGCTAGGACATAAATCTTCTCCATTTCTTCTTCAAAACCGAAACATCAAAGCAAAGGTGAGTTCATACCCCCTTGTTTTCGGTTTTCATATGATTTTTGGGGGAGAATACAAGTAAAATGTGTAGATCTATGTGTTATATGCATGTTTTGTGTGAATTCTTAGTTTATTTGGTAAAAACTTGTTAGATCTTAGCAAATCTCAAAAATTTCAAGTATTATATAGCAAAGATCTATGAATTATGACACTATATACATCCAACTATCAAGTTAAAAGTGTTAAATGTTTAAGATACAAATATTTCAACAAAAACCTTGTTAAAGGTTAAAATTGTCAAGAAAACAAAAGATAAGGGTAAAAAGTGAAAATTATGTTTTTAAAAGGGCCAAACAGGTTCTACAAGTATAAAAATGTGTTTTTATGCTAAACATACTTTCAAAAGGGCCAAAAATGCGAATTTTAGCTTTATGGGCCAAAAGTTTGGGCCTCACGGTTATGGGCCCAATTTGCGAAAAAATGAGTTTTGGGGTTTAAAAATGTCATTTTGCCAAAGTGTCACACCCCAAAACTAAAAACGGCAGAAACGTTCTGGGGTGGAGGACGTCATGTACAGTATCATAACAATGCATAATAGTAAAAACAAGCAACAACATCCATTGCATTAATATAATAATTGTATTACAAGCGTGTTCTGTATAGTTTGTAAGACACCAAAAGTATAATCAAAATAAAAGATGAGTCTTGAATGTGCTCCATCTTCTCAAAAGCTTCATCTATACCTGTCTACTGATGACCTGAGAATACAAGTTATTTTGAAAGCGAGTATCAGCATAAAGCTGGTGAGTTCAAAAGTATTTAGTGTCATTGCTTGTATAAAAATATTAGTAACAATGTAGTGTAGTAATTGATTTCAAATGATTTGGAAATAGTATACTCCCTAGAAAACCCTATGTTTCCTAGTAAAAAATAGTCTTCTACCAAGACCCGATTGGTTGTGTGTTTGTTCTTTCGTAAGTGTAAGGGTTTTTCCCCAGTGAAAACTATTAGTATAAAAATATAGTTTACTGAAACGAGTATGTGACAAAGTCATAAAGCAATGAAAATACAAGCTCCAGATGGTACTGAATGAACAATACCCCTCGAAAAGCCTAAAGTAGAAATATGCAGACTCCAGGAGGTACGCCTCGAAAAGTCCTAAGTAGAATATGTAGACTCCAGGCGATACGCCTCGAAAAGTACCAAGTAGAAATATGTAGACTCCAGGCGATACGTCTCGAAAAGTCCAATGTAGAAATATGTAGACTCCAGGCGATACGCCTCGAAAAGTCCAATGTAGAAATATGTAGACTCCAGGCGA
Source organism: Lactuca virosa (assembly GCF_052849685.1). Lineage (NCBI taxonomy): Eukaryota > Viridiplantae > Streptophyta > Magnoliopsida > Asterales > Asteraceae > Lactuca > Lactuca virosa. Next base: position 149,319,324 of record NC_136427.1, on the reverse strand, counting down.
TACGCCTCGAAAAGTCCAATGTAGAACTATGTAGACTCCAGGTGATACGCCTCGAAATATCCATTTTTGCCTTAAATCCTGATTTAGTTAATTGAAGGTTTGAATGTGAACTCGTATGTAACCATGCTGATCGACAGCTGAAAAACTGATGACGCTCCAGGTCACACGTAGTATGGTGACATTTTGTCACCCCTGGGCCTTAACGGCTCGGACTGTAGCTGGGAGTCAGGATGTGGGAGTGTCTGTCCCGTATAGATCTATACACATAATGCCCACTCTCCCTCCAGGAGACTCTGGTTACACGGTGATAGCACAATGAAATGTCGTATCGAGAAGTAGTATGTCACATTTTGTTTTAGTATTTCATGTTTATATAGTGTATAGTATGTTCTCTTGTATAGTGTATAGTATGTTCTCTTGTGTAGTGTATAGGATGTTCTCCCGTATAGTGTATAGTATGTCCTCTTACTCAATGTAGTACTTAAGTGGTGACTCATAAAAGTATTGACTCCTATATGGGTCGTTGTAATAATAGTAGCGAGTAGTAGTATAACTATACCTATAATAGTTAAATAGTGAGGTTGCTTGGATGCCTTTGTTACACAAAGGTACTAAACTGAAGTGAAAAGATTTTATATCCAACACATATATTCATGATATATAACTAAGAATTAAATGACATTCGGACAAATAACAGAGTACCCTAGGTCCACAACCAGACAAGGAACAGGAAATAAGGTGAGCTATCAGTCCTAAGTCCTTCAAGTCTTACTTATACAAATATACTGGTGTAGATATGGATGTGAAAATATTGCAAGTATAAAAGAGTTTGGAAACTGTTTTAGCATCATAAGAGTTTAATAGAAGGTTGGAAAGCTTGAAAATCCATAAGTTTAATAGCAATTTCAAAGTAGTAGCAAATCTTCCTGTTTGTTCTAGTTATTAATCACATGTGATTAAAGCAATAACTAGAAGAGTTCAACTTGTATCCCCCCATTAAAGCATTTAAAATCATTTAAAAGGTTAATTCAGGCGTATGAACTCACCTGCAGTGAGTAACTCGAATGGAAGATCGATATAGGATTGTTGGGTGTCAAATGGAGTCTCGAGCACAAACGAATACTATTTAACATATAATTACATATATGTGAATACATTAGTATATATAACCACTAATGGTGATAGGGACATGTCTTAATGACATAAAAATACTCAGAGTTAGGTGTTACCGACTCATAAGGTTGTACATAAGGAGTGTATGGCCCTATATTGGAGTGTAAGGCCACAAAAGCGTGGATTTTGTGTGTGTGCGGCCAGAGTGTGCGGCCAAACCTGTGTGCGGCCGCACACTCACTATGGAGTGTGTCAAAACGTGGTTCCAAGCCTTTGAGATGTTCTAGTGAAGGTGTTTTGACCATTTCTTAGCCGGATTGGGAGTTTGTGGCCACCTTGGACCCTTAAAAGGGTGTGTGCGGTTGCACATGGCGTGTGCAGCCAGGTGTGTGCGGCCAGGCCTGTGTGCGGCCGTACACTCCCATACAAATGTGTCCAAATCGATTTTCTAAGGCTTTGTGATGGTCCTAAGAAGGTGTTTTGGTCGATGCTAAGCTTGGATGGGTGTTTAAGCCTATTTTAGGACCAAAAGATGTGTGTGCGGTCACACATGATGTGTATGCGGCCGTACACACATGAAGATCATCTAGAATGATAATTTCATGGATCAAACTCAAGGAAAAGGCTTTCAAATGTGTTGTAGTAATGATCTAAGGATGTTTACTTACTTGTTTTGATGATTGGAGTGGAAAACTTGAAGAATTCTTGAGAGAAAATGCTCTAGCTTTGAAGGAGTGTGAAAAAAGGTGTATGGTTGACTTAGGGTCCTTTATATAGGCTGGAGTGTGAGGCTAGGAGGGTGTGTGGCTGGCTGGCCGCACACACCTTGTTGGGTGTGCTTGGCTCGTTTTAGTGATGCTACACACATTCTCACCCTTCCTAAGACTCATGTCGAGGTTATACTAAGCCTCAAGCACTCATATAGACCCAAAACTTCATTACAAAATAGCGAAACGAGGCTAACTTTAATAAAAATGAAGAATATATAAGTTAGAAATTTCGGGTTGTCACCTCATCCCCCCGTTAGAGGGAATTTCGTCCCGAAATTAGAGTTCAAGCAACTAAGTTATTACAAATAACTAAGTAAAAAGGTGAGGATGTTTAAGTTTCATTTGATCCTCGCGCTCCCAAGTGAATTCACCACATGGGTTAAACCCAACATAAAGGAATCTTGGATCATAAGCCCACATATATAAGAATGAATGATTTACACAATCAATCCCCATATATTTAATTAGTCTCTTTTTGATCACTAAATTAAGTCCAAATTAATTCTTAATCAATACTAATTAAATAACATGATTTCATATTAATATATTAGAACTTATAATATATTAATATGTCACAAAATGTCTTTTCCTCATAAACGGTCTATCCAAATGTTCCGATGCCATGCAACCCAAATGGACCATGCCGAGTCGGGTCAAGTACATACCAATTATAGTTATGGACTTAGACACTAATCCAACAGTCTCCCACTTGGATAAGTCTAAAACTATTATTGCGTATGACTTCAGGAACCAACTGGCAATCGTAGCTCTCAAAAGCCGCTGTCGAACTCTGACCTTGTAGATGAACTCTGACCTTTGTCAATGACTTGTCCATTAGATAAGGGATCATATATTCCTCCATTCTAGATATCATATGGACTGAGACATGGATTATAATCATTCTCTCTGTCCATTTGTTGTTTCCCGATTTCCGATTTATGACGATTGACTAATTGAACAAATCAAATCAGTCCAGGCCCGGCCAAGCACTTACATTTGTCATCACCAAATCATCGAGGGGCCCACATATATCGCTTTTATCCCGAAGGTAAAAGGAATGGATAAACTTCGACTCATATGGCTTGTTCTACTACTTGTTGAATCATACACAAAGGCACGTTTTATAACACCGAGTTACCGAATGCGTTTTCGTGCAATCAATGTACAACCAACTCATAGTAACAACTCATATCTCTAGGTTTGAAGAATATAAGATATTATCGTCTCATGATCACTCGTGATAAAATCCATGAAGTGATTCCAATGAGCGCGGGTTGAATCCAATACTCAGAACTTATGAGCACTCATGAGTGTTGTAGCCCCTTGTCCAACATCTTAGACCTCTACAAGCCAACCCATGACAGTCTTGATTCATATCTACTTCCAACATATGACCGACTGTGGATAGTTTGAATAACTTAGTAAATCAGGAAGAACGACCTAGTTATTCTGGAAGTCAAAACATGCAAAATGAAACACAATAATAATAGAATCTAATATGGTATCAAAACCTATGAACATAAATAAAACACCTTTTATTTATCACCATATGATTACACATTATTCATTGTATACTGTTTCAGCTATCAACTTTATTCTTGAATTTAAAACAATAGTTGTCCCATGCTCCAAGCATGTACACTATGTTTTCTAAACACTAGTCATGCCATACACCAAGTATGCATACTATGTTTGTCTATGATCTTCACTTTGTGAATTAGATCAATTGAACATAACTCCAATGATCCTCTTTCACAGTCCCAAATCCTTACTGCAAATGCAAGAATTCCAAATTCATGCCATTTACTGAAATCTGTTAGATTCTAAACTTATATGCATTGATCCTCCTGTAATAATTATGCACAGACTCATAAAGACTTGACAACAACCATTACAGAGCATTCCAAAGGAGATCAGCTCCTTGGAAATATCCTTCTTGCATTAAGTTTCCTAATCTTACACAGATTGAATAATTTCCAACTTTGAAACATTTCCATATTCCATTTTGACTATCACTTCTGAACAAGAGTTGCCTCCTTACAGATTATGTCAATATGGTCCTTCCAGAATTATCACTATACTTCCAACTGTCCTTGAGCAACCAATCTTTGGTAAACCTTAGATTGTCCTCGACAATTGCTTAATCCTTTTAGTCATATCCAGTTCTAGACCTTTTCCCTTCTTAATGCCCCAGGCATTTGGAAAATTTTAGAAAGGATAAATATATCACATGTAATCGATCCTATATTCGAAGCATATGGGACTCGAGTCATGATGTCTCACATAAAGACTAAACCAGTCTTTTGCTATAACATTTCCATTTCTATTTGCCAAGTTCTCATAATTCAGATTATGAAAAGGGATGCCGTAATCATAATCGAATTTTAGAACGCAAATAATGGACCCATATATAGAATTTCCTTATGTTGAGTCATTCCAACATGAAATTCATATATATATATCCTTGACTAAATACGACTTAAAACCTCAATCTAAGCTTTTAGAATTGAAATGAAGTATAATTTTCTCTCCCTTAATTATAGCAAAACAACTTTTTCAACCCCTGCAGCCTCACGAATTGAAACTTTTGTTTTCTATAATTAACATTGCTAACTTGCAACCTTTATCATAATTATCATTCTCCCACTAACATGATGATTATTAGCATAACACTTATGCTCCCACTAGCTTTGACATGTAATCAGAAATCAGCTGGACTTCTAGAAATCAATACTTTATTGACTTTCTTACCAAAGTTCAGATTTCTGATACTAGATTGCTTTGATAAAACTTTATCAATATCATACACCTTATCTTAGATAGCTCACAGATGTGTCTAAACAATTTTAAGAACTATGAAAAGGGATGCCGTAATCATAGTCTCGATTGTTTAGACCTTTACCACTTCTCACAAGTCCATGTTAGTGTGCTGGTTAACCACACACGCTCCACTAACGACTTTGAGAATGCAAATATCACAATTGCTATCTAGATAAAATCTACTTAGTGAAAGTGTTTCCTCACCATCATTTTCATGAATCGGAGAGAAACCTTATGACACTTAGATTTAATGGTGTATGTGTTCTTATCCATGTGAACTGTCAAAACCATAGTCACAAGACAAGGATAATGACAAATTCAAACTCATATGGACTGAACTCAATCTTAATTTCTTGCCATGTGGCAGCTCAAGGGTCTGCCATTGCTTCCAAGTTGCTGTGCAACCAATTGAGAACTCTAAGAACTCATATGTAAAGCCAACTATAATTGGAATGGACACAGAAATAGTCAACACGATAGGTTATAAACCTCAAGTCGTGTGCTAGTGAAGAACTTTAGGTTTTACTCTTGATTAGTTCTTGAGACTTTCAAGACCTTTTAAGACTCCCACTGTCCTCTTGACATATAAGACTCTCTTGTCAAATAATCAAGAGATAGTGTGGATTCTAATCAAGACAAACACGTCACACAATTGGCCTTAGTTGGTCTTTGTTTTATCCAAAAACATCACAACTTACCAATTTCAAATGTACAAGAGTAGAAACCTTCTACTCTTACATTTGACAAGTGTTTTTAAACCTTCTTTAAGACATGTCACTCAAGTTACAATCTTGGAGTATGACTCTAAGAATTGTTTTGGAATGAAATATGACTCATCTTCTTGATTTAACCACTTCAACAATTCATAACTCCTCTTCTTAGCTACCAGAATGCACTTAGAGGATGAATTGTGATAAGGTCACTTAATCATTAAGACGATTATATAACATGATACTCAAGTACTCTACCATATTTTCAGATTTGAGAAACTTTTATCCTTCTGCCTAATTTGATTCTTCTCATTCGTTCCGCCATACACTGAAATTTTTTCCAATGCTTCAGAATTATACTTAAGCCTGTAAGTATAACCATATTTACTAAACTTTAGTAAATCATGACGAATAGTCTTATCGATCTTTTGTGGTGGACTTAATCAGTGCACAAGAATGTGTACTCGATCCCTTAGTCCGTTACTTGACTCACACATCCATGTGAACAAGTAGTTAGTCTTAATTTTTCCAATGCTTAAGAGTTCTCATTCATCATGCTCTACAAATTGCATGATTCCAAGTTTCGGTCCAATTGAAACTTGGGTGATGAGAATATTTCCTTATTTGGTAAATTTAGACACTACCACAAATGAAAGAATCAAATTCATATTTCCACTCTTGCTCTTAATGGAATCATATAAGCAACACAGTTTTTCACAAATGCCATTGTAAGGATATTTTAAAATAAATAAAATCAAAAGATTTACCTTTTATTTTAAAACTTTGCGGAAAAACTCATCCTTACAATCCATATGAAAACTTCTTGTTATCTATTCCTAAGCAAAATATCATAACTCCTAAGAAGTAGCTCAAGAATCCGATCTTCAAACTATGTGATAGAAATCCATCTACGCGATCAGATTCAGCATATTCTTTCTTTAAGTTTCTTCACTTTTTCTTTGATTCTTAAAACATCACCATGTGACCTAGTCACATCATGTATCAAGAATCTCATAATAGAACCTTAGCAGAGTTAGATAGTGGACTTTACCTGAAGTAGAGTCAAACTTATTGACTTTAATATCCTTAGGTAAATTTGGCAGCTTCGCAACCAATGCCCCTTTCTTTGGTAATAGACCCTTGATAATGGGACTATCTCAAACATAGCCGTTCTGTTTACCATTTGGTCAACCGAGTTGACTATGGCCGATCCCTTTCCATTGGGAAGAGAGAGCTTTACTGGATATCCAATGTCATCATTGTCAATGTCCATAAAGTTTTAGGAAGTTGATCTTAGCAAATAGATAAGATCATTAAGGGTCTTGTCATAGTCTGTTTCATAGGAGTCCCAAAGGAACTCACTATGTGACTTAGAAAATAGTTGAGTCACCAACTTTCTCAAGACTTTGACACCCAACTCTCCCGGCTTGTCAATATCTGACTACATCTCCAAGATGTGATCACATATAGACCTTTGCTTGAGTGACCTTAAACTTTTCAGGAACTTGTGGGTTAGGGAGAATAATTGAAGGAGGTGAAAGAAGTATGATTTCCATGGGACATCATCTTCATTTAGGAAAGCTTGTTTCAAGAGATTTGGGAATATCATCTTTTGGGAGATATTCAAGAGAGTTGATTTAAAGTCCTTAATATAACACCCAATATAAAATATTAAGGCTAGGACCCAACAACCTATTTATAACTGGAAGAGGGATGCCGTAACCCAAGTTATAAAATAGTTGAAGGTAGGTCAATGACGATTTACCAATTTCCACCATGAAATACGAAATATAATTAAGTTTTAATTGGATTTGAAACTCCTAGATCTTTTGAGATACATTGAACTTTCAATGGCATGTTTGAATCTCGATTGTGCCCTCTCAAGTTTGTGACTGGGATGCCGAGGATCACAAACAAGGTGTGAATAACCATGCAAATTGACTTGTTACCCTTAACTTTATCACCTAATCGATGTGCCGGTTAACCACACACGCTCCACCGATCTATAATAGAGTCAAGTTACCCTTTGCCACTCTTACTAGTCCTTATTAGTGTGCCGGTTAACCACACACGCTCCACTAATGACTTGGTAAGGTACAAAGTGTAATTTCATGGGTTAGCACCTTTTCACATTTTCCTAAGTAACTAAGATTGGGAATGTACAAGTGTTTAGTTACTTAGTATTTATCATTAATACTTTTAATGAAGGGAGAATTATAGTCCTTTCCTACCCGTTCGGCTAACGACCCTCCACCAGTCAAGGAAGCGGTGGGTGAGAGTGGACACCCATTAAACTGCCATTTTATAGGCAGTAACCTTATACCCCCCTTATAGACTGGCTTCGTGAATGAGGCCTACTAACGGTAAGATTGACTTTACCTTATACATATCTATATAATTAAAATTATAATAATAGTATAAGGGTTTGAATTTTAACTTTTAAAATTCTAAGGGCTAACTTGGAATTAAAGTATTCATAAGAGAAAACTTTTCAAATTCCAAAACTTGAGGGCAAGTTTTGAAACTATTCAAAACCAATTAATTCCATAACTTATGTGTTTAAATTAGTTTTAATTAAAACACTCTTCAAGTTCCATAACTTGAGGATAAGTTATGGAAGACTTTAAACTAATAAAAGAATGTAACTTTTCTTTATTTTGTAATTTATGGAATTAATTAAGGTTACACATTTTATTACTTAATGAAGTGACTCTTGAACCTCCATAACTTGAGGACAAGACTCTTCATTTTTGTAACCATTACCAACTTTTATGAGTTTTATGAAACTTAAATGTGACTTTTCATATAACTTGAGGACAAGTTACAAAAACACATTTTAGAATCAACTCTTAGATTAAAATGGATTGAAAACACATAATCAATTAACCTTTCTATTAATCTAAGCAACTCATAAGAACAAGAGAATTCAAATCAAACTTTTCCATGTAATTAGCCTAATCACTAAACTAATACAAAACATGAATCTATTGACAATTATCTTTGAAATTGGATTAGTATGAACATTACCACATCAAAAACAAGTTTATAAGTTCAAAAACATCTTAGGGTAATGTTTCTAGTCCATTTCTAGCCAAAAAACTCGAAAATATGCTGTCTGGGGCTCCTACTCGTCGAGTGTATCAACCTAATCGCCGAGTAGGATGATTTTCTTCATGGACTCGGCGAGTTCATCAGTGGACTCGGCGAGTCTAGTGCCCAGAATGCCCGGAATTCGACTTTTTCAGCATTTTTCAGCAATTTGCATCAAGTATAATTGAAAACAAGCCTAGGCTCTGATACCACTGTTGGGTTTTGAGCATTCTAACACTCCTAAGTGTACATGCAACCCTAAATACCTTGGATCTATGTTTTCTCTATTATACATGCAAATATGATTATCCAAGGTATTATCCTAACTAGCATACCAAAACATTGATACTAGGATAATAAAATAGATAGAATACATACCTTGTTGTTGTTGCTTGACTCCATGAAGCTTGAGAGCCTAGTGCCCCAAGTGTGACACCTCAAATGGTTCACACAACATGATGAAGTCTTGGAATAACCATGAGAAGAAGACATACATGTTCAAATCGGCTAGCCCTCAAAATATGTATCACTAGTGCCCATTTCTTGAACTAAAGTGGTTCTTATATAGTGTGGCTATTAGGGTTACACCATGTAACTCATGACTTTACCCATTCCTTATGCTCCATGGGTTTTAACCTCCATGGAGTATCCATGGATCACCACATGGGTTAAACCCATCATAAAGGAATCTTGGATCATAAGCCCACATATATAAGAATGAATGATTTACACAATCAATCCCCATATATTTAATTAGTCTCTTTTTGATCACTAAATTAACTCCAAATTAATTCTTGATCAATACTAATTAAATAACATGATTTCATATTAATATATTATAACTTATAATATATTAATATGTCACAAAATGTCTTTTCCTCATAAACGGTCTATCCAAATGTTCTGATGCCATGCAACCCAAATGGACCATGCCGAGTCGGGTCAAGTACATACCAATTATAGTTATGAACTTAGACACTAATCCAACAGTAAGCTACGGGGGCCGATTCTAGCGAGGATCTCGAAAGGCCCTATGTATCTTGGATTTAGCTTTCCATGCTTTCCGAAGCGTATCAAGCCCTTACAGGGTGAGACTTTCAAAAGGACTCGGTCTCCCACCTGGAATTCTAAAGGTTTCCTTCGTTTGTCTGCGTAGCTTTTCTGTCGGTCTCTAGAGGCTTTCAATCGTTCACGAATCTGAGCAATCTTCTCTGTCGTTTCCCGAATGATTTCCGGACCCGTGAGAGTGCTGTCAGGAACTCGTCCTTTAGCTAACCGAGTGTCACCCACTTCAGCCCAGCACAAAGGGGATCTGCACATCCGGCCATAGAGGGCTTCAAATGGAACAACCTTTATGCTCGTGTGATAATTGTTGTTGTAAGAGAATTCGACGAGAGGTAAGTGGGTATCCCATGCCTTCCCAAAGTCGATCACACAAGCTCGCAACATATCTTCCAAGGTTTGGATAATTTTCTCACTTTGTCCGTCGGTCTGAGGATGGTAGGTTGTACTCATGTCCAGCCTCGTTCCTAAGAAGCTTTGTAGTGACTTCCAGAATCTAGAAGTGCACCTACTATCTCTGTCGGAGATGATGGATATAGGAACACCATGCAGTCGCACTATCTCCCGAATATATGTTCTCGTGAGTTTCTCCATCTTGTCAGTTTCCTTGATGGACAGGAAGTGTGCGGACTTGGTCAGTCTGTCGACGATGAACCAAATGGTATCAAGTCCACCCGTTGTCTTGGGTAGCTTGGTTATGAAGTCCATAGTGATCCGCTCCCACTTCCACTCAGGTATCTCCGGTTGCTGAAGTAGACTTGATGGTTTCTGGTATTCGACCTTAACCTTTGCACAAGTAAGGCATTTACTCACGAAGGTAGCAATCTCTGCTTTCATGTTAGGCCACCAATATGACTTTTTGAGATCCAGATACATCTTATCTGAACCTAGGTGGATGGAATATCGAGTGTTGTGCGCCTCCTTCATGACCAAGTCTCTGAAGCCACCGTGTCGCGATGTCCAGATCCGGTCCATGAGATATAAGGTTCCGTCACCCTTGACTTCGAAGTTCTTATCCATTCCTCGTAGGGATTCTCCCGCCACATTTTCAGGTTTTAAGGCTTCAAGCTGAGCCTCCTTTATCTGTGCGGGTAGCTGCGAATGGATAGTCATTGTTAATGACTTGACTCTTCGGCCAGAATATTCTTTCCGACTTAGGGCGTCTGCTACCACGTTGGCTTTACCCGGATAATAACGAATTTCGCATTCGTAGTCATTGAGTAGCTCGACCCACCGTCGTTGTCTCATATTGAGCTCCTTCTGATTGAATATGTGTTGTAGGCTTTTGTGGTCTGTAAAGATAGTGCTCTTCGTACCATACAGGTAGTGTGTCCAGATCTTTAGGACGAACACAACCGCTCCTAATTCGAGATCGTGTGTGGTGTAGTTGACCTCGTGTGTCTTCAGCTATCTTGAGGCGTAGGCGATTACCTTACGTCGTTGCATCAGAACACAGCCGGGCCCTTGGTTTGACGCATCGCAATAGACCACAAAGTCTTCTGTTCCTTCGGGGAGGGACAGTATCGGTGCGGTGCACAAGGCTCGCTTTAGCGTTTGGAATGCCTTCTCTTGCTTCTCTTCCCAGTCAAAGGCCACGCCTTTCTGGGTTAATGTCGTAAGAGGTTTCGCGATTCGAGAGAAGTTTTGAATGAACCTGCAGTAGTAGCCAGTGAGGCCTAGAAATTGACGAATTTCTGTAGGCATCTTTGGTGCTGACCAGTTCTTAATGGATTTAATTTTGGAGGGGTCCACGTGGATTCCCTCTTCGCTAACCATGTGCCCTAAGATTTCGACTCTTCGGATCCAAAATTCGCATTTAGAGAACTTCGCATAAAGCTTCTCCGATCGTAAGGTTCCTAGGACTTGTCGTAAATGATCGCTATGTTCCTCCTTACTTCGAGAGTAGATAAGTATGTCATCGATGAAAACGATGACGAACTGATCCAAGTAAGGACGACATACCCTATTCATTAAGTCCATGAATACTGCGGGCGCATTGGTCAATCCGAAAGGCATCACTACGAACTCGTAGTGTCCGTAACAAGTTCGGAAGGCTGTCTTCAGAACATCCTCCTCAAGCACTCGTAACTGGTGATACCCGGACCTCAGATCAATCTTGGAAAAGTAGCTCGCCCCTTGCAGCTGGTCAAATAAATCGTCGATGCGAGGAAGAGGGTAACGATTCTTTACTGTAAGCTTGTTGAGTTCCCTGTAATCGATGCACGTACGGAACGATCCGTCCTTCTTCTAGACGAACAAGACCGGAGCTCCCCAGGGTGAGAAGCTTGGTCTTATAAAGCCTTTGTTGAGCAGTTCGTTAAGTTGGTCAGACAGTTCTTGCATCTCGGCAGGTGCTAGACGGTAGGGCGATTTGGCTACGGGGGTAGCTCCTGGGATTAAGTCGATTCGGAACTCGATTTGACGTTGCGGGGGTAAACCCGGGAGTTCTTTCAGAAAGACGTCGGGGAAGTCGCGTACTACGGGGAGGTCTTTTAGGTCTTTTGTTTTCTGGATCGTATCTACAACATGCACCAGGAATGCACGATATTCCTTACGCAAGTACTTCTGGGCTTGAATACTCGAGATGATACGAAGACTCGTACTGGGTTTGTCTCCGTAGATGAACAAGGTTTCGTTATTCAGTAGATTCAGGCGAACTGCTTTTTCGAAGCACAGAATGTCGGCACGATAAAGACTCAGCCAGTCCATGCCTATGATGACGTCGAAACTCTGGATAGCTACTAGTATGAGGTCGATTGGGAACGAATGATTATCTAGCGTGAGGGAACAAGCTAAGTAAATCTCGTGAGAACTCTCCGTCTTGCCGTTAGCCATTTCTACGACGAAGGTTTCTTTTAGTGTTTGCGGTGTTTGATTAAGTAAGTGTTTAAATTTTTGGTTTACGAAGCTTCTTTCTGCCCCACTATCGAATAGGATACAAGCATGAGAGTTATCGAGAAGGAACGTACCCGTGACTACCGTGGGGTCTGCTACGACTTCATTATGGCCCATAGCAAGTAGTCTTCCAGTTCCTCCCGCGTTTCCAGCTTTTGGACAGTTTCTTTTGAAATTTCCTGTCTCGCCGCACCCGTAGCAGGCCTGGCTTACTCCTGCACTAGGGACCTGGGTGATAGGTTTGGGAGGTGCTCTGCAAAACCGGACGGTATGGCCCTTCCGGTCGCAATTGGTGCAGTGTATTTCCCGGCAAGGGCTGTTGTGATGGAAAGAGCACTTAGTGCACTTTGGTAGGTTCCCTGCATATGTTTTGGCTGGTACAGGGGCAGCAGGAGTAGTGGCAGCATGGACAGCCACCGTCTGTTGGTTCTTGGAGAGGATTGATGTGATTTTCCCTTCCTTCGATCCCCACGCTTCCTTTTGTTGTCGGTTGCGTGGGTTGGTGTTGAGGTAGTGGTTGTAGTTGTTGATGGGGTAGAAGGAACCTTGTGATCGATGAGCCTTTGGGCCAATTCCTTGGCACTTTCAAAGGTCGCAGGGTGTGAGGCTAGAACGTTCCCTCGATATGGGGGTACCAAACCCCAGATGTATCTTTCAATTTTTCTTGCTTTCGGTGGGAACCATATTAGGACATAGAGCCACCAGGTCGCAGAACCTGGCTGTATAAGCCGCTATGTCGGAACCCTGCATTTTGAGGTTCCAGAGTTCCTCCTCGAGTTTCTGGATTTCGCCCCTCGGGCAGTACTCCCTTGTCAGAAGGTCCTTCAGTGTGTCCCAGCCCATGGCACTGGCTGTCACCAGTGAGAGTGATTTGACTTGGCCATTCCACCACGTCAGGGCCCTTTGAGTGAAGGTGCAAGCAGCGAACTTTATCTTGCTTCCTTCAGGGCATGAGCACATCTCGAAGATTACTTCTGTTCTCTCGATCCATTGGGACAGCGCAAGGATCCCTCCAGTTCCGTTGAAGTATGTAGGTTTGCAGCTGATGAAATCTTTATAAGTACACTCCCGTGCACGTGGATGGATTTCACCATGGCCAGAGTTGGTACCAGTCCCCGTTCCACTACCGCCCCCAGAGTTTACTTGGGCCATGGCGGCGGTCACAGCTGCCTGGAACATAATTGCATCAAACTGCTACGGAGGAGGTGGTGGTGGTGGAGTTTGTATTGCAGGTCTGCCCCTGGTCGGACGAGGACGAGGCGACATCTTTTACTGAAAATTGATAGAGATGATGATAATAGTAAGAACCAATTGTGAGTATGATTAGAGTGGGTTCCATAGACTAAATCGCCATAGTCCAAATATCAGATAAAGTCATCACAATAGAGTAGGGGAAATGCAAAAGCACAGACTTTCCCATAGATTAGACAACTGCCAATATTACTGGTATTAATGATGTAAAATGAATTTAGGAAAAGTGACCTAACAGTAGGTCTTACATCAAACCATAAAGGAAAATGTTGGCAGTTTAGTAGTCTAGTTAGAGTACTTTCAAAGTTAGGAATGTTTACAGACAAGTGCTCCACTTAGCATAGAAAAGAAAAGGCTATTCCTTAATCAAAAGAGAAGGATGAGTTGACATCTTCTACTGGCGACGGGTATCCCTTGGGCGAACCCTCAGGTCTGCCAGTTGACGTACAACTTCCTGAAGATGTCGTTCATGCGCTCTCTGACGCACTCGGAGTTCTATGACTTCGGCTCGGGATGCAGCTAGTTGTTGTTGCAGAGCCTCATTGGTCCTCCTAGTTCTATCCATAGCCTCTTCGAGTTGGCGAATACGGACAGTGTTAAGGCCAGAGTTGGCGTCAATTTCCACTACCCGGTCGATGGCTGCATGACCTTGCTCGACGTTCCTAGCAATCCTACGAACCATGATGGGCAGGACCCTGGTAGCTGAACCTCCCTCGCTTACATTGTAAAAGCTTCGGTCTCCGTTGAAAGGTAAAGGCTGACCCTGCTCATTGCTCCATCGATTCAAGGTCGTTGCCCACAAGGGAGTGGGACCTTGAAATGCCGGACGGGGGTTGAGGTTTGGGACTTGACCTGCTTGGGGTAGGTTGTTGAGCTCTGGTTCGGAGTCAGAGCTATCTGAAAAGCCTTCTGCACGGTGATCATCCAAAGGGATTGGGTGATCATTTTCTGGCTCATCGTCAAGCCATCCAGCCATGCCTTGGTTGGGATAGTACGGGTTGTCGGGGAGATGGAAGCCAGCCATGCTATCTACGCGAGAATAGGGGAAAAGGATAGTTAATAGACGTACTAATGAAGGTCCTTTTTAGTTGACACATATGTAATCTATAGTAATGCAGAATACTCCTATAGTATTTTGTTCTAATGTTCTCGTTGTGGTAGTATTGGTAAGTTTTAAGACTTGTTGCAGCATTACAATCATTCTTAGGCACATGCTAGTCACTCCTTAGAAAATATAGTTGATCAGGCTATATCCTCTTAGGTTTGACTATATGTCTCTAAGCCTAATTGTGATGTCCAACAATCATAATACTTTTGTTCTGTTCTAGTATTATACTGACCCTAGTATGAATAAATGTATATATATATACTTACTTAAATATATTATTATTTAAAAGTATATATTCTTGGTCAGAGTGTTTTAATCCCGATGTGTTTATAGTTCGTATATCTTTTATGGGTTGATATACTGGATTCACTATAAACAGTGCTCTGATACGTTTCTGTCACACCCCAAAACTAAGAACGGCGAAAACGTTCTGGGGTGGAGGACGTCATGTACAGTATCATAACAATGCATAATAGTAAAAACAAGCAACAACATCCATTGCATTAATATAATAATTGTATTACAAGCGTGTTCTGTATAGTTTGTAAGACACCAAAAGTATAATCAAAATAAAAGATGAGTCTTGAATGTGCTCAATCTTCTCAAAAGCTTCATCTGTACCTGTCTACTGATGACCTGAGAATACAAGTTATTTTGAAAGCGAGTATCAGCATAAAGCTGGTGAGTTCATAAGTATTTAGTGTCATTGCTTGTATAAAAATGTTAGTAATAATGTAGTGTAGTAATTGATTTCAAATGTTTTGGAAATAGCATACTCCCTAGAAAACCCTATGTTTCCTAGTAAAAAGTAGTCTTCTACCAAGACCCGATTGGTTGTGTGTTTGTTCTTTCGTAAATGTAAGGGTTTTTCCCCAGTGAAAACTATTAGTATAAAAATATAGTTTACTGAAACGAGTATGTAACAAAGTCATAAAGTAATGAAAATACAGGCTCCAGATGGTACTGAATGAACAATACGCCTCGAAAAGCCTAAAGTAGAAATATGCAGACTCCAGGCGGTACGCCTCGAAAAGACCTAAGTAGAATATGTAGACTCCAGGCGATACGCCTCGAAAAGTCCCAAGTAGAAATATGTAGACTCCAGGCGATACGTCTCGAAAAGTCCAATGTAGAAATATGTAGACTCCATGTGATACGCCTCGAAAAGTCCAATGTAGAAATATGTAGACTCCAGGCGATACGCCTCGAAAAGTCCAATGTAGAAGTATGTAGACTCCAGGCGATACGCCTCAAAAAGTCCATTTTTGCCTTAAATCCTTATTTAGTTAATTTAAGGTTTGAATGTGAACTCGTATGTAACCATGCTGATCGACGGCGGAATAACTGATGACCCTCCAGGTCACACGTAGTATGGTGACATTTTGTCACCCCTGGGCCTTAACGGCTCGGACTTTAGCTAGCAGTCAGGATGTGGGAGTGTCTGTCCTGTATAGATCTATACACATAATGCCCGCTCTCCCTCCAGTAGACTCTGGTTACACGGTGATAGCACAATGAAATGTCGTATCGAGAAGTAGTATGTCACATTCTGTTTTAGTATTTAATGTTTATATAGTGTATAGTATGTTCTCTTGTATAGTGTATAGTATGTTCTCTTGTGTAGTGTATAGGATGTTCTCTCGTATAGTGTATAGTATGTCCTCTTACTCAATATAGTACTTAAGTGGTGACTCATAAAAGTATTGACTCCTGTATGGGTCGTTGTAATAATAGTAGTGAGTAGTAGTCCCTTAACTATACCTATAATAGTTAAATAGTGAGGTTGTTTGGATGACTTTGTTACACAAAGGTACTGAACTGAAGTGAAAAGCTTTTATATCCAACACATATATTCATGATATATAACTAAGAATTAAACGACATTCGGACAAATAACAGAGTACCCTAGGTCCACAACCAGACAAGGAACATGAAATAAGGTGAGCTATCAGTCCTAAGTCCTTCAAGTCTTACTTATACAAATATACTGGTGTAGATATGGATGTGAAAATATTGCAAGTATAAAAGAGTTTGGAAACTGTTTTAGCATCATAAGAGTTTAATAGAAGGTTGGAAAGCTTGAAAATCCACAAGTTTAATAGCAATTTGAAAGTAGTAGCAAATCTTCCTGTTTGTTCTAGTTATTAATCACATGTGATTAAAGCAATAACTAGAAGTGTTCAACTTGTATCCCCCCCATTAAAGCATTTGAAATCATTTAAAAGGTTAATTCAGGGGTATGAACTCACCTGCAGTGAGTAACTCGAATGGAAGATCGATATAGGATTGTTGGGTGTCAAATGGAGTCTCGAGCACAACGAATCCTACTTAACATATAATTACGTATATGCGAATACATTAGTATATATAACCTCTAATGGCGATAGGGACATGTCTTAATGACATAAAAATACTCAGAGTTAGGTGTTACCGACTCATAAGGTTGCACATAAGGAGTGTATGGCCATATATTGGAGTGTAAGGCCACAAAAGCGTGGATTTTGTGTGTGTGCGGCCAGAGTGTGCGGCCAAACCTGTGTGCGGCCACACACTCACTATGGAGTGTGTCAAAACGTGGTTCCAAGCCTTTGGGATGTTCTAGTGAAGGTGTTTTGACCATTGCTTAGCCAGATTGGGAGTTTGTGGCCACCTTGGACCCTTAAAAGGGTGTGTGCGGTTGCACATGGCGTGTGCGGCCAGGTGTGTGCGGCTAGGCCTGTGTGCGGCCGTACACTCCCATACAAATGTGTCCAAATCGATTTTCCAAGGCTTTGTGATAGTCCTAAGAAGGTGTTTTGGTCGATGCTAAGCTTGGATGGGTGTTTAAGCCCATTTTAGGACCAAAAGATGTGTGTGCGGTCACACATGATGTGTGTGCGGCCGTACACACATGAAGATCATCTAGAATGATGATTTCATGAATCAAACTCAAGGAAAAGGCTTTCAAATGTGTTGTAGTAATGATCTAAGGATGTTTACTTACTTGTTTTGATGTTTGGAATGGAAAACTTGAAGAATTCGTGAGAGAAAATGCTCTAGCTTTGAAGGAATGTGAAAAAGGGTGTATGGTTGACTTAGGGTCCTTTATATAGGCTGGAGTATGAGGCTAGGAGGGTGTGCGGTTGGCTGTGTGCGGCTGGCTGGCCGCACATTCGGGTGTGTGGCCGCACACACCTTGTTGGGTGTGTTTGGCTCGTTTTAGTGATGCTACACACATTCTCACCCTTCCTAAGACTCATATCGAGGTTATACTAAGCCTCAAGCACTCATATAGACCCAAAACTTCATTACAAAATAGCGAAACGAGGCTAACTTTAATAAAAATGAAGAATGTATAAGTTAGAAATTTCGGGTTGTCACACAAAGTTTGAGCCATAATTGTAAATAAACCAAATCTAGAGGTGAAATTATCATTTATTTGCAAATTGGACCAAAAATGTAAAGTTTTCCAAAAATGGGGCCGAAAGTGTAAAATTTTACAAATACGGGGCTGCAAATGAATTTTTCTGCAAAACAGGGTTCTAAATGTAAAAATATAACATTTTGGGTTAAAACCGTAATTTTATAGATATTTGGGATAAAATTGCAAACTTTTATAAATTATGGACTAAAGTGTCATTTTTACAAATCTTTGGGCCTAATTTAAAACACTTTAGGATTGTTGGCCAAAAGCGTCGTTTTTACAAAAAGAGGATTTCTATCACCAATCTATCGAACTTAAAGTCAGAGCAAACAACGGAATGAAACAAAACGAACGAAATATGTCGATAACCAATTATTAGGCTCAATAATCATGATACTTGGCCGTTGGGCCCTAAGGGCCTAACTAAGTGTATATTGAGCCCAATGTGTTCCATGACATGTTTATTGGGTCTCACGACCCACTTGCATGTTAATTTGGGCCTTATTTATGGACTACATGTTTATTGGGCCTTTGTGGCCCATTTTCATGCCTATTGGGCCTAAATTATCCTTTTATTTTGTTATTGGACCTTGTGGCCCATTTACATGTTAATCGGGCTTGGAATGAAGATTCACAAACTTGTAAATCGTAAATATACTTCTACATAGTTTATGAATTTGTATACTTACCTTTGGAATGGAAAAACCTATAATTTACGCATAAAACATTAAACATGGGAAAATCTTATTAAACGGGAAAGGTTGAGAATCTAGTGAGACTTGTCGGTTGGCACCATTGAGTGTACAATCGTAGCCTGTAGTTATAATCAGAGTTTCCTGGATGGAAAGCGGGAGTTTGTGTATAGATCTATACATGGTGACCCCCCATGCCTTAGTTGCTCGCTACAGCTAGACTAGGCCAGTCTAGGGCGACAACATCCTTATCAAGACCGGCTTTTGGAAAATACCAAGACGGGCGACCTAGTCAATATCATGCATGGTTTTAACGGCTCATATAGAGATTCGATACCAAAAGATAACCTTTTGAAGATAAATTCTTTAATTATGTCAATACAAAACGACTTATCTAACGATACAAAAATCTAAACGATGTATTAAAACAGAAAATATTAGATTTTATGGGGAGATTATTCATATACAGTTATCATTTATTAAAAATCCAATGAACCTAAACTACACTCAGACAAGTTTTTAACTATTAAATTCACACATGCATTTATACTTGATTTTCACATCATTTTTAGACATTTTACAGAAAATATCGGATTTTCTGGGTTTTATGAAAGATACAAAGACTGTTACTCAAACATACTTATGCACCCACCAACATTATATATGTTGACGTTTTAATAATAACTTGTATTCTCAGGTAATCATTAAGCTGGAAGAATTGCAAGTGTGTTTGGTTTTGTTTATGTAATATCACTTGTCGCATTTTAACACTTTAAACTTATGTAATCTAATAATGTACTTGATGTAAACAATGTTGGTTGTATTACGTAATGTTGGTGATGAATGTGTTATGTTTCATGTATATTCATTGTGATGATTATTCAATTGTTAGTCACACGAGCCCTCGGACGTTTCCGCCGTCTGGTTCGGGGGTGTGACAGGTTGGTATCAGTGCAATGTTTATAGTGAACTAGCATACCTAACTATACATGATATGCAACTATAACCACGATGGGACTAAATAACTCTGAACAAAACAAAAATTTCACACTTATGTGCGCATATTAGGATAATAACCTAACAATATGTAATAAAAGCTTCTGGAAGAATTTGAACACTATGATTAAACCTGGGTAGTTATGTAGTCATATTAAAGATAAATATAGCCTGATCAACTATATTTATTCAAAATGTGACCAACATGTGTTCGGGAGTAACCATAGCAGGAAATGAATCTAAAAGCCTACCCCACTCTCCAATAACTCTAGGGATCCAAAAACAAATAATTAAAAATACTATGAGAGTAATTAAAATATGACTTATATATGCACTCTTGTGTAGTCCGTATGGCTGGTTTCCACCACCCTGGAGATCCCTACTTTCCCAATCAGGTAAATAAAGGATGGCTAGAGGAATCCGAAGAGGAACCTGAAGAGGAACCTGAAGAGGACCCTGAGGAAGAGGAAGAAGAAATTGAAAAGGAACCTGCGAAACCCATGGCAGATGACGGTGAAGAAAAGTCTGGTGACGACATCGATGATGATTCAGACGCAGAGTCCGAAGTCATCAACCCACCATACCCAGTGAGGGTTCCGACTCACCGAATGGGTCCGAGTGGCCATACACCTCCCTAGGGTATCGACATTTGGAGGTGGAGCAGGCAACAGGGACAACGACCCCCGTTTAGCATGGCACGTTTGTTCTATGACTTGAGGGAGGGAGGACCGGCTGATCAAGCACTTCCAGTCGTGGTGAGACGATTACGGGATACTGGCGATCTGACTCAGAGCACCGCCGATCAGATGCACCAGATGCGGACTAGGGTTGAGCGGGCGGAGCAGGAAATGCGAGAGGTTATCCGAGAGTTCCACATGAGGCAGGTGAGGTGGGAGACTCGACTCCAAGACACGGAGCGACAGGTGGCTCTCCTTCAGGTAGCATCCACTTGTTGGATTAGTGTCTAAGTCCATAACTATAATTGGTATGTACTTGACCCGACTCGGCATGGTCCATTTGGGTTGCATGGTATCAGAACATTTGGATAGACCGTTTGTGAGAAGAGGACATTTGTGACATATTAATATATTATAAGTTCTAATATATTAATATGAAATCATGTTATTTAATTAGTATTGATCAAGAATTAATTTGGACATAATTTAGTGATCAAAAGAGACTAATTAAATATATGGGGATTGATTGTGTAAATCATTCATTCTTATATATGTGGGCTTATGATCCATGATTCCTTATGTTGGGTTTAACCCATGTGGTGACCCATGGATACTCCATGGAGATTAAAACCCATGGAGCATAAGGAATGGGAAAACTCATGGGTTACATGCTGTAACCCTAATGTGCACACTATATAAGGACCCCTTTAGCTCCAGAAATTGGCACTAGTGATACATATATGAGGGCTAGCCGATTTGAGCATGAGTGTCTTCTTCTCATGTTTATTCCAAGTGTTGATGATGTTGTGTGAACCATTTGAGGTGTCACACTTGGGGCACTAGGCTCTCGAGCTTCATGGAGTCAAGCTACATCAACAAGGTATGTATTCTATCTATTTTATTACCCAAGTATCAAAGTTGCATGCTAGTTAGGGTAATACCTTGGAATATTCATATTTGCATGTATAATAAAGAAAACATAGATCCAAGGTATTTAGGGTTGCATGTACACCATAGGAGTGTTAGAATGCTCATAACCCAACAGTGGTATCAGAGCCTAGGCTTGTTTTCTTGTTATACTTGCAAAATTGGCTGAAAATCGAAGGGACTCGACGAGTCCAAGGAAAAACTCATCCAACTCACCAAGTTGGTTCATGCACTCGACGAGTTGGACCCCCAGACAACATATCTTCGACTGTTTTGGCTGGAATTGGACTAGGAACATTACCCTAAGCTGTTTTTCAACTTATAAACCTGTTTTTGATGTGCTAATGTTCATGCTAATCCAATTTCAAAGATAATTGTCAATAGATTCATGTTTTGTATTAGTTTAATGGTTAGGCTAATTACATGAAAAAAGTTTGATTGAATTATCTTGTTCTTATGAGTTGCTTAGATTAATAAAAAGGTTATGTGAAATTATTGTTTTCAATCCAAATTAATCTAAGAGTTGGTTCTAAAATGTGTTTTTGTAACTTGTCCTCAAGTTATATGAAAAGTCACATTTAAGATTCATAAAACTCATAAATATTTCCATAAGTTATGAATAAAGAAAAGTCGTATTCTTTTAATAGTTTAAAGTCTTCCATAACTTGTCCTCAAGTTATGCAACTTGAAGAGGTTTTAGAATTAAAACTACTTTAAACACATAAGTTATGGAATTGAATAGTTTTGAATAGTTTCAAAACTTTCCCTCAAGTTTTGGAATTTGAAAAGTTTTCCTATATGAATACTTTAATTCCAAGTTAAGCCCTTAGAATTTTAAAAGTTGAAATTCAACCCTTATACTTCATAATATTATAAGTTAATATATATATATATATATATATATATATATATATATATATGTATAAGAGCAAGTCGTCTTACCATTAGTAGGCCTCATTCACGAAGCCGGTCTATAAGGAGGGTATAAGGTTACTACCTATAAAATGACAGTTTAATGGGTGTCCACTCTCACCCACCGCTTCCTTGACTGGTGGAGGGTCGTTAGCCGAACGGGTAGGACAAGGACTATAATTCTCCCATCATTAAAAGTATTAATGATAAATACTAAGTAACTAAACTCTTATTAATACCCAATCTTAGTTACTTAGGAAAATGTGAATTTGGTGCTAACCCATGAAATTACACTTTGCAATTTGCTTAAGTCGGTTATTGGAGCGTGTGTAGTTAACCGACACACTAGCTTGATTTAACAAGGTAGGCAAACGGTAGCTTAATGTTTATCATAGTATCGGTGGAGCGCGTGTGGTTAACCGGAACATCGATTGAGGGGTAAATATTAAGGGTACCAAGTATATTTGCATGGTTATTCACACCTTGTTTTGTGATCCTCGGCATCCCAGTCACAAAATTTGAGAGGGCACAATCGAGATTGAAACATGCCACTGAACAGTTCAATGAATCTCAAAAGATCTAGGAGTTTCAAATCCAAGTAAAACCTAATTAAATTATTTCATTTTCATGGTGGAAATTGGTGAATCGTCATTCGCCTACCTTCAAATATTTTATAGCTTGGATTACGGCATCCCTCTTCCGAGTTATAAAAGTATTGTGTTGGGTCCTTGCCTTAATATTTCATATTGAGTGTTATATTAAGGACTTTAGATCAACTATCTTGAATATCTCCCAGAAGATGTCTAGTTCAGACATCTATGATCTTTCCAAATCTCTTGGAACTTCACTTCCTCCACATCCTCCAATTATTCTCCCTAACCCACAAGTTCAAGGTCACGCAAGCCCTATTGGCAAGCAAGGTCTACGTGTGATCGCATCTTGGAGATGAAGTCACATATTGACAAGCCGGGAGAGTTGGGTGTCAAAGTCTTAAGAAAGTTGGATGTTCAATCACTTTCTAAGTCACATAGTGAGTTACCTCTGGGACTACTATGAAATAGACTATGACATGAACCTTAATGATCTTATCTATTTGCTTTGTGCTGCTGAATCAGCAATGATTTGGAGCACTGGTAGAGCAAACTTGATTAGAAGATCAACTTCCCAAACTTCCATGGACTTTGAAAATGGTAACATTGGATATCCAAAAAAGCTTTCTCTTCCCAATGGAAAAGGGATTGGACATAGTCAACTCGGTTAACCAAATGGTAAAGAGAAAGGCAAGTCTGGGATAGTCCAGAGCACCATTCCCAAAGAGTCCATATGTTTGTATTGCCAAAGGAAGGGGCATTGATTGCAAAGCTGTCTATTTACCTGAAAGATCATAAGGTTGATCAAATCAAGAAGTTTGACTCTACTTTAGGTAAAGTCCTCTATCTAACTTTGTTAAGTTTCTATTCTGAGATTCTTATTACATGATGTGACTGGGTCACATGTTGATGTTTTAAGAATCAAAGAAAAGTGAAGAAACTTAAAGGAAGCATATACTGATTCTGATCGCGAAGGTGGATTTCGATCGCATGGTTCGGTGATCAGAATTTTGAGCTGTTCTTAGGAGTTATGATATACTGCTTAAGAATAGATAACAACAAGTTTTTCATATACTTTTGCATTGCAAGGATAAGTTTTTCCGCAAAGTTTTAAAATAAAATAAATTTTTTGATTTTATTTATTCTAAGTATCCTTACAATGGCATTTGTTGAAAAGTGTTGCTTATATGATTCCATTGATAACAATATTAGTAAATGGATTTGTTTCTTTCATTTGTGGTAATGTCTAATTTACCAAATAAGGAAAGATTCTCATCACCCAAGTTTCAATTGGACCGAAACTTGGAATCATGCAAGTTGTATAGTATGATGAGTGAGAATTTTCATCTTTGGAAAAATTAAGACTAATTCTTTGTTCACATGTATATGTGAGTCAAATGAAGGACTAAGGGATCTAGTACACATTCTTGTGCACTGGTCAAGTCCACCACAAAAGATCGATAAGACAATTCGTCATGATTTACTAAAGATTAGTAAATATGGTTATACTTACAGGCTTAAGTATAATTCTGAAGCAATGGAAAGGTTTTGATGTATGGCAGAACAAATGAGAAGAATCAAATTGGGCAGAAAGATAAAAGTTTCTCAAATCTAAAAAGATGGGAGAGTACTTTAGTATCATGTTTCGTGATCATCTTAATGATTAAGAAGCCATATCACAATTGGTCCTCTAAAGACATCTTAGTGCATTCCTATGGCTAGGAAGAGGAGTCATGAATTGTTGAAATGGTTAAATCAATAAGATGAGTCATACTTCGGTTCAAAACAAGTCTTAAAGTCATACTCCAAGATTGTAATTTGAGTGACACATCTTAAAGAAGGTTCATAACACTTGTCAAATGTCAGAGTAAAATGTTTTCTACTCTTGTACATTTGAAATTGGTAAGTTGTGATGTTTTGGATAAAACAAAGACCAACTAAGGCCAATTGTGTGGGGTGTTTGTCTTGATTAAGAATCCGCACTATCTCTTGAATATTTGGCAAGTGAGTCTTATATGTCAAGAGGACAGTGGGAGTCTTAAAGATCCTGAAAGAATTTCAAGATCTAATCAAGAATAAAACCTGTAGTTTGACACTAGCACACGACGAGAGGTTTATAACCTATCGTGTTGACATATTTCTATTTCTGTGCCCATTCCAGTTAAAGTTGGCATTGCATATGAGTTCTTAGAGTTCTCAATTGGTTGCATACCAACTTGGAAGCAATGGCAGGCCCTTGAGCTGCCAGGTGGCAAAAAATTAAGATTGAGTTCAGTCCATATGAGTTTGGATTTGTCATTATCCTTGTCTTGTGATTATGGTTTTGACAATTCACATGGATAGGAACACATACACCATAAAAATCTAAGTGTCATAAGGTTTCTCTCCGATTCATGAAAATGATGGTGAGGAAACGCTTTCACTAAGTAGATTTTAGGTAGATAGCAATTGTGATATTTGCATTCTCAAAGTCGTTAGTGGAGCATGTGTGGTTAATCGGCACACTAACATGGACTTGTGAGGAATGGCAAAGGTCTAAACAATTGAGACTATGATTACGACATCCCTTTTCATAGTCCTGAAATTGTTTAGACACACATGTGTGCTATCTAAGGAGAGGTGTATGATTTTGATAAAGTTTTTATCAAAGCATCTCGTATCAGAAGTCTGAACTTTGGTAAAAAAAGTCAATAAAGTATTGATTTCTAGAAGTCCAACTGATTTCTGAGTACATGTCAAAGCTAGTGGGAGCATAAGTTTTATGCTAATAATCATCATGTTAGTGGGAGCATGATAATTACGATAAATGTTGCAAGTCAGTAATGTTAATTATAGAAAACAAAAGTTTCAATTGGGAAAAAGTTGTTTTGCTATAATTAAGGGAGAGGAAATTATACTTCATTTCAATTCTAAAAGCTTAGATTGAGGTTTTAATCATCTTTAGTCAAGGATATATATATATATATATATATATATATATATATATATATATATATATATATATATATATATATATATATATATATGAATTTTATGTTGGAATGGCTCAACATGAGGAAATTCTATATATGGGTCTATTATTTGCATTCTAAAATTCGATTAGAATTGGATATGACTAAAATGATTAAGCAATTATCGAGGACAATCTAAGGTTTACCAAAGATTGGTTGCTCAAGGACAATTGGAAGTATGGTGTTAATTTTGGAAGGACCATATTGACATATTATGAAAAGAGGCAACTCTTGTTCAGAAGTGATAGTCAAAATGGGAATATGGAGTTGTTCCCATAGGTGGAAGTTATTCATCAAATCTGTGTAAGATTAGGAAACTTAATGCATGAGGGATGTTCAAAGCAATGTACTTTGAATTTGAGACTTCGTTTCCATGGAATGATCTCCATTGGAATACTCTCTAGTGTCTGTTGACAAGTCTGTGTGACTTTGTGCATAATCATTACAAGAGGATCAATGCATATAAGTTTAGAATCTAACAGATTTAGGTAAATGGCAGGAGTTTGGAATTCTTGCATTTGCAGTAAGGATTTGGGATTGTGAAATGAGAATCATTGGAATTATGTTCGATCGATCTATTTCACAAAGTAAAGATCATAGACAAACATAGTGTGCATACTTGGTGTATGACATGACTAGTGTTTAGAAAAACATAGTGTACATGCTTGGAGCATGGGACAACTATTGTTTTTAATTCAAGCATAAAGTTGATAGTTTGAAACAGTATGCAATGAATGATGGGTAATCAATATGGTGATAAATAAAAGATGTTTTATTTATATTCATAAGTTCTAAGACCATATTGGATTTGATTATTGTTGTGTTTCACTTTGCATGTTTTGACTTCCAGAATAACTAGGTCGTTCTTCCTGAATGACTAAGTTATTCAAACCATCCGCAGTCGGTCATATGTTGGAAGTAGATATGAATCAAGACTGTCATGGGTTGGCTTGTAGAGGTCTAAGATGTTGGACAAAGTTGTGCTACAACACTCTTGAGTGCTCATAAGTTCTGAGTATTGGATTCAACCCACGCTCATTGGAATCACTTCATGGATTTTATCATGAGTGATCATGAGACGATAATATCGTATATTCTTCAAACCTAGAGATATGAGTTGTTACTATGAGTTGGTTATACATTGATTGCATGAAAACGCATTGGTAACTCGATGTCATAAAACGTGCCTTTGTGTATGATTCAACAAGTAGTAGAACAAGCCATATGAGTCGAAGTTTATCCATTCCTTTTACTTTCGGGATAAAAGCGATATCTGTGGGCCCCTCGATGATTTAGTGATGACACCCCGAAGTGCTTGGCCAAGCCAGGACTGATTTGATTTGTTCAATTAGTCGGTCGTCATAAATCGGAAATCGGGAAACAACAAATGGACAGAGAGAATGATTTATAATCCATGTCTCAGTCCATATGATATCTAGAATAGAGGAATATATGATCCCTTATCTAATGGACAAGTCATTGACAAAGGTTAGAGTTTATCGACAAGGTCAGAGTTCGACAGTGGCTTTTGAGAGCTACGATTGCCAGTTAGGTTTTAAAGTCATACTCAATAATAGTTTTAGACTTATCCAAGTGGGAGACTATTGGATTAGTGTCTAAGTCCATAACTATAATTGGTATGTACTTGACCCGACTCGGCATGGTCGATTTGGGTTGCATGGCATCGGAATATTTGGATAGACCGTTTGTGAGAAGAGGACATTTGTGACATATTAATATATTATAAGTTCTAATATATTAATATGAAATCATGTTATTTAATTAGTATTGATCAAGAATTAATTTGGACTTAATTTAGTGATCAAAAGAGACTAATTAAATATATGGGGATTGATTGTGTAAATCATTCATTCTCATATATGGGGGCTTATGATCCATGATTCCTCATGTTGGGTTTAACCCATGTGGTGACCCATGGATACTCCATGGAGATTAAAACCCATGGAGCATAAGGAATGGGAAAACTCATGGGTTACATGCTGTAACCCTAATGTGCACACTATATAAGGACCCCTTTAGCTCCAGAAATTGGCACTAGTGATACATATATGAGGGCTAGCCGATTTGAGCATGAGTGTCTTCTTCTCATGGTTATTCCAAGTGTTGATGATGTTGTGTGAACCATTTGAGGTGTCACACTTGGGGCACTAGGCTCTCGAGCTTCATGGAGTCAAGCTACATCAACAAGGTATGTATTGTATCTATTTTATTACCCAAGTATCAAAGTTGTATGCTAGTTAGGGTAATACCTTGGAATATTCATATTTGCATGTATAATAGAGAAAACATAGATCCAAGGTATTTAGGGTTGCATGTACACCATAGGAGTGTTAGAATGCTCATAACCCAACACCACTTCCTCAGCATCACCCCCTGGCACATCCCACCATGACTAGGACCAGTTGTATCTTTTGTCAGTATTATGTTATGCAATATATGCTATGTACTATCGACTATATGTTTAAGTGATTACAGTACTCATAGGGTCATCATGCTGCCGGATTTTATATTTCCATGTACTGTATGCCTTCTGGCAAATTTTCATGTATCGAAACCATTAGTATTAATGAACATGCTTTATGTTTTATCATGACATTGTTATCTGCTATGTGTTTTACTCCCTTGTTTTTATGTCAAAGTGTGAAATTACTTAATTACAAGATATACCCCTAGTCTATAGGATCATAAAATCGCAAAAACCATAGGCACTCAACATCTTTCCGTTCCATGACAGAAAGATGCCTCAAAGACCCAACCGTGGAAACAACGCAACACCAACCCCGCCGGAAATAAAATCAGTTGCATTCCAAGCAATAGTATCCGCTGCAGTCACTGCAACACTTGTGCAGATTCGCAATGGAAACAACGGAGAAGGCAACAGGCAGGGAGCTGGAAACACAAATCAAGGGACAAACCACGGAGCCGCACGACCATGCACCTACAAGGACTTCACCAACGCCAAACCTCGAACCTTTAATGGGACAGGAGGCGTCATAGCCCTAAAGAGATGGATTGAGAAAGTAGAGTCTGTTTTTGAAATATGCGGGTGTCCGGATGAGTGTAAGTTCAAGTTCGCAGCCTGCACGTTCATGGACCAAGCTCTCTCCAGGTGGAATTGCCACATAGAGGCCATGATACTCCTGGTGGCGAACGCGATGCCCTGGGAGGAGCTGAAGGAGATGATGTTAGCAGAATATTTCCCTAGAGGTGAGATTCAGAAGACGGAGCAAGAGTTGTGGAACCTCACGGTCCAAAACTCCAACATCGACGCATACATATCCAGGTTTAGTGAGCTATCTCTTCTGTGTCCTAGAATGATCACCTCAGAAGATAAAAAGATTGAAAGGTTTATCTGGGGACTGACTGAGCCTATTCAAGGGAATGTCATTGCAGCAAACCCTAAGACGTTTGATAGTGCTAAGAGACTGGCCAAGAAACTGTACGATCATGGCAATAATAAGGGTGCCAAGACAGTGATGGCGGAGGCTAAGAAGGAAGAAGAGA
Source organism: Lactuca virosa (assembly GCF_052849685.1). NCBI lineage: Eukaryota > Viridiplantae > Streptophyta > Magnoliopsida > Asterales > Asteraceae > Lactuca > Lactuca virosa. Next base: position 149,289,772 of record NC_136427.1, on the reverse strand, counting down.
ACAAGAAGGGGAAAAACAACAAGCAAAAAGGAAAGCAAAACTCGAAATCGTCTAAAAGCAACAAACGGTGTCTGTCCATGCTGCAACACAAGCTACTACCACACCACATGCTCCAGCCTCATCCACACCAAACGCTTCCAAGCAGTACTCAGGAAATCTCCCCAAGTGTAACAAATGCAACTTCCACCATCACGGGGAGTGTCGAGAAATGAGTTGCACAAGGTGCAATCGGAAAGGCCATACATCAAAGTATTGTAGGACTCATCTTCAACAGAACCAGATGACAAACAACAAGAACAAGAACAACAACAACAACAACAACAACAACAGTAACAACAACAATGCCAATACTGGAGCTAGTTATACCTGTTACGAATATGGGAAAACAGGGCATATCAGGCGAAACTGCCCCAACGCGAACAATCAAGGGACAGGAACAGCAGGGAGAGTTCTGACAATGGGTCAGGGTGAAGCAGTGCAGGACCCAACCGTTGTCACCGGTACGTTCCTACTTAACGACTCGTATGCATGCATCTTATTTGATAGCGGAGCAGAGCGAAGTTTTGTGAGTAATAAGTTCAAATACTTACTAAGACAACAACCCCAAAAGCTTAATGAAGCCTTCACGGTGGAGATGGCTAATGGGAAGACTGAATCAACTAAGGATATCTATGTAGGGTGTACACTAACTCTAAACAATCACACCTTCTAAATAAACTTAATGCCTGTAAATATTAGGAGTTTTGATGTGATCATCGGCATGGATTGGTTAAGCCCCCATCATGCCGATATTATGTGTCACGAGAAGGCCGTTCGCCTTCATCTTCCTAACCATGAATCCCTAATAATCTACGGAGATAAACCCGACGCAAACCTTCGCCTTATCTCGAGTATCAAGGCGCAAAAGTGTCTACAAAAGAAGAACTACGCATTCCTTGCTCACGTGGTGGATAAAACCAAAGAGGAAGCGAGCATTCACAACATCCCAGTGGTGTGTGACTTCCCGGATGTGTTTCCAGAAGATCTTCCGGGAATACCCCCAAAACGACAAATCGAATTCCGAATCGACCTAGTGCCTGGAGCCACTCCAATCGCCAAATCACCATATAGGTTGGCTCTTGTAGAAATGCAAGAATTATCAAGCCAACTGAACGATCTCCTGAATAAAGGATTTATCTGACCCAGCTTCTCACCATGTGGATCTCCGGTTCTTTTCATTAAAAAGAAAGACGGATCCTTCAGGATGTGCATCGACTATAGGGAATTAAATAAACTCACCATCAAAAACCGGTATCCACTTCCTCGAATCGATGATCTATTTGACCAGCTCCAAGGAGCTAGTTACTTTTCTAAGATAGATCTAAGATCCGGTTATAATCAACTCAAAGTCCGAGAAGAGGACATTCCTAAGACTGCTTTCCGAACTCGTTACGGTCATTACGAATTCATCGTGATGCCCTTCGGTCTAACGAATGCCCCCGCTGCATTTATGGACCTCGTGAATCGCGTCTGCGGCCCATTCCTTGATAAATTCGTAATTGTTTTCATCGATGATATTCTAGTATACTCTCGAAGTGAAGAAGATCATAGCCAACACCTCCGACAGATTTTAGAAACCCTACGGGCTGAAAAGCTGTACGCGAAACTCTCCAAGTGCTAATTCTGGCTCCGCAGTGTAAACTTTCTGGGCCATGTAGTCAGTCAAGAAGGAATACACGTGGACCCCTCCAAGATCAAAGCAATCGAAAGTTGGGCAACTCCGGCAACGCCAACGGAAATTCGTCAATTCTTAGGCCTCGCAGGCTACTACCGAAGATTCATTCAGAACTTCTCCAAGATAGCCAAACCCCTCACCAGATTGACTCAGAAAGGCGTACCTTTCAACTGGACCGAGAAGCAAGAGATTCCCTTCCAATCCTTGAAGCAAGCCCTCTGTAGTGCTCCAGTGCTATCTTTACCGGAGGGAACCGTAGACTTCATAGTTTACTGTGATGCTTTGAATTAGGGTTTAGGTTGTGTCCTTATGCAACATGGGAATGTAATTGCTTATGCATCCAGACAATTGAAAACTCATGAAGTAAATTATACCATGCATGATCTCGAACTGGGGGCAGTGGTCTTCGCCCTGAAAATTTGGAGGCACTACCTCTATGGTACCAAGTGCACCATCTTTACAGACCACAAGAGCCTCCAGCACATACTAAATCAAAAGGAACTAAACATGAGGCAACAGAGATGGGTTGAATTGTTAAATGATTATGAGTGTTAAATCAAATACCATCCAGGCAAGGCTAACGTAGTAGCCGATGCCCTGAGCCGAAAGGAGTATTCAAGTCGTCATGTGAAGACCTTATCAATCACCATCCAATCTCATCTAGCCTCACAATCAAGGAATCCCAAGTTGACGCATTGAAGCCAGAGAATGTCGCCAGTGAATCACTACGAGGAATGGAGAAGGAGCTCGAAGTCAAAGACGACGGAACCTACTACTTCATGAATAGAATTTGGATTCCCAAAATTTGGGTATTTAGAGAGATAGTCATGCATGAAGCCCACAAGACGCGATATTCTATTCATCCGGGGTTAGATAAAATGTATTTGGATATCAAGTAGCAATATTGGTGGCCTAATATGAAGGCAGAGATAGCTACTTTCGTGGGCAAGTGTCTTACTTGCGCCAAGGTGAAAGTAGAGTACCAAAAGCCCTCGGGACTGCTGCAACAACCAGTGATACCCGAGTGGAAATGGGAGAGGATTACCATAGATTTCGTAACGAAATTACCCAAGACAACTGGCGGATTGGATGCAATATGGGTAATTGTAGATCGGCTAACAAAATCCGCTCATTTCCTGCCAATAAAAGAATCCTACAAGATGGAAAAGCTGACCCAAATTTACATCAAGGAGGTTGTGAGACTCCATGAAGTGCCAGTATCTATTATCTCGGATCGAGATAGCAGATTCACTTCAAGATTCTGGCAATCTCTTCAGAAGGCAATGGGAACGAAGCTAGATATGAGCACCGCCTACCACCCACAGACGGATGGTCAGAGTGAGCATACTATTCAGACACTCGAGGATATGCTCCGAGCCTGTGTAATTGATTTCGGCAAATCATGGGATGCCCACTTGCCTCTGATCGAATTCTCTTATAACAACAGTTACCATACAAGCATCAAGGTTGCTCCCTTCGAGGCTCTCTATGGTCGTAAATGTAGATCGCCCCTATGCTGGGCCGAGGTGGGTGATACGCAACTAGCAAGAGGTCAATCGCCAGCCAGTGCTCTTATAGGACCCGAAATCACTCGTGAAACAACCGAGAAGATAGTCCAAATCAAAGCTCGACTTCAGGCATCGCGAGACCGACAGAAGAGCTATGCTGACAAGCGGCGAAAGCCACTAGAATTTCAAGTCGGAGATCGCGTGCTATTAAAGGTCTCTCCATGGAAGGGGATGATTCGATTTGGGAAAAGGGGAAAACTGAACCCGCGGTACATTGGACCGTTCGAGATTCTTGCCCGGATTGGTCCAGTGGCATACAAGCTGCAGCTACCCGCCGAGCTCAGCAACGTGCACCCAGTGTTCCACGTCTCAAATCTGAAGAAGTGTCTATCAGATGAAACCCTTGTCGTCCCTTTGGAATATATTGAAATAAACGAGAATCTCTTGTTCGTCGAAGAACCAGTCGAGATTATGGATAGGGAGGTAAAGCGTACAAAGCAAAGTCGCATTCCTATCGTGAAAGTTCGATGGAGTGCAAAACGCGGACCGGAATTCACATGGGAACGAGAAGATCAAATGAAGCAGAAGTACCCTCACTTATTCCTTCCTACACAAACCTAGTTTCAAAGAATTTCACGACAAAATTCCCTCTAACGGGGGGATGATGTCACAACTAGCATTTTAGCTAGGAAATTCTATATCGGTGTAACCATTTAACTATTGTAAATCTTATGCTCTAAGTAGATCTCACTCAATGCTCATATAGATTCATCAATAATATTCATCAAAGAGTCTAAAAACCCTAAGAATCCCGGTTTAAGTCCATATTGAGCTAGGAGTTCTTTATTAGGCCTAATGGACCAATGAGCACCCAATTCAACCTCATTGGACTTAGAAGCCCTAATTGGATCCTAATTGGACCTAATTCATAAATCAAAAACCTTTTTGGGCCATGTGGGTCTAGAATGATTCATTCTAACATTAATGGTCCTTATTGGGCCATAACTAATCCAATTAACCATTAGTGAGGCATAAGCCCATTATTTTATTCTAATTGGGACGTGAATGATTCCAAGAGCCCAATGGGCCGAAAATTTTTATGTTTAGGATCCAAATATCCAAACTAAAGTTAATGGGCCCAAACTACTCCACCATTTCTTCTTGGCCCAAAATCTCGGCCCATGTATAAAAACAAACAAAAAGAAAAAAAAAAGAGAAAAGAAAAGAGATTAAGGGATGGTTGACTTTGGGAGGTGTCACCTCCATTTTATACATCATGTATCCATGCAAGATACTCCATGTATCCATACTAGTCACCTCATCTCACTCTCTCTCCCCTCTCTTCTACTCTCGGCTGAAGCCACAAACACACACACGCACTCTACCAAATTCTCTCCATTCTCTCTAAGATCATCCATCTTCTTCCTCCAAAATTCTCAAGATTTTGCTTGTGTTTCAAGAAGGTTTTCACAAGATAATCATCACTTCTTGGTAAGTCTTTACATATCCAAGTTTTATAACTCCATTCTCGTGTTAGATCACTCTTTTAAGCAAAGTTTTTGGTGATCATACTCCTAGAAATCTTCCTAAACTCGAGATCTACTCAAAGGTGTGGTAGGACCAAAATCATCTCTATTTCTTCTTCAAAACCGAAACATCAAAGCAAAGGTGAGTTCATACCCCCTTGTTTTTGGTTTTCATGTATTTTTTGGGGGAGAATACAAGTAAAATGTGTAGATCTATGTGTTATATGCATGTTTTGTGTGAATTCTTAGTTTATTTGGTAAAAATTTGTTAGATTTTAGCAAATCTAGAAAATTTCAAGTATTATATAGCAAAGATCTATGAACTATGACACTATATACATCCAACTATGAAGTTAAAAGTGTTAAATGTCTAAGATACAAAGATTTCAACAAAAACCTTGTTAAAGGTCAACATTGTCAAGAAAACAAAAGATAAGGGTAAAAAGTGAAAATTATGTTTTTAAAGGTGCCACAGGTCCTACAAGTATAAAAATGTGTTTTTATGGTAAACATATTTTTAAAAGGGGAAAAATGCGAATTTTAGCTTAATGGGCCAAAACTTTGGCCCTCACGGTTATGGGCCCAATTTGCGAAAAAAATGAGTTTTCGGGTTTAAAAATGTCATTTTGACAAAGTTTGAGTCATAATTGTAAATAAACCAAATCTAGAGGTGAAAATATCACTTATTTGCAAATTGGACCAAAAATGTAAACTTTTTCAAAAATGGGGCCGAAAGTGTAAACTTTTACAAATAAGGGGCTGAAAATGAATTTTTCTGCAAAACAGGGTTCTAAATGTAAAAATATAACATTTTGGGTTAAAACCATAAATTTATAGACATTTGGTATAAAGTTGCAAACTTTTATAAATTATGGACTAAAGTGTCATTTTTACAAAACTTTGGGCCTAATTTAAAAACTTGAGGATTGTTGGCCAAAAACGTCGTTTTTACAAAAAAGAGGATTTCTATCACCAATCTATCGAACTTAAAGTCAGAGCAAACAACAGAATGAAACAAAACAAACGAAATATGTCGATAACTAATTAGTGGGCTTAATAATCATGATACTTGGCTGTTGGGCCCTAAGGGCCCAACTAAGTGTATATTGAGCCCAATGTGTTCCATGACATGTTTATTAGGTCTCACGACCCACTTGCATGTTCATTTGGGCCTAATTTATAGACTACATGTTTATTGGGCCTTTGTGGCCCATTTTCATGCCTATTGGGCCTAAATTACCCTTTTATTATGTTATTGGACCTTGTGGCCCATTTACATGTTAATCGGGCTTGGAATGAAGATTCACAAACTTGTAAATCGTAAATATACCTCTACATAGTTTATGAATTTGTATACTTACCTTTGGAATGGAAAAACCTATAATTTACGCGTAAAACATTAAACATGGGAAAATCTTATCAAACGGGAAAGGTTGAGAATCTGGTGAGACTTGTCGGTTGGCACCATTGAGTGTACAATCGTAGCCTATAGTTATAATCAGAGTTTCCTGGATGGAAAGCGAGAGTTTGTGTATAGATCTATACGGGGTGACCCCCCACGCCTTAGTTGCTCGCTACAGCTAGACTAGGCCATTCTAGGGCGACAACATCCTTATCAAGACCGGCATTTGGAAAATACCAAGACGGGCGACCTAGTCAATATCATGCATGGTTTTAACGGCTCATATAGAGATTCGATACCCAAAGATAAACTTTTGAAGATAAATTCTTTAATTATATCAATACAAAACGACTTATCTAACGATACAAAAATCTAAACGATGTATTAAAACAGAAAATATCAGATTTTCTGGGGAGATTATTCATATACAGTTATCATTTATTAAAAATCTAATGAACCTGAACTACACTCATACAAGTTTTTAACAATTAAATTCACACATGCATTTATACTTGATTTTCACATCATTTTTAGAAATTTTACAAAAAATATCGGATTTTCTGGGTTTTATGAAAGATACAAAGACTGTTACTCAAACATACTTATGCACTCACCAACATTATATATGTTGACGTTTTCAAAATAACTTGTATTCTCAGGTTATCATTAAGCTGGAAGTATTGCAAGTGTGTTTGGTTTTGTTTATGTAATATCACTTGTCGCATTTTAACAATTTGAACTTATGTAATCTAACAATGTACTTAATGTAAACAATGCTGGTTGTATTATGTAATGTTGGTGATGAATGTGTTATGTTTCATGTATATTCATTGTGATGATTATTCAATTGTTAGTCACACGAGCCCCCGGACGTTTCCGCCGTCTGGTTCGGGGGTGTGACAAGCACAAGGGCCTACCATTGCTTCCAAGGTTGTTATGCAAACAACTGAGAACTCATAGAACTCATATGTGAAGTCAACTTTACTGGAATGGGCACAAAACAAGAATACGTCAACACGATAGGTTACTAACCTCAAGTCGTGTGCTAGTGTTTACAATAGGTTTTATTCTTGATTAGTTCTTGAAACGTGTCAAGATCTTTAAGACTCCCACTACCCTCTTGACATATAGGATTCTCTTGTCATGAATCATTCCTTGACAAATCAAATAATCAAGAGTTAGTGCGGATTTTTATCAAGACAAACACTTCACACAATTGGCCTTAGTTGGTCTTTGTTTTATCCAAAACATCACAACTTACCAATTTCAAATGTACAAGTGTAGAAAAACTTTTACTCTACATTTGATAAGTGTTTTAAACCATTCCTAAGATCATTTCACTCAAGGTTACAATCTTGGAGTATGAATCTAAGACTTCTTTTGGGAACAAAGTATGACTCATCTTCTTGATTTAAACTATTTCAACAATTCACGATTCCTCTTCTTGGCCATACAAATGCACTAAGATGTCTTTAGAGGATCAATTGTGACATGGTTTTCATAATCATTAAGATGATCATAAAACACGATACTCAAGTACTCTCCCATCTTTTCAGATTGGAGAAAATTTTATCTTTCTACTTAATTTGATTCTTCTGATGCGTTCTGCCACTCATTGAAACTTTTCCAATGATTCAGAATTATACTTAAACTTGTAAGCATAACTATATTTCCTAAACTTTAGTAAACCATAACAAGTAATCTTATCGTTCTTTGTGGTGGACCTTGACTAGTGCACAAGAATATGTACTCGATCCCTTAGTCCTTCACTTGACTCAGATATACATGTGAATAAGGAATTAGTCTTAATTTCCCAAAGATGAAGGTTCTCATCCATCATACAATACAAGTTGCACGATTCCAAGTTTCTATCGAACAGAATCTTGGGTGATGAGAATCTTTCCTTATTTGCCAAATACTCGACACTACCACAAACGAAAGAATCAAATCCATTTTCCAATATTGGTAGAAATATACAAACATCAATTTTCACAAATGCCATTGCAAGGAAATATAAAATAATATAAAATTCAAAATTTTTCTTTATTTTATAAAACTGCGGAAAAACTTTTCCTTACAATGCAATTACAAATGTAAATTATGTTACAATATATTTCTTAGCAATTTATCATAACTCTTAAACAGCAACTTAAAAATCCGATCATCGAATCAGGCGATCAAAATCCATCTCTTCACAATCAGATTCAACTTACTTTTGCTTTAAGCTTCCTTTCTTTTCTTTGATTCTACAAAACAACAAAATGCGTCCTAGTCACATCATGTATCAAGAATCTCCAAATATGAACTTAATAGAGTCAGACAGTGGACTTACCTGAAGCAGAGTCAAATATTTTGACTTTACCATCCTTGGATCTTTCAGGTAAATATGGCAGCTTCGCAACCAATGCCCCTTCTCTTGGCAATAGAAACATACGGACTCTTTGGTACATGAGACTATCTCAGACTTAGCCTTTCTCTTTACCATTTGCTCAACCAGGTTGACTATGGCCGATCTCTTTCCATTGGGAAGAGAAATCTTTTCTGGACTTCCAAAGTTCCAATTGTCAATGTCCATGGAAGTGCGGGGAGTAGATCTTCCAATCAAATTTGCTTTACCAGTGTGCCAAATCATTTCTAATTCAACAGCAACAAGTAAATATGTTAGATCAATTAAGGGCCATGTCGTGGTCTCCCATATAGTAGTCCTTAAGGGAACCTGATATATGACTCAGGAAGTGATTGAAGAACCCAGTCAATAGCCAACTTCCTTGAGAATTCGACACCCAACTCTCCCAGCTTGTCAGTATGTAACTTCATCTTCAAGACATGAGCACATACAAACTTTCCTTCCTGCCAATAGGGCTTTGAGTGACCTAAAACTTGTGGGTTAGGGAGAATAATTGGAGGAGGTGGAGGAAATGAAGTTCCAATATAGCAGAAAGAAGGGATTAATCTTTCACCTTGATTGTCTTGTGGAATATTATTTTCATGAGGAAAGCTTGTTCTAAAAGATTTGGGAAGACCATAGTTGTCTGAACCAGATATCTATAATGGGAGAAATTCAAGTTTAGTCGATTTTAGTCCTTAATATAACACCCAACATGAAATATTAAGGCTAGGACCCAACACAATATTTTACAATTTGGAATAGGGATGCAGTAATCCAATTGCAAAATATTTGAGGGTAGGTAAATGACGATTTACCAATTTCCACCACAAAAAAAGAAAATGAATTTTAGGTTTTAAGTGAATTGAAACTCCTAGATCCTTTGAAATTCATTGAAACTTTCAATGGCATGTTTAAATCTCGATTGTGCCTTTCACGTTTGTGACTGGGATGTCGAGGATCTCAAACAAGGTGTGAATAACATTGAAAATTAGCTTGGTACACACAATATTACAACCACCAAATCAATGTGCCGGTTAATCACACACGCTCTATTGATCTATGATTAACATCAAGCTACCCTTTGCCATGCACTGTCAGTCCAGATTAGTGTGTCGGTTAACCACACATGCTCCACTAACGACTTAACAAGGTGCAAAGTGCAATTTCATGGGTTAGCACCATATTCACATTTTCCTAAGTAACTAAGATTTGAGAATTTATAAGTGTTTAGTTACTTTATATTTATCATTATACTTTTATTGAAGGGAGAATTAGAGTCCTATCCTACTCGTTCAGCTAATAACCCTCCACCAGTCAAGGAAGCGGTGGGTGAGAGTGGACACCCATAAAACTGCCATTTTATAGGCAGTAACCTTATACCCCCCTTATAGACCGGCTTCGTGAATAAGGCCTACTAACGGTAAGACTGACTTTACACTTATACATATATATATATATATATATATATATATATATATATATATATATATATATATATATATATTAAACCTATAATATTATAATAGTATAAGGGTTGAATTTTAAACTTTTAAAATTCTAGGGTTTGGAACTAAATGTGTCAAAAGAAGACTCTACATATACAAATTCCAAAACTTGAGGGCAAGTTTTGAACTTTTCAAAAACTTTTGGAATCCATAACATATGAGTTTAATATGGGCATAAATGAGTAGACTCTTGAAAATCCATAACTTGAGGACAAGTTATGGAGTTCATAAAAACATTTATGAAAAAGACTCTTCAAGTTCATAACATATATGTTTATTGATTTTTTTAAAAGAAAACTTTTCATTTTCCATAACTTGAGGACAAGTTATGGAATTCATAAAAATATTTAGATCAACTATCGTAACTTACAAAAATCACATAATTTTGTCTATGATCTAAATTAAAGTCATAAAAACTACACAATTCATATCAAACAAATTTCATGTAATTAGCCTAACCATATAAACTAATATAAAACATGAAACTTTGAAAATTATCTTTTAAATTGGATAAGCATGATCATTACCACATCAAAAACAGGTTTATATGTTCAAAAACAGCTTAGGGTAATGATCCTAGTCCAATTCCAGTAAAAAACATCGAAAATCTGCACTCAGGGGCACCAACTCGTCTAGCGTATGAACAAACTCGGCGAGTTGGCCTGTTTTGTGCTTGGACTCGGTGAGTCCACTGTCCAGACAACATATTTTTGATTCTTAAAGCACTTCTAAGCATGTAGCATCAAGTATAATTGAAAACAAGCATAGTCTCTGATACCACTGTTGGGTTTTGAGCATTCTAACACTCCTAAGGAGTACATGCAACCCTAAATACCTTGGATCTATGTTTTCTCTATTATACATGCAAACTTGAACTTTCCAAGATATTACCCTAACTAGCATACAAAACTTTGATACTTAGGTAATAAAACAAGTTAGATAACATACCTTTTGTTGTAGCTTGTTGCTTGGAGCTTTAAGAGCATAACACCAATAGTGTGAATGCCTCAAGTGGAATCACAAATCGCCACTAACACTTGGAAACTTGGAAGAGGACTATTTAGCTCACTAAAATCGGCCACACTCTTGCAAAGAATTTAGGTGTCATTTTTCTTGAACCAAAGGGCTTCTTATATAGTGAGGCTACATTAGGGTTACACCATGTAATCCTTAATGATCATGTCTTTCCATATTCCTCATGATCCATGTGTTCTAACCTTCGTGGGGTATCCATGGGTCACCACATGGGTTTAGTCCAACATAAGGAATCATGGATCATTAGCCTACTTTACAAGAATGAATGATTTACATAATCAATTCCTATATATTTAATTAGTCTATTTTGATCACATGATTAATTTCAAATTAATTCTTGATCAATACTAATTAAATAATATGATTTCATATTAATATTTTGTGACTTATAATATATTAATAAAACATACATATCCTCTTCTAAAAAGTCCAAATTGTTCCGGTGATGTGCAACCCAAATGGACCATGCTAAATCGGGTCAAATACATACCAAATATAGTTATGGACTTAGATACCTTATCCAACAGATATCACTTAGGCAAGGCTAACATGGTAGCCGAAACTCTTAGCAGGAAAGAAAGAGTGAAACCTTCCCGTGTGAGGGCTTTGGGAATGGTAATTCAGACAATCTTGAAATCTCAAATCATTGATGCCCAGGAGAAAGCCTTGATCAAGTAAAATCTTCCAGGTGAAACTTTACATGGTTTAGAAGTGAGTTTTGAATCCAAACCCGACGAAGTATGTTATTTTAAGGACAGAGTTCGGATTCCAAGGGTTAACAATTTGAGAGACATAGTACTACAGGAGTCTCATCGATCTAAATACACAATCCACTCCGGAGTAGATAAAATGTACAAAGATCTTAAAGAATACTATTGGCGGCCTAGAATGAAAAAGGATATTGGCTTGTATGTTGGGAAGTGTTTGACATGCTCAATAGTCAAAGCTGAACATCAAAAACCATCCGACTTAATGCAACAGCCTGAAACTCCACAATGGAAATGGGAGCAAATATCCACGGATTTCGTTACCAAACTTCCTAGAACTTCTAAGGGTCATGATTCGATTTGGGTCATAGTGGATTGACTGACGAAATCTGCTCACTTTCTCCCTATTCGGGAATACTTCAAGATGGAAAAATTGGCCCAAGTCTACATCAACAAAATTGTTTCTGATAGAGATAGTCGTTTCACATCACGATTTTGGTGGATGTTACAAAAGGCTCTAGGAACCCAAATAAATTTTAAGCACAACTTACCACCCTCAGACAGATGGGCAGACGGAGAGAACAATACAAACCTTGAAAGATATGCTACGAGCGTGTGCCATTTAATTCAAAGGAAATTGGGATATTCATTTGCATATAATCGAGTTTTCCTACAATAATAGTTACCACACGAGTATCCAATGTGCTCCATATGAAGCATTGTATGGACGCAAGTGTCGTTCTCCATTGTGTTGGACAGAAATCAGAGATAGACAATTGACTAGACTCGAACTTATCCATGAAACAACCGACAAGATTACTATCATCAGAGATAGGCTTAAAGCCGCCAGAGATCGTCAGAAACATTATGCGGACAATCGTCGGAAACTTTTAGAATTCCAAGTCGTAGACAAGATGCTTCTAAAGGTGTCGCCTTGGAAAAGGCTTGTACGTTTTGGTAAGAAAGGAAAACTAAGCCCAAGATATGTTGGACCCTTTGAGATCATTGAAAGGATCCGTCTGGTGGCATATAAACTCCAATTACCCCAAGAGTTAAGCGCCTTTCACGACACATTCCACGTCTCCAATCTTAAGGAATGTTTAGCCGATGAAGCATTGATAGTACCTCTGGATAACATCAAGATCAATGATAAGCTGAATTTCGTTGAGGAGCCGAAATGAATCCATGACAGAGAGGTGAAACAACTCAAGTGGAGTAAGATTCTGATTGTGAAAGTTCGATGGAACTCAAAATGCGGGCTGGAGTAAACCAGGGAGTGTGAGGACTTCATGAAGGAAAAATATCCACAATTTTTTCCATGAGATGACAAATGATGACATAAATTGAATTTCGGGACGAAATTCTTTTGAGTGGGGGATACTGTGAAAGCTGTCAAATTTAGGTCATTCTCGGACTCATGCATCATTTTATAATCCATATATGCACATCATGCCATGACCTAGTAATAGAAATTAGGTCACAATCTTGTATAAACTCGGATCCAACTAGAATCTAGGACTAATATACTTGAATCTTACGATTCTAGTAAGTTGTCTAGCTACTGTAGGAAATGCCAATACCAGAATTAGAATGAACTCCAAACATTTGTTACAATTGAAAAAGGTATAAAACCCTAAAAATAAATTAAAATCTTCTAATTTAATTTCAAATGATGGTAAATATCTAACAAAGTTCCAAAAAGCCCTAAAAAGCCCAAAAATCCAAATTTATAAACTTTAAAACCTAGAAACTCTATAAGATTTTTTATGAACCTCATTATATCAAATTTAAATAATTAAGTTATAGGATATAATCAAAGATATAAAGATTTAATCATCAAACATTAACCATATTTTATGAGCTAAAAACAATGATTTTTAATTTATCAAGATTTAAATAAAGGGGCATTTTTATAAAAATTAGAAGTTTATAAAAAGATTGAAATAAGAAGTTTATAAATTTAAATTTTAAGAGAGAGGGAGCCTCTCTCACTCATAAAATCGGCCACCCTCTCCAAGGTACCCTTTTTCCCCAAAATCTCAATCATTTTATCTTCTCTTACACTTCAACTTCCCTTTCACTCTCTCTCTCTCTCTCTCTCACTCCACCCTTTACAACACTCAAACTCTCTCTTTCTCTCTCTAAACCCACGAAATTCTCCAGCCAGGAACACCTCTCAACCTTCAAATCTTCATGTTCTAGGGTTGTTCCTCAAGGTAATCACGAAAATCCTTCATTCTCCTTCACTTTCTTTCTAGTTTTAAAGGTTTTTCTTACACTTCTCCTTCTCCTACACCCTTCTTTACGAATGTTCATGAGCATAACCATGAATGTTGAGTTTGATGATGATGGTGGTAGGGTTTCATCCAAGAACAACATGCTTGTTGTTTGATGGTGAAATCCAAGGACCAAAACCTATGTCAAACCTTAAAATACGGATTTTTACAAGTTTTAAAAGTTCATCTAGCTTATGCATTCAAGTTTTCCTTTGAAGACATCACTATGAACAAAATATGTCCATGCATGGTCTTCAAACCGTGATGCATGTGATGAACATCAAGTTAAAGAGCTTGATGATCAAAGTACATTGTTAATAGTGCATGTAAATGATTTTATTCATAAAAAATCTAAATATCCTTTTCTATTTAAAACAAAATTTTCTCAGAATCCCAGTAAGATAATAAGAGGATCTGACAAATCCCAAGAGTTTTTATCTTTTCTTTGATTTATTAAAATTGTTACAAGGAAACACGGCCATAAATCATTTAAAATACTTTCTGAGGTCTATAAATCCTAGAAAATTCGTGGATGACCCTTAAAGTAAATAATGGCCTCTCAATAAGTTTCATCGATTTTTGTTACTGTTAGTATGGTTTTGAATTTTCTTTTTGTTTAGTTCCAATAAATCATAAAACCACTTTAGGGAATGTAAAAAGATTATCTATGATTTTTTGCGGATCCTACCTCATATGGAATACACAGAACAATATTTTGGGAATTTTTCATAATGCATACCTATTTTTCCACGATTTTTATGTTTATAATGGACTAAAAACGGGAAAAATAGTTCTACTCATCCCAAATTCATGAAAGTTTACCAGAAACCCTTATAATTAGGGGTGAGTAAAGGCGGGTACCAGACCAAAATGATAGGAACCGAAACCGTGACCGGGACCGCCGGTTCCTAAAATATTGGAACCGGAACCGGAACCGCCTACATCGGTTCTTTAGATTTAGGAACCGTACCCAGAACCGGTTGGAAGCGGTTCCAACACCAGGTACCCGGTTTAAAAATACTTCTAAAATTTTCTCAATATAATCATGATTATAATACTCATAATTTAACAGTTAGAACAATTTATTCGAAAAAAATGGTTTAAACCAGCCTCTTTTAGACATAAACTTGTTTAAACCAGTTCAAATTATAAACACTCCTTGGCAGCCCACAAAGGTAGTCAGCCGTGAATTAGAGTGTTGGTGAGTTAGTCAATTTAGAGAGTTAGAAAACCAGAGAAAAAGAGTAAACCGAGAGAGTAATTATGGATCTTATATACTAGACTATTATCAATATAGTGTGCATTGAACATCCGTGAACTATGTTCTTATTTTATAATAACTGTTTTGGTATTCACTTGATTGGGATTCCACACCAATCATAATGAAATCGATTGATAGACTCAAGAACGGGTTTTACACATACACTATAAAATCTAGGTGGCAAAGGTTTCACTCTAATTCATGAAAATGATTATGAGGAAACATTTACGCTAGTAGATTCTAAATCAGACTAATCTCATTATGGTTAACAGTTGTCATAATTGCTTTCTCAAATTCGCATATGATTAGGGCATCCCTCTTCATAGTTCGAATTGTGAGAAATGACAAGGAATAGTTTTAACATTCAGGACTTATAGCTATAAGTTATGAAAATGTTTAAACACACGCATATTGTATCTAATGAACGTATATGAGCTTGAGAAGTCTATTCGAAGACTTATTGAAGGATCACGTATCAGAAATCTGCGCTTTGGTAAGACAGTCAATAGTGTTGATTTCTAAAAGTCCAGTTGATTTCTAGGTACATGTCAAATCTAGTGGGAGCATAATCGTTATGTGGGTAAGAGCATAAGTGTTATGCTATTGGGAGCATATTTGTTATGATAAGTGTTGCAAGTTGGCAATGCTATTGGTAAGAAACAAAGATTTCAAATTTAAAAATTGCAAAGTTTGGGAATTGTTTCTCTATAGTAAGGCTTAAGGGAGAGGGAAATCATACTTCATTTCAAATCTAAGAGTTTAGATTGAAGTTTTAATAAGACATAATCATAGATATCTATGAATCTCGGGTTGAAATGATTCAACATAGGATATTCGATATATGGAAATATTATAGCAAGAGACTGAGCAGATATAAGGTCTTTATGTAAGACATAACGGATCGTGTCATGTATGCTTCAGATGTAGGATTGATTACATATGCTATAATATTCACTTTTTCTGATTTTCCAAATGCCTAGGGCATTAAGAGGGAAAAGGACTAGAACTTGGTATGAATAACGTTGTTAAACAACTGTCAAGAACAATCTGAGGTTTACCAAAAGATTGGTTGCTTGTGGACAGTTGGAAGTATAGGAGTATTTGAATGCACCATATTGACATAATTCTGTGTGGAGGTGATTCTTATTATGAATTGATTTCAGAATAGATTGTCATATGGGAATATGGAAATGTTTCCATAATGAGAGTTGGTTATTGAAATATATATGTAAATTAGAAACTTTAATGCAAGGAAGGTGTTCAAGGAGTGTATCTTGAATTTGAATCTTCATTTCAATGGAATTTTTTTAGTAACAAAGCTCCAATGAAATATTTTGTAATATCATTAGCTCAGTCTCTATGACTTTGAAGCCTCGACATCGCAAAAGGATAATTGCATGTAAGGTTGAAATCTAACACATTTGGTAGTAACAAAATTTGAAATTGTGAAATGAGTGTCATTGGGATAGTGTCCAATCGATCTGTTCACAAAGGAAGGACCATATAGAGACATAATATGCATGTTTAGAACATGGCATGACTGATGTTTAATTCTAGTGTTTAGTTGATTAATCGAAACATTATACAATTAATATGGTGATTAAATAATAAGTGTTTTATTTATATTCAATAGTTTGAGACCAAGTTAATTAGGTTATTATTATGTTTCACTTCACATGTTTTACTTCCCGAATAATTGGATTATTCAAAACATCCACAATCGATCATACTTTTGGAAGTAAGTAGCGAATTAAGACTGTTATGAATTTAATTGTAGATTGTCTATGGGGATTCGACATAGCAATTGTTTTGTTGCAATGTTCATGAGTACTTAGAAAATGGGGATTTTGAGTACTGGATAAAACCATGCTCAGAGAATTACTTCATGGATTTTATCACGAGTAATTTTGAGACGACAATATATTATGTTCTTGAAATGGAGATATATGAGTTGTTTACAAGTCAATTGTGCATTGATAATACGTAAACGCATCAGTAACTTGATGTTATAAAACGCATTGTTGTGCCTGGTTTGATGAGCAAATAGTGCAATCATATAAGTCGAATTTTATCCGTTCCTTTTGCCCAAATAGGAAAAGCGATATTTGTGGGCCCCTCGATGATTTGATGATGACATCTAAAGTGCTTGGCCAAGCCTAGACTGAATTGATGTGTTCAACTAGTAGTCTAATTTCACTCGTGATATATCAGAAATCGGGAAACAAATCTTGGACGGAGAGATTGATTATAATCCATGTCTTATGTCGATACGATATCTTGTAGAATGGAGGAATATCTGAATCACTTATCTAAGTACACGTCACTAACTAGGTCAGAGTTCGACAACGTGTTTTGGTAGCTACAATTTGCTGATCAATTTGGTAGTTATACTGACAGTTATAGTTATTAAACTTATCCAAGTGGAAGACTGTTGGATTAGGTGTCTAAGCCCATAACTATAATTGGTATAAACTTGAATTGATAGTAGCATAATCCTTTTGGGTTGCCTTCAAACATGGAAATTGAATAGGATAACTTTTAGAGAGAGAAGAATGATTTATTAATTTATTACTTGGTTAATAAATTAATTAGAAATCAAAATAATTGATTTATTAATGTATTATGGAAATAATATATTAATTAGAAATCATATTGTTTACTTAATATTTAATCAGAAATTAATTTTGGGGTTAAAGTAATTAATTAAAAGTGTAGGGACTAAACGTAACAATATTCAATAGTTGAGCATTGGGCAATTCTATAACCTCCCTAAAGAGGGGGTAACGAAATCTCTAGTGTCTCTAGGGTTTCCTTGGGCTCTAAGGGTGCCTTGGATGCCTTAGGGAGGAAGTTAAGGTATTATGGATATCTTGGAGATACATGCCTTACCCAATACTTTCCTAACATCTATATAAACCCTTATTGGGGTTAGATTTCGTCTAAGCCTTCTTTCTAAGTGACTTGTCCTAAATTCTTCTCTACTCCTCTCTCTCTATAGTTTTCCTTGGTTGGTAGGGTTTGTTTGTGAACCATTAGAGGCGTGACACTTGTGGCGCTTGCTACCAAAGGTCTTTCAAGCAAAGATTCAAGATTGTTTACAATAACAATCTTAATGCTATGTATCTTAACCCTAGTTTTATGTTAATTTCGAAAATTATAGATACCTTCTAGGGTTTCTTGTTTTTGTGTTTAATGCTAGTATGTCTAATAGAGAAAACATAGATCTAAAAATTTAGGGTTTCATGCACACACAGGGATTGTTTGCTATGCTCAAAACCCATCAGTAAGGGGTTTGGGCCTAATTTCGAAAATTGGGACATATTTGGGCCTTGGTTGGTTATTTGGCTTTTAGACCTTTCAGGATGTGAGTTTGGGACTTAGTCTTGGAACAAGCTAGGTTAGGGGAAAAATGGTCTTTTTAACCCGAATATGGATTTATAGTTATGTCTTGGAACCCAATGGTTAATTAGGTGTTGTTTTGTTATTGAAATTTCGAGGAATCTGTCAGCTAGCAGCCAAGGATCGTCTGCGTGATTCGGCAGAGTGAGGTGAGTCTCCTCACTGGGTTTAGCGTGTTGAAGGCACCAATGTCGGCCCATGATTTACATGTTAGGTTTTTAGATGTCTGTGTGAATCTTGCATGTTTTATATGATGGTAGGCTTACCGGGCAAGGCCCGATGCCAGGCGGGGCCTGATGAGTATATTGTATGCTAGTTATTAGTATTCGTTTTTATGCTTACCGGACGAGGCCCGATACTGGGCGAGGCTCGATGACTGTATTGTATGCTATAGTCTTTATAATTATTGCATGTGCTAGTAGGTTATATGTTTATATGATTATGTGTATATCGGGCGGGGCCCAATGTCACGTGGGGCCTCGTGAATGACATATTTGTAATCCGAGCGGGGCCCTAAGCCGAGTAGGACTCGAGACCAGGCGAGGCCCGATGGAGGGTAGGGGCCCAATATGTGATTTATGTATGTGTGGTAAGTCGTATCTTGAGGAACTCACTAAGCTTTGTGCTTACAGTTTTCGGTTTATGTTTCAAGTACTTTGTTTTTCAAATGGAAGATCTCGAGGTGA
This sequence comes from Lactuca virosa, assembly GCF_052849685.1. NCBI lineage: Eukaryota > Viridiplantae > Streptophyta > Magnoliopsida > Asterales > Asteraceae > Lactuca > Lactuca virosa. Next base: position 149,270,364 of record NC_136427.1, on the reverse strand, counting down.
TTGCAGGGTACACACCACATGTTTCTGCATTTTGTGAATCACTCTGATTTGATAATGCTTTGCTAGATTTGGATTACCCTGGTTTTATGGGAGAGATTTGTATTAATGATTTATTAAATTAAAAACGAAAATTTTGTGTCATTATTTTTGGGACGTTATAGTATACCTATTGTATGAGCTTTGTAGACTTACATGCTTGTACTGATTAGTCAGTAATATGATAGCATGTTTAGATTATGCTTGTTTCGATTACTCGATGCTCGAATGTTGCTTGCTTTGTGCTTTTAAGAGTTTCCATTAACTTCAGATAACTAGTAAGTGAGTATGCTAAGTTACATAGTATTGAGACTAAATAATTTTAGAAGGTTAGGTTTTGACTCCATTGCGCAACTCTTGTTTGAGTCCAACCGTTGTAGTGTGAGACCTTTCATTCGAAGAATTATCTGGTGTTGGTGATATGTAATTGTATTCGTGAGCTATTTAGAGGGTGATAGGAAGAGTTCCTTCTGCAACTGATCGCAGGGAATAGTGTGGTGGTTGCCCTACGAAAACCTAGGAAGAGATTTAGTGTTAGGAGCCTTGTCTTGCTGAGGATTGTATGTTTGGATAAGGGAGTGATTTGGAGGATTCAAAGAGATCCTTGAGCAAAGTATGGATAAATATGGAAGGTAGTATGGGCCCGTACTACTGAAAGCAGAGGATCCTTACTCGAGTCAACGAAAGCTGCGATGATACCATGAAGCTTGTAGAGTGTGGGATTCCTGGATATGTATATATTTTCGTGTGTTATGATGGTATGAATCGTCTATTTTCAATATGGTGGTCACTCGAGGAAGACCTGGTAGTGGTTTTGGTGCTGGTGAGGGTTCAGGTTCGGGTTCTGGAGCCGGGCAGTTGGATGATCAGATGTGGGAGTTCATTTCATCAGAGATTACCCATAGTATTCTTGAGCACACTCCTGTGATATTTGGTACGATCAAGAAGGGTATCATGGAGGTTTTAGAGGAGCGGTTAGGCTCATTTCGTTCTGAGATGGTAGCGATGATGGGATCTCGCACTTTGACTTTCTGTGACTTCCGGTCATATGGAGCCCCGAAGTTTTCATGAAGAAGCACCTGATCACGAGTTGGCGTTGGTTAGCGGATGTCGCTAATGCCTTCTGGACTAGCAATTGTCCTGATGGGGCAAAGGTCAGACTTGCTTCCTGTCTTCTAAAAGACAGAGCTCAATACTTGTAGGAGGAGGTTGGACATGCCCTGGGAGGCAAGGTGATTGCGTCCATGACTTGGGAGGATTTTGTCACGTGATTTTGGGCCGAGTTCGCACCTTTGATTGAGGTCTTGTAGTTGACGCTAGAGTTTCAGGATCTTCGCCAGACTACTGAGACGGTGGCTGAGATCACTGCTATGTTACGTGAGTGGGCATTGATGATTCCGCAGTATGTGGCAAATGAGGAGATGAGAATGCAAGATACCATGATATGTTGAGGAGTGATTTCCAGCAGGTTGTGAGTCGATCGAGTTGTAAGAAATTGGATGATATGATAGCACGCGCCAAGGAGAGGGAGATTGACTTGGAGATGGAGAGAAAGACGAAGCGAGATCAGGCTCAGGGTTTAGAGGGCTCGGGCAAGAAATCCAATGTATTTGATGATGGGTTTTGAGCATTCTAACACTCCTATGGTGTACATGCAACCCTAAATGCTTTGGATCTATGTTTTCTCTAATATACATGCAAACCTTCAAAATTCCAAAGCATCACCCTAACTAGCATACAATGGAGTAACTATACTACAAAATTATAGTTAGATGACATACCTTTTAGTGTAGTTGAAAACCTTGAAGCTTTAAGAGCCTAGAACCAATAGTGTGAATGCCTCAAGTGGAACCACAAATCACCACCAACAAATGGAAGAACTAGAGAAAGAACTCCTTGCTTCACAAAATCAGCTAGCACTCTTCTAAGATCACTTAGGTGCCAATTTTTGTAGCCTTAGGGTATCTTATTTAGTGTGGAAAACTAGGGTTACACCGTGTAAACCCTAATGACCTTCCATATCCCTCATGCTCGATGGGTTAAAACCTCCATGAAGTATCCATGGATCACCATATGGGTTTAGCCCAACATAAAGAACTATGGATCATTAGCCCACTTTATAAGAATGCGTGATTTACCAAATCAACCCCTTATATTCAATTAGTCTCTTTTGATCACAAAATTAATTCCAAATTAATTCTTGATCAATACTAAATACATAGTATGATTTCATATTAATATATGAGAACTTATAATATATTAATAAATCATAATTATCCTTTTCTCAAAAATCCATTCTTCAAATTGTCCCGGTGAAGTTCAACCCAAATGGACCATGCTACTCTCGGGTCAAGTACATACCAAATATAGTTATGGACTTAGACACCTTATCCAATAGTCTCCCACTTGGATAAGTCTAATAACTATAGTGTAACTTCAGGATCTGACTAGCAATCGTGGCTCTTAAATGCCTTTGTCGAACTTAGACGTACCACTTTAGAGAAGGGATGATAGAATCCTCTGTTCTCAAGATATCAGCCAGACAAACACATGGAACACAATCAATCTTATTGTCCAACAGTTTGTTTCCCGATTTGTGATTTGTTTGGCGTAGAACTTAATCGAACACATCAATTTAGTTTTGACCGGGCCCGTCACATAAGTCAAAACAAAATCATAAAGGGGACCAAGATATCGCTTTCAATCCTCCAAGGAGTAAAAGGAACATTTAAAATTCGACAGTATATGCTTGTACTAACTATTCATTGAACCATACATAACAACATGTTTTATACCATCGAGTTATTGATGCGTTTTCGTACTATCAATGTACGACCAACTCATAGTCAACAACTAATATATATAGGTTAGAAGATTATATGATATTATCGTCTCACGATCACTCGAGATAAATTCCATGAAGTGATACAAGTGAGCATGGGTTAAATCTAATACTCAGACCTTATGAGCACTCATGAATGTTGCAGCAACCATTGCTATGTCTAATACAATTCAGACAAATCTACAAGCCAAATTCAGGACAGTCTTGATTCAATACCTACTTCTAAAGTATGATTGACTGTGGATGGTTTGCATAATATAATTATTTTGGAAGTCAAAACATGCAAAATGAAACAATAGTAAACAATTGACATGAGACAGTACCATACTAGTAAATAAAAAAAAAACTTTTATTTAAGCATCAAATGTCAATTACATTTCAACGATTAAAAGTTTCGAAAGTTATCTAATCATTAAAACTAATATCATCCCTCAACCCAATGCGCCTCGCATGCTGTAAGTGCTTAACCCTACTCAGTCCCTTCGTGAGGGGATCTGCCAGGTTCTCATCTGATGATACCCTCTTTACCATGAGGAGTCCTTCTTCTATCTTGCGTCTTATGAAGTGATATTTTTGTCGATGTGTCTAGACCTGCCATGATCCCTTGGTTCCTTAGCTAAGGCAACCGCACTATCACTATCACGGAAAGTTTCCACAGGCTCCTTTATAGATGGTACAACTCCAAGGTCTCTGATGAAGTTCTTCAGCCATATCGCCTCCTTCGTCACTTCGCTTGCTGCTATGTACTCTGATTCGCATGTTGAATCAGCTACAGTCTCCTGCTTGGAACTTTTCCAAGTAATTGTTCCTCCATTCATGGTAAACACCCAGACCGACTGAGAGCGGAAATTATCTCTGTCGGTTTGAAAGCTGGCATCACTATACCTCACCACTCTCAAGCCATCACTCCCACTAAGTGTAAGGACCCAGTCCTTAGTCCTCTACAGGTACTTGAGAATGTTTTTCACCACAGTCCAGTGAGCCTTGCCAGGATTCCCTTGATATCTGTTGACCATGCTCAAAGCAAAGGCCACATCAGGGCGAGTATAAGTCATAGCATACATGATCGAGCCAACAGCAGAAGCATATGGCAATCGACTCATCTCATCTATCTCAGCCTCAATACTCGGACATTGAGCCTTGCTCAGTCTGGCATTATGCTGGATTGGTAAGTCGCCTTTCGTGGAATTATGCATGTTGAACCTCTTCAATACTTTTTCCAAGTAAGTACTTTGACTAAGTCCAATTAGTCTCTTACTCCTGTCTCTCAATATCCTTATCTCTAGGATATAGGCAGCTTCTCCAAGGTCCTTCATAGCGAAACACTTCCCAAGCCAGGACTTAACCTCCTGCAAGGTTGTGATGTTATTTCCTATGAGTAGTATATCATCCACATACAGTACCATAAAGCTAACTATACTCCCACTAGCTCTGACATATACATAGGACTCATCCTCACTTCTTGAAAAGCCAAACTCTTTGACTTTCTCATCGAAACAAAGATTCCATCTGCGAGATGGTTGTTTCAATTCCCAAATGGATTTCTCAAGCTTACACACTCTATTAGGGTACTTTGCATCGACAAAACCCTCTGGATGAATCATGTAAACGTCCTCATCCAACTTTCCACTAAGGAAAGCGGTTTTGACATCCATTTGCCATATTTCATAATCATGAAATACGGCAATGGCTAGCATAACCCTAATAGATTTAATCTTCGCTACTGGCGAGAAAGTCTCATCATAGTCAACTCCCGGAGTTTGAGTAAAGCTCTTCGCGACCAGTCGCACCTTATAAGTGTGTACTTTCCTATCCATGTCAGTGTTCTTCTTGAAGATCCATTTGCACCCGACTGTCTTACGTCCCGGTACATTGTTAACCAAGTTCCAAACTTGATTATCATACATGGACTGAATCTCGCTGTCCATAGCCTCTTTCCATTTAGCAGAATTTGGGCCTTCCATGGCTTCCTTGTAGTTGTTAGGTTTATCCAGATTTACCAGTGTGCTATCACTGATAAATGTATCACCTTCTGCAGTATTATGGAAACCATAAAACTCAGGTGAAAGTCTAACTCTACCGGAACGCCTCAGAGGTACAGACTCGTTAACCGGCTCAACAGGAGTTTCCTCCTCAGGTTGACCGCTAGTGTTTGAGGTTCCTACATCGGTTAACTCTTGAAGTTCTTCAAGGTAGGGGTGGCAACTCTCGACCCAACCTATTACCCGACGCTGACCCAAGCCAAAAATAGACGGGTTTGGGTTGAGATTTTTGACCCGCCAACCCACCAACCCGTTTATTTCACGGGTTGGGTTGGGTTATCTGTTTGGGTTCGCAGGTCAACCCGCCAACCCGTATATATATATATATATATATATATATATATACATAATATATATTGATATATTTAATTATTAATTAAATTTGATTTCCATCCGTATTCGTAATATTCCGTATCATTGTATTCCTTCCGTATTCATATGTGACTAATCTGCATTTGCAGTTCGTTAATAAGAAAAAGAAAAAGTACATGTCGTTATTTCACGAGTCACGAACGAAGAACACATCCACTTTCTATGAATGTTTTCATTTTTCATTTTTATTTGGATGTTATTGACTTTATGAATTTATGTTGAAAACCTTTTTTTATGTTAATTACTTTAATCATTTTATGAATTTATGTTAAAAAAACCTCATTTTTTAAAATGTGTTGCTTATTTATTAAAAGGATTATATGGGTTGGGTTTGACCCATTAACTTGTGACCCGCGAACCCATATACTTAAACGGGTTATCTGGGTTGTGTTGGGTTGAGGTTTCCAACCCACCAACCCGTGACCCGCCAACCCGTCAACCCATATATTATATGGTTTGGGTTGAGTTTATGTTTTCTGACCTGCCAACCCGTACCTAACCTAATTGCTAGGCCTACTTCAAGGTCAACTTGCCTCCCACTTTTCCTTTGGAATACGAGTTCTCTCTCATGAAAGACTACTCTCCTCGCAACGAAGAGAAAATTGTCAATCGGTCTATAGAAGAGATATCCAAAGGACTTTTGCGGGTAGCCGATGAAAATACACCGCTAACTCCAAGGTTCGAGCTTGTCGTGAGTCTCATGTCTCACGAAAGCCTCACAACCCCAAACCTTGATGTGTGCTAACGAGGTAACCTTCCCTGTCCACATCTCATGAGGTGTTTTGGCAACCTTTTTAGTTGGGACTCGATTAAGGATATAGGCGGCAATCTTCAAGGCATACCCCCAGAATGAGATTGGTAGCGAAGCTCGACTCATCATGGAACGAACCATGTCCAACAAGGTTCGGTTGCGCCTCTCAGCCACAACATTAAGTCGTGGTGTCCTAGGTGGTGTCAACTGTGAAACAGTTCCACACTCCTTAAGATAGTCCAGGAACTCGATACTAAGATACTCACCACCTCGATCGGATCGGAGCATCTTTATCTTCCTGCCCAACTGATTCTCCACATCTTGCTGAAACTCTTTGAATTTCTCAAAGGTCTCTGACTTATGCTTGATTAAGTAGATATAGCCATATCTGCTGTAATGATTAGTATAAGTCACATAGAAGCGGTTAGCATCCCTTGTGGCGGTTCTGAAGGGCTCAAACACATCGGTGTGTATGAGATCCAACAAACCCTCACCCCTTTCACAAGAACCAGTGAAGGGTGACTTAGTCATTTTTCCAAGCAAACAAGACTCGCAAGTGTCATCCGACCTTAAGTCGAATGACTCCAAAACTCCAGCCTTTTAGAGTTGGCCTATGCGCTTCTTGTTGACACGTCCAAGACGACAATGCCACAAGGATGCCTTATCCAAATAATTAGATGAATCGATATGCAACAGATTATTTCCTATGTTGTCCACAAACATGACAATTTCATATACACCATTACAAGGTAATGCTCTAAAATAAAAAACACCGTTATAATAAGCATTTATTGCACCAATTTCATTATCAAATGAAAATGTGAAACCTTGTTTGTACAAACCATGAAAGGAAATAATATTTCTCGCCATATCAGACGAGTAGCAACAATTATTCAAATCTATTTCTAACCCACTACTAAGCAATAAAGAGTAAACTCCAATCTTGGTAACAGGTGAAACCTTCCTATTCCCCATGATCAAGTTTATCTTCCTGTGCTCCACATCCTTAGTTCTTTTTAGGCCTTGCACATCAGAACAAATGTGAAATCCACAACCTGCGTCAAGCACCCAAAAGTTAGTATGTGATGAATTTTTAGATAGAATAGTATAAATACCTGCATGGGTGGGTTTAACATTCCCATCCTTAACATCCTGCAAGTACTTGGGGCAGCTTCGCTTCCAGTGCCCTTTTTCATGGAAATAGAAACACTCTGCTTCTTTTGGGATGGTCGAGGGAGTAGCAGAACCTCCTTTGGTTCCACTTGAAGAGGATCCATCAAGAGATTTTCCCTTGCGGCTCTTGAAAGGAGCCTTCCTCTTTTTCCCCTTACGTTGCCCAAATGTCAAAACAGGGGCATTTGCAGTAGGAGTGGTTACGATAGATTTACCTTTGAGACCACTTTCGACAGCCCTCAAAAGGCCATGAAGCTTGCTCAAAGTAACTTCCTCCTTGTTCATATGATAAGTCATACGAAACTAATCATAACATTAAGGTAAGGAGTATAGAATAATATCTATAGCAAACTCCTCATCAAAGTTCACATTCAATTTGAGCAGACGGTCCACAAACCTTTACATTTTCTGTAAGTGGCCCGTGATGGGTTCACCATCCTTCATCTTTGTTGTAATCATGGAGTAGATGATTTCATACCGCTCTTGACGAGAACTCTGATGGTATCTTTCCATCAGGTCCTGGTGCATCTCAAAAGGGTAGAAATCCTCATAGGACTTTTGGAGTTCAGGAGACATGGTGGAAAGCATGATACAAGCTACCTTGGTAGCACCTTTATCATGTGCCCTAAAATCAGCAATCTCCTGAGGAGTAGTAGAAGACTCATCAATTTCCTTCAGCTCCTTGTCGAGGACATATTCCTTGTCCTCATAGCGAGTGACCATCCTGATGTTCCTAATCTAATCATTGAAATTAGTCCCATCAAAGATGACTCTCCCACAAAGGTTCGTGAGAGAGAAGGAGCCAGTAGGGTTTGAGCCAGAAGCAGTGTTCGAAGACATCTGAAAAGAAAGAAAGGCAAGTTTAGATTAGATAAAGAGTCCTTAATAAAAAACCCAAATGAAATATTAAGGCTAGGACCCAACACAATATTTTACAATTTGGAATAGGGATGTTGTAATCCAACTTGCAAAATAATTGGAGGTAGGTAAATGATCATTTACCAATTTCCACCATGAAAACGAAATTTGATAATTAAGTTTTAATTGGATTTGAAACTGCTAGAACCTTTGAGATACATTGAACAATTCAATGACATGTTTAAATCTCGATTATGCTCTTCAGGTTTGTGACTGGGATACCGAGGATCACAAAGAAGGTGTGAATAACCATGCAAATGTACTTGATACTCTCAATGTCAATTATCACCTTAATCAATGTGTTGGTTAACCACACACGCTCCATTGACCTTATGATAAACATTAAGCTACCCTTTGCCACCCTTACTAGTCCAAGTTAATGTGTCGGGTAACCATACACGCTCCATCAACGACTTGATAAGGTGCAAAGTGTAATTTCATGGATTAACATCAATTTCACATTTTCTTAAAGTAACTAAGATTGGGAATTTATAAAATGTTTAGTTACTTTATAGTTATCATTATAATTTTAATGAGAATTATAGTATTTGTCCTACCCGTTCAGCTAACGACCCTCCACCGGTCAAGGAAGCGGTGGGTGAGAGTGGACACCCATTAAACCAACATTTATAGGCAGTAACCTTATACCCCCCTTATAGAGCGACTTCGTGAATGAAGCCTACTAACGGTAAAACTGACTTGATCTTATATACACACACACACAAATATATATATATATATATATATATATATATATATATATATATATATATATATATATATATATATATATATATATATATATATATATATATATATATATATATACATATATATTAACTTATAAAACTATTAAGTATAAGGGTTGAATTTTAACTTTTAAAATTCTATGGTTTGGAATTAATGTTTCATTTAGTGAGACTTTACAAATTCCAAAACTTGAGGACAAGTTTTGAAACTTAGCAAAACTCTTCAAGTCCATAACATATGAGTTTAATGACATCATTAATAGGAAAACCTTTCATGTTCCATAACATTCATAACTTGAGGACAAGTTATGAAGTCCATTAAAAACATTTAAAACATTATTTAACTAATACAATAATCAAATAATTCATAGAAGATTCAATAAAGCTCATATGAACAAGACAATTCAAATCAAACAAATTTCATGTAATTAGCCTAATCACATAAACTAATACAAAACATGAAACTTTGACAATTATCTTTTAAATTTGATTAGCATGATCATCACCACGTCAAAAACAGGTTTATAAGTTCAAAAACAGTTTAGGGTAATGATCCTAGTCCAATTCCAGCCTTAAAACACAAAAAATTGCACTCAGGAGCTCCATCTCGTCGAGTGAACTGACTCTACGAGTTGGTCAGATTTATGAGAGGACTCGGCGAGTTCCCCAGTGGACTCAGCGAGTCCACTGTCCAGAAAGCAGAAATTCGATTTTTTAAGCATTTGAAAGCAAGCAGCATCAAGTATATTGGAAAACAATCCTAGGCTCTGATACCACTGATGGGTTTTGAGCATTCTAACACTCCTATGGTGTACATGCAACCCTAAATGCTTTGGATCTATGTTTTCTCTAATATACATGCAAACATTCAAAATTCCAAAGCATCACCCTAAGTAGCATACAATGGAGTAACTATACTGCAAAATTCTAGCTAGATGACATACCTTTTATTGTAGTTGGAAACCTTGAAGCTTTAAGAGCCTAGCACCAATAGTGTGAATGCCTCAAGTGGAACCACAAATCACCACCCACAAATGGAAGAACTAGAGAAAGAACTCCTTGCTTCACAAAATCGGCTAGCACTCTTCTAAGATCACTTAAGTGCCAATTTTGGTAGCCTTAGGGTCTCTTATACAGTGTGCCAAACTAGGGTTACACCATGTAAACCCTAATGACGTTCCATATCCCTCGTGCTCCATGGGTTAAAACCTCCATGGAGTATCCATGGATCACCACATGGGTTTATCCCAACATAAAGAACTATGAATCATTAGCCCACTTTATAAGAATGAATGATTTACCAAATCAACCCCTTATAGTTAATTAGTCTGTTTTGATCACAAAATTAATTCCAAATTAATTCTTGATCAATACTAAATAAATAGTATGATTTCATATTAATATATTAGAACTTATAATATATTAATAAATCATAATTATCCTCTTCTAAAAAATACATTTTTCAAATTGTCCGGGTGAAGTGCAACCCAAACGGACCATGCTACTCTCTGGTCAAGTACATACCAAATATAGTTATGGACTTAGACACCTTATCCAACATTTGATTCGAGATCGAGAGGATAACATGGTTGGGGCCACTGTGGCAAGTGCGGCAAGTCGCATGATGGAGCTTGCAAGGGTGGTGGTGGTTGATGTTGTTACACCCCCGACCGATACGGCGGTACACACGAGCTGTGAGACTAAGTTCATGGATCACAGGTAAACAAAATATATAGCACAAGTACGACAATAAAACATATAACACTCAAGTTCCATCTTGACATTTTAATACAAGGTTTTTACAAATAATAATAATACATGAATTGCCTTAACAGATAGGCATATAATACAACAGCAAGTAAGATAGGTCACCTATACTCCAATCTATCTTGAATGTCTGTTTAGTGATTTCGTGAGAATACATGTAGTTTTGAGGGTCAACACAAAGTTGGTGAGAGTTATAGGTTTTCTGCTAACAACAGTAATACTTTTAATAAGTCGAAAAAGTATTTTGTTTGTATGTATAACAATAGTTAAAACAATGTTTGTGATGAGTCTTTTAAAAGCCAAATTGTATTTTTGTATAAGTAAATTTGTACTTAGAACTGTGTTTGTAATGAATCTTTGAATATCCTTGAAAACCAAACTATTATGTTACGTAAGTAATTCCATACTTAAAATAGTTTTGAGAGCAACCAAGCCCATGGTTGGTAGGGAGAGAGAGAGTTATTCTTGTTAATGTTTATAATGAGTCCTATAACCGAGCTATGTGACTGAGTGTGCTCCTTACAACGCTTCATTGGACGTTGTAGTAATGATCGTAGACACTTATCACCTGCTTCTATTGATCGGTCGAGGTTGTAGCTAGAAACTGCAGGTGGGGATGTCAACCCGTATAGATCTATACATATGTATCTTGCTTCGAAGACTAACAGTTATAGTAGTGTGGGTATGCTAAGTGTTTAAACTCAGCTTATGAGTAACATCTCACTAAAAATCCCTTAACGAAAAAGTTTGTGAATACCTCTCAGCCGTAACTTAATTGTGATTAAGTCACTAGGCATAATGAATTTTATTGCATAAAGTTTATAAAAGCCAAATACGCTTGAGATGTATGTAGATGTGTAATGTAGTTGCTTTTATAAAGATGTACGTTTCAAAGTAATGAACATATGCACATGTATAAACTTTATGTATTTAAACATATAAATATACATGAATAGTAATAACTTAAATCATTGAAATACTACAAATTTTTTATAACGTGCTTTTTATAATATACAATGTCACATAAAAATCATATATTTTTTATCACGTAATATTTGTTGTGTGAACTAGTTATTTCATGATAAAATAACCATAATACGTATATGAAAAGTTTATAGTAGTTAATTGTAACAATATGGTAAATTCTTAAATAATAACATTTTAATAAACTAGATTTATTGTATTTTCACATAAAAAGGAATTTGATTTGTATAAACACAATATTTAGGCACATGTATCCCCCCCCCCACCCCCCCCCCCCCCCCCCCGCCACGGAAATAATTAAAATATTAAAAAGGGGTGGTAAGCACTCACCCTTGATGCATGAACGCAGACTAGATTTGTTTTGGTGAAGTGCGATGTGAGAAACTGCAAGATTAACTGTCCATTGTGTTTAAAACGAGTCACCGGGTCTATTTATATTATCTAATAAACCAAATGGTAGTTTTGGTATCAGTTATTAAGTATATGGTGGTCTTTGTTAAAATAAATAAATGGTAGGGATTGATTTTATTAAAATCTCCCCTAAGGGACTGATATGGTAATCCATTTCCGACGCAGGGGCTGAAGTGAATATTTTAAACCCATGTTTGAGAATGGAATTAGTTTTGAGGACGATTATCCATAGAGGGGCGCCATTATGTTTATTTTTATTTCAAGATTGGAAGGGGCGCTGATTGGAAATATTAGTAAAGTTTGGAAATATGGTAATCCATTTCCGACGCAGGGGCTGAAGTGAATATTTTATACCCATGTTTGAGAATGGAATTAGTTTTGAGGACGATTATCCATAGAGGGGCGCCATTATGTTTATTTTTAGTAAAGTTTGGGGTGAGTTTTAATTAAAATAAATATATGTTTGGTTACCTGTTCAAATTCCAGATCGTGTGTTTAATTTCTAGTTCATGAAGAGGAACATTGAGACCCACTTCAAGGTCTCATGTTCGACTGATCATTAACGAAGGAACGGGAATAGAATTTTTCGAGGTGGCGATGGTCGACTTCTCACAGTGACAGCCAAAGGTGGTGATCACGGTTTAGCGAAGTGGAAGCATGGGGAGGTCGACGAGACGGAATGAATGAAGGGAGGAAGCAGCGAAGCTTCTTCCTGCTCCGATGGTGATGTGCGAAGGGGGGAAAGGTTCGATCGGCGACGAGGGATGGCATCTCCGTGGTTTGACATAGCTGAAGGGACGAAGGAAATGGTGGAGTGTCGCGAGCAGCAGCAACGAAGAAGTCGGGTCCTCGGTGGGTTTGCTTGACGGAAGGGGAAGAGGAGGGTGCGAGGGGTGGGTCGTCGGTCTTGATGGGTGCTTTTCTCCGGTCGATAGAAGATGAGTGGATGGGGTGTTCGGTGGTCACGCAACTACAAGGAGGTGAGGCGATCGGTCGTTGGGTGGGAGAATCGCCTCCGGTGCTTCAGTGTTTCGCAGAAGAGAAAACGAAAACAACAATGGCGGCGTAAGGGCACTTCTTCTGTCTGGACTGGAATGGGGGAAGGGGTGTCGATGGAGCAGTTGCTTTGATCGGTAACGATTCTCTTCTCTTTTCTTTTTATTTTGAATGTTAATCAATGAAGTTTAATCAATAGGTTTAGATAAAGAGGAAAAGAAGAACAACCAAACCCGATGGTGAAAACCGAAAACCGAACCCGAACAACCAAAATTCGTTTTTCTTCTGTCTCGTATGGAATGGGTTTGATTGTTTGACAGAAATTGATAAAGAGGAAAAGAAGAACAACCAAAATTCGTTTTTCTTTGTTTGTTTTGACAGAAATTGATTAAGGAATGAATATTTGGGTGTTGATGGCAAAAGAAACCGAACCCGATGGTGAAAACCGAAAACCGACATATTAGGGTCGGGTTTGGGGTCGGTTAATCAGGGCCGGGATCGGGTTTGGTATGCTTTTTGAAAATTTTCACGGTTTGGTCATGGGGATGGTAAACAAAATACTCATCCCAATTACCTGAAACCGAAACCCGTTACCTGAAACCGTTCATATATATATATATATATATATATATATATATATATATATATATATATATATATATATATATATATTAATTTCCTTTTGTTATCTTCTTTGTTGTGAACGATTTAAAGATAATTTATTGAGATAGCTTCCTGTTTATTTCTAGTGCTAGTGTTTTGACATTTTAGAGTAATAGTGATATTATTTCTAGTGCTAGTGTTTTGACATTGTTTTTTTGCCACTAGTAACCACTTATGTATCAAAACAAATACGTGTGCTCTTAATGGTTTTGTAAATTATCAAAATTATTTTGGATATGAATTTATGCTTGCATCACTAAGTCTAATAGTTATGTATTCTCATTGTATCAAAATTATTCTTAATTTGAATGTTAAACAAGGATCTCCATTCCGCAGACCCGATAGTGTTTGGTAAACGGGTACCCGTTGGGAATCGGGTCGGTGATGGGATCGATTTTCATATTCGGGGACAGGGATGGGATTACCAAAACCCGTCCCAAACCCGCCCCGTTGCCGTCCCTATTTTAAAGTGAATCGATGGGTGTTTGTTTCTTGATCATCCATATCTCAAAAAAATATTTTATCAATGTATATATTGATTTTAGCATGGAGTGTTGATTTTGCTTGAGTGTTAATCTTTCCTTGAGTGTTGAGGAGGTAGAATGGCTGCAATAGGAGGACCAACAAGAGAACCAAAAGTCTTTGAGTGAGGTTGGGAGGACAAACAAGAGAACCAAAAGTCTTTGAGTGAGGTGAAACTTGGAAGCAATCTATAATTTAGCTGCTATATTTTATTTATTAATTGATTTGATTTTTGATAGAGTTTATGTATTATGTGTATAATTTGTGCATTGATTTGTACATTTGATTCAATGGGTATGTATTTGGTTGAAGTTGGGTATTTATTGATGTATATTCATGTTATATATGTATGTATTTATTTAGGACTTTATAATCAACTCCATTATATATATATATATATATATATATATATATATATATATATATATAGAGAGAGAGAGAGAGAGAGAGAGAGAATTTGAGGTTTGTATATAATAAGTGTCTAAATTGTCATATATTTTAGAAATTGTTATTTGGGAAATGATATATGACATATATAAATATTTTTATATTTAGTGTTATATAATTTTAATTATATAACATATACGCATTGTGATTACACGATTGACTATTTGTCATATGCAATATGAGTTTATATAAATTATCGTAAATACATAATATATTTTTGAAAAATATGTTTCCCCACACATATATCTATATCGATGTACATAATTTTAGAAAATTTGGGTTATCTCTTCGTTAAGATTCACCATAACTAGAATGGATAACAATATATTACTTCCAGAATATATTGCTAACAATCGAAATCATGTCGAAATCAATAGTTTAAGGTTTCGTGATTAATAAATCTAAAAACGTCTTATTTTTCAACTTTTATAAATATTTTTACTAAAACTATTTCAAATATGAAATTAAATATTAGGCTATAGCCTTAGTCAAAAAATGCTTTCGAAATTCTCATTTGAGGTGTACAAGTCCCTCAACGGTTAGAAACGGTTTTAGCAGTTTTTAGAAAATCAGTATTATGCTGTTTTTGGATTCTTAAAATGGTCGTATCTTTTGCATACTAACTCCGTTTTGGACGTTCTTTGTATTTTCGGAAATAGGGAAACACGTACTACGAGGCTAGAGTGTTTGTTTTTCTCACAACGTCTTAATACGAAATTTCAGTTTTTGAGACGCATTCCTAAGTTGTAGTTTAAGTTGTTTGATTTGGTTGCCAGTTTACACATTTGGAGTCATGATACCATATGGTATCTTATAATAGTTAAAATGAACTTATTTATTTCACATAAGATGCACTAAAACCCAATGAATCAAATTACAAAGAGATTTACTATGAACTTGACCATTCACAGTCTTTGACCTAAATACCGGGATGTCACAAAGGCTTCTATAAGTACAGCAAGACTGGGCATCTTAGTCAGGATTGCACAGCCACTACCCAGGGATCAAGCCTGATTTGCTTCCATTGCAATCTGAGGGGCCATAAAAAGGCCGATTGTTCGAGTCTAGCATCGACAGGACCGGTTGCAGCTCCCGCTCCGGCGACTTTGAGGATCATAGATGGCCGGCAGGGCAAGACGGATGTGCCTGTTATGAGGAGCAGTGCTTTTCAGTTGACAATCGAGGAGGCTCGTGCAACACTAGATGTGTTGACGAGTATGTATCTTCTCCTTATCTCTTTATTTATGTTGATTTTGTACTTATATTTGTGTGTTTAGTTTTAGGATCATTCCTTGTGAGTGTAAGGATCAAAGTATTCCATGGATAATGACAATGGGTCCTCTTAATGACGTGTAGGTTAATTGGCCCAAACTTGTTTTGTTCCTTATAAATAGTCATGTAATATTCATTATTAAGGTTAAGAGAGGCAAGATGTAGCCGCTAAATGTGATGATGTTTCTTAGGTAGAATATATAGATTTCAATCTTTTCTTATAGTGTAATTTCCTAATTTTATTGAATAAAATATCTTGTTCACCAAATACATCTTCATGATTGTGTTCGTTCTTATATTTCGCATCATCAAATCATTCTTGTGATTTTTCCCCAACAAGTGCTATCAAAGCGGGTCTTTGAAGATCATTGTGATTTTTGAAGTATCGGTTCTGGATTTGATGAATTTCTACACAAGTAATTAAAGATTTTTGGTATTTTAGCGTTTTGGAATCAAGCTTCAAGTTTAAGCTACTGTTCATGGAGATTTATGAAGTTTGTTACTGTTCATCATGGTGATTTTGATCCAATTCTATTTTTATTCATTATTTGTTTTTGGATCTGATTTGTTTTCTAACTCAAAGCCAAATCATCGAGCCTAATTTTTTTTACCCTTATTCTAGATCTGATTACCATTCATTAAGCGATACCTTACTATTTTTCTCACTGTTCATTCGTTCCGTTCATGGGCCCATAGTTATTGATTAGTGTTCATTGGTTTAGCCTTCAAATGTGTGATAGTTGGATTTAGGGTTGGGAAACCTTATGGATCAAAGGGGGAATGAAATTATGATGGGGATCCATCACAATTTCATCCATAGGGCCTATTCCAGAAGGTTCCATGGGATGCTTGGTGATTAAGTTGTCCATTAGGGTTTTGGCAGAAACGCTAGCAACCTACAGTATAAATAGAGACCCCTATATGCAATTTTCGGCCACTTGATCCCAAGAGAAACCCTAGGGCAGATTTTAGCATCCTCTCTCCTCTCTCATAATTGCCTTCTTGCTTGTGTGGTGTTTGTAAGCCATTAGAGGAGTTACACTTGTGACTCTAAGCTCAAGAATCAAGAAGAATCAATCCAATTGAAAGAGGTAATCATCTAGATCTGTTCTTATTATGATAATTTCAAATTATGTATGCTAGATCTAGGGTTACAAGTCTTGGATGAATTGTATGTACAATAGAGTAACCTAGATCCAAGCTTTAGGGTTTTGCATGAGCACATAGGATGTTCTTTTTGTATAAATCCCATCAGTAAGAACCTGGGGGGAGCCCATGGCATTCTTATATGTTTATATGCATGGTTTATGAGATTGATATGGATTATATGATTATGTGGATTATGTGGGGTATGCTCTGGAAACTCACTAAGCATTAGCTTACCATTTGTTGGTTGCTTCAGGTACTTGAGGATCTAAGGGCAAGGGCCCGACTTGATGGCGCGGCATGCATTCTCTGGCGTTTTGTTCAGGGACACTCTGATTTATGAATAATTTATCTAATGTAATGTATTTTGAAAACAATTGTGATTGGGATTTTATAAATTATGAAAGTGATTTTGTTATTTAAAAATAAAAAATTTATTGAAAATTTGGGCAGTTACAAGTTGGTATCAGAGCCTTGGTTTGAGAGATTCGAGCACACCGTCGGGTGTGTCAGAACTCAAACTAAGGAAATGGTAAAAAAATTGTTTTCAAAAATCAAAGTTAAAAACTTTTAAACCAATTTCTTGTAAGAAAAAGGGAGAGTCCAATGCGCATAATCGGTCGAGCTCAAGTAAGTATTTTTCCGCAATATGTTAGCCATGCTATGTTGATATTCAGAATGTGATAATCCTATGAACCTTTATATGTGTATGCTTTCAAAATTGTATACGGTTAGGGTCTTATAACCTCCGAATAATTGATTTGGCCCTATTTCATGTTCCTTGTCTGGTTGTGGTCCTAGGGTAGAGACTTTTTTTCGAAAGTCTATTTGATCCTGTTCTGTGTATAATTTGCATGCATAAGGCAACCTGCCATGATGGATTTGAGTTATGGTTTGACGGGATTGAGCAGATCTTAGGATAACCTAGGATTCGAGCTATATAGTAGCTGTGAGATATGTTTTGTTTTGGGACGAATTAGAATTATCAGGTAGAGCCTTGGGGAAGGGACATGTAGGTGTGGAAGGTAGTATTGGGCCTGTACTACTGAAAGCACAAGACCTGTACACGAACTAATGTTAGATCTGAAAGCTCAATGGTGAATCGGTGTAGGAGGATACCCTTTGAATATTTTGATCATTCTATCTTATGGTATTTCAGTGCAGTATGGTGATGACACAACATGGAGCTGGGGGATTAGGATCAGGATCTGGGTCGGGCTATGCTACTAAGCCCATTGATGAGATGTTGCGCGAGCTTATCGCAGCCGAGGTTACGAGGGGAATCCTTGATGCTACCCTAGTGATTTTTGGACAGTTAAGGATGGGATGATGGAGATCCTGGAGGAGCGGCTCAGGTCTTTCCGAGCCAAGATTGCTACGGGCCAGGTTAGGGTCTGAAGTCCCTCGTTCAGGGAGTTCAAGGCATGCAGAGCGCCTGAGTTCTTTGGGGTCCAAGACCCCATAGTTAGCCGATGCTGGGTAGCTGACATGGAGAACCGCCCAACACATGAGCTCTTGCCTCGAGGCGACAAAAGTGGGGTTTGCTTTGTGTATGTTGAGGAATCGAGCTAAGCACTAGTGGGAGGAGGTGACCCATCAGGTGGGATCAGTTGGAGTAGCGGAGATGACATGGTAAGAGTTTGTTAGGCGTTTTGAGTTGTACCATCCATCGAGATGCAACGGATTGTGAGGGAGTTCCAGGAGCTACATCAGACCACTGAGAGTGTGGCAGAGATCATCACCAAGTTTCGGGAGCGAGCACTATTGATCACGCAGTATGCTACAGATGAGGATATGAGGAGGACGAGGTATCATTCCAAGTTGAGGGATGATATCCATGAGTTTGTGAGATTTTCATGGTGTAAGACCCTGAATGAGATGGTGGAGAAGGCACGAGAGCGGGAGATGGAGTTGTAGCTCCATACCAAGTGGAAACAAGAGCAGGTTCAGACGTCTGTTGGTCAGGCTAAAAAGCCTAAGACCTCTGATTCTTACAGCAGGGTCCATTAGGGCCATGGCTGGTGTGCCAAGTACGGTAGGCTGCACAATGGCGCTTGTCGTATAACAGCCTTAGGGTGTTACATGTGTGGCCAACCGGGCCACCAGAGTAGGGATTGCCCCAAGAAGGGCTTGATTTGTTTCCACTGCAACCAGACCGATCATAAAAAGGCCGATTGTCCGAGGTTGCAGGGAGGAGGAGGAGCAGTGGCGGCGCCTACGCCCGCCACAATGAGGATCACTGATGGCCGCCTTGCCAAGGCGGATGCTCCTGCGGGGAAGATCGCACATTTCAGCTGACCACAGAGGAGGCTCGAACTGCACTAGACGTCGTGGCTGGTATGTAATCTATTTTTCTTGTTTGATATTATTTGATTATGCTTATATGTATATATATGTGCACTTGTATATGAACCTTTTTGGTCAATGGTATGCCAACCCATGTTTTTTTTTTGATTCGGGGGCTACCCATCGTTTCTATCTCTTACGCTTACGAAGAAGATCCAGGATGCTCCGGGAACTTTGGATTCCCCGCTTGAGGTTGAGATAGCGGATGAACGCACTGTGATTGCTATGAGGGTTTATCAGGACTGTGTCCTGAATGTGCTTGGGGAGAGGTTCCGTATGTAATCTATTTTTCTTGTTTGATATTATTTGATTATGCTTATATGTATATATATGTGCACTTGTATATGAACCTTTTTGGTCAATGGTATGCCAACCCATGTTTTTTTTTATTCGGGGGCTACCCGATCGTTTTTATCTCTTACGCTTACGAAGAAGATCCGGGATGCTCCGGGAACTTTGGATTCCCCGCTTGAGGTTGAGATAGCGGATGAACGCACTGTGATTGCTATGAGGGTTTATCAGGACTGTGTCCTGAATGTGCTTGGGGAGAGGTTCCGTGTCGAACTGGTTCAGATACCATTGCGAGGGTTGAAGGTGATTGTTGGGATGGACTGGTTGGGGCCAACGGGGCCATGATTGTGAGCACCAGCTGGTGAGAGTTCGAACCCTAAGAGGGGGATAACCGGTTATTCATGGAGAGAGGGCCTCGCAAGGGCCAACCCTCTGTTCAGCTGCGAGGGCTATGATACTTCTTCATCAGGGTTGCTCGAGATTCTTGGCGTATGTCTCAGATACGACGGTTGAGACTCCGAAAGATTTGGGTAGCGTACTAGTTGTACAAGATTTTTGGGATGTCTTTCCCGAGGAGTTACATGGAGTGCCTCCGTAGAGGCAAGTATAGTTTCTCATTGAGTTGGTGCTGGGTGCCGCTCCGATAGCTAAGGCACTGTATCGGCTAGCTCTGCCTGAGATGCAGGAGCTGTCTACGCAGCTTTAGGAGCTGCTGGACTGAGGGTTCATTCGTCCGAGCAGTTTCCAGTGGGGAGCACCGATCCTATTCGTGAAGAAGAAGGACGGGTCATACAGGATGTGTATCGATTATAGGGAGCTGAACAAGCTAACAGTGAAAAACCGTTATCCGATCCCGAGGATTGATGATTTGTTCGATCAACACATGGTGCATCTTGGTTTTCTAAGATTGATCTTCGTTCGGGGTACCATAAGATGAGGATATACCAAAGACAACTTTTAGAACTCGGTACGGTTACTACGAGTTTGTGGTGATTCCATTTGGGCTCACCAATGCCCCAGAAGCGTTCATGGATCTCATGAACAGGCTATGTAGGCCGATGTTGGATCGGTATGTGATCGTTTTTATTGATTATATCTTGGTCTACTCTAAGACCAAGGGGCAGTATGAGCAGCATCTGAGGGATGTATTGGAGACATTGAGGATAGAAAGGCTTTATGCCAAGTTCTCAAAGTGTGATTTCTGGTTGCGAGAGGTGCAGTTTTTGGGGCACATCATCAACCAAGAGGGTATTTTGGTTGATCCAACCAAGGTTGAGGCAGTGATGCGGTGGGAAGTACCGAAGAATGCATCTGAGATCCGTAGCTTCTTGGGTCTAGCAGGGTATTATCAGAGATTCATCCAACATTTCTCTAAGATCATCATGCCATTGACCCGTTTAACCAAGAAGAATGTGACTTTCTGGTGGGGCCCGGACCAGCAGTCGACTTTTGAGACCTTGAGACAAAGGTTATATGAGGCCCCGATTCTAGTACTACCCAAGGGGTTGGATGATTTAGTAGTGTATTGTGATGCATCGATCTCCGGGTTAGGGGCGGTTTTGATGCATAGGAGGCATGTGATCGTGTATGCCTCGAGGCAGTTGTAGCCTCATGAGGCGAATTACCCAGTCACGATCTGGAGTTGGGGGCAGTGGTATTTGTGCTCAAAATTTTGAGGCATTACTTATACGGAGTGCGGTGCACCATCTTTACTGACCACCAGAGTTTGAAGTATTTGATGGATCAGCAGAATGTCAACATGCGACAGAGGAGGTGGTTGGATGTACTAAAAGATTATGACTGTGAGATCTTATACCATCCAGGGAAGGCCAATGTGGTGGCCAATGCTTTGATGTCACACCCCAAAACCTGAACGGCGGAAACGTTCGGGGGCGGAGGACGTCATGTACAGTATCACAACAATGCATAATAGTAAACAAGCAACAACATCATCCATTGCATTAATAATATAATTTTAATACAAGTGTGTTATCTATAGTTTATAAGACACCAAAAATATAAATCAAAATAAGAGATGAGTCTTGAACGCGCTCCATCTTCTCAAAACCTGGTTATCGGTACCTGTCTACTGTTGACCTGAGAATACAAGTTATTTTGAAAGTATAGATCAACATTAAAGCTGTTGAGTTCATAAGTATTTTAGTGTCATTGCTTGTATGAAAGTGTTTGTAAATGTTTGATGTAAATGTTTGTAGTAAAACTTTGTAAAGGTTTGTATCTCCTAGAAAATCCTATATTTTCTACGAAAAAGTAGCCTTCTACCAAGGCCCGAATGTTCTGTATGTTGTTTGTTTGTAAAAGTGTGTAACTTTCCCAAAGACAGACTATCATTTACCATAAATATAGTTTACATTACCCTTTATGTGAGAAGATCACATTTTGAATGTAATGGGAAAATAATAATGATGTACTTGTAGTATTAGTATATAGCTACTACCGTTGTACTAACTACCTTAAAGCAATTGTTTTAATTAAGGTAAAATGTGATATAGTTGTAACCATGCTTGATCGACTAGTTAAAACACGACGCTCGAAGACATCGAAATGGTATGACATTAGTCACCCGTAGACCTGTAGGTCCCACTATAGCTAGCAGCAAGGTGTAGGATAGTCAATCCCGAATAGATCTATACACCAATTCACGCTCTCCCTCCAGGAGACTCTGGTTGCAAAACGTGACACAACAGTAGATTGCCATGCCATGAAGTAGTGGCTCACATTAATGTTATAGTGTTCTAGTGTTTGTTTAGTATGTACTAGTGTGATGTATGTTCTTTCTGTTCTAGTGTATTGTATGTTCTCTTGTATAGTATAATGTATGTTCTCTCTTACTAGTATGTAGTATGTATTGTTTCTCGTTATAGTGTGCTCTATTTGTTTCTCTTTATAGTGAGTATTGTATCTCGTTATAGTATGTATTGACTCTTGTATGTTTCATTGTTCTAGTAATAGTAAGTAGTGACTTCCTAAACTATACCTATTATAGTTTACTAGTAATGTTGTTTGTATGAATGAACATGTTTGTACACCTTTGCTACTCAAAGGTATTGAATTGAATTTAGAACTTTAATATCTATATACATACACATAATATATAACTAAGATTCAAACGACCTTCGGACAAACAACAAATACACTAAGTCCACAACCAAACAAGGAACAGGAAATAAGGCGAGTTATCAGTCCTAAGTCCTTTCAATCCTACTTATAAACTATATCTATATAGACATGATTTTGACAAAATGTAAGTTTGAAAGAGTTTAATAAGGAGTTTTGCATATAAAGGAGTTTGTAAAACTATTTGAAGCAATTTGTTTCAGAACACAGTTTGAAGTATAAGGAATCTGTCTGTTTGACAGTTATTAATCACATGTGATTGATATAATAACTATAATGTTCTACTTGTATTCCCCCCCCCCCCCCCCATAAAAGTATTTAAAATCATTTAAAAGGTAAATTAAGGGGGTATGAAGTCACCTGCAGTGAGTGATACAAATGAAAGATCGGTTTGCAGGATGCTAAGTGTCAAGTGAAGACTTGAGCACAACGGATCCTAATAAGCATATAATGACACATATATGTGTATAATTAGTGTTTATACAACTAATCATGTAAGGAAAACAACCTAGGACTTAGGAAACACTTAGATTGAAGTGTTAGAAGTACAAAGGGTTGCATCTAATGGGTGTATGGCCACACAATGGTGTTTACGGCCAAGGTGTTCACGGCTCTATGAGTTTACGGCCGTAAACTCATGAAGTCTTGTGCCAAAGAGTGATTTAAAGTCCTTTCAAGCATCAAGGAAGTTTTCCAGCCTTATTCATAGGCTTAGGAGGAGTTTATGGCCACAAATGCACCTTTAACAAGGGTTTACAGCCAAGGGAGATGCTCTTGGCCGTAAACTCCTATTGATCTTGGGAAATGAATGTTTTCGAGGTGCAAATCAAGGATCTCTACTATATAACAAGCATAGGGAAAAGATAATTACGGTATGGAAGCTAAAAGGGTTGATTTCGGTCCAAAACACTAGTGTGTGTTCTTGGTGTTCTTGGTGATCTTGAAGATCTAAACCAAAAGATGAAGTTAATGGATGAAATCAAAGGGTGATACTCGTTAATGAGATGTATCAACTAATCAAAGGATGAAACACTTACATTTTTGGAAGGTAAAAATGAAGATCCTTATGATACTTGAGATAAAATTCGAGTTCTTGAGGTTGAAATGGTGAGTAATGAGGAATAAGGAAGGAATATCTTGTTTATGGCATGAGTTTACAGCCACCTTGAGTTTACGGCCGTAAAATCATGTGATGTGGCTGTAAACTCCACATGATGAAGTTTAAGGCTTTACTAGTGCACAATGGACTCAAGCAGATACTTCCTAACACCCGATCCTTGAATGTACTATGCTTAGAACACTCAAACAGACCCTAAACAATGCTAAAAGATAGCAGAAATAAGTCTGACTTTGATTGAGTTGAAATGTTGTAGAAGATAGAAATTTCAGGTTGTCATATCATCCACCCGTTAGAGAGAATTTCGTCCCGAAATTAGAGTTTAAGAAATTAAGTAGTTACAAATAACTAAGCAAAAAGATGAGGATATTTTAGTTTCAACTGATCCTCGCACTCCCAAGTGAATTCAGGTCCTCGCTTGGCATTCCAGCGAACCTTCACTATCGGGATACGAGTTTGCTTCGTTTGCTTGACCTCTCGGTCCATGATCTCTGCAGGTTCTTCCACGAAGTTGAGGCTCTCGCTGATCTCGATCTCGTCGAGTGGAATTTTAAGAGTCTCATCCGATAGACACTTTTTCAAGTTCGAGACGTGGAAAGTAGAATGTACGTTACTGAGTTCGCGAGGTAGTTTGAGTTTGTAAGCTACAAGGCCGATTCTAGCGAGAATCTCGAAAGGCCCTACGTATCTTGGATTTAGCTTTCCACGCTTTCTGAAGCGTATCAAGCCCTTCCAGGGTGAGACCTTCAATAGAACACGGTCGCCCACCTGGAATTCAACTATTATAGCAATTCAATTTAAAACAAACAATGGCTCTGATACCACTGATGGGTTTTAGGTAAAACAAATAAACCAGAAAACAATTCCTAAGTTCACATGCAACCTACTTTGGATCTATGTTTTAACTATTGAACATACAACTTTGAATTGCAAAATAAGAACCCTAGAGGAGAGAGGCTAATTTCGAAATTAACAACCTAGGGTTTAGGGTTTACATACCTTTCAATTGTTATAGCAAACAATTGATAATCCTCTTGATCTTGATCTTGATCTTCTTGGAAGCTTAGCACCACAAATGTAATGCCTCTAATGGAATCACACCCAAGAACTAGCAAGAAGGAAACTTGGAGGAGAGAGGATGGAGAGAGTATGCAATTTCAGCCTTAGGGTTTCTTCCAAAGAAATCAATACCCAAAATGTGAGCCAGGAGGCTCCTTAAATAGTTGAGGGAACTAGGGTTTAGGGAAAACCCTAGTTATCCTTTGCTTAGGGCCTAAGCAAGACCCAAGGCCTTATCTTGGACCCCTTGGACGAATTCTCTAGGGTTTCCCCTAGGGTTTTCGTCCACCCCCTTCCAAGGGAGTTCTGGATCCTTCCATTCAACTATCAGTTAATTGCAAACTAGTCCCTGCACTTTATAATTTATTCTTTTAACCCCAAAATCAATTCTGATTAATTTCTGGCTAACAATTAATTAAACATAATGATTTCTAATTAATATATTAATCCATTAACATATTAATAAATCATTTATATATATATTAATTTATTAATCTTATAAATTAATATCTCTCCTTTCATAATTTCCTTGTCTAGTTGCTAGGTTGAGGGCAACCCAAAACGACTGTGCTGCTATCAATTCAAGTATATACCAATTATAGTTATGGGCTTAGACACCTAATCCAACAGTCTCCCACTTGGATAAGTCTGTAACTATAATTGCTAGTATGCCTTCTAAATTTGACCAGCAAATTGTAGCTTCCAAAAAGCTATTGCCGAACTCTGACCCAGTCAGTTATGTGTCCTAAGATAAGTGATCATATAACCCTTCGTTCTGCTTGATATCCCCAGACAAAAGACATGGAATGTAATCAATCTCTTTGTCCAGAATCTATGTTTCCCGATTCCTGATTTGTGATGATGAAGGACTTCTAATCGAACACATCAATTTAGTCCTGGCTGGGCCTAGCACATAAGTCAACACCAAATCATCGAGGGGCCCACAGATATCGCTTTTCCTGTTAGGGCAAAAGGAACGAATAAACGTTGACTCATATGCTTGTATCTTTTACTCATCAAATTATGCATGACAATACGTTTTATAAAACCAAGTTACTGATGCGTTTTCGTATCACCAATGCACGACCGACTTGTAAATTACAACTCATATATCTTCGTTTCAAGATTATAAGATATTATCGTCTCAGTATTACTCGTGATGAATTCCATGAAGTAATACTCTGAGCGAGGGTTTATCCAATACTCAAATCTCAATTTCTGAGTACTCATGAACGTTGCAGCAATTCTATTGCCATGTCTATCCTTAGACAGTCTGCAATCCAATTCATGACAGTCTTAATTCACTACTTACTTCCAAGAGTACGAGCGACTATGGAGTTTGAATAATCTCATTATTCAGGAAGTAAAACATGCAAAAATGAAACACAATAATAAACAATTGACAAAAGGTAGTAGCCAAACTTATAAATAATACTTTATTATTTAATCACCAAAAGTCAATTACATTTACTTTGTTACAAGTTTCAAAAACTAATCTAACTACTAAAACTAATATCATCTTTCAGTCCTATGCTCCGAGCATGCTGAATATGCTTAGCCCTACTCAGACCCTTTGTGAGAGGATCTGCTGGGTTATCTTCAGATGACACCCTCTTTACTATAAGATGACCTTCTTCTACTCTATGTCTGATGAAATGGTACTTTCTGTCGATATGTCTGGTCTTACCATGATCTCTCGGTTCCTTTGTCAAGGCAACCGCTCCTTCATTATCGCAGAACAGTTCCATAGGCTCCTAGATGGTTGGAACAACTCCGAGATCTCCGATGAAGTTCCTCAACCAAGCTGCTTCTTTCGACGCTTCACTCGCTGCTATGTACTCTTATTCACAAGTAGAATCAGCCACCGTATCTTGCTTGGAACTTTTCCAAGTAACTGCTCCTCCATTCAGTAAAAATACCCAACCTGATTGAGAACGGAAGTTATCTCTATCCGTCTGAAAGCTGGCATCACTGTAACCATCTACTCTCAAAGTATCACTGCCACCAAGCACAAGAACCCAGTCCTTTGTCCTTCGCAAATACTTGAGTATATTCTTAACTGCTATCCAATGAGCTCTACCTGGGTTTCCCTGATAGCGACTGACCATGCTCAAAGCAAATGCCACATCAGGGCGAGTACATGTCATAGCGTACATGATCGATCCGACAGCGGAAGCATAAGGTACACGACTCATGTCATCTATTTCAACATCTGTACTCGGGCATTGAGTCTTACTCAATTTGGTATTGCTCTGGATAGGTAGCTCTCCCTTCTTGGAATTTTCCATACTAAACCTCTTTAGTACCTTATCCAAGTATGTGCTCTGACTAAGTCCAATTAGTCTCTTCTTTCTATCTCTCAATATTCTAATCCCAAGAATATAGGCAGCTTCTCCAAGGTCTTTCATGGCAAAACACTTTCTAAGCCAAGACTTAACCTCTTTCAAGGTTGGAACGTCGTTACCAATGAGTAATATGTCATCGACATATAACACCAGAAAAGTTACTATACTCCCACTAGCCTTGATATACACACAAAACTCATCTTCACTTCTAGAGAAACCAAACTCTTTGACTTTCTCATGGAAGCAAAGATTCCAAGTGCGAGATGCTTGTTTCAATCCATAAATGGATTTCTCAAGCTTGCACACTCTATTGGGGAACTTTGCATCAACAAAACCCTCTGGCTGACTCATGTAAACATCTTCAGCCAACTTCCCATTAAGGAAAGTAGTTTTGACATCCATCTGCCAGATTTCATAATCATGAAAGGCAGCTATGGCGAGCAATATCCTAATAGATTTAATCTTAGCTACTGGTGAGAAGGTCTCATCATAGTCAACCCCTGGGGTTTGAGTGAAACCTTTTGCAACTAGTCGAGCCTTGAATGTGTGCACATTTCCATCCATGTCTGTCTTCTTCTTGAAGATCCATTTGCACCCAACTGTCTTACGACCTGGTGCACTATCAACCAAATTCCAAACTTGGTTGTCATACATGGACTTAATCTCGCTGTCCATTGCCTCTTTCCACTTGGAAGCCTCTGGGCCTGCCATTGCTTCCTTATAAGTGACTGGTTCATCTAAGTTTACCAGTGTTCTGTCACTTATGAATGTGTCACCATCTGAAGTAATATGAAAACCATACAACTCAGGTGGCACGCTCACCCTAGTGGATCTTCTAAGAGGTAATGAGTTATCGATTGGTTCAACAGGAACTGTTTCCTCTGGTTGAGTGCTAGTGTCATCTAAGGTTCCTTCATTGGCTGACTCTTGAATTTCTTCAAGGTCAATAGTGCTCCCACTGTCCTCTTTGAATATGAGCTCTCTTTCAAGAAAGACTCCTCTTCGTGCTACAAAGACCACGTTTTCACTAGGCCTGTAGAACAAATATCCAAAAGACTGCTTTGGGTAACCAATGAAAACACATTTCTCACTTCTAGCTGCTAGCTTGTCGTGAGTCTCTCGTCTTACGAAAGCTTCACAACCCCAGACTTTAATATGTGCTAACGAGGGAACTTTCCATGTCCACATTTCGTGAGGTGTTTTGGCAACCTTCTTTGTAGGGACAAGATTGAGGATGTGGGCGGCTGTCTCTAAGGCATACCCCTAGAAGTGAATAGGAAGCGAAGCCCGACTCATCATAGAACGCACCATGTCTAACAAGGTTCGATTGCGCCTCTCAGCTACACCATTTAACTGTGGTGTCCTAGGAGGAGTCAATTGTGAGACTATCCCACATTCTTTCAGATAGTCGTTAAACTCGATACTAAGATACTCCCCGCCTCTATCAGATCTAAGTATCTTTATCTTTCCGCCCAATTGATTTTCGACTTCATGCTTAAACTCTTTGAACTTTTCAAAAGTTTCTGACTTATGCTTGATCAAGTAGATATATCCATATCTGCTATAATTGTCAGTGAAAGTCACATAGAATCGATTAGCATCTCTTGTAGTTGATCTGAAGGGCCCACATACATCCGTGTGTATGAGATCCAACAGACCTTCACCTCTTTCACAAGACCCTGTGAATGGTGATTTTGTCATCTTTCCCAAAAGACAAGATTCACACATATCATCTGACTTTAGGTCAAATGATTCCAACACTCCATCCTTTTGGAGTTGGGCTATGCGTTTCTTGTTAATGTGTCCAAGACGACAATGCCACAAGCATGCCTTGTCTACACTATTAGACAAGTCAATATTAAGTACACTATTTCCTAGGCTATCAACACAAGTCACTGTTTCATACACACCATTACAAGGCAAAGCTTCAAACATAAAAACACCATTCTTATAAACAAAAATTGAACCATTCAAATCATTAAAAGAATATGTAAAACCTTGTCTGAACAATGCATGAAATGAAATAATGTTTCTCGTCATCTCAGACGAACAGCAACAGTTTATTAAATCTAATCTAACATCATTACTAAGCAGAAGCTGATAAACTCCGATCTTGGTTACTGGTGAAGACTTTCTGTTTCCCATGATCAGCTTTATCCTTCCTCGCTCTATCTCCTCACTTTCCTTTAGACCCTGCAAATCAAAACAGATATGAAAACCACATCCTGTATCAAGGACCCATGAACGAGAAGATAATGAGTTATTAGCAGAAATAGTGTAAATACCTGCCGAAGATGGCTTCACTTTGCCATCCTTGATATCTTGCAGATATTGTGGGCAAGATCTCTTCCAATGTCCCTTTTGGTTGCAGTAAAAGCAAACTGCCTCTTTTGGATCAGAAACATGGGGAGTGGAACCATTGGGCTTAGCCTTTGGGCCATTACTAGATGACCCAGCTTGAGCCTTGCTCTTCTAGTTTTGCTTGGGAGGACCTTTCCTCTTTTTCCCCTTTCCCTGTCCAATAGCCAAAACAGGGGCACTCGTAGGTGTGGAGGGTATACTTTTACCCTTCATCCCTGCCTCAGCTGTCTGCAACAAGTTGTGCAATTGGGCCAAGGTCTGCTCAGTATTGTTCAAATGGTAAGTTAGAATAAATTGACCATAACATTCAGGAAGTGAGTTCAAAACCATGTCAATGGCCAATTCCTCATCAAAGTGAATATTGAGCTTGACCAAACGCTCTATGTAGCGTTGCATTCTTTGCACATGTGACACAACCGACTCCCCTTCTTTCATCTTGCAAGCCATGAGTGACTTGACTACTTCAAACTTTTCTTGACGAGCTCGCTTATGGTACTTTTCCATAAGGTCCTTGTTCATCTCAAAAGGCCAGTAGTCCTCATAGTACCTCTGCAATTCTGGGGACATAGTTGCCACCATGATGCATGCCACTTTGGTAGCATCATCGTAATGTTTCTTGTAGGCAGCATATTCTTCAGGAGTAGCTTCAGACTCATCAAGCTCTTTGAGCTCCTTTTCAAGAACATATTCTTTGTTCTCAAAACGAAGCGCCATCTTGATGTTACGCATCCAATCGTTATAGTTAGAGCCATCCATAACGACTTTGGAGCAGATATTGAGCAAAGAGAAGTTTTGGTTGGAGGAGGACGAAGCAGAAGTGTTTCCAGGAGTAGATATCTGAAAAGAAAGAAAGTTTTAGTTAGATTTCAAGACGCCTTAATAGAATAACCCAAAGATATAATATCAAGGTTAGGATCCAACTATGAAGATTCACAACTTAGAAATGGGATGCCGAGATCCAAGTGCAAATTTCATAAAGGTAGGTGAATGACGATTCACCAATTCCACCATTGGACGAAACAAACGAAGTGAAATTCCTAATTCTTTTGAGATACATTGAAACTATTCAATGGCATGTTTTAATCTCAGATTATGCTCTTCTATTTGTGACTGGGATGCCGAGGATCACAGACAAGATGTGAATAACCATGCAAATGTGCTTGGTAACCTCATTGTCTTTATCATTAACTATTGATGTGCTGGTAAACCACGCACGCTCCATCAAAATGACAATTGTGAGATACCCATTACTACTCTTTATTAGTGCCTTTTAGTGTGCTGGTTAACCACACACGCTCCACTAACGACCAATAAAGCATAATGTGCAATTTCATGGATTAGCATACTTTTCACATTTTTCCTAAAGTAACTAGAGTTGGGATTTTGAAAATAATGTTCTAGTACTTTCTTTAATATCATTATACTTTTAATGAGAAGTAGTTGTCCTATCAAATCCGTTCTGCTAACGACCCTCCACTAATCAAGGAAGCGGTGGGTGAGAGTGGACACCCATTCAACTACCATTTTATAGGCAGTTTCCTTATACCCCCTTATAGATTAGCTTCGTGAATGAGGCATACTAGCGATTTGACTGACCATATTCTTATACATATATAATATTAAACTTTTAATTATAATATATATATAAGGTGTGTTTTAAAACATTTTAAAACTTCAAGGGTTTATAAATTTCGAAATTTAAGCTATTAAATTTAAATTTAAATAAACCAATTAACTAGATTTAATATTTATCTTTTAATTAACTATTAATCAAATTATTAAATCTTGTAAGGATTATCTAATTAAATTAATCCATTAATTTAATCCTAATCCTTATCCCTCTAAATTTCGAAAAATAGGGTAAGGATAATTATCCAATTAATCTAATTAAGTAACAATTATCCAAAACAAGAAACCCTAGTTATCCTCTACCATATTTCGAAATTCACAAGGGAGTAGGCTAGGGTTTTCAAAACCCTAACCCTAATTTCGATTAGGGTTCTTTGGAGGCTAGGGTTTTCGAAAACCCTTCAATCCAAAACCCTAATTGCGAAAATTTGGCCTTTAGGCTTTAATGGCTATAAACCCTAATTTGCAATTCAACTATTATAGCAATTCAATTTAAAACAAACAATGGCTCTGATACCACTGATGGGTTTTAGGTAAAACAAATAAACCAGAAAACAATTCCTAAGTTCACATGCAACCTACTTTGGATCTATGTTTTAACTATTGAACATACAACTTTGAATTGCAAAATAAGAACCCTAGAGGAGAGAGGCTAATTTCGAAATTAACAACCTAGGGTTTAGGGTTTACATACCTTTCAATTGTTATAGCAAACAATTGATAATCCTCTTGATCTTGATCTTGATCTTCTTGGAAGCTTAGCACCACAAATGTAATGCCTCTAATGGAATCACACCCAAGAACTAGCAAGAAGGAAACTTGGAGGAGAGAGGATGGAGAGAGTATGCAATTTTGGCCTTAGGGTTTCTTCCAAAGAAATCAGTACCCAAAATGTGAGCCAGGAGGCTCCTTAAATAGTTGAGGGAACTAGGGTTTAAGGAAAACCCTAATTATCCTTTGCTTAGGGCCTAAGCAAGACCCAAGGCCTTATCTTGGACCCCTTGGACGAATTCTCTAGGGTTTCCCCTAGGGTTTTCGTCCACCCCCTTCCAAGGGAGTTCTGGATCCTTCCATTCAACTATCAGTTAATTGCAAACTAGTCCCTGCACTTTATAATTAATTCTTTTAACCCCAAAATCAATTCTGATTAATTTCTGGCTAACAATTAATTAAACATAATGATTTCTAATTAATATATTAATCCATTAACATATTAATAAAGCATTTATATATATATATATATATATATATATATATATATATATATTAATTTATTAATCTTATAAATTATTATCTCTCCTTTCATAATTTCCTTGTCCAGTTGCTAGGTTGAGGGCAACCCAAAAGGACTGTGCTGCTATCAATTCAAGTACATACCAATTATAGTTATGGGCTTAGACACCTAATCCAACAATAATAACTATAATGTTTCTACTTGTATTCCCCCCTCCATAAAAGTATTTAAAATCATTTAAAAGGTAAATTAAGGGGGTATGAACTCACCTGCAGTGAGTGATACGAATGAAAGATCGGTTTGCAGGATGCTAAGTGTCAAGTGAAGACTTGAGCACAACAGATCCTAATAAGCATATAACGACACATATATGTATATAATTAGTGTTTATAAAACTAATCATGTAAGGAAAACAACCTAGGACATAGGAAACACTTAGGTTGAAGTGTTAGAAGTACAAAGGGTTGCATCTAATGGGTGTATGGCAACACAATGGTGTTTACGGCCAAGGTGTTCACGGCTCTATGATTTACGGCCGTAAACTCATGGAGTCTTGTGCCAAAGAGTGATTTAAAGTCATTTCAAGCATCAAGGAAGTTTTCCAGGCTCATTTATAGGCTTAGGAAGAGTTTATGGCCACAAATGCACCTTTAACAAGGGTTTACGGCCAAGGGAGATGCTCTTGGCCGTAAACTCCTATTGATCTTGGGAAATGAATGTTTTCATGGTGCAATCAAGGATCTGTACTAGATAACAAGCATAGGGAAGAGATACTTATGGTATGGAAGCTAAAAGGGTTGATTTCGGTCCAAAACACTAGTGTGTGTTCTTGGTGTTCTTGGTGATCTTGAAGATCTAACCCAAAATATGAAGTTAATGGATGAAATCAAAGGGTGATACTAGTTAATGAGATGTATCAACTAATTAAAGGATGAAACACTTACATGTTTGGAAGGTAAAAATGAAGATCCTTATGATATTTGAGAGAGAATTCGAGTTCTTGAGGTTGAAATGGTGAATAATGAGGAATAAGGAAGGAATATCATGTTTATGGAATGAATTTACGACCACCTTGAGTTTACAGCCTTAAACTCATGTGATGTGGTTGTAAACTCCACATGATGAAGTTTAAGGCTTGACTAGTGCACAATGGACTCAAGCAGATACTTCCTAACACCCGATCCTTGAATGTACTATGCTTAGAACACTCAAATAGACCCTAAACAATGCTAAAAGATAGCAGAAATAAGTCTGACTTTGATTGAGTTGAAATGTTGTACAAGATAGAAATTTCGGGTTGTCACATTTGAGCCGCAAGTCAGCGGGTTCTCCGATCGGGGACGTTGTTTTAGGATGACGGTGGTCTCTCCACTATTAGATATGATTAAGAAGGCTCAAGTGGAGGTTCTGAAGAGAGAGAAATGGAAGATAGAGCAGATTCGGGGTCAGTGTCCCTTGTTTGTACTGGATGGTCGGGGACTTTTGACACAGTGTGGCCGGGTGTAGGTACCGGTAATTGGGGGAGTGAGACAGAAAATATTGGAAAAGGCACACAAGTCAAAGTTCTCTATACATCTGGGGGCTACAAAGATGTATAGAGATATGAGGTTGAGTTACTGGTGGCCCTGCATGGTGTGACAACCATCAAAACTCAGGTAAGCACTCATCTAGAACATTGTCATTTCCATGCGTGCACATAACTTAGCTTTAGAAGCAACAAGTTGAGCTACATCACGACTTAATAGATCCCTCGGAACAAGTAGTGTAACATAGCTTGTACTAAGTAGTCACATTGATATGTGAATACTCCAACTAGGTTATAAAGTGCCAAAGTTCAATCTCAAAACTAAACATGAAACCATTTTCAATAGATCACAGCTCAAGGGTATGTCAAATACCCTAATTTATTAATCGGAACATATGACGTTCTTAACTAGTTTAAGTACTTATAAAACTCAATTTAACTAAATCATGAGTTGATTTAATTACAAGTTGGAAATAATATCCACATATCATAATTTGAATTATGAGCCAAAAATATAATCCAAGGATTGTCTAATCCTACATTCATATGTTATGAACCTTTATTTCATTTATTTGAAATATAAAAATTTTATTTTATAAAAATAAAATCATAAGTTATCGTTTTTATAAGTTAATTTAAACTCTTGGAAGTTCATGAAAATACATAGAGTTTTTATAAAAGTTAAAGCTAAATTTTTATAAAACTTAAGGGAAGGCTTTAAGAGGGTACCCTTACTAAGAAAAGCCTCATAATAACCCTCTCTCCTCCCCCAAAAATTTGGCCGTACAAAACCTCTACACTCCTCTCTCTCTCTCTCTCTCTCACACACACACACACACACTCATTATTCCTCCTTTATGCAAAATCCCGAAGTTAGATTTTGCATGTCAATGGGAGAGTGAAAAACCTATCTTAGAAACATTTTCTGTGGGAGAGATTTTTCCAGTAAATTTTTTATATGTTAAAAAACATTTCTGGAGTTTTGTGGCCGATATTAATGAAGTGTATCCCCAAAGAGATGACGAGAGAGATAGCCTATCCAGAGAGATAGAACCACACTTTCTTTCCCTCTTCTCTCTAAAAACACTCCACCACTTCTCTCTTCTTCCTAGAATCATTTCTCTCTCAAAAGTCCT
Source organism: Lactuca virosa (assembly GCF_052849685.1). Classification (NCBI taxonomy): domain Eukaryota; kingdom Viridiplantae; phylum Streptophyta; class Magnoliopsida; order Asterales; family Asteraceae; genus Lactuca; species Lactuca virosa. The sequence continues at coordinate 149,235,092 of NC_136427.1, read as the reverse complement.
TCCACTTCTGCCACATCGACGAAATTCTTAGCCGTATTTTGATTATTTTTGAGGCTTTTGAAGTGTTCTTGAAGTTCAAAATCAAAGACAAGGTAGGATGCTTCACTCTCTTTTTCTTTTTCTTCATTTTGATGTAGATTTTTGCACTTTTTCTTTCTAAACTCGGATTCTATGCCTCCTCTTCGGCTAGAACCTTTTATTCCATCTTAATGTTTGTATATTTTCCCTAAAACACATTGCATATGTCAAATATGGTGAAAATACGGGACCTAACCAAAGCTAAGATCAAAAGGAAACTAGTATGTTCTCGTGACTTCTAAAACCGAATTCAATACCTTCATTTGTTTCTATTTATGTTTTCATATAATAAAACCATTTCTAAGACATCTTAAATGGTTTTTCACTCCATGCATGTGTTATAAATCGGATTTGTGGTACAATCCTAGTTTAAGATTTGGTGGTTCCAAGGAGTTCTTTATCACAATAATGAAACACCCACTTTGGGGCCTTGGATAACCCTAAATCTATCGCTTGGATAAATGCATATAAAAGTTTCTTGTTCTTCTATAAACACTAATATATTATTATTCACTTTCAAACATAAAGGTTATGCATGTTGTTCTTGTGAACATATGACCAAAATGGGCACTTTAGTCAACCAAAATGGGCACTTTAATCAACGAAAAATAACATGCAATCTGTAAGAAACAATTGTTGAGCTTTGAACAGCCATATCTCACTCATTTATTCACCAAATAATGATATACTTTTTATGAAACGTATTAATCTGAGTTACATTTCAACCCCAAGTCGTATCACTGTAAAACATTAAGAATTCGATTTTTGAAGATTTTTACAAAACAGTTGCAAAAACAGATTTTTTTCTATGATCACTAGTATTTCATTACTTGATCAAAGGCCTTAAACCCCACAATAAATCTGGACAAAATTATTTTAGGAACTTGGAACATATATCTCAGAAGACCTAAAATTTCATGAACAAACACTTCATAGAAGTTTGTCCAGAAATTGTTGAACTTGCAGCTACATTTGGAACTCATGCACTAGTTACTGCTACATTTCTACACTTGTTGGGGTTGAATACCCCCGTTTTATGTAAGCTAATGGTTTCAATGGATGTTCTGTAAAACCCCAAGTGCTAGAACAAATTCTTTATTTTTGTATAAAAATAAGGAATTAATGGCCAAAAATTCAAAATAAATACTTAAAGAGGAGATAAAAATCTGAAAAATTATAGAACTGATGTATGTACAACGTCATGATGCCAACTAAATTTTCATTCAATTTAGACACTGTTCGATATTTTATTCAAATATTTCGTTGAATTATAGCATGAATTTATAAAACCGGGTCTTATTACTCAAATGCACAAACAAATATTTTTCCCAGATTTAGGAACATTATTAGAACCTGTAGAAATTAATTTGTGAATTGTTGCAACTGTTTGCTATTTACTTTGAATTTTTCTTATTATTTAGACTTAAATTGAAAATAAATAACAAATTACCTTCAAAATTCTCTATAAAATTTCTAGACACTTATACCCTATGTTAGAACCAGAATATAAATTTTTACAATTTTTTAAGTTCATTTTCATGCCTTTATGGATTTTTGAACATAAGGCACTATGAATTCAATATTCCCAATAATGAACCGAACAAACTTTGGACTCTTTACGACACCACTAGTAGGATAGGTAGTTCTTCGATAATGTCTTAGTGAATTGTATCTCGCTAGAAACTATTGGTTCCGTAGGGCACTAATAGAAATCGATCTCTGCAACACCAAACCGTGAAGCTCAAACCGCAAACTCTCCCTAGTGAGTATTCACAGCCCCCTTTTTACTGTTTTCATGTTTTGGGGTGGAAAGCATGCTACTGTTTTATGAGTTATCCATACTATTTTTTGAACTTGTGGAACTTTGTTTTATGAACTTGCTGAACTCTATTTTGTGAACTTGCTGAACCTTGTTTTATGAACTTAATGAACTTGGAACGATGTTGTTTTATGAACTTGAGGGACATGGAACGATACTATTTTATGAACTTTATGCTATGAGCTCTTGATATGAACTTTGTGATATGAACTTGTTATGAACTTTGTATGTTAAGTTCCCGAGAACCGAACTACAACCTATTAACTCGTATTTCGAGTCGACGGTCTTATGCATAGCGCTATTTGGGGTAGACAACCCCCACTCACCCAGAACCGTGAGTGCATATTGTCATGAACTGGCATCATGGGAACCATGGACATGATGTAATGGGGGCAAGAACGGTCGCTATGCTTGGTTGTGAACGGAGTGCTTTGGCATTCAACACTCATTTTGAGTTGGAACTTTTGTTGAACAAATCTATATTTTCTTACTGAAATGATGTACCTTTATAAACATGTGAACTCACCGGCTATTTTATATTTGACCCTCGTTTTGGCATGCTTATCAGGAAACGGTCAGTGAGCCAGTTTAAGACGCCATAATTATTTTTGTTTATTGCTCTTGTCATGTACTAGACTATGTAGTATGGAAATAAGATGTAATATTGTATCGAATATGATGTAAACATAAAAATGCACAATGATTGTGCTTGGTAATCCTATTTACCTTGTGTTATGAGACATTAGCATGTCACCCTTCGTGTTTCCGCTTTAACGGGGTGTGACAGATTTGGTATCAAAGACGCAGGTTATAAAGAATATTGGTTTTCCCTTTCCCTTGGGAAAGCCTAAACTATAACCAACGAGTTAATAATCATACCGTCTAGTATAACTAAATCGGGTAGTACACTACTGGACCCTAATTATACATAGCCTGATCACCTATGTATAATTAAGGAAGAGCAAGTGCAAGACCGGAATTGGTTATAGTGAGTGGTATGAATAACCTAGGATCTTCTTAGACACTAAATAAAAATAAGAAACCCTTAGGCGCACATAGCTACCAAGTTATATTAGGCTGCTGAATTGCTTCTAAACGCTAGAATTCCTTACGTACAGCTTAGTTAGGTCCAACTCTATGTCCTGCGTTCCCAGATCAGGTGACGCGTGAGGATATATTACCGGATGTGCATTAGTTAACTAATCTAGTACTGAGATAGAAAAGGACCCCCCCTCCATGGGATCAGAGTCCGGAGAGGAGGTTAGTAGTCAGTAACCTACCCAGGAGACCTACACACCATTCAGTTGTTTCATCGACTCCTTAGGTCGACATGTTCATTGTCTTACACTGTATACCTTACCGACGAGCCAAGTTATATCACTGGTCACCCTCGGATGTTATAAGGATGGAACTCCAGTTGTCTTGTAGTGTGCAACTAGTATAATAATAAGTATCTCCTAAATTTGGGAGCCGCTTGAGATATGTGCAATATAACGTCATGCATAATATGAAAACGCTTTGTGAGCTTCAAGAGCTAGATACAAAATATTTTCAAACGACACACAAGCACATCTCTTATTTCCCTGAGCTCTTACCTCAACCCCTAAGGTCAGATCCCTTCCAACATTGTTTTAGTTCAAAGGGTGTAATGTGGAGGAAAATTGACAAATTACAACATAATTCAAGATCCGGAGGAGATATTACCTCTCGGACGTCGTTATAGAGAACTACTTCATGATGGAAGGTACCACCATGGCTTAGTCTTATTATCCCATTTCGGGGACGTATCTGAACCTTTCTTGACACGTATACGACCACAATTGGAGCATGTATGGCCACTATGATCTGTTATTCTAAACAACCTTAGAAATACCCTTCGTATTCCATGTAAGCTAATTGACACCATCCCAATGTTGTCTCCTTGGATTATACATAAAGTGACTCACTACTCCCAATTTTCGGGGAATGTTTGGCCTAGTGCATAAAGTGACTTGGAAATAAGATGTAATATTGTATCGAATATGATGTAAGCATAAAAATGCACAACGATTGTGCTTGGTAATCCTATTTACCTTGTGTTATGAGACATTAGCATGTCACCCTTCATGTTTCCGCTTTAACGGGGTGTGACAGATTTGGTATCAGAGACGCAGGTTATAGAGAATATTGGTTTTCCCTTTCCCTTGGGAAAGCCTAAACTATAACCAACGAGTTAATAATCATACCATCTAGTATAACTAAATCGGGTAGTACACTACTGGACCCTAATTATACATAGCCTGATCACCTATGTATAATTAAGGAAGAGCAAGTGCAAGACCGGAATTGGTTATAGTGAGGGTATGAATAACCTAGGATCTTCTTAGACACTAAATAAAAATAACAAAACCCTTACGCCCACATAGCTACCAAGTTATATTAGGCTGCTGAATTGCTTCTAAACGCTAGGATTCCTTATGTACAGCTTAGTTAGGTCGAACTCTATGTACTGCGTTCCCAGATCAGGCGACGTGTGAGGATATATTACCGGATGTGGATTAGTTAACTAATATAGTACTGAGATAGAAAAGGACCCCCCCCCCCACCCATGGGATCAGAGTCCAGAGAGGAGGTTAGTAGTCAGTAACCTACCCAGGAGACCTACACACCATTCAGCTGTTTCATCGACTCCTTAGGTCGACATGTTCATTGTCTTACACTGTATACCTTACCGACGGGCCAAGTGATTTTGCTGGTCTCCGTAGGATGTTAGAAGGACGGAACTCCAGTTATCTTGTAGTGTGCAACTAGTATAATAATAAGTATCTCCTAAATTTAGGAGCCGCTTACGATATGTACAATATAATGTAATGCATAATATGAAAACGCTTTGTGAGCTTCAAGAGCTAAATACAAAATATTTTCAAACGTCATTCAAGCACATCTCTTATTTCCCTGAGCTCTTACCTTAATCCCTAAGGTCAGATCCCTTCCAACATTGTTACAGTTCAAAGGGTGTAATTGTTGGATTAATGTCTAAGTCCATAACTATATTTGGTATGTATTTGACCCGACCCGGCATGGTCCATTTGGGTTGCACTTCACCGGCACAATTTATATGGATAGTTTTGAGAATAGTATATTTATGATTTATATTAATATATTATAAGTTCTAATATATTAATATGGAATCATATTATTTAATTAGTATTGATCAAGAATTAATTTAGAATTAATTAAGTGATCAAAAAGAACTAATTAAATCTGGACTCTTATATATATGGAATGGGCCAAGTTCATTTAGGTTGGGCTAAGCTTTCATGGATGGTCCATGGAGCTTTTAACCCATGGATCCTATGTAAATGAAAGGTCATGGGTATTAGGGTTTACATGGATGTAACCCTAATCCTCCATAATATATAAAGGGGTCCTTGGCTCACAAAATTGGCACAAGTGTGTGAAAATAAGAGTGGGCCGATTTTAGTGTGCATACATATTCTCTCAAGTTCTTCCAAGGTGTTTTGGTGATTTGTGATTCCATTTGAGGCTTCCACACTATTGGGGCTAAGCTCTTAAAGCTTGAAGACATCAAGCTACATCAAAAGGTATGTCATCGAAGTAGAACTTTGTAGTATAGGTGCTTCATAATATGCTAGTTAGGATGAAACCTTGGAATAGTTAATATTTGCATGTATAATAGAGAAAACATAGATCCAAGGTTTATAGGGTTGCATGTACACCATAGGAGTGTTAGAATGCTCAAAACCCAACAGTGGTATCAGAGCCATGGGTTGTTTTCTGTTATATTGATGCAAATGTTTTATTTTCAAAGTTGGAAAAAAAAAGAAAAAAAAAACATGACGTTTGTCAAATTTTAAGATAATTACTTGTTTTTGTGAAAAACTAATTATTTGTAAAATTTGAATCATTTGCTATATGAGTTGAATTAGGTCAAATTTAGTAAAAGATAAAATGATATGATTATTTTATTAGTTTTAAAAGTTTGATCTAAAGAGTTTTTTGAAACCTCCATAAGTTATGGATATGAAAAGGTTTTTAAAAAAATTGATTCAAAGTTTTTTATGGACTTACAAAACTTGGTCTTAATGTTTTAAAGAATTCCATAACTTGTTCTTAAGTTATGGAACATGAAAAGTTTCATCATAAAACAAGTATTTAACTCCATAAGTTATGGAATCCAAAAGTTTTCAAGAGTTACAAAACTTGCCCTCAAGTTTTGGAATTTGGAAAAAGTTTTTTTTATGATAAAAAAAAGAATTGAATTCTAAAACTCTTGGGTTCATAACTTAAACAATTAATTAAATGGTTTTAATATTGAATTTAATAATTGGAATTATGATGTTTTTATTGAATAATTCAATTAACTCTTATGGACTTTATTAATAGATAATTAAAGTGTTTAATTAAACGAGAATTAATAATTCCATAATGACATGGTTTAAATTTAATTAAATTAAGAGTATAGTTTAATTAATAGATTAAACCACCAAGTATTTTAAATGTCTAAAATACACCCTTATACTATTATAATATTAAAAGTTTAATATATTATATGTATAAGAGCAAGTCGTCTTACCATTAGTAGGCCTCATTCACGAAGCCGGTCTATAAGGGGGGTATAAGGTTACTGCCTATAAAATGGCAGTTTAAAAGTTTCTCAAATCTGAAAAGATGGGAGAGTACTTTAGTATCATGTTTGTGATCATCTTAATGATTTAGAAATCATATCACACTTAGTCCTCTGAAGGTCATCTTAGTGCATTGTTATGACTAAGAAGAGGAGTCATGAATTGTTGAAATAGTTAGATCAGGAAGATGAGTCATACTTCGTTCCAAAACAATTCTTAGAGTCATACTTCAAGATTATAACTTGAGTGACATATCTTAAAGAAAGGTTTAAAACACTTGTCAAATGTAAGAGTAAAAGTGTCTTACTCTTGTACATTTGAAATTGGTAAGTTGTGATGTTTTGGATAAAACAAAGACCAACTAAGGCCAATTGTGTGAAGTGTTTGTCTTGATAAAGAATCCGCACTATCTCTTGAATATTTGACAAGATAGTCTTATATGTCAAGAGGATAGTGGGAGTCTTAAAGATCCTAAAAAGAATTTCAAGAACTAATCAAGAATAAAACCTGAGGTTCTTCACTAGCACACGACTTGAGGTTTATAACCTATCGTGTTGACATATTCTGTGCCCATTCCATTTAAAGTTGGCTTTGCATAGGAGTTCTGAAAGTTCTCAATTGGTTGCATAACAACTTGGAAGCAATGGCAGGCCCTATACTGCCAGGTGGCAAGAAGTTAAGATTGCATAAGTTCAGTCCATATGAGTTTGGACTTGTCATTATCCTTGTCTTGTGACTATGGTTTTGACGATTCACGTGGATAAGAACACATACACCATAAAATCTAAGGGTCATAAGGTTTCTCTCCGATTCATGAAAATGATGGTGAGGAAACACTTCCACCAAGTGGATTTGAAGCAGATGGCAAAAGGTCTAAACAATTGAGACTATGATTACGGCATCCCTTTTCATAGTTCTGAAATTGTTTAGATACACATGCATTCTATCTAAGGAAAGGTGTATGATTTTGATAAAGTTTTATCAAAGCATATCGTATCAGAAATCTGAACTTTGGTAAGAAAGTCAATAAAGTATTGATTTCTAGAAGTCCAGCTGATTTCTGAGTACATGTCAAAGCTAGTGAGAGCATAAGTGTTATGCTAATAATCATCATGTTAGTGGGAGCATGATAATTATTGTTAGTGTTGCAAGTTAGCAATGTTAATTATAGAAAACAAAAGTATCAATTCGTGAGGCCGCAAGGATTGAAAAAGTTGTTTTGCTATAATTAAGGGAGAGGATATACTTCATTTTAGTTCTAAAGGCTTAGATTGAGAACTTAATCATCTTTAGTCAAGAATATATATATATATATATATATATATATATATATATATATATATATATATATATATATATATATATATATATATATTTCATGTTGGATTGGTTCAACATAAGGAAATTCTATATATTGCGTTCTCAAAATTCGATTATGATTACGGCATCCCTCTTCATAGTCAAATTTTGAAAACATGGCAAATAAAAATATTGTAGCAAAAGACCAGTTTAGAATCATGTCTTTATGTGAGACATCATGAATCGTGTACCATTTGCTTTGGGTACAGGATCGATTGCATGTGCTATAATATTTTTCATTTCTAAATTTTTCCAAATGCCTAGAGGCATTAAGAAGGGAAAAGGTCTAGAATTGGATATGACTAAAATGATTAAGCAATTGTTGAGGACAATCTGAGGTTTACCAAAGATTGGTTGCTCTGGGACAGTTGGAAGTATAGTGCTAATTTTGGAAGGACCATATTGACATATTCTGAAAAGAAGCATCTCTTATTCAGAAGTGATAGTCAAAATGAGAATCTGGAGTTGTCTCCATAGGTGGAAGTTATCTGTGTAAGATTAGAAAACTTAATGCAAGAAGCATGTCCAAAGCAATGTACTTTGAATATGAGACTTAGTTTCCATGGAGTTGATATCCATTGGAATACCTTATGATGACTGTTGACAAGTCTTTGTGACTTTGTATATATTCATTACAGGAGGGTCAGTGCATATAAGTTTAAAATCTAAACAGATTTCGATAAATGATAGGAATTTGAAATTCTCACATTTTTTGATAAGGATTTGGGAGTGTGAAATTAGAATCATTGAAATTATGTTCAATTGGTTTATTTCACAAAGTAAGGATCATAGACAAACATAGAGTGCATACTTGGTGTATGGCAAAGCTATTGTTTAAGAAAAACATAGTGTACATGCTTGGAGCATGGGACAACTAGTGTTTTTAATTCAAGTATAAAGTTAATAAAACCGAAACAATGAATAATGAGTAATTAGTATGGTGATAAATAAAAGTGTTTATTTATATTCATAGGGTTTGATACCATATTTGATTCATTTATTCTTGTGTTTCACTTTGCATGTTTTGACTTCCAGAATAACTAAGTCGCTCTTCCTGAATGATTAAGTTATTCAAACCATCCACAGTCGGTCATATATTGGAAGTAGATATGAATCAAGACTGTCATAGGTTGGTTTGTAGAGGTCCAAGTTGGTGGACAAAGTGGTGCTACAACACTCATGAGTGCTCATAAGTTTTGAGTATTGGATTCCACCCACGCTCATTTGAATCACTTCATGGATTTTATCACGAGTGATCATGAGACGATAATATCTTATATTCTTAAAACCTAGAGATATGAGTTGTTACTATGAGTTGGTTATACATTGATTGCACGAAAACACATTGGTAACTCGATGTTATAAAACGTGCCTTTGTGTATGATTCAACAAGTAGTAGAACAAGCCATATGAGTCGAAGTTTATCCATTCCTTTTACCTTCGGGATAAAAGCGATATATGTGGGCCCCTCGATGATTTAGCGATGACACATGTGAGTGCTTGGCCAAGCCAGGACTGATTTGATTTGTTCAATCAGTCAGTCATCATAAATCGAAAATCGGGAAACAACAAATGGACAGAGAGAATGATTATAATCCATGTCTCAGTCCATATGATATCTAGAATGGAGGAATATATGATCCTTTATCTAATGGACAAGTCATTGACAAGGTCAGAGTTCGACAGCGGCTTTAAGAGCTACGATTGCCAGTTAGGTTTTGAAGTCATACTCAATAATAGTTTTAGAATTATCCAAGTGGGAGACTGTTGGATTAATGTCTAAGTCCATAACTATATTTGTTATGGACTTGACCCGACCCGGCATGGTCCATTTGGGTTGCACTTCACCGACACAATTTATATGGATAGTCTTTTGAGAATAGTATATTTATGATTTATATTAATATATTATAAGTTCTAATATATTAATATGGAATCATATTATTTAATTAGTATTGATCAAGAATTAATTTAGAATTAATTAAGTGATCAAAAAGAACTAATTAAATCTGGACTCTTATATATATGGAATGGGCCAAGTTCATTTAGGTTGGGCTAAGCTTTCATGGATGGTCCATGGAGCTTTTAACCCATGGATCCTATGTAAATGAAAGGTCATGGGTATTAGGGTTTACATGGATGTAACCCTATTCCTCCATAATATATAAAGGGGTCCTTGGCTCACAAAATTGGCACAAGTGTGTGAAAATAAGAGTGGGCCGATTTTAGTATGCATACATATTCTCTCAAGTTCTTCCAAGGTGTTTTGGTGATTTGTGATTCCATTTGAGGCTTCCACACTATTGGGGCTAAGCTCTTAAAGCTTGAAGACATCAAGCTACATCAAAAGGTATGTTATCGAACTAGAACTTTGTAGTATAGGTGCTTCATAATATGCTAGTTAGGATGAAACCTTGGAATAGTTAATATTTGCATGTATAATAGAGAAAACATATATCCAAGGTTTATAGGGTTGCATGTACACCATAGGAGTGTTAGAATGCTCAAAACCCAACAGTGGTATCAGAGCCATGGGTTGTTTTCTGTTATATTGATGCAAATGTTTTATTTTCAAAGTTGGAAAAAAAAAGAAAAAAAAACATGACGTTTGTCAAATTTTAAGATAATTACTTGTTTTTGTGAAAAACTAATTATTTGTAAAATTTGAATCATTTGCTATATGAGTTGAATTAGGTCAAATTTAGTAAAAGATAAAATGATATGATTATTTTATTAGTTTTAAAAGTTTGATCTAAAGAGTTTTTTGAAACCTCCATAAGTTATGGATATGAAAAGGTTTTTAAAAAAATTGATTCAAAGTTTTTTATGGAGTTACAAAACTTGGTCTTAATGTTTTAAAGAATTCCATAACTTGTTCTTAAGTTATGGAACATGAAAAGTTTCATCATAAAACAAGTATTTAACTCCATAAGTTATGGAATCCAAAAGTTTTCAAGAGTTACAAAACTTGCCCTCAAGTTTTGGAATTTGGAAAAAGTTTTTTTTAAGATAAAAAAAAAGAATTGAATTCTAAAACTCTTGGGTTCATAACTTAAACAATTAATTAAATGGTTTTAATTTTGAATTTAATAATTGGAATTATGATGTTTTTATTGAATAATTCAATTAACTCTTATGGACTTTATTAATAGATAATTAAAGTGTTTAATTAAACGAGAATTAATAATTCCATAATGACATGGTTTAAATTTAATTAAATTAAGAGTATAGTTTAAATAATAGATTAAACCACCAAGTATTTTAAATGTCTAACATACACCCTTATACTATTATAATATTAAAAGTTTAATATATTATATGTATAAGAGCAAGTCGTCTTACCATTAGTAGGCCTCATTCACGAAGCCGGTCTATAAGGGGGGTATAAGGTTACTGCCTATAAAATGGCAGTTTAAAAGTTTCTCAAATCTGAAAAGATGGGAGAGTACTTTAGTATCATGTTTGTGATCATCTTAATGATTTAGAAATCATATCACCCTTAGTCCTCTGAAGGTCATCTTAGTGCATTGTTATGACTAAGAAGAGGAGTCATGAATTGTTGAAATAGTTAGATCAGGAAGATGAGTCATACTTCGTTCCAAAACAATTCTTAGAGTCATACTTCAAGATTATAACTTGAGTGACATATCTTAAAGAAAGGTTTAAAACACTTGTCAAATGTAAGAGTAAAAGTGTCCTACTCTTGTACATTTGAAATTGGTAAGTTGTGATGTTTTAGATAAAACAAAGACCAACTAAGGCCAATTGTGTGAAGTGTTTGTCTTGATAAAGAATCCGCACTATCTCTTGAATATTTGACAAGATAGTCTTATATGTCAAGAGGATAGTGGGAGTCTTAAAGATCCTAAAAAGAATTTCAAGAACTAATCAAGAATAAAACCTGAGGTTCTTCACTAGCACACGACTTGAGGTTTATAACCTATCGTGTTGACATATTCTGTGCCCATTCCATTTAAAGTTGGCTTTTCATAGGAGTTCTGAAAGTTCTCAATTGGTTGCATAACAACTTGGAAGCAATGGCAGGCCCTGTACTGCCAGGTGGCAAGAAGTTAAGATTGCATAAGTTCAGTCCATATGAGTTTGGACTTGTCATTATCCTTGTCTTGTGACTATGGTTTTGACGATTCACGTGGATAAGAACACATACACCATAAAATCTAAGGGTCATAAGGTTTCTCTCCGATTCATGAAAATGATGGTGAGGAAACACTTCCACCAAGTGGATTTGAAGCAGATGGCAAAAGGTCTAAACAATTGAGACTATGATTACGGCATCCCTTTTCATAGTTCTGTAATTGTTTAGACACACATGCATTCTATCTAAGGAAAGGTGTATGATTTTGATAAAGTTTTATCAAAGCATATCGTATCAGAAATCTGAACTTTGGTAAGAAAGTCAATAAAGTATTGATTTCTAGAAGTCCAGCTGATTTCTGAGTACATGTCAAAGCTAGTTGGAGCATAAGTGTTATGCTAATAATCATCATGTTAGTGGGAGCATGATAATTATTGTTAGTGTTGCAAGTTAGCAATGTTAATTATAGAAAACAAAAGTATCAATTCGTGAGGCTGCAAGGATTGAAAAAGTTGTTTTGCTATAATTAAGGGAGAGGATATACTTCATTTCAGTTCTAAAGGCTTAGATTGAGAACTTAATCATCTTTAGTCAAGAATATATATATATATATATATATATATATATATATATATATATATATTTCATGTTGGATTGGTTCAACATAAGGAAATTCTATATATTGCGTTCTCAAAATTCGATTATGATTACGGCATCCCTCTTCATAGTCAAATTTTGAAAACATGGCAAATAAAAATATTGTAGCAAAAGACCAGTTTAGAATCATGTCTTTATGTGAGACATCATGAATCGTGTACCATTTGCTTTGGGTACAGGATCGATTGCATGTGCTATAATATTTGTCATTTCTAAATTTTTCCAAATGCCCAGAGGCATTAAGAAGGGAAAAGGTCTAGAATTGGATATGACTAAAATGATTAAGCAATTGTTGAGGACAATCTGAGGTTTACCAAAGATTGGTTGCTCAGGGACAGTTGGAAGTATAGTGCTAATTTTGGAAGGACCATATTGACATATTCTGAAAAGAAGCATCTCTTATTCAGAAGTGATAGTCAAAATGAGAATTTGGAGTTGTCTCCATAGGTGGAAGTTATCTGTGTAAGATTAGAAAACTTAATGCAAGAAGCATGTCCAAAGCAATGTACTTTGAATATGAGACTTAGTTTCCATGGAGTTGATATCCATTGGAATACCTTATGGTGACTGTTGACAAGTCTTTGTGACTTTGTTTATATTCATTACAGGAGGGTCAGTGCATATAAGTTTAAAATCTAAACAGATTTCGATAAATGATAGGAATTTGAAATTCTCACATTTTTCGATAAGGATTTGGGAGTGTGAAATTAGAATCATTGAAATTATGTTCAATTGGTTTATTTCACAAAGTAAGGATCATAGACAAACATAGAGTGCATACTTGGTGTATGGCAAAGCTATTGTTTAAGAAAAACATAGTGTACATGCTTGGAGCATGGGACAACTAGTGTTTTTAATTCAAGTATAAAGTTGATAAAACCGAAACAATGAATAATGAGTAATTAGTATGGTGATAAATAAAAGTGTTTATTTATATTCATAGGGTTTGATACCATATTTGATTCATTTATTCTTGTGTTTCACTTTGCATGTTTTGACTTCCAGAATAACTAAGTCGCTCTTCCTGAATGATTAAGTTATTCAAACCATCTACAGTCGGTCATATATTGGAAGTAGATATGAATCAAGACTGTCATAGGTTGGTTTGTAGAGGTCCAAGTTGGTGGACAAAGTGGTGCTACAACACTCATGAGTGCTCATAAGTTTTGAGTATTGGATTCCACCCACGCTCATTTGAATCACTTCATGGATTTTATCACGAGTGATCATGAGACGATAATATCTTATATTCTTAAAACCTAGAGATATGAGTTGTTACTATGAGTTGGTTATACATTGATTGCACGAAAACACATTGGTAACTCGATGTTATAAAACGTGCCTTTGTGTATGATTCAACAAGTAGTAGAACAAGCCATATGAGTCGAAGTTTATCCATTCCTTTTACCTTCGGGATAAAAGCGATATATGTGGGCCCCTCGATGATTTAGCGATGACACATGTGAGTGCTTGGCCAAGCCAGGACTGATTTGATTTGTTCAATCAGTCAGTCATCATAAATCGAAAATCGGGAAACAACAAATGGACAGAGAGAATGATTATAATCCATGTCTCAGTCCATATGATATCTAGAATGGAGGAATATATGATCCTTTATCTAATGGACAAGTCATTGACAAGGTCAGAGTTCGACAGCGGCTTTAAGAGCTACGATTGCCAGTTAGGTTTTGAAGTCATACTCAATAATAGTTTTAGACTTATCCAAGTGGGAGACTGTTGGATTAATGTCTAAGTCCATAACTATATTTGTTATGGACTTGACCCGACCCGACATGGTCCATTTGGGTTGCACTTCACCGGCACAATTTATATGGATAGTCTTTTGAGAATAGTATATTTATGATTTATATTAATATATTATAAGTTCTAATATATTAATATGGAATCATATTATTTAATTAGTATTGATCAAGAATTAATTTAGAATTAATTAAGTGATCAAAAAGAACTAATTAAATCTGGACTCTTATGTATATGGAATGGGCCAAGTTCATTTAGGTTGGACTAAGCTTTCATGGATGGTCCATGGAGCTTTTAACCCATGGATCCTATGTAAATGAAAGGTCATGGGTATTAGGGTTTACATGGATGTAACCCTATTCCTCCATAATATATAAAGGGGTCCTTGGCTCACAAAAATTGGCACAAGTGTGTGAAAATAAGAGTGGGCCGATTTTAGTGTGCATACATATTCTCTCAAGTTCTTCCAAGGTGTTTTGGTGATTTGTGATTCCATTTGAGGCTTCCACACTATTGGGGCTAAGCTCTTAAAGCTTGAATACATCAAGCTACATCAAAAGGTATGTCATCTAACTAGAACTTTGTAGTATAGGTGCTTCATAATATGCTAGTTAGGATGAAACCTTGGAATAGTTAATATTTGCATGTATAATAGAGAAAACATAGATCCAAGGTTTATAGGGTTGCATGTACACCATAGGACTGTTAGAATGCTCAAAACCCAATAGTAATGTGGAGGAAAATTGACAAATTACAACATAATTCAAGATCCGGAGGAGATATTACCTCTCAGACGTCGTTATAGAGAACTACTTCATGAAGGAAGGTACCACCATGGCTTAGTCTTGTTATCCCATTTCGGGGACGTATCTGAACCTTTCTTGACACATATACGACCACAATTAGAGAATGTATGGCCACTATGCTCTGTTATTCTAAACAACCTTAGAAATACCCTTCGTGTTCCATGTCAGCTAATTGACACCATCCCAATGTTGTCTCTTTGGATTATACATAAAGTGACTCGCTACTCCCAATTTTCGGGGAATGTTTGGCCTAGTGCATATTGCCGTATACATTATGCGGCCTACTACTAATTTGAAAAAGGCCTTGGCTACTCCTTCTAGGTTGTTCTCTCTCTTCAGAGATTGATTCTCTAAAAGTCATAAGTGACTTCTCAAACACGTATGTCTGGGCTTGCTCCTATCCATAAGAACTTCTTAGGAGTTTTCGGACATACTCCTTTCGAGTGAGTTTTAGAATACCATCAACTATATTTCTCTCTATACCCATTCCTAATATTTACATACCAATCCTTAGGTCCTTCTCCTCGACCAATCTAGAGAACTATTTTTCCAACCATTTGATATCCAACATGTAGACTGGAAAACCAACATGTTAGATGTATCACCTTCGAACCAAAAGTAATACAAGAGGAATTGCCTAAACCTTCCATGCCTAGATAGATCGTGTTCAAAATTAACCTAATTTATGGGCAACACCTATAACTAAAGCGTCGTACTGCTTAGCACCCTTCTGATATAGAAGAGCTGTTTGGTTAACTCCAGAAACCCCTCGAAAAAGGTTTCATTCGTCTAAATTCTTAATGATGGGATCCACTGGCGCTATTCGTTAAAGAGAAAGATGGATCAATCGAATGTACATCGATTATAAAGAACTGAATAATTTGACGATCAAACAACGAAACTCTGTTCCCGAAATCAATGATCTGTTCGACCAACTATAAAATGCCTCGTACTTATCTAAGATCACCCAACCCCTAAATGCAGTGACCCAAAGGTTAGGAAGATCTTTTGGTAAAAACAATAAGGAGATGTATCCAAATTGGTAGAACACAAGTTGTGCAACACGTCGACCCTGATTGTACCAAAGGGTATGGAGAATGCCACAAAGTACTGTGACACATCACACCAATCCTAGTATTGCGCTTTGATGCAAAAGGACGAGATTATTACGTACACTTTAAGGGAATCGATGGTGCATAAGTAGAACTATACCGCACACGACCTAAATTTAGGAACGTTAGTATTCGCCTTTAAAATCTAGAGAAAATACTAATATGAAACCAAATGCACTATCTATACTGACCACAAATGCCTTCAACATATCCCAGAGCGAGAATGCTAAAAAATGAGGCAAAGGAAATGAGTAGCTTGCAAAGGTTGTATAGATCATTAGAAGACTGTAGACTTGAGTGAATCACTTGACTCCTCCTATTGATACAAATAAGACTCCAGGCATTGCTAATGTGTACTCACTATTCGAAACTGTATCTCTGGCTCCATTCCTGCTCATTCCATTAGCATTGAATTTCCATTTCAGTATTCATGTATGCTCAGTAAGGTCATAATAATTATTTTTTCTAATTTTGACAATTTTCTCATTTAAGTATTCCACTTTGCCTAAATATGATTTCTCGAGTTTGAGCATGTCATTTCAGAACCTTTCGGTCCTAATATATTTATATTACATTACCGGGACGTCGATTTCAAAACATCTCTTATTTCAGTCTTTTATGCCACTTTTCGTATTATAAATCATGAAAATTTCCAAAACTAGAAAAATTTTAAAACTTTGATATTTTTTTTTATAGTACTACAATTATGCTCTAAACTATTTTTAATTGACACGTGAAGTGTATATTATCTCTTTTTCTGAGTATCTTTATATGTCAAATTTAAAATTTGAACGATGAACACGGATATTTTTGACATTTATTTCTTTCCCTCGATGCAATTTTCTTCATGAAAAGCAAAACATAGTATCAAACCTTGGGTCATTTTCAAGATACTCACTTTCTGATTTTGAGAACAACTTAATTAGTTTCCTTATGAAATTTCTAGCATCGTTCTTGTCAAACTATAAGTGTTTACTTCCATTGATGTTCTTGCATCCTTATCAACCCTTTATGACTCATTCTCTCTATGTAGTAAATTATTCTTATTCCGTCCATTTTAATCAACTTCGTCATTAGCACGTACTTGAAAACTAGAAGCTTCCTCCATATAGAGCGTACCTTGTTTATGATCTCTAGAAACCACTAAATTTCTTTATGTTGCTTTAGATGGCTAACCACCATAAATAGCTTGGTGACCCTCATCGTCGAGTTGGTATACCTTTATCGACATTCTCTTAAGGACTGGAAAGAACTTGACTTTATGCAAGTTGTAAATTTGTACCAAAGTTTGTTTTGGGGAACGCATCCCCAATGAGAATGATACCTTAGTTCATATTGTGTGCTACTCAAACTATCCCATTGTAGTTCTTTGGATTCTTTATGGAACTAACTGAATGACTAAAAGCAAGTGACACCCCATGTCCTATAAATTAGAATTATATTGAGGCATTAATACAGTAAATAAGAGCATCATCATGAGAATTGTTAGCAACATTCACCTCTTTCGTACTCTTACATCGTAAGCTCTGGTCATCGTTAGAGTTCCAACATGAAATGTCTTTCCCATTGTTCAGTTAACATCTCCTCCTGACTTGGACGTTTCCCTTGGAATTCTATCTATACATGTCCTTATCAAGGATCCAATCGTGAATGTTGTAAATATTTAGCTATCCAACCATAATGGAGCTGCTAACTATTGCCCCGGTACTAGACAAACTATCAAGTAAATGATAATAGTGGCAATAACAAGACTACGTCTTTTAACTTAATGGCAACAGAGGCCAGTCTTGAGGTAACTAAGTTGTGTTTATTCTCACGAATCGTCACAGAGCTACCCTTTCACATTCATATTCCATAGCCAATGAATCAAGTGCACCTTGTTCGTAGTAGAGGATGTTTCATGCATTTTGGACAATGCTCATATAAAATTGTGGGTTTTCTCCATACTGGCAAGGATGTATGCACATCCTTCACCATTAATTATTTTAGGATTCCAAGTGCTTGTTGGTCCAGATGGTGCTGATCCTTTTGCAATTCATATGAAGTATTCAAACCACCAGGATGGTAGATATAATTTATTTTAATGGACTTTGACAAGGACTGCTAAAGGAAACGATATGGTTTGGATAGAGGTGGATCTATTGACATAATCTGCACACTTCCGTCCTATTCGAGAAGATTACCGAATGGAAAATCTTGTCTAGATTTACATAGATGAGATCATAGTACGTCATGGACTACCTATTTCCATTATTTTGGATAGGGAGTCTCCTTGTGTCACAATATGGTAGTCACTTTAGAAAGCCTTTGTACACGATTCAACATAAGTACTACCTACCATCCTCAGATGTATGGAAAAGTGAATGAACTATCCACACTTTGAAAGACATACCCCAAGCCCATATGATCAGTTTAAGAGGTATTTAGAGCTCCTAGTTATGATTAGTTGAATTTTCCTATAACAACAACTATCATGCCAGTGTTAATTGTGCTCCCCTACGAAGCATTGTACGAGCTTAAGTGTCGATCAACCCTTTGTTGACTGGAAATTGGCGATAGCAATTAATGATGCTTGGTAAACATCAAGAGAGCACTGACAAGATCACGAAAATACATGATAGACTGGAAGGTTCTTGCGATCTTAAGAAGTGCTATGTTGATAAGCATAGGAAACCCTTTGAATTTCAAGTGGGAGATAAAGTACTCTTAAAAATTATCCCCATGTAAAAGAATTGTACGTTTTCAGAAAAAGAGGAAAACTAATTCCTCGCTATGTAGGACCCTTCGATATTATTGAAATGATCGGTCGAGTGACACATAAGCTCAAGATACCAGAAGAACTTAGTGCGATACACGATATATTCCATGTGTCGAACCTCAAAAAGTGCTTGGTGGAGGAATCCCTGAACGTACCTCTGGAGGACCTCCAAATTAATGATCGACTAAAATTCATGGATTAACCCATAGAAATCATCAATCCGGAAGTTAAGCAGCTTAAACAAAGCAAAATCCTGATTGGTTGGAATTCTACGCACGAACCTGAGCCACATGGGAACAGGAGGATTTCATGAGGAACAAACATCTTCAACTATTTTCTACGTATGAACGAGTGGTGTCGCCAGTTGAATTTCGGGACTAAGTTCCCACAATTGGGGAAGACTGTGACAACCGTCAAAACTCAGGTTAGGACTCATCTAGAACCTTGTTATTTCAATGCGTGCACATAACTTGGCTTTAGAAGCAACAAGTTGAGCTAGATCGCGACTTAATAGATCCCTCAGAACACGTAGTGTAACATAGCTTGTACTAAGTAGTCACGTTGATATGTGAATACTCCAACTAGGTTGTAAAGTGCCAAAGTTCAATCTCAAAACTAAACATGAAACCATGTTCAATAGATCACAACTCAAGGGTAAGTTAAATACCCTAATTTATTAATCGGAACATATGACCTGCTTAACTAGTTTAAGTACTTATCAAACTCAATTTAATTAAATCATGATTTGATTTAATTACTAGTTGGAAATAATATTCACATATCATAATTTGAATTATGAGCCAAAAATATAATCCAAGGATTGTCTAATCCTACATTCATATGTTATGAACCTTTATTTCATTTATTTGAAATATAAAAATTTTATTTTATAAAATCAAATCATAAGTTATCATTTTTATAACTTAATTTAAGATGATTCAAGTTTATGAATTTATTTCTAAAAACAAATAGTCCAATGAAAACCAAGAAAAAAACTCCTGGAAGTTCATGAAAATACTTAGAGTTTTTATAAAAGTTAAAGCTAAATTTTTATAAAACTTAAGGGAAGGCTTTAAGAGGGTACCCTATAACGTCCCAAAAACATGGTCCGAAAATTTGTTTTCAATTAATTAATAAAAATCATAATAACCAAATCATATCGTTCATTAACAAAAGTTGTCATATCAAATCAGAGTATCATCTCAAAACATGTTCTTTTATCAGAGTAAAAGCCTCCCAGGCTAAAGCTTCTTGGTGTGTGCAATGCAGTCATCCCGAGCTCCTCGCTCCGCTAACAGAAGTACCTGAAACCAAAACTGAAAACTATAAGCACAAAGCTTAGTGAGTTCCCCAATCTACCACATACCATACATAATTACATACTGCAAACACCGGGCCTAGCCCGCTAAATCGGGCCCCGCCCGACATGAGGCCTCGCCTGGCATCAGGCCCCGCCTAGCATCGAGCCCTGCTCGGTATACCCATCTGTTTCTACTAGGCCCCACCTGTCCTCGGGCCCCGCCCGCTACACGCATACAACAATAACAGATAAACATCCTAACATAATCGCTACACTATAAATGCTAGCCTCAAGGCCCCGCCTATATTGGGCCCCGCCCCTATTCTGCTACTAATGAGATATCGAACCCCGTCCACACTCAGCTTGTGATGAGATACGGGGCCCCGCCCACACTCATCCCCCTACTAGGCACATACAAGTATCACAAAGACAACAAGTATAACTACACATATACTACTGCCTCGGGTACCACCCGACATCGAACCGTAGCTCAGAAACATACATATAAAGCTTCCTCGGGCCTCGCCCGACATCAGATCTAAATCTGGTATTCAATAACATACATAAACGGGCCAACATTGGTGCCTTAGACCCGTTCCTACTAGAGAAAACTCACCTCGCAAAGCTGACTGTGGAATCATGCGAATAACCCCTCGCTGCTAGCTGGCAGATCCCTGAACTGCTGATCCCTCGACTCCCCGAGCTATCAATACCAAAATATCACTCAGCCAAATCAATAATCCTCCTTAGGGTAGAATGACCATTTTACCCCTAGTCCAACTTGGTCTATATCTAAGGCTCAAAATCATAATATAAAAAGGCCCAACACTAGATGGGCTTCCCAAACCCACTAGTGGCCCACTAATGGCCCAATTTGCTAAATCGGGCCCAAACCCTCTAATGGTCCTTACTCTAAGCCCAAACATCTTCTTGGCCCACATCATCTAACTTCTGCTTGCCCACTAAGGCCTAAAGTCCAAAGCATGGCCCAATCTGAGGCCCAAAACACAAAGCCCAAACTAACAGAGTACGCGGGGCGTACATTCACGTACGCTAAGCGTACTAGCCAATGGTGTGTACGCTGGGCGTACCTGCATGTATGCTCAGCGTACTCCCCATGTTAAGTCACTTTCCCATTAAGTGCTTAATACTCTACTCCAGAAGCTACAAACACAGATCCATGTCCTTCTTCACGTCTTAATCCATAAAGTCACTGACTTGGTGACTTAACTTGGCCCAAAGAAGCCCAAACTCCCAAAAATGATGCATTACTTCCGTGAAGAGGGCTAGATCTCATGCATGAACCCATTAAGACATTCAAGATGGAGACTTTACTACTTATGGGACCCTTTTAGCTCTGAGGGTGGCAACCCTAAGCTCAAAAACGAGATTTCATCATAAAGGTCCATTCTTGGGACCAAAATGACTCCAAAACCAAACTACACTACATCTAAGCACTCTTAAGTAAAGTTATGAACTTTATACCTCCAAAGAGTTCCAAATGATGATGCTATTCCAGATCTATAAGCTCCAACTTCCCAAGTTCTTCCTTGCCAACCTCCTCCTTTCTCCTTCCAAGCTTACACCACCAAAATGAGCTTCTTGAAGTCAAAATCACCCAAGGATGAAGAGATGAGGCGTTCTAGGGTTTCTCTGAGGTTGGGGAACATATAAGGAGGCTAGGGTTTGAGCCATTATGTTCTTTATATAGTGGCTGACCCTAAAAGTTAGGGTTTCTGGACATTGGACGTACGCTGGGCGTACGCCAAAAACACCCGTCACCTTATGACGTTATACGCTAGGTGTAACCCAGCCTTACGCTGGGCGTACTCTTGTGCTGGCCACCTTGCATGCATGATCCTTTCTTGCCATCTTTCTCCCTTAAGGACCAATATTGCCAATAACTACAAAGTGCTATAACTCCTTCGTTCTAAATCCGTTTCCGACGAACTTTATATCCATGAAAAAGTAGTGAGAAGCCCTACGCTTCTAGCAACACACCCCGACCCCAAACCTCTCGAATAAAAAAACTTCAAGACCCATAAAAGACCAAAATGCCCCTAGCGTAGGCCTCTGAGATCCATAAACAAATATTTTATGAACAGGGTGCTACAACTCTCCCCCACTTAAACTAGACTTCGTCCTCGAAGTCTCTCCATACTAACACTCATCTCCCAAACAACTGATCTGCGGAACGCAACTGATGATTCCACGCTCGAAACAACATTCCCAAGACACTAAAAGCCAACTCGGTCTTCCATTCTGAAGAAGTCGAACTTTAAAATTCTACAACCTCAAGCTACTTCGCACACAGGACCCTCATGATAGACACTTCTGCCCAAACACAATGCTGCATTTTGCCTTCTTTCCAAAGGAACGGGGAACTCCCAGATCCCAACCTTTCTGTCCACCATCCAAAATACCGTATCCCCCACGTTACTAATCCCAAGCTCAAACTCTCAGTCGCTCCCAACGACCTCCGAAGAAACTTCGGCTAGCTAAAACCGCTCTATCTACCTTGCCACTTTGGCTCCCTAATTCCTAGGATCCTCGATCCTCTAACTTGTCCCTACGGTCTCAACCAGGTCCCACCTGCGTTGCTACAAACATACGGGCCTCGCCCACGGATCTCACCCAACTACATCTCGAAGTGGCCTCTCCCACAGGTCTCACCTATCTTGGGCTATGTAGGCCCCACTCCATCCTAAAACTCAATGAACTACCCTCTCTATCGATCTTCATCATGCTAACTAGGAGATATGGGCCCTCACCCACACTCCTCTAACTAGCTAGTAACGAAATGCTATGGCTACCCCGCAGCCTTACTATTCTTCCCGCTCCGCCTAGCTGCTGGAGATTGCTACGACGACCCCGTAGTCTTACATCCTGAGTAAACTTGCAACCTGCCGAGAAAATCTCCCACCTGGTTCCCACCCAAGTATCATCTACCGCGAAAACCCGAACTCATTGTTGGAAAGTTTCCCAAACTCCCAACTTGCGCGCTCCTCTAATCCAACAGCCACTGGGGCTGCTTTCCTTTCTAACAAAGTTGTGAACTCATCCCAATTTGCACTTACCCCTGCTCCTGACCTCTGGGATAGTTCTCCCCCACTTCGATTCGACTAGATCCCTACAGCTCCTAGCTTCGGAAGGATTCCCAATCCTTTTCTACATCTACAAGATTCGATATGTTGACATCTAACACTTACCACTACTAACGTTCCAACTAACCAATAGCAAATCTGAAATACTCTTAAAGACTAACATAACACTACCTGAACCCCACTCACACCTGCTACAGTGACTGCATCCTAAGAACCGGCTCAAAAAGGGGGTACTACTATGAACTACCGCCTAAAAATCCATGGTATACAGATGGCATATGATCCGAACATGAGCAGAAATAAAATTCTAACATACATTCATTAACATAGATGCAGTACCATAACAATATGATCATGAATAAAAGTTGGCAGGAAAACAAAAGATACATACCTACAACGTCCGGTGCTGCTCGCGTCTCCACTATAGACAACTGAAAAGCCCTGCTCCCTACCGCAGGCGCCTCTGTTCGACACTGACGGCCGTCGGTGATCCTCAAAGTCACAGGGGCATGTGCCATCACCTGTCCTGCTGGAAGTAAACTCGGACACTAGGGTTTCTTGTAGCCCCTCTGACTGTAATGGAAACATATCAAGTCTGATCCCTGAGTGGCGGTAGCAGTACAATCCCTGCTGAAATGACCAGTCCGACCGCACTTGAAGCAGCCAGAATCACCCCCACTACCACTCCTGCACACACCCTCGTGCGTCCTGCCACACTTTCCATAACGACTGCATCCCTGATAATCTCTCGATCTCACATCCAACCCCTTGGGTCTCTTGCCTGAACCTGCAACTACCTGAAGCTCCTCCGTCATCCACTTCCTGAGGTGCTCCAGATCGATCTCCCTCTTCCTGGCCCGAGCAATCATATCCTCCAGCGTCTTGCAGTTGGACCTGCTCACAAACTCCTTGATCTGACTCCTCAGCATCTCGTGATATCGGGCCTTCTTCATCTCATCGTCTGCGACATACTACGGAACAATAAGAGCCCTCTCCCTGAACTTGGCGGTGATTTCTGCCACTGACTCTGTAGTCTGCCGCAAATCCTGAAACTCTCGTGCTAACTGTTGCACCTCAATCACTGGTGCAAACTCCGCCCTAAACCTGGTCGAGAAATCACTCCATTTCATCGTGTCCAACGCGGCATCATCCCCAATGGTATGACCAACCTATTCCCACCAATCTCGTGCTTTGTCCTTCAGAAGATAGGAGGCAAGTCGGACCTGGTCCCCCTCGGGGCACCGACTCGTACGGAAAGCGTTGGCGACATCAGTCAACCACCTGCTACTAGCAATGGGCTCCCTAGCCCCATGATAATCCGGATCTCCACTAGCTCTAAACTCTCGGAATATCAGCGAACGCGCTCCCATCATGGTCATCTTCTTGGTGGGGAAGGCCCCCAACTTCTCATCCAAAATCTCCAGTATGCCCTCCTTAACCGAACCTAAGATCACATGAGTCTGGTCTAGAATGTTACGCAGAATATCAGCTGACACAAACTCCCTCTTCCGCTCCTCGAGCTGCTCGGTTCCTGAACCCGAGCCTGATCCCTCTCTGGTTCCTAATCCGCCCACCGGTCTCTCACGCAACGTCACCATGCTGAAAACATGCCAAAACAATCATCAGAATACACATCACTATCGAGGTATCACACACGCACTACAAGTTCACTGGTTTTATCTCGGCCCTTCTTGAATCGAGTACAAATCCTCTTCTTTTAGTAGTATGGGCCCCTACTTCCTTCCATATCTATCCGTACTTTCCTTAAGAATTGCCTCGACTACACCAAGTCCTTTTCACTGCTACTAACACTGCTCCCAACACTACTCTAATCCTAGGCTTGCCCTAGGGTATCCTCTAACTCATTCCGTCCTCAGCTGCTGAAGGGCTTCCCAGTAATGTCAACTAGCTGCCTCATGAATATAGCCACATACAACAGAGATTAGATAATCCTTCGAGTATCCAGCATGTGCCACATGTGACTTAGCAATAGGGTGGTCAAATCTTGTCACTCTGAGATTATCCAGCATGTGCCACATGTGACTTAGCATATTCACTTAATAGCTAGCTTGCATTACTGAAAGTCCCACAAGCACAAAGCAAGCAACATTCAGACAATGGGAAAAACTAACCACATAACCCAATCAAACTGTTCTATCCCCTACTCATATAATCAGGCATAACCTAAAAGGTTATCCTACCACTGACTAATCAATACTAGCATGCAGCTCAATAAACACATATAATAGGCATACAAGACATCCTTTCTAGATCCTTAGCCCTAAACTAGCATGCCGATCACATAAGCATATCATAACATAAACTTGTATGGGTAAATTGGGAGAACTTACTTGAGCTCGGTTGATTGCATACACCACACCCTTTTCTCTTTTCAAAACTCTTTTCCCTTTCTCAGAACGCGTTTTTATAAAAATGATTTTCTTTTGAAAATTTTCATACCACGCCCTCAGTTTGAGTTCAGTCACACCTGAGAGTATGCCCGAATCCCTCAAACCAAGGCGCTGATACCAACTTGTAACGTCCCAAAAACACGGTCCGAAAATTTCTTTTCAATTAATTAATAAAAATCATAATAACCAAATCATATCGTTCATAAACAAAATTTGTCATATCCAATCAGAGTATCATATCAAAACATGTTATTTTATCAGAGTAAAAGCCTCACAGGCTAAAGCTTCTTGGTGTATGCAATGCAGTCATCCCGAGCTCCTCCCTCTGCTACCGGAAGTACCTGAAACCAAAACTGAAAACTCTAAGCACGAAGCTTAGTGACTTCCCCAATCTACCACATACCATACATAATCACATACTGCAAACACTGGGCCTAGCCCGCTACATCAGGCCCCGCTCGGTTGTCACACCCCCGAAACCAGACGGCGGAAACGTCTGAGGGCTCGCGTGAGTCATAATGGATATAAATGAATCATAACATAAACATCACCATGCATCAATAGATTACAACTGATATTGTTCACATCCAATACATTGTTTTAAATATTACACATCCATAACATAAATTGTTTAAGAGTTTTCAAAACATAGCTTCCTAACATACTTGATATTACCCTGCAGCTTACCTGTTACCTGAGAATACAAGTTATTTTAAAAAACGTCAACATATGAAATGTTGGTGAGTTCATAAGC
Source organism: Lactuca virosa (assembly GCF_052849685.1). Lineage (NCBI taxonomy): Eukaryota > Viridiplantae > Streptophyta > Magnoliopsida > Asterales > Asteraceae > Lactuca > Lactuca virosa. The sequence goes on along the minus strand of NC_136427.1, from coordinate 149,208,449 downwards.
AGGGTTGTGATAAAATGATTTTGTGTAGTTTATAAAACCCAGAAAATCCGATATTTTCTGAAAGGACAATTGTTTACAAAAGGGAGAAGATCCATAAGATGATGCATGAATGATTTCAAAGCGTGTATAAAAGAAGGTTTTGTATTATAGTTACAGAAAAAAAAAATATACAAGCGAGTGGTGTTGATTTCCTCGAAAAACCCGATGTTTTCCGATAACATAAATATAATTGTTTTCAAATTGATATACCGACACAACGAATGATTTTTGATTACTCCTCCTTGATTACTCGGATGGTATTGGATTAATTAATTTATGTGAGTCGTTATAACCATGCATAATAATGACTAGTTCGTCTGTCTTGGCATCCTAACGTACGCCGGGATTGATCTTAAGATTTTGTCACCCTAGACTGGCCGAGTCTAACTGTAGCGAACAACTGAGGTGTGGGGGAGTCACCCCCGTATAGATCTATACACAAACTCTCGCTCTCCTTCCAGGAGACTTTGATTATAACTACAGACTACGAACGACACTTAAAGGTGTTGCCCGTTATTACTCACTTAATCCAATTAACATTGATTACTATTGATTAACGACCTGAATTTGTTTACTTTGATTTCAAATAAGCCTAACAAACGTGGAGAAGAGGAATACAAGGTCCTGCTAATTACGTGTGCTATTTAATGCTGTTGATTATACGAAGGACACATTGGCCCATTTCATATTTGATTAAACTTGGACCTTACTAGCAATGCTAATGGGCCACCAAGGCCCAATAGCACATATGAGCCATTGAGGGTCCCTTAAACATGTAATTAGGTCACAGGAGGCCCAAAAGACATGTATTATTATTAGCGTTGGGCCCAAAAGTCATGTCAATGGGCCAATAAGGTCCGATAAGCATGATTAGGATCTTTCAGGCCCAACTAGATTTTTGACTCAAATATCTTAAAAGTAAAATAATTGGTTCCAAAATGTTGGTTTGACCTTTTCAGCCCTTTTTTAATAAAAATAACAATTTTAGTCCTTTATACAAAAAAAAGACCTTTTAAGCCCTTAAACCATTTTCTTGACACTTTTGACCCATAGACTTGTTCAAGTGATATTTTAGCTCAAAACTTATTCTTTGGCAGTTTCAGCCCTTCCAGAAAAGTGTTTTTTGGTTAAAGCCCAAACTTCTTGCAACTTTTACAATTTTGGCCCAAAATCCAAAAACTTTACATTTTTTATCCTTTTTGGAAAAGAAAAGCATTTTAACCCCTGAATTGGTTTTGTTTACACTTTTTACCTCCTGTTTTGTGAAATTTATCATTCAGCCCCTTGAAAATGTGGTTTTTCGCAATTTTGGCTCATTGGGCCGAAAAGCCCAAAATTTGGCCCATTAAGCCATAAATTTCATTTCTAACCTTTAAAAGAGTAGGATATTCATAAAAACACTTATTGTTACTGTTTTGACTCTTTTAATCCTTGAGAAAAACCGTGATTAGTAATTTTTCAACCCAACTTTTGTTTATTTGACAATTTAAGCCCGAAAATGGGTTTTATGTTGCAATATTTTTATCATAATCTTAGAGGGTATTATTCTTGACTTGTTTAGTGTAATATAACTTAGATCATGTTTGTTTTCCTTCTTATGCCATAGGTTTCGTGATTTCTTCCCTTTTTGTTACATATTTACCACATTAACACATATAATCACACATACATGCGTAAAATCATACATAGCATACACATACACATAGATCTACACATTTTACTTGTATTCTCCCCCATAAAACTTATGAAAACCGAAAAGAGAGGGGTATGAACTCACCTTGAGTTTGTGGGTTCGGTTTTGAAGAAGAATGGAAGAAGTTTGATGCTATTCTCGGCCTAGCAAGCTTCTTGGAGGATCTTTGGCTTAGATGAGTTCTAAGAGGCTAGATCACGAATTTTGTATGAGTTAAGGAGAGATTTTCGATAAAACAAAGAGTCTAGATTATGGATCCAAGCATCAACTTACCTAAGATGATGTCTCTTATGGAAAATCGTTCTTGAAAGCTCTTAAATCTCGAAATTTTTTATGAAGAAGAAAGAGTGTTCTTTGAGAGTGTTTGGAGAGAATTTGTGAGGTGTGTGTTTCCCTTTGTGTTCTCGGTCGAAGAAGAAAAAGAGAGGAGAAGAGAGAGAGTTGCATGGATGTATGGGATTGAGTATTGTTTAGTGGTTAGTTTGCATGGATATCCCATGTATAATTGTGAGGTGACATGTAGGAAAGTCAACTCATCCTCCCCATGTTTTGTGGTTGGGCCGAGAGAGGGAGAAGAAAGAAAAGAAATTAGGCCTTTTTGTGCTTAAGCCCATATTATGGTCCAATTAGATGATTTTTGGCCCAATTGGTCTTTGGAGAGGGTTCACGGCCCAAAATAAATCAAGGAATGAGTTTTATGGCCCATTAGGGCTATTTAGATTTGTTATGGCCCAATAAGGCCCATTAAATATAACCTAGTTCATTTTAGGCTTATAAGGCCTAAAATATTAAGTTTCATGTATATGGGTCCAATCAGGGCCCATTTAAGAGTTCTAAGTCCAAAATAGTCAAATTGGAAGCTTATTGGTCCATTAGGCCCAATAAGAAAATCCTAATCCAAAAATAAACTTAAATCGGGATTTTTAGAGTTTCCAATCTTTGTTGCTATTTGAATGCTTGTATAGGAATTTTGTTGTTATTGATTTAACACAATACATGTTTTCAAGTTTAACTACAATGTCACTCCTTGTTAAGTGTTTTCAGCGTATCAGAATTCCTAGTTGTGACATCATCCCCCCGTTAGAGGGAATTTCGTCCTGAAATTCTTTTGAAAGCTAGATTTGAGAATGCGAGAATAGGTGAGGGTACTTCTGCTTCATTTGTTCTTCAAGTTCCCATGTGAACTCTGGTCCGCGTCTCGCGTTCCATCGAACTTTCACAATCGGAATGTGACTTTGCTTAGTACGCTTCACCTCCCTGTCCATGATTTCGACTTGTTCCTCTATGAACAGGAGATTCTCGTTGATTTCGATTTCTTCTAATGGAATTACGAGAGTCTCGTCGGATAAGCACTTCTTTAAATTGGAAACATGGAACACGGGGTGTATACTGCTGAGCTCAGCGGGTAGCTGCAGTCTATAAGTCACTGGACCGATTCGGGCAAGAATCTCGAAGGGTCCAATGTATCGAGGGTTTAGTTTTCCCCGCTTCCCAAAACGAATCACCCCCTTCCAGGGAGAGACCTTTAATAACACCCTATCCCCGACTCTAAATTCCAAGGGCTTTCGCCGCTTATCGGCGTAGCTCTTTTGTCTGTCTCGTGATGATTGCAGTCGGGCCCTGATCTGAATTATCTTCTCGGTCGTCTCACATATGATCTCTGGTCCCGTTAGTGCATTGTCTGCTGTTTTTCCTCTTGCTAACTGAGTGTCTCCTACTTCAGCCCAACACAACGGTGATCTACATTTACGCCCGTACAATGCCTCGGAAGGAGCGACTTTAATGCTTGAGTGATAACTGTTGTTGTATGTGAATTCGATCAAAGGCAAGTGGGTATCCCACGACTTTGCCCGTCCGTTTGTGGGCGGTAGGCAGTGCTCATGTCAAGTTGTGTTCCCATAGCTGTCTGAAGGGATTACCAAAAGCGTGAAGTAAACCTACTATCTCTATCTGAGATGATAGATATGGGCACTCCGTGGAGTCCCACGATTTCCTTGATATAAATCCTTGACAGACGTTCCATCTTGTATGATTCTTTTATTGGCAGGAAATGAGCGGATTTTGTCAACCTATCAACTATTACCCATATGGCATCCAAACCATCAGTCGACTTGGGTAGTTTGGTCACAATGTCCATAGTAACCCTTTCCCATTTCCACTCGGGAATTACTGGTTGCTGTAATAATCCCGAGGGCTTCTGATATTCCACTTTTACTTTAGCATATGTGAGGCATTTGCTAACGTAAGTGGCAATCTCTGCCTTCATGGCATCCGACTGGGCTGCTCTGATTTGCAAGGTCAGGTGGGACTTGATGGTTATGGAGAGAGTCTTCAAACGACGGTTCGAGTAATCCTTCCGACTCAAGGCATCAGCTACTACGTTAGCTTTACCTGGGTGGTACTTGATTTCGCACTCGTAATCGTTCAGCAATTCAACCCATCTTCGTTGCCTCATGTTTAACTCCTTTTGATTTAAGATGTGCTGGAGACTCTTGTGGTCAGTGAAAATGGTGCACTTGGTACCATAAAGGTAGTGCCTCCAAATCTTCAGGGCGAAGACCATAACTCCTAATTCCAGATCATGGGTGGTATAATTTACCTCATGTGTCTTTAGTTATCGGGACACATAAGCTATCACCTTTCCACGCTGCATGAGTACACAGCTAAACCTTGATTCGACGCATCATAGTAAACTACAAAGTCCTCTGTTCCTTCTGGTAGCGATAATAACGGTGCACTGCAGAGTGCTTGCTTCAGAGTCCGGAATGCAGCTTCTTGCTTATCCGTCCACTCGAAGGGTACGCCCTTTTGGGTAAGCAAGGTAAGTGGCGTGGCTGTTTTGGAGAAGTTCTGAATGAACCCCCTATAGTAGCCTGCGAGACCTAAGAATTGACGAATTTCGGTGGGTGTTGTTGGGATCGCCCATCCTTCGATGGCTTTGACTTTAGAAGGATCCACATGTATCCCTTCTTGAATAACAACATGACCTAAAAAGTTCACACTACGGAGCCAAAACTCACACTTAGAGAGTTTTTCGTACAACCTTTCGGTTCGTAGGGTTTCCAGGATTTGTCGGAGATGTCGGCCGTGTTCTTCTTCACTTCGAGAATAGACGAGGATATCGTTAGTGAAAACGATGACAAAGTTATCGAGGAATGGTCGGCAGATTCGATTCATTAGGTCCATGAATGCGGCAGGGGCATTCGTTAGACCGAAGGGCATTACGACAAATTCATAATATCCATAACGAGTTCGGAAGGCGGTTTTGGGGATATCCTCATCCCGGACTTTGAGTTGGTGGTATCCGGATCGCAGGTCTATCTTAGAGAAGTAACTTACTCCTTGGAGTTGGTCAAATAGATCGTCGATTCTCGGAAGTGGATAGCGATTTTTGATAGTGAGCTTATTAAGTTCCCTGTAGTCAATACACATCCTAAAGGTACAGTCTTTCTTTTTAACAAAGAGAACCGGAGCTCCCCAAGGTAAGAAACTGGGTCGGATGAATCCTTTGTCAAAAAGTTCGCTGAGTTGACTGGACAACTCTTGCATCTCCGCAGGAGCCAATCTGTAGGGTGATTTGGCGATGGGAGTAGCTCCTGGCACTAGATCAATTCGGAATTCGACTTGTCTTTCTGGGGGTATCCCCGGAAGATCCTCCGGAAAGACATCCGGGAAATCGCAAGCCACAGGGATGTTTCGAATATTGATCTCTTCTTTGGACTTATCCACTATATGAGCTAGAAACGTCAAGTCCTTCTTTCGTAGATACTTCTGTGCCTTAATGCACGAGATAAGACGAAGGTTCGTGTTGGGTTTGTCTCCGTATATAATTAGGGTTTCGTGATTTGGGAGGTAAAGGAGAACGGCCTTCTCGTGACACATAATTTCAGCATGGTGGGGGCTTAACCAGTCCATGCCGATAATCACATCAAAACTCCTAATGGAAACAAGCATTAAGTTTATTTGAAAGACGTGATGATTTAAGGTCAGGGTACATCCGATGTAGATTTCCCCAGTGGATTCTGTTTTCTCATTAGCCATTTCCACCGTAAAGGTTTCATTAAGCTTCTGAGGTTGTTGTTTTAACAAGTGTTTAAATTTATTACTTACAAAACTTCGTTCTGCCCCAGTATCAAATAGGATGCATGCATAAGTGTGGTTTAGGAGAAACGTACCGGTGACAACAGCGGGATCCTGAACCGCTTCTCCCTGACCCATGGTCAACACTCTTCCTGTTCCTCCATTCCCAGGGTTGTTGTTGTTGTTGCGGTTGTTGTTGTTTCCTTGTTGCTGGTTTTGTGGAGGATAGGTCCTGCAATATTTTGCCGTGTGACCCTTCCGATTGCAACCGGTACAATGCATCTCTCTGCATTCGCCATTATGATGAAGACTGCACTTGTTGCACTTTGGGAGATTCCCGGAATACTGCCTAGGGGCACTTGGATTAGCTGAAGCTGGAGCATGTGGTGTGGAGGGAACTTGGGTGGTTGCAGCATTGACTATCGCTGTTTGTTGTTTCTTTGACGAGTCTGAGCCTTGTCGCCCTTTTCTCTTGTTGTTCTTTCCCTTCTTATTGTCACTCTCCTTCTTGCCTTCAGTTTCCACTGGCTTCTCACCCTTCTTGTTGTTGTGGTCGTACAGTTTCTTAGCCAACCTCTTGGCACTGTCGAAGGTTTCAGGATTTGCAGCTATCACATTTCCTTGAATTGGGGAGGTTAATCCCCAGATGAATCGTTTGATTTTCTTTCCCTCTGAAGTGATTATGCCAGGGCACAACAGTGACAGTTCACTAAACCTTGATATGTATGCATCTATATCAGAATTTCGGACGGTGAGATTCCACAGCTCTTGCTCTATTTTCTGAATTTCGCCTCATGGGCAGTACTCGGCCATCAGCATTTCTTTCAACTCCGCCCACGGCATAGCGTTGGCTACAGGGAGAGTCATGGCCTCTACATGTCCATTCCACCAAGTGAGAGCTTGGTCAACGAATGTGCATGCGGCTAACTTCACTTTCACCTCCTCGGGGCATTCACATATCTCAAATACCGATTCCAATTTTTCCATCCATCTCTTTAGGGTTATCATTCCTCCCGTGCCATTAAAGGTTCGTGGCTTGGCGTTGGTGAAATACTTGTAGGAGCATGTCTTGGTAGGTCCTTTATTTGTTGTTCGAACTTCCAGCCCCTTGTCCATTGCCTCCACCATTGTTCCCTTGGTGGATTTGCGCCATGGCTGCAGTAACCGCAGCAGATACAGCTGCTTGGAATGCAGCTGAGTTGACTTCGGGTGGGGTTGGTCCAGGGTTTCCACGGGTTGGTTGTTAGGGCATCTTTCTGTCATGCAACGGAAAGATGTTGAGTGCCTATGATTTTTGTGAGATTGTGGTCCTATAAACTAAGTGTATTGCATGAACTTAAGTAGTTTCACAAATTAGCATACAATCATGGATACATAACACATAGCAGATCACAACTTCACAATAAAACACATAAAATCTTCCATTAATAATATCCGTACTTTGATACATGAAAATTTGCTCGTAAGAGCATACATAAGTGGTGCAAGTTCGGCAGCGTAACGACTCTATGAGTAGTGTAATCACTTAAACTTAGAGTCGATGGTACATAGCATAGATCATATAAGCATAATACTAAGGATAGATATGACTAGTCCTAGTCATGGTGGGATGTGCCATGGGGTGGTGCTGAAGAAGTGGACGCTCCCTGAAGGCGAGCCACCTGTTGTTCCGTGTCTCGGAGGCGAGTCTCCCACCTCACCTGCCTCATGTGGAACTCTCGGATAACCTCTCGCGTCTCCTGTTCTGCATGCTCAACTCTAGCCCGCATCTGGTGCATCTGATCGATGGTGCTCTGAGCTAGGTCGCCAGTGTTCCGCAGTCATCTCACCATGACCAGAAGCGCGCGATCAGCTGGTCCTCCCTCCCTCAATTCGTAGAACTCGCGTGCCATGCCAAACGGAGGTCGCTGTCCCTGCTGTCGGCTCCACCTCCAAAGATCGATACCCCAGGGGGGGTGTAGGGCCAGTCGGGCCCATCCGGTGAGCGGGCACCCTAGTCGGGTAACGGGGGTTGATGACTTCGGACTCTGTGTCTGAATCACCATCATCGCTAGGTTCCTTATCGAAGTCCTCTTCGGCTTCTTCCAGGACCTCCACGGGCTCGGCAGGTCCGCCCTCGACTTCCGCCTCAGGTTCCTCTTCAGACCCTTCCTCAGGGTCTTCTTCAGGTTCCTCCTCCAGCCATCCGTTATTTCCCTGATTAGGGAAATACGGATCACCGGGGTGATGGAAGCCGGCCATACAGTCTGCGAGAGTATATAAATGTACTAATATTATTCCTAAGATGTCTTAGTTATTATGCAATTTGAGTTTATGTTCTTTTCTTGGTAACAAGGGGTATGTTTTTACGTTTACCGTCCATCGAGGTTTTCCCAGAGCATGTGATAGTTGTACTTCGGAGAAAATGTAGTTGATCAGGCTACATTCACCCCTTACTACAACCATGAACAGTCCCGACTTAACCGATATGTCAGTATTATCTTATTTGATTTGGTATTATGTTCTTTTTCCTATATCGCACAAGTAAAGATGTTTTTATCGTTGTGTTTTATTTTGTTTTGTTCAGAGTTGTTTTAGTCCCTCTTTAGTTTATAGTTTCATATCAATGTGTGGTTAGATATGCCAGTTCACTATAAACAGAGCTCTGATACCAACCTGTCACACCCCCGAAACCAGACGGCGGAAACGTCCGAGGGCTCGCGTGACTTAAATTGAATGACATCACAATGGATATAAATGAATCATAACATAAACATCACCATGCATCAATAGATTACAACTGATATTGTTCACATCCAATACATTGTTTTAAATATTACACATCCATAACTTAAATTGTTTAAGACTTTTCAAAACATAGCTTCCTAACATACTTGATATTACCCTGCAGCTTACCTGTTACCTGAGAATAAAAGTTATTTTGAAAAACGTCAACATATGAAATGTTGGTGAGATCATAAGCAGGGTTGTGATAAAATGATTTTGTGTAGTTTATAAAACCCAGAAAATCCGATATTTTCTGAAAGGACAATTGTTTACCAAAGCGTGAAGATCCAAAAGATGATGCATGAATGATTTCAAAGCGTGTATAAAAGAAGGTTTTGTATTATAGTTACAGAAAAAAAAATACAAGCGAGTGGTGTTGATTTCCTCGAAAAACCCGATGTTTTCCGATAACATAAATATAATTGTTTTCAAATTGATATACCGACACAACGAATGATTTTTGATTACTCCTCCTTGATTACTCGGATGTGTATTGGATTAATTAATTTATGTGAGTCGTTATAACCATGCATAATAATGACTAGTTCGTCTGTCTTGGCATCCTAACATACGCCGGGATTGATCTTAAGATTTTGTCACCCTAGACTGGTCGAGTCTAACTGTAGCGAACAGCTGAGGTGTGGGGGAGTCACCCCCGTATAGATCTATACACAAACTCTCGCTCTCATTCCAGGAGACTTTGATTATAACTACAGACTACGAACGACACTTAGAGGTGTCGCCCGTTATTACTCACTTAATCCAATTAACATTGATTACTATTGATTAACGACCTGAATTTGTTTACTTTGATTTCAAATAAGCCTAACAAACGTGGAGAAGAGGAATACAAGGTCCTGCTAATTACGTGTGCTATTTAAGGCTGTTGATTATACGAAGGACACATTGGCCCATTTCATATTTGATTAAACTTGGACCTTACTAGCAATGCTAATGGGCCACCAAGGCCCAATAGCACATATGAGCCATTGAGGGTCCCTTAAACATGTAATTGGGTCACAGGAGGCCCAAAAGACATGTATTATTATTAGCGTTAGGCCCAAAAGTCATGTCAATGGGCCACGAAGGTCCGATAAGCATGATTAGGATCTTTCAGGCCCAACTATTTGGATGTTTACTTGTTTTAGGTACAGTATAATTGTTGGAAAGTTTGATTGACGATTGTTATCTTCGTACCTACACGAGACCGGTCGATTGTTTATAACGATATTTGGATTTATACGTATATTCATCTTTCTATTTTCATGAGTTGTAGTTTTTGGTATTTTTGACTCAAATATCTTAAAATTAAAATAATTGGTTCCAAAATGTTGGTTTGACCTTTTCAGCCCTTTTTTAATAAAAATAACAATTGTAGTCCTTTATACAAAAAAGACCTTTTAAGCCCTTAAACCATTTTCTTGACACTTTTGACCCATAGACTTGTTCAAGTGATATTTTTAGCTCAAAATTTATTCTTTGGCAGTGTAATCCCTTCCAGAAAAGTTTTTTTCGGTTAAAGCCCAAACTTCTTGCAACTTTTATAATTTTGGCCCAAAATCAAAAAACTATACATTTTTATCCTTTTTTGAAAAGAAAAGCATTTTAACCCCTGAATTGGTTTTGTTTACACTTTTTACCTCTTGTTTTGTGAAATTTATCATTCAACCCCTTGAAAATGTGGTTTTTCGCAATTCTGGCTCATTGGGCCGAAAAACCCAAAATTTGGCCCATTAAGCCATAAATTTCATTTCTAACCTGTAAAAGAGTATGATATTCATAAAAACACTTATTCTTACTGTTTTGACTCTTTTAATCCTTGAGAAAAACCGTGAATAGTAATTTTTCAACCCAACTTTTGTTTATTTGACAATTTAAGCCCAAAAATGGGTTTTATGTTTCAATATGTTTATCATAATCTTAGAGGGTATTATTCTTGACTTGTTTAGTGTAATATAACTTAGATCATGTTTGTTTTCCTTCTTATGCCGTAGGTTTCGTGATTTCTTGCCTTTTTGTTACATATTTACCACATTAACACATATAATCACACATACATGCATAAAATCATACATAACATACACATACACATAGATCTACACATTTTACTTGTATTATCCCCCATAAAACTTATGAAAACCGAAAAGAGAGGCGTATGAACACACCTTGAGTTTGTGGGTTCGGTTTTGAAGAAGAATGGAAGAAGTTTGATGCTATTCTCGGCCTAGCAAGCTTCTTGGAAGATCTTTGGCTTAGATGAGTTCTAAGAGGCTAGATCACGAATTTTGTATGAGTTAAGGAGAGATTTTCGATAAAACAAAGAGTCTAGATTATGGATCCAAGCATCAACTTACCTAAGATGATGTCTCTTATGGAAAATCCTTCTTGAAAGCTCTTAAATCTCGAAATTTTTGATGAAGAAGCAAGAGTGTTCTTTGAGAGTGTTTGGAGAGAATTTGTGAGGTGTGTCTTTCCCTTTGTGTTCTCGGCCGAAGAAGAAAAAGAGAGGAGAAGAGAGAGAGTTGCATGGATGTATGGGATTAAGTATTGTTTAGTGGTTAGTTTGCATGGATATCCCATGTATAATTGTGAGGTGGCATGTAGGAAAGTCAACTCTTCCTCCCCATGTTTTGTGGTTGGGCCGAGAGAGGGAGAAGAAAGAAAAGAAATTGGGCCTTTTTGTGCTTAAGCCCATATTATGGTCCAATTAGATGATTTTTGGCCCAATTGGTCTTTGGAGAGGGTTCACGGCCCAAAATAAATCAAGGAATGAGTTTTATGGCCCATTAGGGCTATTTAGATTTTTTTATGGCCCAATAAGGCCCATTGAATATAACCTAATTCACTTTAGGCTTATAAGGCCCAAAATATTAAGTTTGATGCATATGGGTCCGATCAGGGCCCATTTAAGAGTTCTAAGTCCAAAATAGTCAAATTGGAAGCTTATTGGTCCATTAGGCCTAATAAGAAAATCCTAATCCAAAAATAAACTTAAATCGGGATTTTTAGGGTTTCCAATCTTTATTGACTATTTCAATGCTTGTATAGGAATTTTGTTGTTATTGATTTAACACAATACATGTTTTCAAGTTGAACTACAATGTCACTCCTTGTTAAGGGTTTTCAGCGTATCAGAATTCCTAGTTGTGACATCGGTATACATATCTGTTTCTACCAGGCCCCGCCTATCTTTGGACCCCGCGCGCTACACATATACAACAATAACAGATAAACATGCTAACATAATCACTACATTATAAATGCTAGCCTCAAGGCCCCGCATATCTTGGGCCCCGCCCCTATTTTGCTACTAATGAGATATGGAACCCCGCCCACACTCATCCCCCTACCAGGCACATACAAGTATCACAAAGACAACAAGTATAACTACACATACACTACTGCCTCGGGTACCACACGGCATCGAACCGTAGCTCGGAAACATACATATAACCTTTCCTCGGGCAGGCATTGGTGCCTTAGACCCGTTCCTACTAGAGAAAACTCACGTAGCAAAGCTGACTGTAGAATCATGCGAATAACCCCTCGCTGCTAGCTGGCAGATCCCCGAACTGCTGATCCCTCGACTCCCCGAGCTATCAATACCAAAATATCACTCAGCCAAATCAATAATCCTCCTTAGGGTAAAATGACCATTTTACCCCTAGTCCAACTTGGTCCATATCTAAGGCTCATAATCATAATATAAAAGGCCCAACACTAGATGGGCTTCTCAAACCCACTAGTGGCCCACTAATGTCCCAATTTGCTAAATCGGGCCCAAACCCTCAAATGGGCCTTACTCTAAGCCCAAACATCTTCTTGGCCCACATCATCTGACTTCTGCTGGCTCACTAAGGCCCAAAGTCCAAAGCATGGCCCAATCTGAGGCCCAAAACATAAAGCCCAAACTGACAGAGTATGTGGGGCGTGCATTTGACGTACGCTCAGCGTACTCCCCATTTTAAGTCACTTTCCCATTAAGTGATTAATACTCTACTCCAGAAGCGACGAACACAGATCCAAGTCCTTTTTCACGTCTTAATCCATAAAGTCACTGACTTGGTGACTTAACTTGGCCCAAAGAAGCCCATCCCAAAAATGATGCATTACTTCCATGAAGAGGGCTAGATCTCATGCATGAACCCATTAAGACATTCAAGATGGAGACTTTACTGCTTATGGGACCCTTTTAGCTCTGAGGGTGGCAACCCTAAGCTCAAAAACGAGATTTCATCATAAAAGTCCATTCTTGGGACGAAAATGACTCCAAAACCAAACTACACTAGATCTAAGCACTCTTAAGTAAAGTTATGAACTTTATACCTCCAAAGAGTTCCAAATAATGATGCTATTCCAGATCTATAAGCTCCAACTTCCCAAGTTCTTCCTTGCCAACCTCCTATTTTCTCCTTCCAAGCTTACACCACCAAAATGAGCTTCTTGAAGTCAAAATCACCCAAGGATGAAGAGATTAGGCGTTCTAGGGTTTATCTGAGGTTGGGGAACAAATAAGGCGGCTAGGGTTTGAGCCATTATGTTCTTTATATAGTGGCTGACCCTAAAAGTTAGGGTTTCTGGACACTGGACGTACGTTGGGCGTACGCCAAAAACACACGCGACCTGATGACCTTATACGCTGGGTGTAACCCAGCCTTACGCTGGGCGTACTCTTGTGATGGCCACGTTGCATGCGTGGTCCTTTCTTGCCATCTTTCTCCCTTAAGGACCAATATTGCCAATAACTACGAAGTGTTATAACTCCTTCGTTCTAAATCCGTTTCCGACTAACTTTATATCCACGAAAAGGTGGCGGCAAGCCCCACGCTTCTAGAAACACACCCCGGCCCCAAACTTCTCGAATAAAAAAACTTCAAGACCCGTAAAAGAACAAAATGCTCCTAGCCTGGGCCTCTGAGATCCATAAACAAACATTTTCTAAATAGGGTTTTACATACCCTTACGAAGAAAAGCCTCATAATAACCCTCTCTCCTCCCTAAAAACTCGGCCATACAAACCTCTACAATCCTCCTCACTCTCTCACTCATTATTGCTCCTTTATGCAAAATCCTAAGGTCAGATTTTGCATGTCAATGTGATAGAGAAAAACTGATCTTAGAAACATTTTCTGTGGGAGAGATTTTTCTAGTAAAATTTTCAAACGTTAACCAACATTTCTTGAGTTTTGTGGCCGATTTTAATGAAGTGTATCCCCAAAGAGATGACGAGAGATATAGCCTATCCATAGAGATAGAACCTCACTTTCTTTCCCTCTTCTCTCAAAAAACACTCCACCACTTCTCTCTTCTTCTTAGAATCATTTCTCTCTCAAAAGTCCTTCAACTTCTTCCACATCCACGAAATTCTCATCCATATTTTGATCATTTTTGAGGCTTTGAAGTGTTCTTGAAGTTCAAAATCAAAGACAAGGTGGGATGGTTCACTCTCTTCTTCTTCTTCTTCTTCTTCTTCTTCTTCTTCTTCTTCTTCTTCTTCATTTTTATGTTGATTTTTGCACTTTTTCTTTCTAAACTCCGATTATATGCCTCTTATTTGGCTAGAACCTTTTATTACATCTTAGTGTATGTAGATTTTCACTAAAACACATTGCATGTGTCAATTATGGTGAAAATTCGGGACCAAACCAAAGCTAAGATCAAAAGGAAACTAGTATGTTCTTGTGACTTCTAAAACCGGATTCACCACCTTCATTTTTTTTCTATTTATGTTTTCATGTAATAAAACCATTTCTAAGACATCTTGGATGGTTGTTCACTCCATGAATTAGTTAGAAATCGGATTTGTTGTGCAATCCTAGTGTAAGATTCGGTGGTTCCAAGTAGTTCTCTATCACAAGAATGAAACATCCACTTTGGGCCTTGGATAACCCTAAATATATGGCTTGGATACATGCATCTAAAAGTTTAATGTTCTCCTGTAAACTCTAATATATTATTATTCACTTTCAACCATAAAGGTCATGTATGTTGTTCTTGTGAACATATGACCCAAATGGTCACTCTAATCAACCAAAAATAACATGCAATTTGTAAGAAACAATTGTTCGGCTTTGAACAGCCATATCCCACTAATTTCTTGATCAAATCATGATATTATTTGTCGGAAACGTATTCCTCTGAGTTAGCGTTCGAACCCATGTGATTTCATTGTAAAACATTAGGAATTAGATTTTTTAAGATTTTTAAAAAACAGTTGCGCAAACAGAACTTTTTTTGTGATCACTAGTATTTCATTACATTATCAAAGGCCTTAAACATACAATAAATCTAAAAATATATTAGGAACTTGGCATATTTATCTCAAAATACCTAAAATTTCATGAAAAAACACTTTACAGAAGTTTGTACCAAAATTGTTTAACTTCAAGCTACATTTGGAACTCATGCACTAGTTAGTGCTACATTTCTAAACTTGTTGGGGTTGAATACCCCCATTTAGCTCTGAATAATTTTTATCCAAATTGTTTTATGTAAGCTAATGGTTTCAAGGGATGTTCTGTAAAACCCCAAGTGCTAGAACAAATTCTTTATTTTTCATAAAAAATAAGGAATTAATAGTCAAAAATTCAAAATAAATAATTAATTATGATATAAGATTTGAAAATTTATAGAACTGATTTATGTACAAAGTCATTATACCTCCTATATTTTTATACAATTTGGCTACTGTTTGGTATTTATTCAAAATTTTCATATAATTAGAGCATGAATTTACAAAACCGGGTCTTATTACTCAAATGCACAAAAAAGTATTTTTCCCAGCTTTAGGAACATTACAAGAACCTGTAAAAATTAATTTGTAATTTTTTGCAGTTGTTTACTATTTCCTATGAATTTTTCGTATTATTTAGACTTAAGTTGAAAATAAATAATAAATTACCTTCAAAATTCTCTATATATTTTCTAGACACTTATACCCTCCGTTAGAACCATAATGTAAATTTTTACAATTTTTGAAGTTCATTTTCATGCCTTTATGGATTTTTGAACACAAGCCACCGTGACTTCAATATTACCAATAATGAACCGAACAAACTTTGGGCACATTATGACACCACTAGTAGGATATGTAGTTCTTAGATAATGTCTTAGTGAATTGTATCTCGCTAGAAACTATTTGTTCTGTAGGGCACTAGTAGAAACCGATCTCTACAACACCAAACCGCGAAGCTCGAATCGCAAACTCTCCCTAGTAAGTATTCACAGCCCCCTTTTTACCGTTTTCATATTTTGGGGTGGAAAGCATGCTATTGTTTTATGAGCTATCCGTACTATTTTATGAACTTGTGGAACTTTGTTTTATGAACTTGCTGAACTCTATTTTGTGAACTTGCTGAGCCTTGTTTTATGAACTTAATGAACTTAGAACGATGTTGTTTTATGAACTTAAGGAACTAGGAACGATACTCTTTTATGGACTTTATATTATGAACTTGTGCTATTAACTTTATGCTATGAACTCTTGATATGAGCTTTGTGATATGAACTTGTTATGAACTTTGTCTGTTAACTCCCCGAGAACCGAACTACAACCTATTAACTCGTATTTCGAGCCGATGGTCTTATGGATAGTGATACTTGGGGTAGACAGCCACCACTCACCCAAAATTATGAGTGCATATTTTCATGAACTGGCATCATGGGAACCATGGACATGATGTAATGGGGGCAAGAATGGTCGCTATGCTTGGTTGTGAACGGAGTGCTTTGGCATTCAACACTCATTTTGAGTTGGAACTTTTGTTGAACAAATATATATTTTCTTACTGAAATGATGTACGTTTATAAACATATGAACTCACCAACTATTTTGTAGTTTACCCTCATTTTTC
The DNA here is from genome assembly GCF_052849685.1 of Lactuca virosa. Lineage (NCBI taxonomy): Eukaryota > Viridiplantae > Streptophyta > Magnoliopsida > Asterales > Asteraceae > Lactuca > Lactuca virosa. The sequence goes on along the minus strand of NC_136427.1, from coordinate 149,192,018 downwards.
CATGCTTTTCAGGAAACGGTCAGTGAGCCAGTTTAAGATGCCATAATGATTTATGTTTATTGCTCTTGTTATGTACTAGACTATGTAGTATGAAACTAAGATATAATATTGTATCGAATATTATGTAAACATAAAAATACTCAATGATTATGGTTGGTAATCCTATTTACCTTGTGTTATGATACAATAGCCTATCACCCTTCGTGTTTCCGCTTTAACGGGGTGTGACACGTGGAGCGGGAGATCACCTGGTTTGTGGAGCGGTGCTTGACATGCAGGAAGGTCAAGGCCAAATATCAGCGGCCTCATGGCAAGGTTCAGCCGCTACCCATTCTATGTGGAAGTAGGAAGAGATCGCCATGGACTTCATCACGAAGTTACCGAGGATAGTGAGGGGTGTGGATGCCATATGGGTCATCGTGGACAGATTGACGAAGAGCTCCCATTTTATTCCGATCTCTGAGAGTATTCCTGTTGAGAAATTAGCAGATATCTATGTACAGGAGGTAGTGGCTAGGCACGGACTGTCACACCCCCAAAACCGGAACGGCGGAAATGTTCTGGGGCGGAGGACGTCATGTACAGTATCACAACACAGAATAATAGTAAACAAGCAAACAACATCATCCATTGCATTAATAATGTATTTTAATACAAGTGTGTTCTGTATAGTTTATAAGACACCAAAAATATGAATCAAAATAAAAGATGAGTCTTGGAAGTGCTCCATCTTCTCAAAAGTTGGCCACGGTACCTGTCTACTGATGACCTGAGAATACAAGTTATTTTGAAAGAGTTTATCAGCTTTAAAGCTGGTGAGTTCATAAGCATTTTAGTGTCATTGTTTGTATGAAAATGTTTGTAAGTGTTTCAATGTATAAGTTTGTAAATGTTTGTAGTAATTGTTTGTATCTCCTAGAAAATCCTATATTTTCTATTAAAAGTAGCCTTCTACCAAGTCATCAAATGTGTTGTATGTTTGTTTATTGTAAAAGTGAGTATTCCTCCCAAATGTGACTATCATTAATAAAATATAGTTTTTACATTACTGTTTATGTGAAGATCACAAAGTAAATGTAATGGGGAAAATAATGAAGTACTGTAGTATTATGTTATAGTAACTACTGTTGTACTAACTACCTTAAACCAATTGTTAATTAAGGTATAATGTGATATAATTATAACCATACTTGATCGACCTAGTAAAACACGATGCTTGAAGACGTCGAAATGATATGACATTCATCACCCGAAGACCTGCAGGTCCCACTGTATCTAGCAGCAAGGTGTAGGACGGTCAGTCCAGTATACATCTATACACGAATTCACGCTCTCCCTTCAGAAGACTCTGGTTACAAAACCAGCCATGACAGAGATGCCATGCCCCAAAGTAGTGCCTCACATTTACGTTATAGTATATATGTATTGTATGTACTAGTGTAGTGTATATGTATATAGTGTGTATGAATTGTATGTACTAGTGTAGTGTATGTTCTCTCTAATTCTCATCATAGTATCTTCTTTTGTATAGTATATAGTGTATGTATTGTTTCTCGTTATAGTATGTATTGACTCATGTATGAACTGACTCTTTGTATGTTTCATTGTACTAGAAGATAGTAAGTAGTATACCTCTAAACTATACCTATTATAGTTTACTACAAATGTTGTTTGAATGACTTAGTAAGTTTATACACCTTTGCTACCCAAAAGTGATGGAACTGAGGTAAAAGCTTTATATCTATACATATATACATAATATATAACTAATGATCAAACGACACTCAGACAAACAACATGGTACTCTAAGTCTACAACCAACCAAGGAACATGAATTAAAGTGAGTTATCAGTCCTAAGTCCTTCAAACCTTACTTATATAACTATATATGTATTGGACATGATTTTGACAATATATAAGTTTAAAGAATTGAAAGTAAAGATTTGGAAACTAAGACCAAGTTTTATAAAGAGTTTAACATGTAAAAGAGTTTGATAATCATTTTGAAGTAGTTTTGTTGACAAAACAGTTAAAAGTGTAGTAAATCCATTTGTTTGATAGTTATTAATCACATGTGATTGATATAATAACTATAATGATTCAACTTGTATTCCCCCCCCATAAAAGCATTTAAAACATTTAAAAGGTTGATTAAGGGGTATGAACTCACCTGTAGTGAGTGGTTTGGATGAAACTGCTGTATAGGATGCTAAGTGCCAAGTGAAGACTTGAACATACACAGATCCTATTTAACATATAATGACACATATATGTATATAATTAGTGATTAAGCAACTAATTAAGCAAGTAAAGACACCGTAGGACATGGAAAACACTTTCATTCAAGTGCTAGAAGTACAAAGGGTTGCATCTAAGGGTTGTAGGGCCTCACTTTGGAGTTTACGGCCCAAGTGTAAACTCCCACGAGTTTACTGCCCATGGGTTTACGACCCAATGAGCTTACGGCCGTAAACTCATGGTATCTTGTACCATTTTGATGTTTAAGGTCCTATACTCATCTTGGAAGTGTTCTAGTCTTACTTCCAAGGCTTAGGAAAGTGTTTGTGGCAACTTTACACCAATAAGTAGAGTTTACGGCCAAGGGAGATTGCCTTGGCCGTAAACACCCTTTTGTCCATGATTTCTTGGTATTTTCTAGTTGTTTATCAAGTGATTCTAGTATGTAACAAGCTAAGGGTAGTATACTTACGTTTTGAAGTCAAATGGGGGTGTTTTCGGCCCAATACACTTAGGTGTTCTTGATGTTCTTGAAGATCTTGAAGATCTAGATGAAAGAAATGAATTTGTGGATGGATTCAAGGATGAATCATGAAGAAGTGATGTATAACACATAGAAGGAATGATTTACTTACATTTTTGGAAGATTGGAAGCAAAAAGTCTCAAGATCCTTGGGAGACAATTCCGAATTCTTGGGCTTGAAATGTGAAGAATGAGGAAGAAATGAAGAAAAATCATGTATATAGCATGAGTTTATGGCCACCATGTGTTTACGGCCGTAAACTCACATGGTGTGGCCGTAAACTCCACATGATGAGGGTTAGGGCTTGTTTGATAGGTTACAACTTCAATTGACACTTCCTTTCACTTATACCTTTGATGTATTAAGCTCAGAATGCTCAAACAGACTCAAAACAGTGCTAAAAGTTAGCAGAAGCAAGTTTGACTTTGATTGAAATGTAGGGTTTGTACAAGATAGAAATTTCGGGTTGTCACATCATCCCCCCGTTAGAGGGAATTTCGTCCCGAAATTAGAGTTTAAGCAATAAATAGTTACAAATAACTTAGCGAAAAGATGAGGATATTTCAATTTCATTTGATCCTCGCGCTCCCAAGTAAATTCAGGTCCTCGCTTGGCGTTCCAGCGAACCTTCACTATTGAGATACGGCTTTGTTTCGTTTGCTTGACCTCTCGGTCCATGATCTCTACAGGTTCTTCCACGAAATTGAGGCTCTCGTTGATCTCGATCTCGTCGAGTGGGATTACAAGAGTCTCGTCGGATAGGCACTTTTTCAAGTTTGAGACGTGGAAAGTAGGATGTATGTTACTAAGCTCGTGGGGTAGGTTGAGTTTGTAAGCTACAGGGCCGATTCTAGCGAGAATCTCGAAAGGCCCTATGTATCTTGGATTTAGCTTTCCACGCTTTCTGAAGCGTATCAAGCCCTTCCAGGGTGAGACTTTCAAAAGGACTCAGTCTCCCACCTGGAATTCCAAAGGTTTCCTTTGTTTGTCTGCGTAGCTTTTCTGCCGGTCTCTAGAGGCTTTCAATCGTTCACGAATCTGAACGATCTTTTCTGTCGTTTCCCGAATGATCTCCGGACCTGTGAGAATGCTGTCAGGAACTCGTCCTTTAGCCAACTGGGTGTTACCCACCTCAGCCCAGCATAGAGGGGATCTGTACTTTCGGCCATAGAGGGCTTCAAATGGAGCAGCCTTTATGCTCGTGTGATAAGTGTTGTTGTAGGAAAACTCGACAAGGGGTAAATGAGTATCCCATGCCTTCCCAAAGCCGATCACACAGGCTCGCACCATATCCTCCAAGGTTTGGATTGTTCTCTCACTTTGCCCGTCGGTCTGTGGATGGTAGGTTGTACTCATATCCACCCTCGTTCCAACGGAACTTTGTAGTGACTGCCAGAACCTCGAAGTGAATCTACTATCTCTATCGGAGATAATGGATATAGGGACACCATGCAGTCGTACGATCTCCCGAATGTATGTTCTTGTGAGCTTCTCCATTTTGTCAGTTTCTTTGATGGGCAGGAAGTGTGCGGACTTGGACGATCGATCGACGATGACCCAAATGGTATCAAGTCCACCCGATGTCTTGGGCAACTTGGTTATGAAGTCCATTCTGATACGCTCCCACTTCCACTATGGTATATCTGGTTGCTGTAATAAACCTGAGGGTTTCTGGTATTCGACCTTGACCTTGGCGCAAGTAAGGCATTTACTCACGAAGGTAGCAATTTTTGCTTTCATGTTAGGCCACCAGTATAACTTTTTAAGATCCAGATACATCTTATCTGAACCCGGGTGGACGGAATATCGAGTGTTGTGCGCTTCCGTCATGACCAAGTCTCTGAAGCCACCGTGTTTTGGTGTCCAGATCCGGTCCATGAGATATAAAGCTCCGCCACCCTTGACTTCCAAGTTCTTATCCATTCCTTGCAGGGATTCACCCGCCACATTTTTAGGCTTCAAGGCTTCGAGCTGAGCCTCCTTAATTTGTATGGACAGATGTGAATGGATAGTCATAGTCAATGACTTGACTCTTCAACCAGAATATTCTTTCCGACTTAGGGCGTCTGCTACTACGTTGGCTTTACCCGGATGATAACGAATTTCGCATTCGTAGTCATTGAGTAGTGCGACCCACCGTCGTTGTCTCATATTGAGCTCCTTCTGGTTGAATATGTGTTGTAAGCTTTTGTGGTCTGTAAAGATAGTTCTTTTCGTACCATACAGGTAGTGTCTCCAGATATTCAGAGCAAACACAACTGCTCCTAACTCAAGATCGTATGTGGTGTAATTGACCTCGTGCGTCTTCAGCTGTCTCAAGGCATAGGCGATGACCTTACCTCGTTGCATCAGAACGCAGCCGAGCCCTTGGTTGGATGCATCACAATATACGACGAAGTCTTCTATTCCTTCTGGGAGGGATAGTATCGGTGCAGTGCATAAGGCTCGTTTCAACGTTTGGAACGCCTTCTCTTGTTTCTCTTCCCAGTCAAAGGCCACGCCTTTCAGGGTCAATGTCGTAAGAGGTTTTGCTATTCGCGAGAAGTTCTGTATGAATCTACGGCAATAGCCACCGAGGCCTAGAAATTGACGAATTTCGGTAGGCGTCTTCGGTGCTGACCAGTTCTCAATGGCCTTGATTTTGGAAGGGTCCACGTGGATTCCTTGTTCACTAACCACGTGTCCTAAGAATTCGACCCTTCGGATCCAAAATTCGCATTTAGAGAACTTTGCGTAGAGCTTCTCTGTTCGTAGGGTTCCTAGGACTTGTCGCAGACGATCACTATGTTCCTCCTTACTTCGAGAGTAGATAAGTATGTCATCGATGAAGAAGATGACGAACTGATCCAAGTAAGGACGACATACTCTATTCATTAAGTCCATGAATACTGCGGGCGCATTGGTCAATCCGAAAGGCATCACTACGAACTCGTAGTGTCCGTAACGAGTTCGGAAGGCTGTCTTCGGAACATCCTCCTCTAACACTCGCAACTGGTGATACTCGGACCTCAAATCAATTTTTGAAAAGTAATTCGCCCCTTGCAGTTGGTCAAACAAATCGTCTATGCGAGGCAGAGGGTAACGATTTTTAACCGTTAGCTTGTTGAGTTCTCTGTAGTCGATACACATACGGAACGATCCGTCTTTCTTCTTCACGAATAAGACCGGTGCTCCCCATGGTGAGAAGCTTGGTCTAATAAAGCCCTTGCTGAGCAGTTTGTTAAGTTGGCCGGATAGTTCCTGCATCTCAGCTGGTGCTAGACGATAGGGCGATTTGGTTACTGGGGTAGCTCCTGGAACTAAATCGATTCTGAATTCGACTTGTCGTTGCGGAGGTAATCCTGGTAGTTCTTCTGGAAAGATGTCGGGAATGTCGTGTACTACGGGGATGTTCTTCAGGTCTTTGGTTTCTTGGCTTGTATCAACAACGTGTGCAAGGAATGCACGATATTCCATACGTAAGTACTTCTGAGCTTGAATACTCGAGATGATACTAAGGCTCCTGTCGGGTTTGTCGCCAGAGATAATAAGAGTTTTGTTAGATGGAAGATTAAGGCGAACAACTTTTTCATAACACATGATGTCGGCACGATGTAGACTCAACCAATCCATGCCGATAATGACGTCGAAACTTTTAATTGAAACCGGCATGAGGTTGATTGGAAATGAATGTCTATCTAGATTTAGAGTACATCCTATGTACATACTACTAGTGCTCTCAGTTTTCCCGTTAGCCATTTCTATAGTGAACAGTTATTTAAGTGAGCGTGGTTGTTGTTTAAGTAAGCGAGCAAATTTCTGGTTCACGAAACTCCTCTCTGCTCCACTATCAAATAGTACGCATGCATAAGAGTTTTCAAGGAGAAACGTACCAGTCACCACTGTAGGGTCAGCAACTGCTTCCTTGTGGCCTATAGCCAAGACTCTTCCCACTCCACCAGCATTCCCTGCCTTAAGGAAGTTTCTTTTTTAGTTGCCCACCTCGCCACATCCATAGCAAGACTGGCCCACACCAGCCTCAGGGACTTGGTTGATTGGCCTTGCCGGGGCTCTACAGAAGCGGACAGTGTGTCCCTTTTTGTTGCAGTTGGAGCACTGCAATTCCCGACAGGGTCCATTGTGGTGGAAGTTGCATTTGTTGCACTTCGGCAAGTTTCCAGCGTACTGCTTTATCGGGGTAGCAGTGGCAGGTGCTATCGCAGCATGAACCGCCACAACCTGCGGCTTTTTGGCAGCTCTTTGCTTCTTCTTGTCATCCCAGAACTTCCGCTTGTTGTCAGCGGCTTTAGAGGGTTCGGAAATGGCTAGGGTTGTTGTTGATGACGGGGTACGGACCCCATGGTCAATGAGCCGTTGTGCCAATCGCTTGGCACTATCGAAGGTAAAGGGATTTGAAGATAAGACATTTCCCTGAAATGGAGGCACCAGCCCCCAGATGTACCTCTCTATTTTCTTTCCCTCTGTGGGAACCATGTTGGGACAGAGGGCCACCAGCTCACTGAATCTGGCGGTATAGGAAACTATGTCGGAGCCCTTCATGGTTAGGCTCCATTGTTCTTATTCTAATTTCTGGATCTCGCCTCGCGGGCAGTATTCCTCAATCATGAGGTCTTTCAGAGTTTCCCAGCCCATATCGTTTGCCACTATTAGAGTTAGTGACTTGACATGGCTATTCCACCATGTCAGGGCTTTTTCCTCGAAGGTGCATGCAGCAAATTTGACCTTGCTCCCTGCTGGGCAGGAGCAAATCTCGAAGATCGACTCCGTCTTTTCGAACCATTGCGAGAGGGCAATGACTCCGCCAGTTCCTTTAAAGGACTTTTGCTTGCAATTGGTGAAGTCCTTGTAGGAGCACTCTCTCGAGCGCACGAGGATTTCATCTTGAGTATAATGAACAGGTGTTCCACCTCCGCTGGCACCGGTAGAGTGATATTGAGCCATGGCTGTTGCCACAGCCGCATCTACTGCAGCATTTAGGGCTGCCGTATCGATTAGTGGAGGAGGTGGTGGTGTTGTTTCAACGATCGGAGGATTACGCCTTGTTGATTTCTGAGGAGGCATTTTTCAACTATAAGTTTACAAAGATGAACATGATAGTAAGAATCAATTGTAAGTATAGTGAGAGTGATCCATGGGCTAAATTTCCATAGTCCAACAGTTGAATGAGTGTATGTTTTGAAATAGAGGCACAATAGAAGAGTATAGAAACACAAGAGTACAGATTTGCCAACAGATTAGATAACTGTCAATATTACTGGTATTATTGATGTAACAAGTTCTGGAAAAATGACCTAACAGTAGGTCTTACATCAAACCATAAGGGAAAAAGGTTGACAGTTTTAGAAGTTTAGTTAAAGTACTTGAAAGATAGGAATATTTTACAGAAAAGTGCCTCATAGAGCACAGATAAGAAAGGCTATTCCTTAAACCAAAAGAAAAGATGAGTCAGACATCTTCTACCGGCGAAGACCATTCCTCGGGTGAACCCTCAGATCTGCCAGTTGGCGCACCACTTCTTGAAGAAGTCGTTCATGAGCCTTCTGAAGCACTCGAAGTTCTATGACTTCAGCTCGGGATGCAGCTAGCTGTTGCTGCAGAGCCTCATTGGTTCTTCTCGTCCCCTCGACAGCCTCTTCGAGATGGCGAATGTGGGTCGTGTTAACGCCAAAGTGGGTGTCAATCTCCATGACTCGGTCGATGGCCGCCCGCCCTTGCTCTTCGTTCCGAGCAATCCTACGGACCATGATGGGCTGGACTCAGTCAGCTGATCCACCCTCGCTTAGGTTGTAAAAGCTTCGGTCCCTATTGTAGGGTAAAGGTTGACCCTGTTCATCACTCCAACGGTTCAAGTTTGTTGCCCACAAGGGTGTGGGACCTTGAAATACTGGTCGGGGGTTGAGATTTGGGACTTGTCCCTCTTGGGGTAGGTTGTTGACTTCTGACTCGGAGTCAGTACCATCCGAAAAGCCTTCTGCGAGGTGATCATCCAAAGGGATTGGGTGGTCATCTTCTGGCTCGTCTTCATGCCATCCAACATTGCCTTGATTTGGAAAGTACGGGTCGCCAGGAGGATGGAATCCAGCCATGATATCTACGCGAGAAAAGGGATATAAGAATCTTATATACATAGACGTACTACTTAAGATAATTATAAGATGATCTTTATTAGTTACTTCAATACTTGTATAGTGCATACCAGTTATATGTACTAAAAACATGATAGACCTTCGAATAAGTGACCCTAACTCTAAACCCACAACCAAACAAGGAACAGGGAGTAAAGCAAAGATCACACATTCTAAGTCTATGACATCTTAGTTACATATAACCTTAGCGTATCCACTTAGCAACTATTGACCTACTAATAAAGACCTTTTTAGTTCTCAGATAAGAATTTTAGTAACACAAAATACTCCTATAGTATTTTAGGATTATGTTTTGTTCTAATGTTATCATTGTAGTAGTGTTGGTAAGTTTTTAGACTTGTTGCCATATCACAACCATTCTCGGGCATATGCTAATCACTTCTCGGACCAACATAGTTGATCAGGCTGTGTCACTCCCAGAACTAACCATACATCCCCAAGCCTACTTGTGATATTCAACAATCGTAATACTTTTGTTATGTCCTAGTGACACTGATTTTAGTATGAATGCAGGTGTCTATACTTAGCTAAATATTTTATTATTTTAAAGTATAAACTCTTGGTCAGAGTATTTTAATCCCATTGTGTTTATAGTTAGTATATCTTTTATGGGTTGATATACTCAATTCACTATAAACAATGCTCTGATACCAATCTGTCACACCCCAAAACCGGAACGGCGGAAACGTTCTGGGGCGGAGGACGTCATGTACAGTATCACAACACAGAATAATAGTAAACAAGCAAACAACATCATCCATTGCATTAATAATGTATTTTAATACAAGTGTGTTCTGTATAGTTTATAAGACACCAAAAATATGAATCAAAATAAAATATGAGTCTTGGAAGTGCTCCATCTTCTCAAAAGTTGGCCACGGTACCTGTCTACTGATGACCTGAGAATACAAGTTATTTTGAAAGAGTTTATCAGCTTTAAAGCTGGTGAGTTCATAAGCATTTTAGTGTCATTGTTTGTATGAAAATGTTTGTAAGTGTTTTAATGTATAAGTTTGTAAATGTTTGTAGTAATTGTTTGTATCTCCTAGAAAATCCTATATTTTCTATTAAAAGTAGCCTTCTACCAAGTCATCAAATGTGTTGTATGTTTGTTTATTGTAAAAGTGAGTATTCCTCCCAAATGTGACTATCATTAAAAAAATATAGTTTTTACATTACCATTTATGTGAAGATCACAAAGTGAATGTAATGGGAAAAATAATGAAGTATTGTAGTATTATGTTATAGTAACTACTGTTGTACTAACTACCCTAAACCAATTGTTAATTAAGGTATAATGTGATATAATTGTAACCATACTTGATCGACCTAGTAAAACACGACGCTTGAAGACGTCGAAATGGTATGACATTCATCACCCGAAGATCTGCAGGTCCCACTTTAGCTAGTAGCAAGGTGTAGGACTGTCAGTCCAGTATAGATCTATACACGAATTCACGCTCTCCCTTTAGAAGACTCTGGTTACAAAACGAGCCATGACAGAGATGCCATGCCCCGAAGTAGTGCCTCAGATTTATGTTATAGTATGTATGTATTGTATGTACTAGTGTAGTGTATGTGTATATAGTGTGTATGAATTGTATGTACTAGTGTAATGTATGTTCTCTCTGATTCTCACAATAGTATGTTCTTTTGTATAGTATATAGTGTATGTATTGTTTCTCGTTATAGTATGTAATAACTCATGTATGAACTGACTCTTTGTATGTTTCATTGTACTAGAAAATAGTAAGTAGTATACCTCTAAACTATACCTATTATAGTTTACTAGAAATGTTGTTTGAATGACTTAGTAAGTTTATACACCTTTGCTACCCAAAAGTGATGGAACTGAGGTAAAAGCTTTATATCTATACATATATACATAATATATAACTAATGATCAAACGACACTCGGACAAACAACAGGGTACTCTAAGTCCACAACCAAACAAGGAACATGAATTAAAGTGAGTTACCAGTCCTAAGTCCTTTAAACCTTACTTATATAACTATATATGTATTGGACATGATTTTGACAATATATAAGTTTAAAGAATTGAAAGTAAAGATTGGGCAACTAAGACCAAGTTTTATAAAGAGTTTAACATGTAAAAGAGTTTGATAATCATTTTGAAGTAGTTTTGTTGACAAAACAGTTAAAAGTATAGTAAATCCATTTGTTTGATAGTTATTAATCACATGTGATTGATATACTAACTATAATGATTCATCTTGTATTCCCCCCCATAAAAGAATTTAAAAACATTTAAAAGGTTGATTAAGGGGTATGAACTCACCTGCAGTGAGTGGTTTGGATGAAATTGTTGTATAGGATGCTAAGTGCCAAGTGAAGACTTGAACACACACACGGATCCTATTTAACATATAATGACACATATATGTATCTAATTAGTGATTAAGCAACTAATTAAGCAAGTAAAGACACCCTAGGACATGGAAAACACTTTGATTCAAGTGATAGAAGTACAAAGGGTTGCATCTAAGGGTTGTAGGGCCTCACTTTGGGGTTTACGGCCCAAGTGTAAACTCCCATGAGTGTACGGCCCATGGGTTTATGGCCCAATGAGTTTACAGCCGTAAACTCATGGTATCTTGTACCATTTTGATGTTTAAGGTCCTATACTCATCTTGGAAGTGTTCTAGTCTTAGTTCCAAGGCTTAGGAAAGTGTTTGTGGCAACTTTACACCAATAAGTAGAGTTTACGGCCAAGGGAGATTGCCTTGGCCGTAAACACCCTTTTTGTCCATGATTTCTTGGTGTTTTCTAGTTGTTTATCAAGTGATTCTAGTATGTAACAAGCTAAGGGTAGTATACTTACGTTTTGAAGGCAAATGGGGGTGTTTTCGGCCCAATACACTTAGGTGTTCTTGATGTTCTTGAAGATCTTGAAGATCTAGATCAAAGAAATGAATTTGTAGATGGATTCAAGGATGAATCATGAAGAAGTGATGTATAACACATAGAAGGAATGATTTACTTGTATTTTTGAAAGATTGGAAGAAAAAAGTCTCAAGATCCTTGGGAGACAATTCCGAATTCTTGGGCTTGAAATGTGAAGAATGAGGAAGAAATGAAGAAAAATCATGTATATAGCATGAGTTTACGGCCACCATGTGTTTACGGCCGTAAACTCACATGGTGTGGCCGTAAACTCCACATGATGAGGGTTAGGGCTTGTTTGATAGGTTACAACTTCATTTGACACTTCCTTTCACTTATTCCTTTGATGTATTAAGCTCAGAATGCTCAAACAGACTCAAAACAGTGCTAAAAGTTAGCAGAAGCAAGTTTGACTTTGATTGAAATGTAGGGTTTGTACAAGATAGAAATTTCGGGTTGTCACATGGACTGCTAGTATCGGTGGTCTCGGACCGCGATGTTCTATTTACATCCAGGTTTTGGCCGAATTTCCACAATGAATTGGGAACTCAGTTACACTTCAGCATTGCATATCACCCCCAGACAGATGGCCAATGCGAGCGAGCGATCCAGACGCTCGAGGATATGTTGTGGGCATGTGTTTTGGATTTCGTAGGGAGTTGGGATACATACCTCCGACTAGCAGAGTTCTCATATAACAATAGTTACCATGCTAGTATCGACCAACCCCCATTTGAGATGTTGTATGGTCGGAGGTGTAGGACCCCGGTTCGTTGGGGTGAAGTCGGGCATCGAGTCATGGGAAGCACCGACGTGGTGCTTAAGACTATCGAGTTGATCCAGCAAGTGCGCGACATGATGCGAGTCACATTCGAATGGTAGTATGTCCACTCGTAGTACTGGGCAGCTTCGACCTGAAGTTTATGGTTGGACTCAGACCTAGTTCATCTGTCATTGCCTCATGTATACAAGTCGTATATAATTAAGATTGAAAAGACGGTCGGATGGGTCGCTCTGCCCCAAATCCACAACCAGACAAGCAACATGAAGTAGGGTGGAATCACACATCCTAAGTTCGTAGGATCTTAATTATATACTACCCTCGCGTATACTCTTAGCAGTGATAGGTTAGCCGTATGGGTCCTTAGTCTCTACCCTTGAACTTGACTTGCTGCATCGGTGGCATTCCTGAAAGGTCTGATAGGAATACTTCGGGAAGGCTTCGGAAGGTATGGTACCACTCGCATGGGTACTTCTGAGTTTTGGAGCGAGAGACGATTCAGAGGTTCGTTTCGGATTTATCAGTATCGGCTAAAAATGGTTTCGCTTGTCGGTCGGTTAAGGCGAAGAGTCTTTTCATAGCACATGAAATTGGTATGGTGAGGATCGAGCCAATCCATGTCGAATGACGATGTTAGAACTTCTTATAGTAATAGGTGTTAAGCTGATTAGCAAAAAGGGTTTGTTATAGCTATAGTGCATTCTGTGTGTATGTTTTCAGTGCCTTCGGTTTTATCCTTGTTATTACTACTGCGAACATTTTGTACTGCGTTTAGCGAGTACTTGCAGTACGAGTGCTCCGATTATTAGTGATGAAATTTCATAATATGATCCTTACCAGGTCCCTCTATAATCACTTAGTGTATACAAGTCATGTATAATTAAGATTGATAAGACCGTCGACTGAGTGACTCTACCCTAAATCCACAACCAGACAAGGAACAGTAAATAAGGCAGAATCACGCACTCTAAGCCTTTAAGATCTCCATTATATATGACCCTAATGTATACACTAAGCCATCATAGCTCACCTGCAAGGACCCTTAGTTTTTCTATGAATGATATGTTTATTCGGACGAGAGAGTAATTTATAACTATTTATTAAAAATTTAAGCTTTTTAAATATTTTTATTGGGAAAATGTACCGCTGTTCACTGGTGATTCTGGGAGGGTCTCTCCTGCGGTGATCATCAGCACTCTTCCATCCCCGCTAGAGTTCCTTGTTATTGGACAATCCCTCCTGAAGTATCCAGTTTCGTCACACCCATAACAGGTCTGGCTTATTCCAATGTCGGGGACCTAGGGGATTGGTTGTGCCGGTGCCCTACAGAAACGGGCAGTGTGCCCCTTCCTATTGCAATTCCTGTAGTGTAACTCTCGGCAAGCTCCATAGTGATGAAAGCCGCACTTGTTTCATTTTGGGCGAATCCCAGCATATTGCCTCACTGGTGTTGGGGTGGCAGGTGTTGTGGCAGCATGAACAACAACAATATGTTGTTTCTTTGAGGGCTCTTGAGTTGGTTGTCCCTTTTTCTTACTCCTCGACTTTGGCTTATGGTCGTCCCCTTTTGTTGGCTCCGGAATGGAGGACATTACACCTTGGCGGACACCATGGTCCACAAGTGTCTGTGCCAGACGCTTGGCACTGTCAAAAGTAAGTGGGTTGGCAGTAGTTACATTCCCTTGGATCCGGGGAGTTGGTCCCCAGATGTATCTCTCCACTTTCTTACTTTCCGATGTGACCATTCCGGGACATAGAATAGCTAGGTCACTAAATCTAGCTGTGTAAGCAGCAATGTCGAAGTCTTTCATCGTTAGATTCCAGAGCTCTTGTTCTAGTTTTTGTACTTCGCCCCTCGGGCAGTACTCTTCCATCATCATGGCTTTTAAGTTCACCCAGCGCATTGAGTTAGCCACGGTAAGGGTTAGTGACTTGATATGGCCATTCCACCATGTAAGGGCTGTATCAGAGAAGGTGGAGGCAACAAACTTCACTTTATTCCCTTCTGGGCACGCACATATTTAAAAAACTGACTATGTTTTCTCGAACCATTGCATTAGAGCGATGACTCCCTCGCTTCCATTAACGAATTTGTGTTTAAAGTTCATGAAGTCTTCGTACGAACACTCCCTTAGGTGTCCGTGGCTTTCTCCGTGGTTCGAATTGTTAGCCCCACTACCCGTCCCACTGGTACGACTTGCATGGATTTGAGTCATGGCGGTTGTTACTGCGGCTGTTACAACAGCCTGAAAGACAGCAGGATCGTACTATGGTGGTGGCGGCGGTGGTCGATTTGTTGTTGTGTTGTTGTTACATCTGATATATCTACGAGGCGGCATCTTTCTGTCATAGAGTTAAAAGACAGAAGGTTGGTAAGGTATTGGTAGTGGTTATAAATCGGATGTCATAAGAACTAGTTTATCGTAGTTTTGTGTGTATCATGCTCCGAAAGTGTTTTTGTAAACAATTCATAACAGAAGTCTATGTGAAAATAAACTTGTGAATTTTTAATAGTGACCACCCTCACTGAAATTCCGTGACTTGAATTGCAGTTATTAGTTGTGACGAAAGACATTATGAATCTAACACACAGTGTGAGTAGTGTAATCACTAACTCACTAGGTTATGTTAGTTTCTTAGTTATTAGTGTGGCGCATATGGTGCTCATCCACCACGCATGTCTTGCGAGCGTTTCTCCCTGTCTGATTCCCTCTCCAAGTCCTCCTCCTGTACTCCTGGTTCTGCCTCAACTCCTCCGTTGGCTGTTTGCGATGTCTAGGTGTGTCGTTTGTGCGAGAATGGGAGTGTCTGAAGAATCTATGAGATTAAATAAAACATTTCTGTTTTTAGGGGGTGATCCTTATCAGGTCCTCCTATAATCACACAGTGTATACAAGTTGTGTATAACCAAGATCGAATAGACCTTCGAATAAGTGATCCTACTCTAAGACCACAACCAAACAAAGAACATGAAGTAGATAGAAGATCACAAATTCTATGTCTATAAAATCTCCATTATACACAACCATGGAAGTATACACTTCGCAATTATAGGCCTACCAGTAAGGGTTTTTTTTTAATTTCCACATAAGTTGGTTATAATGCCTAAAATACTCCTATAGTATTTTAATTATATGTTTGATTCTAGAGATTATTGGTATTGGAAGATAAGTTTTTAGATTTGTTGTTATTGTATAGTATCATAAAATACTCCTATAGTATTTTAAACTTTATGGTTGGTTCTAGTGTTCCTTTGTATGTAGGGTTTGTAAGTTTTAGACTAGTTTCAACACCACCCTCACTCCCAAACACATGTTGGTCATATCTCAAATAAATATAGTTGATCAGGCTATATTTATTCCAGATATGACTACATAACTGTCTAGGTTTGACTGCAGTATCCAACATTCAAATTACTTTTGTATTGTTCTTCTTGTGGTACATATTCTAGTATATATATATATATATATATATATATATATATATATATATATATATATATATATGCATGTGCGCATACTTTTATAAGAATATTAATATATTTTAAAAGTATAACTCTTCGTCAGAGTGTTTTAGTCCCATTGTGTTTATAGTTGTATATCTTTTATCGGTTGATATACTTAGTTCACTATAAAAAATGCTCTGATACTAATCTGTCAAGCCCCAAACCGGAAAGGAGGAAACGTTCGGGGGCAGAGGACGTCATGTATAGTATCACAACAATTGTATAATAACAATCAAAGAAACAACAACCATTGTATTAATAATAATAAGTTTACATTGTATTCGATTCACATGATGATTGACTCCAAAAGCAAAAAGCAAAAAGCAAAAGAAAGACTTGAAGCTACTGTGCCCCGTCTTCTCGAAACCTGTGCGTGTACCTGCCTACTAGTTTCCTGAGAATACAAGTGATTTTGAAAAACGTCAACATTGAATGTTGGTGAGTTCATAAGCATTTTGTTTTAGAAATAAGTTCTTGTTCCTTAAAAATGTTTGTGTGTTTCTTCATAATATCATATATTTTGTTAGTAAAATGGAATGTAGACTTAGGCCTTAAGACCAAAATATATATGTTTCTGATGCTTAAAGAATATAATGTAACGATTTGATTTTATATAAGAAACATGACCCATATTGGTTCTTACTATGGTTCCTTGGTGTATGCTAGTTATATATAAACAGATATCAAACAGACAGTTTATTGTATGCTTCTTCCCTAAGCCCACAACCAAACAAGGAACATGAAGTAAGGCGAAAACCACACATTCCACTGCCTTTCGGATAATATTTATATATAACCCTGATGTATAAACTAAGAAATCATAGTATCAACAATAATGGTCCTAACCAAAGAGTAAGTAATCGTATTTGTTTCCAGAAAGTTGAAATTGTAAACTGTTAGCTCGTAAAATAATGATGTTTATCCTAGAAAATCCTATATTTTCCATAGAACCGAATCGTAGTCTCAAACGTTCCAAGACCGAAAAGTACAAGTATAACTGTCATACTTAATTTAATGATACGTAGTTTTATTCATAAGTAAAACTATGTGAAGAGGTGTTTGCACTGTAAGCAGATGTGATGTAAATACCCTCCTAAGATCACTTTGTATATACAAGTTATATAAAATCGAGGTCGAACAGGCAATCGAATTGGTGAATCTACCCTAAGCCCACAACCAAAAAAGGAACCGGAAGTAAGGCAGAAATCACACATTCCACGGTCTACCAGACATTAATTTTATATAACCATGATGTATATACTAAGTAACCACAGAGTGAATATCCCTTTAAGACTGTTTGAAAATATATCATTACGTAAATATTTAGTTAATGCTTATTGTGAGTGTTCATTATAACCATGCTAATATGACTAATGGCCTGCATGATGTTCTTCAGGCGTCGGAAAGTTGTGACATTTGTCACCCTAGACTTGCGGGTCTAACTCTAGCGAACAACTGAGGCGCGGGGTTGTCAATCTCGTATAGATCTATACACAAACTCACGCTCTCCCTCCAGGAGACTCTGGTTATAATTTTGGATTTTAACGGGTACCATGTTTCGCACAACGAAGGAGTGGCTCACAATCCTATATCAACTAGTTTACATAAAGTGTGTTGAAGTTACCTTTTCCTTGTTATCGTTTGTTTTATCCTTTTATAGTATTTACAATGTTGAAACTAATCATATTTTTATATAATTACTCCTTTGACCCAAAAGAGTAAAATAACGTTAACGTTCCTCAAACTATACCTATTATATTTTAAAAGTGTATATTTCGATGAAATGGTAAAACTTTAGTTTTTTAACAATATGTTACGTAAGAGTTTGTAAGTTTGGTAATAACGAGTTTAGCAGTTTTGCGTAAAATATATATAAAGTACGTGAAAACATAATATACGATTTACATATTTTTTTTCAACACAAGATTTCTTGTGTTTTACTTGTATTTCCCCCACCCCCCTAAAACTTATGAAAGCTTGGAAAATGTGGGGGTATGAACTCACCCTTGTATTTTCGTGTGATATGAAGAAGAAGAAAGAAGTTGTTTAGCCTAGATTTGTGTAGCTTGAAGACCACTCGAAAATGGATGATGTTCTAAGAAGCTACACACGAAATGTGTGTAAACATGGAGTTCTTCACTTTAATATGTAAAAATACTAGAGTCTTACAAGAAACTTACCTAGTTCTTGTGAGTTACTTGAAGAGAAAACCTTTGAGGTTGGCACACACGAATTTAGAGAGAAGATGATAGGAAGTTCTTGAGTGTGGAGTGAGTGAAAGATGAATTTTGAGTGTGTACGGGGTACCTTTTTTTTGAGTAACTATAGTGATTCCTTCCCTTTCTCTTCCTTCTTTCCCAGAGCTACTGGCTCATTTCACTCTCTTTAAATAAGACCGGGAGTCACTCGCTTCCTAAAGCACGGGAAAGAGAGAAGATCTCTTATTTATGCCCACTCTTCAAAATTGAATTTCCCTTCTTCCAAGAGCTAAATCGATGGCACTTGGGATCCTTCCCTAAACTAAAGAATTTACTTACCTTGCGCCGGTATCATTTAGCTTGAGCCGGGAACTCCTGTTTACCTTGAGACAGGTATTCTTTATTATAGATATCACCGTTCAAGCGGAAGAGTATGTGTGTGTGTGTTCGACCGAAAATTAAAAAGGGAGGAAAGAGGTGATAGGTTATTGGTACATGGTGGGTAATACTTTGATATTTGGTGGATATTTACATGGGTTACCGTGATTGCATGGGAAAAGGATGAAGCTTCACATCACAAAGTCAACTTCTCTTGTATTTTTCCTTCCCTTGACCGCAAACCGTCTTGGAAACACCCTAGTGTGACTGAAATCACATGTGATTTCGGTCCTAGGCTAGCTTTACTTTATGTTTTCGGTCCTAAGTCTTTTCTCTTAGGGTTTTCGGCCAAAACATGATTCATTAAGGTAGTTTTCGGCTAAGGTATATCTTATTGAGGTGATTTCGGTCTTGGCTAATTCCTTGGAGGTGATTTCGTTTCTAGCTTCTTAAAAGTAATTGATTTCGGTCCTATAGTGTTCCTAAGAAGTTGATTTCAGCCCTATAGTGTTCCAACATTCTAAAAATCGGATCTTTAAGTAATATACAATAATATACATATAGATTTATTACTTGGACTTGTGTTGACTCCTTTGAGTCCTTGATGGCTTGCTGACTTCATTTGCCTCTCAAAGGTTCATTACAACTTGGTTATCATAAGTGTATATACATGTGAACTTGTATAATCATGGTCTCTTGGTTTTCAAAGTTCCATTGCATCAGGTTATGTTGTGAATTTACTTATGCCTAGTTACTGTTTAGACTTTGTTGGTTCCAAAATTTCCCAGTTGTAACAGATTTCGTCTTGCTGAAAGTATCACCATGGAAGGGTGTCATTTAGTTCCTAAAGTGGGGCATGTTAGGGCCCCGATATATTAGCATGTTCAGGATTATAACCTGGGTGGGCAAGGTGGCTTACCGTCTGGATCTGCCAGACGAGCTTAGCCAGATTCACAACACCTTCCATGTGTCTCAGCTCCGGAAGTGCATCACTGATGAGACTGCGGTTGTTCCCTTGGACGACATTCAGGTGGATGAGAACCTGAACAACATTGAGGGACCTGTTGCAGTTTTGTATAGGAAAACTAAGGTGCGACGAAACAAAGAGGTGAAGCTGGTAAAACTGCAATGGCAGCACCGGAAGGGCTCGGAATGGACATGGGAGCTGGACGATGAGATGCGAGAGCATTACCCGACCTTTTCGCATCAGCAGACTTCGAGGACGAAGTCTAGTTCAACTCGGGGAGATTTGTAAGGCTTGGTCCATGTAATATTTATTTTTCAAAGTTTTAAGGGTTTTGAATTGGAACCCGATGAGTTGGGGAGCTCCAACTCGTCGTGTAGAAATTTATTTGGACGCGAGTTGAGGACTCTACTCGACGAGTTGGGAGCCCCAACTTGATGAGTTGACGCTGGAAATGAAAACCCCAATTTTCAGGGTTTTCACCCTATATAATCCCCTTAAGTCTTAGAGGATGAACCCTTATCAGCCCCCTAAACCCTAGTATCGATATTGCAAACCCTAATCCCCACTTCCTTCCATATTGTGAACTAGTTGGCACTTTGGAGCTAGAAGAAGAGAAGTTGGTGAGAAAGAAGCAAGTCTTTGGCAAGCATCTTCATGTTGGCTCTGGGAAGAACTGTTGTGAGTATTCAAAACCCAATTTTTATGTCGATGCATAGCTAGATCTTGGATTTTGTCCCTTCATTCCTCCTCATTCTTGGTTATGCATGCATGGGATTCATAAAGCTTTCAACTTTATGAATCTCCAGGACAAGAGAGTCCCTCAGTGCGATAGATCTGACTTTTGATCAAGTCTTGATGCCATGATTGGAAGTTAGGGCATATTTCTCCTTTTAGGGCCATTATAGTTTCAAGAGATGCATTAGACATACATGTCTATAAAGTTTCAATCTTTGGGATGTCCTTGAGGATAGAACCTCTTTTAAAAGGGGTGGGTTCCATATCTCTAAGGTCTTGGGTTTAATGGTTAAGCTTTTGGGTTTAAAATACTTGGTTAAGAGTTTTGGACATTGGGGATGGTACCAAAGGATAAAGTTGGAAACTTTATCCTTTAAGGCACATTAGGAGTTCAGATCTAAGCATTAGAGTCCCTAGAATCGAAAGAAAAATCAAACGAGTGAAACAGGGGAAAAACTCGACGAGTTGCCTTTCCAACTCGGCGAGTTGGATCGGGTCTTCCCGCTTTCTGAATACTGAGTGAACTCGATGAGTTGATGAGACAACTCGGCTAGTTGGCTAGATACACTCGACGAGTTGCTAGATACACTCGACGAGTTGGGGTCAACATGGACTGTTGACCTTGACCATTGACTTTGATTTGGACCAGGTTTGACCAAGTTTGACTGTAAGTGTATCTTTGTTAATTCGGGGTTTCATGAAGTGATTATAGGTCGGTGGTAGACGATTGGGTTCAGAGTGTGAGTTGGGATTGGATCTTATCAGTCCAACATTTCTTAAGAGGTGAGTCTTCTCACCATACCAATGGGTCGAAGGCACTAAGGCCGGCCTATTTTGTGATATGTGGTACAATAGTTGACATAGAGATAAGTGGGATACTAGTTGGTTATATGCTATTTGATATGCTAGTTGTTATGTGGTACTTGCATGAAAGACCATGGGGGGCCCATGATACTTGGATATCAGACCATGTGGGGGAGCCCATGGCTTTCCAGGTAAAGACCATGGGGGGAGCCCATGACACTAGGATATCAGACCATGTGGGGGGAGCCCATGGCATTCCAGGTAAAGACCATGGGGGGATCCCATGGCACATACATGTAAGACCCTGGGGGGAGCCCATGGCATCCTTATATGTTTATATGCATGGTTTATGAGATTGATATGGATTATATGATTATGTGGATTATGTGAGGTATGCTCTAGGGAACTCACTAAGCATTAGCTTATAGTTTGTTGGTTGTTTTAGGTACTTTAGGATCTAAGGGCAAGGGCTCAGCTTGATGGAGCGACATGCACTCTCTGGCGTTTTGTTCGGGGACACTCTGATTTATGAATAATTTATCTGATGTAATGGATTTTGAAAACAATTGTGATTGGGATTTTATAAATTATGAAAGTGATTTCGTTATTTAAAAATGAAAAATTTTATTGAAAATTTGGGCTGTTACGTTGATATTCCTCGTCACAAGATCTGTTCTTATTTTCTGGAGGCTTGTATTGGAAGTTGAAGCCTTGTCATTCATTCCATACTTTGAAGGGGAAAATGTAAGGATCAAAGTATTCCATGGATAATGACAACGGCCCCCCTTGATGACGTGTAGGTAAATTGGCCCAGACTTGTTTTGTTCCCTATAAATAGTCATGTAATATTCATTATTAGGGTTAAGAGAGGCAAGAAGTAGCCTCTAAATGTGATGAGGCTTCTTAGGTAGAATACATAGATTTCAATCTTTTCTTATAGTGTAATTTCCTCATCATATTGAATAAAATATTTTGTTCACCAAATACATCTTCATGACTGTGTTCGTTCTTATATTATGTATCATTAAATCGTTCTTGTGATTTTCCCCAACAGTAAATGGTATCGTTTCCTTGGTAATGTTTGATTTAGGGGCTACCTGATCTTTTGTATCTTTTGCACTCAACAAGAGGTTTGTCGATGCTCTGGGGGAGTTGTGTGAGTATCTAAGCTTCATCGGGGTTGTGTCCTTGAGTTGTTTTGGCGAGCAGTATCTGATTGATTTATTTCCTATTCCCTTGCGTGAGAGCAAGGTTATTATGAGGGTGGATTGGCTGAGCCCCAATGGGGGAATGATTGATTGTGAGCAGCAGCTGGTGCATATCCAAATGCCAAATAGGGGAGAGTTGGTGATTCAGGGAGAGGTTGTTCAGCGCAGGCCAGTTCTTTGTTCAACAGCTAAGTCCAGGCGCAATCTTTATCAGGGTTGTTATGGATTTGTTGCCTATGTTATGGATACCCGGGAGAAGGGTAAGGCAACTGTGGATGATGTGCTGATTGCTCGGGAATACCAGGATGTGTTCCCGGATGACTTGCCTAGAGTGCCTCCGGAGAGGCAAGTGGAGTTTCGGATTGACTTGGTTCCCGATGCGGCTCTGATAGCCAAAGCACCTTATCGGTTAACTCTTCCAGAGATATAGGAGTTGACTACACAGTTACAGGAGCTGTTAGACAATTTCATTCGACTGAGTAGTTCGCCATGGGGAGTGCGGATCCTGTTTGAGGAAAAGGATGGGTCACATAAGATGTGTATTGATTACCAGGAGTTGAATAAGCTAACGGTGAAGAACCATTATCCGGTTCTGAGGATTGATGATTTGTTTGACCAGCTTCAGGGTGCATATTGGTTTTCCAATATTGATCTACGTTCAAGTTATCATCAGATGAGGGTCAGAGAGGATGATGATAAAAGACGGCCTTCCAGACTCGTTATGGTCATTATGAGTTCACGGTGATGCCCTTTGGGCGGTCCAATACTCCAGTCGCATTCATGGACCTCATGAACCGCGTATGCAAGCCGATGTGGGACTGGTTTATGATTGTGTTTATCGATGACATCTTAGTATATTCTAAGACCCAGGAGCTACATGAGGAGCATTTGAGGGAGGTATTGGAGACCATGAGGAGGGAGAGACTATATGCGAAGTCCTTTAAGTGTGAGTTCTGGTTGCACGAGGTATAGTTTCTGGGGCACCTTGACTACCAGAAAGCTTGATAGCTTATTTTATTTCCTTATTTTTATTAGTTTATTTTAGATTTTTAGATCTTTCTATCATTATTGCATTGTATTTTATTTATTTTCTTTATTACGGATCATACCGGAGACTTTTTATGTTGCATGAGGTATTTTGTAGGGTTTTGGAGCTTGTTGCGGTTATGGTTTAGCTTGGAAATGGGCTTTGTGGCTTTCTGAGGCATTATTGGGCTTTGCGGATCCAATAAAGGAGATTTGGGCTTAAAAGGCTAAAGACTTAGATGAAGTGGGCTTGTGAAGATGGATCATGGATTGTTATTTTGGGCTTGGAGCATCCATATTTGAAACTAAAAGATGATTGGTTAATTTGAATCACGTGGGATATGGAGGGGACCAAGGGAATCTTTGGTAGTGGGATGGTTAGTGGAGGAAAAATGAGCCAATTGCATTCCAGCAGCACTTGCGCATATGGAATTTCCGTCGTGCGAGTACCGGCGCAACTGCCCAATTTTCGGCATTTTGGTCATTAGGCTTGCCATTACCTTGGGGGATCAGATCTATCAGCTATCACTTTGATTTTACACCATTGGAGAGCTGAAGAAGGCGATTTTGGAGCTTGAAACCGATTTCTTTTCATCTTTCCAAGTCATTGGTAGTTTCTTTATGCAATTAGACTTTTGTGATTGTTATTTTGTTGCCACGAGTGGCTAATTTCTCTATATTGGTTAACTTTGGTTAAAACCTTTGAATGTTCGTGGGTTTTTGAAGGATTCATGCTAGATTATCAATTATCTTATGTTTATGGTTCTAGATCATATTTCTTATGCTTGTTTAATGCTTTGATCATGAGCTTGGCACTTGAATGAGCTATTGTTAGTTTATTTCTTTGGTTTTGCATTGAATCATTGAATTAACTTAGAACAAGGGCTTTATGATAGTAAAAATCATCTCTAGTTTATGAATCATAGCTCCTTTATGGATGTTTGAGCATTGACATTCTCTAGGAATTGGGGATTCCTTCTTTCTTAAGGCTAATTAACTTGTTGGGTTCAATTGCTTCAAATAAACTGTTGATCTTGATTAAGAAGGTGTGTTGTGGGCTTCCCCAACCTCCATACTACCTAAGAGGAATCTTGGCATATCATGCTTCATGATTGCTATAACCAATTTGAGATGAATGATAAGCTTCATGTTGAATCCGAATGATAAACACACAAATGTTCATTGTCTCGAATTGCCTTAGTTGACCAACGCTCTCCAATATTTGAGCATCTCACTATCTTGCTTAATTGCAAGTTTTTAGTTATTCAAATCTTTTATTTTTCAAGCAATCATAACACCCGCCCCCCATTTTTAGTTAATTGTAGTTAATTAGTTTATTTACACTAGTTCTTTTAGATTGCATTGGTAATTGAATACAACCATTTCCCCGAGGATCGATACATCTTTTTACTACTGTATTACGTTTTATTTGCAAACAAAAGGGTGTAATTTGCTTGGTGGACTTGACATCCCACCAAGTTTTGGCGCCGTTGTCGGGGAAATTGGTTATTGTTATTTGATTGTTTACGCCTAGGTCTACAAGAACCGGTGAACTAATCTACAATCCGGAAATTGAAAAAGAAGCAAAAAGGTTGAAAAATTTAGCCAAACAAGCAAGGCAACAACAACTCGTTCAAGCTTCTTCCTCTTCTCCACTAATCAACATAGAAGACCAAGTTCATACTTCAAGCGATATCAACACCGAGCCGGGTTCTCCAATTTTTGGTCATTTATTTGAAGACATTCCGTTTGAAAACTACATAGCCATGAATCACACTCCACCTCACAATCCCAACCCAAACCCAAACAATCAAGATGCCAATACCTCACCCCAACAACCAAGACAACAACACCAAGAACCTCTCATAGATATGCCACCTTGGAATGAAGCCCCTCCTCAAAACCAACCCAATTATCAACAACCACAACCACAAAACCAAAACTTACATCAAAACAACCAACCTCAAAACAATGCTTTTCAAGTTTAACAACCACAAGCACATCAACCAAATCCACCTTATTACCCACAACCTCTAATGTACCAACAACCAATATACCCCCAACAACAACCTCCTTACAACCAATACCTTAACTACCAACCTTATCCACCACAAATGTATAATCACCAACCATACCCATACCCACCTTACCAACAACCTCCCAATTACATGCACCAGTATCCCAATAACCCCAATCCACCCAATCCCCCTCAAGAGTTGACACTTGGACAAATGATGGAGACGGATGTTACTCACACGCCTCTTGGTATTGTTTATCCCGCAAACCGCCAAGGGATTGAATTGAAGTCAATTTTCATACATCAACTAACCAAGTTCCATGGTTTGGATAGAGAAGATCCTCAAAAGCATTTGAA
This sequence comes from Lactuca virosa, assembly GCF_052849685.1. Lineage (NCBI taxonomy): Eukaryota > Viridiplantae > Streptophyta > Magnoliopsida > Asterales > Asteraceae > Lactuca > Lactuca virosa. The sequence goes on along the minus strand of NC_136427.1, from coordinate 149,166,229 downwards.
GTCCTTTCAAATGATATGTGTTAGCATGTTGCCCAAACATGTGACATTGGATGATTTCAAGTTAACCGCCTTCCCGCTCACCTTGGAAGATAAAGCTAGAGAGTGGTTATTCAACTTACCACCGAGATCTATTCACACATGGGAAGAGTTACTCAAAGCCTTCAATAGCAAGTTCTATCCCACCTCCCGGATATCAAGTCAAAGAAGTGACATTTTGGGGATTCGTCAAGGGGAGAATGAGACTTTTCATGATTTTTGGGAGCGATTCAACAACTTGTGTACAAGTTGTCTTCAACACAACATTCCCGAACAATTACTTCTTCAACAATTTTATGAGGGTATGATTGAAAAAGATCGAAGGATGATTAATGCTTCAAGTGGTGGTGACATCTTCAACAAGACACCTCACGAGATACGCTCACTTTTTGGTACCATTTCTCAAAATCAAAGAAACTTCGGGACTTGAAGTGAAATGAAGAGAAATTCCCCACAAGTGCTTAGTGAAGTTAGCAACACTCAACACTTGGAATCAAAGCTCTTGGACTTGACTAATGTGTTAAGTCAAATGGTGGTGGGAAGTGGTTAACAATTGATGGTGTGTGGTATTTGCACAATGATGGGGCATTATACGGATAAATGTCCCACACTTGGAAGTGAACCGGAGGATTTTAATGCCATGGGAGGATATCAAGGTCAACCAAGACCCATGGGATTTCAAAACACCTACAACCCAAATTGGAGGAATAATCCAAACAACCCATACCCACCAAAACAAAACCCACCAATTGTTATGATGAGACCCCAATATCCACAATACCCATCACAAAAACCTCCATATCCACAAACATCTCATCCACCTCCAAATTACCAACAACCTCATCAAAAAGGCCAATCAAGTGGTAACCATCAAATGGGTCTTCAAGAACTCGTTACTTCTCTTGCTCAAAGCCAAACTCAATTTTAACAAGAGAACAAGAACACCATCTCCAACATTCAAGCACAAATTGGAGACTTGGCCACCGCGCTCAACAAGATGGAACAAAGGGGTAAACTTCCTTCTCAAACCGAGAAGAACCCCAATGTGAGTGCAATAACCTTGAGAAGTGGGAAAACACTTGGAGAAAGCAACCCTAAAAGAGTTTCAAGAGAAGAAGAAGATGAAGTTATCATTGTTGAGCCTCCGAAGGTTGTATTTCCTCCAAAGGAACCGATTGTGACAAATATTGAGCAACCTGAATCTTCCAACAAGACCATTAAGCCATTGGTCATACCACCACCCTTCCCTTCCCGATTAGCATTTTCCAAGAAGATAGAGGAACAAAATGAATTATTTGAAACTTTCCGCAAGGTCCAAATCAACACTCCACTATTGAATGCTATTAAGCAAATTCCAAGTTATGCAAAATTTCTCAAGGATTTGTGTACCAAGAAGTGGAAATTCAAGGAAAATGAAAAGATTCAAATCAATGCAAACGTGTCTGCGGTTATCCAAAAGAAGTTACCTCCCAAATGCAAGGATCCAGGAATATTTTCTATCCCTTGTACTATTGGTGATTTGCATGTCGAAAGTGCCATGTTAGATCGTGGAGCCTCGATCAATGTGATGCCATATTCGGGTTTTCAATCTCTCAATGTTGGAACTTTGGAAGAAATGGGGGTACTCATTTAATTAGCGGGCAAGTCAAGTATGTCTCCAAGAGGAGTGTTGGAGGATGTGTTAGTACAAGTTAATGAACTAGTATTTCCCGTGGATTTTGATGTCATTGATCTTGAAGAGAAGACTCCTTCCAAATCATCTATGATCCTCCTTGGAAGACCCTTCATGAATACTGCTCACACAATCATTGATGTCCATAAAGGAAAAACTACTATGGAGTTTGATGGAGAGATCATTCACTTCAACATCTTTGAAGCAATGAGGTGCCCTAGCAACATTTCTCCATTGTATCGGGTTGATGTGATTGAGCCAATAAACGGGATAAGCCTTAATGTATGCACACACAAGATTCTTATGGGAGATTATTGCAAGCCTAGGAGAGAGGCTCAAAGAAGATTAAATCCTCCCATGATGGAAGTGGTCAAGAAGAAGATAATTAAAAGGTTCAAAAGGTGCAAAGAGAAGAAAAAGGCATTTCATGACAAGCACATAACCCAAAAACACTTTATTCCAGGTCAAGAAGTTCTTCTTTATCATTCACGCTTAAAGATATTCCCAGGAAAACTGCGATCTCGATGGCAAGGACCTTTCATTGTTATAAAAAGTGTTTGATCATGGTGTGGTTGAAATCAAGAATTTGGAAATGAACCAAATCTTCAAAGTGAATGGGCACCATTTGAAACCATTTTATGAATGCTTTGACACAGGAGAATTCGACAATGTAACATTGGAAACTACAATTTACGAAGGTTGACGAAAGCGGGGCTATGTCTTGGCAAAGACGTTAAATAAATGCATTGTAAATAAATAATCTCCGCTTGAAGTTTTGATGTTTCTAGGCTTGAAGTTGGTCTGAAATAAGCATCTTGAGGTTTAGCAATGATCTGGGTAAAGCATGGAAGAAAACCGGAGCTTGTGGAGTGAAAAATTGCAAAAAAAGAAAAAATCTGCAACTTGCGCGGGTGCCCGCGCAGACCTTGCGTGACCCAGCCCTACCCGCGCAAAATCCTAGTTCAAATTACCCCCATATGGGATGCATTATGATGTATGCGCGCGGCTGCCCCCCACCTGCGCAAGGTTTGCGAGGGTACCCGCGCAAATATGTCACTTCATAAGAAAATTTCGATCCATTTCATATGCTTCCTTTGCGCGACCAAGCTTTCATCCATGTATTTAGGCGGCCAAGAACTCCACCCATACATCATTGTATGACCCATGTGTTGCTTCCATACCGTCCTCGCGGGCCTCTACACCTTGATCCGGGTACGATCCTTCCTTACTCTCATTCTAAGCATTGAGGACAATGCTTCATTTTAAGCTTGGGGTGAAGTAATCTTATATTTTATTTTTGATTGCATTTAGGTTGTATATTGTTTCATTTAAAGTAAGTCATTTAGGTCATTCATAAAAACTGCATAAAAATTTCAAAAATATTGCATATTTTGTTTCTTTATTTTCTAATTTTCAAACTTTTTAGATGCATTCTAGTTTATGTTCATGCATTTTTGTTCTCTCTTGTCTTCTCATCCCCATAGGTACCGTAGCGCCGAGTCATAAGTATTGAATTATAGAGTGGTCCCGGGTCTTGATATGGAATTCCTTGTATTTGAGAAATGGAACACGTTTTGAGCCTCACAAACCACTTTGAGACCGCTTGTGTGGGGGTCAGATGCAGGTAGCTTGATTGGGTCTAGGTGCGGAGGGATGGGGTTGGTCAAACCGATGTGTGCGAGCAACGATTAGCCCGGTATGGTATTTTGAAGACATTGAAGACTCACATCTTAGTTTTGGGGGAATACCCCTTAGTACTCCCGAGTCTCGTCCAAGCCTTGCTTAGTTAGATTCTCACCACCTTTTTAGGATAGGTCTACATTTTTCTAGGGGTCTAGATTAGATAGTTAGATAGATTTTGTTTATCACACCTTGCATTGAGGTGCTTGATGAACTTTGAAATGGGTCCCTCAATTCACACCTTTTGGGACCAAGTTTTTTCGGTAACACCAATTTTTAAGTCATATCCCACCCTTTTTAGTTGATCTTTGCACATTGTCAATGATCATTTGGTGTTCATGTTAGCCTCTATCCTATATTACATGGTGAAATTCCTTAGACCTTCCAAGAAGAAAACACAAAAAAAAAATGAAAAAATTGGAAAAGTGAAGACAAAAAGAAACTATGAAGAAGATTAAAGAAAAGCAACAAAAACAAAGAAGAAAAAAATGAAGAAAAAGAGCAACACAAAAGAAGAACAAGAATCCAAGTTCAAGACCTCTAGTTCAAAAAAAAAGGATCGAGCTACAAAGAGGCTAAAGACCAAATAAAAGAAGTTCAAGATTGAAGATTTAAGCTGTTAGGTTTAGATTTAGGATAACTAGAATTTTTGTTATTTTATTTATTTAATTATTTTTTTTTTGGTGAGAAAAGGCTATGACGATGAGATGGTAAACTGTAAAGGACAGTACAAGGGAGAAGCCTCTAAAACCGGATGTTTTCCCGGAAACCGCGCTGCAAAACCCTATTTCATATTATACACTTTGGCCTGACAAATGTAGGAATCATCGTGTGTGAAGAGGTGACTTTCCTTCATGCAATATGTTCTACATTGGTGATTTAAAGTGCCCCCACTAGGCGCATCCTCTGTGTCCTTTGTCTTGCACACCGCGACTACATCCAGCCGTGATCTATTCGCCCATCAAGTGGTTGAGAATGTGGTTTATGGTTCTAAAGCGGGGAACATTTTAAAGATGTGTAGGGTCCATGAAAGACTGATTCTGACTATGTTGACTGATGTTGACAAAGTTCTATGGTATCTTTCTTTTTCCTTTTTAGTTTAGCTCATCCCGAGCTCATTTTAGTCTTGTTCTAACTTGAGGACAAGTTAGGGTTAAGCTTGGGGTGATTTGATAGCTTATTGTATTTCCTTATTTTTATTAGTTTATTTTAGATTTTTAGATCTTTTTATCATTATTGCATTGTATTTTATTTATTTTCTTTATTATAGATCATACCGGACACTTTTTATGTTGCATGAGGTATTTTGTAGGGTTTTGGAGCTTGTTGCGGTTATGGTTTAGCTTGGAAATGGGCTTTGTGGGTTTCCGAAGCATTATTGGGCTTTGCGGATCCATTAAGGGAGATTTGGGCTTAAAAGGCTAAAGACTTGGATGAAGTGGGCTTGTGAAGATGGATCATGGATTGTTATTTTGGGCTTGGAGCATCCATATTTGAAGCTAAAAGATGATTGGTTAATTTGAATCATTTGGGATATGGAGGGGACCGAGGGAATCTTTGGTAGTAGGATGGTTAGTGGAGGAAAAATGAGCCAACTGCATTCCAGCAGCACTTGGGCGGGTGAAATTTCCGTCGCACGGGTACCCGCGCAACTGCCCAGTTTTGGGCATTTTGGTCATTAGGCTTGTCATTACCTTGGGGGATCAGATCGATCAGCTATCACTTCGATTTTACACCATTGGAGAGCTGAAGAAGGCGATTTTGGAGCTTGAAACCCATTTCTTTTCATCTTTCCAAGTCATTGGTAGTTTCTTTATGCAATTAGACTTTTGTAATTGTTATTTTGTTGCCATGAGTGGCTAATTTCTCTATATTGGTTAACTTTGGTTAAAACCTTTGAATGTTTGTGGGTTTTTGAAGGATTCATGTTAGATTATCAATTATCTTATGTTTATGTTTTTAGATCTTATTTCTTATGCTCGTTTAATGCTTTGATCATGAGCTTGGCGCTTGAATGAGCTATTGTTTGTTTATTTCTTTGGTTTTGCATTGAATCATTGAATTAATTTAGAACAAGGGCTTTATGATGGTAAAAATCATCTCTAGTTTGTGAATCATAGCTCCTTTATGGATGTGTAAGCATTGACATCCTCTAGGAATTGGGGATTCCTTCTTTCTTAAGGCTAATTAACTTCTTGGGTTCAATTGCTTCAATTAAACTGTTGACCTTGATTAAGAAGGTGTGTTGTGGGCTTCCCCAACCTCCATACTACCCAAGAGGAATCTTGGCATATCATGCTTCATGATTGCTATAACCAATTTGGGATGAATGATAAGCTTCATGTTGAATCCTAATGATAAACACACAAATGTTCATTTTGTTGAATTGCCTTAGTTAACCAACTCTCTCCAATGTTTGAGCATCTCACTATCTTGCTTAATTGCAAGCTTTTAGTTATTCAAATATTTTAGTTTTCAAGCAATCATAACACCCCCCCTTTTTAGTTAATTGTAGTTAATTAGTTTATTTACACTAGTTCTTTTAGATTGCATTGGCAATTGAATACAACCATTTCCCCGAGGATCGATACCCCTTTTTACTACTGTATTACGTTTTATTTGCAAACAAAGGGTGTAATTTGTTTGGTGGACTTGACATCCCACCAAAGCTATTCTGGTCGATCCGGACAAGGTCGAGGCCATGATGAATTGGGAGGTTCCAAGATCTCCATCTGAGATTCATAGTTTTTTTGGGTTGGCAGGTTACTACCGGACGATCATTCGTCATTTCTCCCAGATAATGGTTCCTCTGACTCATTTGGCGAAGAAGACTGTCACTTTTCGCTAGGGGCCAGAACAGCAGGCCGCTTTAGAGACCCTGAGAAAGAGATTGTGTGAGGCGCTGATTCTGAATCTGCTGGAGGGTGTTGAGTATTTTGTAATTTATTGAGATGCGTCAATCTCGGGTTTGGGTGAAGTTCTGATGCAAAGGGGTCGCGTTACTGCTTACGCTTCGAGGCAGCTGAAGCCTTATGAGGCGAACTATCCTACGCATGATTTAGAGCTGGGCGCGGTGGTGTTTTCCATCAAGATTTGGTGGCATTACCTCTATGGGGTTTGTTATACTATTTACACAGATCACAAGAGCCTGAGGTATTGGATGGATCAGCTGAATCTGAACATGCATGTAATAACTCATATCAAAATAAATAAAATAAAAATATGATCAGAATATATTAATAGAATAATGATTAGTTCATAGTTAATGATTCAATTAGGGGCAAATTATGGAGTTTAATGCCTAAAATTGTCACTTTCAATGGGGCTGTAAATTCGAGCTAGTGAAAGGGTTTCATCAGTTATACACTTAGGCATTATATAAAGCTTGAGAAATGAAGTGAAAACTCTACTGGAATTGCAAGAAACGACTGAGATTCGAGGGAGAATTCGGAGATTGAAGGTTGTGAAGATATTCGAGATTTCTTTTAAAAATTAAGGTAAGTTCTTCTAATTTTAGTTTAAATTAGTTGAAGATATCGCTTTAGATTATATGTGGTGTGGTCTAGATCGATCGTATGTCCTTGGTTTGGCTATGAAGATGCTAAATTTGATGGTTACTGAAAGAGTAAAACTTGGCATAAAATGATATAAATAATCTTTGGTTATATGATTCTATTTTAGATTAAAATGGATTTATCTTAGTTAGCAGCGGGGATAACTGTTTATGGGTTTCACCCAATAATTTGATGTTATTGGGACAAAATCAGAGCTGTAAAAAGAAAAAAAAGAATGGCAGAAATAGAAAAAAAAAATAGCGGTTTAGGAAGGAGGACAATTCGGGTCAATTACTATAGGTGGGGTTACAAAATGTGTCATCTGATTTATAAATAAATATATCACAGTAAATTTTCTTAGTGGTCCGGTTGTCAAAAGCACTGACTGTTTGATTGTTCCATCCATACGCATTTACATTACTTTTGGTAAATCTAATGAACAGTTACAGAAAAGGCCCTTATGGTTTAAATCTCTTGTCATCTTTTTGAACTATTATATATATATATATATATATATATATATATATATATATATATATATATATATATATATATATATATATAAAGTTGTAGAAGAAAGGAATAGTAAACTTGGGATACTTTGTCCAAGTTTGATCCCTTGATTTACATATCCGGTCCCTGTACTTCTTTAATTAATTTACTCATGTCTTTTTGTTTGTGTTCCATTCAACTTCCCATTTTTTTGGCAGAATTGGTCCCTGTATTATTGTTGGAAGTTAGGAATACTAAATTTGGATGTTTTTTGACAACTTTGGTCATTATTCTTTACCCATTTTGACACTTTTGGTCCTTGCAATCAATATTTTTACACTTTTTTGGAACTTTTTAATATTTAAAGTTTGGCCACAAAACTTTAACGGTTTGACAACTTTGATCCCTTTTCTAAAAATTTGCTAATTCCTACCCCTTTAATTCTTTAGCTATTTTCACACTTCTGGTCCTTGCAGTCGAAACTTTTACATTTTTTGTCCGGGGCAAAGCCCGAACTTTTCATCCTTGCACTTTCTATGTCTGTCATATTTATCAATTCGGAAACAACATTGAAAGCTTCTGGCCCCCGCGTAGCGGGGTACCCTTTCTAGTTACATATTTAATCGTTACAGTTTTGGCATCAATCCGATTACTTTTATTGCTATTAAGAGTTGCATTCTAGCCCTTGAAGTTTTGGTAGTTAAATATATCTACCCAATTTATTTAATAAATAATTAGTTTATTATTTCCTTTAAAAATTTTACGTTTTAATATATATATATATATATATATATATATATATATATATATATATATATATATATATATATATATATATATTAGCATGATAACTGAAATATTAGCTGGCCAAACAAGGCGTACGAATAGTCGAACCCCACACCATGAGATCATAAGATGTTTTTAGGATTATAGCCTCAGAAAAATATGTTGGTTAAATGTAGGGTGCATGTAGCGTAGCAAGCTTTGGTTAAGACCTAACGTCAACGAGGTGAGTTTCGTGTGAATTTTGCGGTTGCTTGCATCAAAGTTGATTCTAATTTATTTGCAAATTACATGTTATTGTTGTTATTGATATGAATATTTGTGTGAATTTTATGAACTATTACATGTAAAAGGGTGAAAATGGTGGGTGAAATATAAATAGGGAACAAGTGTATTAACTACACGGTCTTATTATTAGCGTCGTACAGGGTGTCAGTACGTGGCGGAGAGCTTATGCTCTGATTAATTAGTCGTAAGCATATTGTTTGTGCCTGACGGAGGGACTTGTTCCCTGGAAATGACAGTAGTTCTCTAATGTGTCACCAAGGGTGGAAAGAAATGAAAAAAAAAATTATATTTGATTGATTGTTGCATTGTTTTTATTTTATTGACGTAATTATGCATGAAAACCACGAAATTGCTAGGCCCTAGGCTTACCCATTAGAATCTTTAAATGCATGCAACCCAGGAAATAACATAACGAGTGGCAGCGGGAATGGGAAGGATAAAGCTCAGACTTGAAGACGGTGACAAGCCTTGAGGAGGACGTAACACACCAATTGTTTATTTAAATTTCTATTCGCTTCTACAATTATTATTAATAATGATATTAGTATTTGAATTTTCGAATTTTAGAAGTTTTGAGACCGTGTTAAGTTAATATTGGTATTTGAAATTTTGGGGCATTACAAATTAGTATCAGAGCGATGTTTAAGCAGATTACTCGTTGTTTAAACGCCTAAGCTAAACGGGAGGAATGGTACATCGCCTAATTTGGAATGCGTCTCGTTTGTAGGTACTATGGATCGTGGAAAGGCAATCATCGATAGTGGGGTGTCAGTTGAGGGTACTAGTGGGTTACTTCCTCACGAGAAGTTGAAAGCCGAGTTAGAGCTCTCTGATTCGGAAGGCAGTCTAGAACTAACGACTCCACTCAACCTCTCTGAGCGGGATGAAGAAGACGAGGATGTGGAATTTGAGGTGGAACCCGACGAAGATCCTGAGGAGGAGCCCGAGGAAGACCCTAATGAGGATCCCGAAGAAGACCCCGAGGAGGAACGCGGGGGAAATCACGTGGAGTACCATGTGGAACAAAGATACGAAACGTTCCATATGCCCTATGTGGAGTATACGCCAACTAGTCATGGTACCTATTGGGAGCGACTTTATAAAGATGAAATGCCACAGGCACAGCTCGAGATTCAAAATTTGAAAAGAAAGATTAAAGAGATAGATGAACATAGTTTAAGGATCATATAGGAGAACCAAATACGGGTTGAGGCTGCTGAGAAAAGTAAGTGCAAGATATGAAGGTTGGAACAGGAGGTGTTGGAGCTAAGGAAACCCACTATCACTAAGTTGTGGGAAGGGTTTGTGGCTTGGGCAAAGCAAGCCAAGGCCACAACTTACAGATTCCTAGATAGGGTGGTTAGAAGAGACCCACCTCAGGCCGAGGTGCTGGTCATTCAAAGTGGTTCCGGAGATCGATAAGCTAAAAAGATAAGGAAGTAGTTGAAGGAGGGAAGGCGAATATTGAAATATGATGACATCGTGTTTAAAAAGTAGAAAGTAGGAGTACAATGATTTGTTTTTTATTTCTCTTGGTTGTTGGCTTAAATGACTTGATGTGAACAAGTTATATGTCTCTTTTTGATGTTTTGATAGTTTGGAATAAAATTTATTTTTGTTATACTTATTGTGTTATAAACATAAATATGTAGTTAATATGTCTTCACGAAGAACTGCGAAGTTCACTAGTGTCACCCCGGAGGAAGAACGCATCCCAATTGGAGCTTATGTTAGGGCACCAGGAGATGTACCAGAAACCCCACTGATCCCAAATGCTAGTCGTGGACGAGGCCAAGGAAGAGGTAGGGGTAGAAGAAGAGGCCGGGGAGCTGTTACAGCACCGATACCTGTACAATCGGCCCATGGCAGCTCCGGATCCCACTTCGGTCGAGGTCGAGGTCGCAGAAGGGGTCGTGCGGCAAACACGATCACTAGAGAAGAATTGGCTGATGAGATTACTCGGGCGATATGAGCCACTTTGCCTGATGTATTTGCTCAGGCACGAGAAGCTATAATGGGTGAGTATGAAGGTAACTTAGGTGGAGGTGAAGAAGACTATGAGTACAATACACCAATTATGAATAAGGAACCAAGTATTGTACAACCCTCAAGGCATCATTGATGGGTTTTGAGCATTCTAACACTTCCTAAGTGTACATGCAACCCTAATAACCTTGGATCTATGTTTGTCTAATAATCATGCAAAGTTGAATTCCAAGGTTATATTCCTATCTAGCATACATGGGGAACATTTTTAACTTGAATGAAAGATAGAATAACTTACCTTGTTGTTGATTATGATCCTTGAAACCTTGTGAGCCTAGCACCCCAAGTGTGATGCCTCAAATGCTTCACACAACACCAAATGCAAAGGAGTAATCTTTGAGAGAATCTTACACTTGCAAAATCGGCTCTAGCCCTCTTGTTTCTTAGTGTAGCCTATTTTGGTGGAGAATGGATTTCTTATATAGTGTTGAATCATCTAGGGTTACACCATGTAAACCCTAATGTGTCATGACTCTTCATTTCCATGACCCATGGGTTTGTAACTCCCATGGAGCATCCATGGAGCATCCTATGGGTGGAACCCAACTTGATAATCCATGGAGCCTCTTAGCCCACTATATAATATATGGAAGATTTACATAATCTACCCATATATTTAATTAGTTATCTTTTGATCACTTAATTAATTCTAAATTAATTCTTGATCAAACTAATTAAATAATATTATTAATATATTAGAACTTATAATATATTAATAAACCATAAGTGTTATTTCTCTCATTTTAGTTTATCCAATTGCATGGTGCCATGCAACCCAAATGGACCATGCCGGGTCGGGTCAAGTACATACCAGAAATAGTTATGGACTTAGACACCTTATCCAACAGTCTCCCACTTGGATAAGTCTAATAACTATAACTGCAATACTTCAGGAACCGATCGGCAATCGTAGCTCTTTCAAGGTCTCTCGGAACTGAGAAGATGATGATACGCCATTTAAGATAAGTGATCATATAATCCTCTGTTCTAGATATCAGCCGGACAAATACATGGAACAGTGTCTTACTTTTTGTCCAGCAGTTTGTTTCCCGATTTCCGATTTGTTTGACAAAGAACTTAATTGAACACATCAACTTAGTTCTGACCGGGCCCGGTACATAGGTCAAAACAAAATCATCGAGGGGCCTAGATATCAGCTTCTAATCCAAGAAGGAACAGATAAACTTCGACTAATATGTTTGTTCTACCACTCATTGAATTATACACAAAAGCACGTTTTATAACATCGAGTTACCAATGCGTTTTCGTACAATCAATGCATAACCAACTCATAAGTAACAAATCATATATCTAGGTTTGAAGACTTATATGATATTACCGTCTCACGATCACTCGAGATAAATTCCATGAAGTGATTCCAGTGAGCGTGGGTTGAGTCCAATGCTCAGAACTTATGAGCACTCATGAGTGTTGTAGCCATGTCCAACAACTTAGACCTCTGCAACCAATCATGACAGTCTTGATTCACACCTACTTCCGACATATGACCGACTGTGGAGGTTCGAATAATATGATATACCAAACATAATTATTCTGGAAGTCAAAACATGCAAAAGAAATATAGTAAACGATCGACAAGAGATAGAAACACTTTACTCATAAATAAAACACCTTTTATTCATCATCTAATGTCAATTACACTTTACAAATTTCAAGGTTATCTAACTACTAAATCTAATATCATCCTTCAGCCCTATGCTCCGAGCATGCTGGAGATGCTTAACCCGAGTCAGTCCTTTCGTGAGGGAATCTGCTGGATTCTCATCCGATGATACCCTCTTTGCCACGAGGAGTCCTTCTTCTATTTGATGTCTGATGAAATGGTATTTTCTGTCGATGTGTCTGGATCTCCCGTGATCCCTTGGTTCCTTGGCTAAGGCAACTGCACTTTCACTATCACAGAAAATTTCCATTGGCTCTTTAATAGCTGGTACAACTCCAAGGTCTCCAATGAAGTTCTTCAGCCATATCGCCTCCTTTGCTGCCTCACTAGCTGCTATATACTCTGATTCGCAAGTTGAATCAGCCACTGTCTCTTGGTTGGAACTCTTCCAAGAAATTGCTCCTCCATTTAAGGTAAAGACCCAGCCTGACTGAGAGCGGAAATTATCCCTATCAGTCTGAAAGCTAGCATCACTATACCCTACAACTCTCAAGTCTTCACTCCCACCGAGGGTAAGGACCCAGTCCTTAGTCCTCCGTAGGTACTTGAGGATATTCTTTACCGCAGTCCAGTGTGCCTTGCCAAGGTTCCCCTGATACCTGCTAACCATGCTCAAAGCAAAGGCTACATCAGGTCGAGTACACGTCATAGCATACATGATCGATCCTACAGCCGAAGCATAAGGTATTCGACTCATTTCTGCTATCTCAGCCTCAGTAGTAGGGCTTTGTGTCTTACTCAATCTGGCATTACTCTGGATGGGTAACTCTCCTTTCTTGGAGTCCTGCATGCCGAATCTCTTCAACACCTTATCCAAGTAAGTACTCTGACTAAGTCCAATTAGTCTTTTACTCCGGTCTCTCAAGATCCTTATCCCTAGAATATAGGCAGCTTCTCCTAGGTCCTTCATAGAGAAACACTTCCCAAGCCAGGACTTAACTTCCTGCAGAGTTGGGATGTCATTTCCTATGAGTAGTATGTCATCCACATACAATACCAAAAAGCTAACTATACTCCCACTAGCCTTGACATATACACAAGATTCATCTTCACTCCTAGAAAAGCCAAATTCCTTGACTTTCTCATCAAAGCAAAGATTCCATCTGCGAGGTGCTTGCTTTAACCCATAAATGGATTTCTCAAGCTTACACACTCTATTAGGGTACTCTGTGTTGACAAAACCCTCTAGCTGACTCATGTAAACATCCTCAGCTAACTTTCTATTAAGGAAAGCGGTTTTGACATCCATTTGCCATATTTCATAGTCATGAAATGCGGCTATGGCTAACAGAACCCTAATAAACTTAATCTTGGCCACTGGAGAAAAGGTCTCATCATAATCAACTCCCGGAGTTTGTGAGAAACCCTTTGCAACCAGTCGTGCCTTATAAGTGTGTACATTACCATCCATGTCGGTCTTCTTATTGAAGATCCATTTGCACCCTACAGTCTTACGACCTGGTACATTCTCAACCAAGTTCCAAACTTGATTGTCATACATGGACTGTATCTCGCTGTCCATTGCCTCTTTCCACTTTGCTGACTCAGGGCCTGCCATGGCTTCCGCGTAACTGTTAGGTTCATCCAGACCTATCAGTGTCTCATCACTGATAAGTGTATCACCTTCCGCAGTAATATGGAATCCATAGTAACGCTCAGGTGCATTCCTAAGCCTTGTGGAACGCCTCAGAGGTACAGACTTGTCAATTGGCTCAACAGAAGTTTCCTCCTCAAGTTGAGTGCTAGGGTTTGAAGTTCCTTCACCACTTGACTCTTGAATTTCTTCAAGGTCAACTTGCCTCCCACTGTCTCCTTGGCTTATGAACTCTCTCTCTCGAAAGAACGCCCTCCTAGCTACAAAGACCACATTCTCACTAGGTCTGTAGAAGAGGTAACCAAAGGATTTATGTGGGTAGCCGAAGAAAATACACCTCTCACTTCGAGGTTCGAGCTTATCATGAGTCTCGCGTCTCACGAAAGCCCCGCAACCCCAAATCTTAATGTGGTCTAGTTTGGGTACTTTACCAGTCCACATCTCATGACGAGTTTTGGCAACTTTCTTTGTGGGAACTAGATTAAGGATATGGGCGGCAGTCTCTAAGGCATACCCCGAAAATGAGATTGGTAGCGAAGCTCGACTCATCATGGAACGAACCATATCCAACAAGGTTCGATTACGCCTCTCAACTACACCATTCAATTGCAGTGTCCTGGGAGGTGTCAATTGTGAGACAATCCCACATTCCCTAAGATAGTCGAGGAACTCTGAACTAAGATACTCACCACCTCGATCAGATCGAAGCATCTTAATGTTCCTGCCCAATTGATTCTCGACTTCCTGTTTAAACTCTTTAAACCTCTCAAAAGTCTCTGACTTATGCTTGATTAAGTAGACATATCCATATCTACTGTAATCATCAGTAAAAGTCAAATAATAACGATTAGCATCCCTTGTGGCATGTTTGAAGGGCCCACACACATCCGTGTGTATAAGATCCAACAAACCTTCACCCCTCTCACAAGAACCTGTGAAGGGTGACTTTGTCATTTTTCCAAGTAAGCATGATTCGCAACTATCATCTGACTTTAGGTCAAATGACTCTAATACTCCATCCTTTTGGAGTTGGCCTATGCATTTGTTGCTTATATGTCCAAGTCGACATTGCCATAATGATGCTTTATCCAAGTTATTATTATTAACAGAATCAATACACAATACATTATTTCCTAAGTTATCAACCACAGATGCAGTTTCATACACGCCATCACAAGGTAATGCTTTAAAATAAAGATCATTATTAAAGAAAGCATTAATCGAACCAACTTCATTATCAAATGAAAAGGTGAAACCTTGTTTATACAATGCATGAAAGGAAATAATATTTCTTGCCATTTCTGGCGAATAACAACATTTATTCAAATCTAAACTAAACCCACTACTTAGCGATAAAGTATAAACTCCAATCTTGGTGACAGGTAAAGCTTTCCTATTCCCCATGATTAAGTTTATTCTTCCATGCTCCACATTCTCACTTCTTCTTAGTCCCTGCAAATCAGAACAGATATGAATACCACAACCGGTATCAAGGACCCAAGAGTTAGAATGGGGTGAGTTATTAGATAAGATAGTGTAAATACCTGCATGGTTGGGTTTAACTTTCCCATCCTTCACATCTTGCTGGTACTTTGGGCAGTTCCGCTTCCAATGTGACTTTTCATGGCAATAGAAGCATTCAGCCTCTTTAGGGTCAGAAGAAGGAGTGACAAAACCTTTCTTGGTTCCACTTGAAGAAGAGCCATCAAGGGTCCTAGCCTTGGTACCCTTCGAAGAGCTCTTCCTCTTCTTCCCTCTACCTTTCCCGATTGCCAAAACCGGGGCGGAGTTTGGAGTAGGAGTGTTAACAACCGACTTACCCTTAAGACCTGTTTCTGCGGTCTTAAGGAGTCCCTGAAGTTTGCTGAGTGTGACCTCTTCCTTATTCATGTGATATGTCATGCGGAATTGATCATAGCACGATGGTAAGGAGTGCAAAATGATATCTATTGCAAGCTCCTCAGGGAAGTTCACATTAAGCTTCAGCAACCGATCCACATACCTTTGCATTTTCTGCATGTGGCTCGTGACGGATTCCCCGTCCTTCATCATGGTTGTTATGATAGAGCATATGATTTCATACCTCTCTTGTCGTGCACTTTGATGGTATCTTTCCATCAGATCTTGGTGCATTTCAAAAGGGTAGAAGTCCTCATAGGACTTTTGGAGTTCCGCTGTCATGGTGGCCAACATGATGCATGCCACTTTTGTAGCATCCCTTTCATGTGCCCGGAAGTCAGCGATCTCCTGGGGAGTTGCAGTGGTCTCATCAATCTCCTTAAGCTCCTTGTCAAGGACATATTCCTTGTCCTCGTAGCGGGTAATCATCCTGATGTTTCTGATCCATTCATTGAAGTTGGATCCATCAAAAGTGACTTTCCCACACAAGTTCATAAGGGTAAAGGAGCCATTAGGATTAGAGCCAGAAGCAGCATTGTTTGAAGACATCTGAAAGAAGAGAACAAGATTAGTTTAGATATTAAGAGAGTCCTTAATAAAACACCCAAATGTAATATTAAGGCTAGGATCCAATCACAATATATTATAACTTAGAAGTGGTATGCCGTAATCCAAGCTATAACATATTTGAAAGGTAGGTGAATGACGATTCACCAATTTCCACCATGAAAAACGAAATATAAATATTAGGTTTTTAATTGGTTCTTAGAAATTCCTAGATTCTTTTGAGATTCAATGAACTTTTCAAATGCATGTTTCAATCTCGAGTGTGCCCTCCAAGTTTTGTGACTGGGATACCGAGGATCACAAAACGAGGTGTGAAGTAACCATGCAAATCACTTGGTACCCTCAAGGTTTATCACTCAATCGATGTGCCGGTAAACCACACACGCTCCACCGATGCTATGGTAAACCTTAAGTCACCCTTTACCTACCTTGTTAAGTCCAAGTTAGTGTGCCGGTTAACCACACACGCTCCACCAACGACTTAAACAAAGTGTAAAGTGTAATTTCATGGATTAGCATCTTATTCACATTTTCCTAAAGTAACTAAGATTGGAAATTTAATAAAAGCATTTAGTTACTTTATAATATTCATCATACTTTTAATGAGAATTTATTAGTCCTTGTCTTACCCGTTCGGCTAACGACCCTCCACCGATCAAGGAAGCGGTGGGTGAGAGTGGACACCCATTAAGTTGCCATTTTATAGGCAACAACCTTATACCCCCCCCCCCCCCCTTATAGACCGGCTTCGTGAATGAGGCGTACTAGCGGTAAGACGACTTGACGTTATACATATATATATTAGTAACTTATAATATTATAAAGTATAAAATTCTAAGGGTTGGAACTAAAGTTTTAATCAAGACTTTACATGTTCCAAAACTTGAGGGCAAGTTTTGTAAACTTCCAAAATTTTCATTTCTTATAACTTATGAATTAATTGAGTAATAAAAATGAAGACTCTTCATTTTTATAACTCTTGTGTTCTTTTAATGGCTTTAATAAAAGTGAGACTTTTGGTTTTCCATAACTTGAGGATAAGTTATGGACTCCATTAAAACACATTATGATCATGAATTAAACTACCATGAAGGTTACAAACAATTCCTATGATCATCTAATCTTCATAAGTTCAAGAACATGAATATGAACACTTTCAAGAATCAAAAAATTACACTTAAAAAAACTTGTAATTTTAATAATTGCCATTGTAAATGGATTAGCATAAACATTACACCATCTAAAACAAGCTTTAAAACATCAAAACAGTTTAGGGTAATGTTTCTAGTCCATTTCCAGCAACAAATGTGCAAACTTTCATACGAGCAGAAAATAGAAAAACGATTTTTTTTCAAGCTGTTTGCACACAAAAAACAACAAACAAACCTAGGCTCTGATACCACTGATGGGTTTTGAGCATTCTAACACTTCCTAAGTGTACATGCAACCCTAATAACCTTGGATCTATGTTTGTCTAATAATCATGCAAAGTTGAATTCCAAGGTTATATTCCTATCTAGCATACATGGGGAACATTTTTAACTTGAATGAAAGATAGAATAACTTACCTTGTTGTTGATTATGATCCTTGAAACTTTGTGAGCCTAGCACCCCAAGTGTGATGCCTCAAATGCTTCACACAACACCAAATGCAAAGGAGTAAACTTTGAGAGAATCTTACACTTGCAAAATCGGCTCTAGCCCTCTTGTTTCTTAGTGTAGCCTATTTTGGTGGAGAATGGGTTTCTTATATAGTGTTGACACATCTAGGGTTACACCATGTAAACCCTAATGTGTCATGACTCTTCATTTCCATGACCCATGGGTTTGTAACTCCCATGGAGCATCCATGGAGCATCCTATGGGTGGAACCCAACTTGATAATCCATGGAGCCTCTTAGCCCACTATATAATATATGGAAGATTTACATAATCTACCCATATATTTAATTAGTTATCTTTTGATCACTTAATTAATTCTAAATTAATTCTTGATCAAACTAATTAAATAATATTATTAATATATTAGAACTTATAATATATTAATAAACCATAAGTGTTATTTCTCTCATTTTAGTTTATCCAATTGCATGGTGCCATGCAACCCAAATGTACCATGCTGGGTCGGGTCAAGTACATACCAGAAATAGTTATGGACTTAGACACCTTATCCAACAATCATGACAACCACAATCGACGAGGTTGTAGTTAGAAGACGTTCCTGAATTTTAGGCCACCCGTTTTTAACGGACAAATTGATCCCGTTTTGTCATCAACGTGGATCATGGAGATTGAGGGAAAATTTGATACTAGCAAGTGTGCGGATGAGGACAAGGTGATTTATGCTGCGACAATGCTAAAAGGGGAGGAAATACATTGGTGGGGCATGGTGAAGGAAGTTAGGGGGCGTGAGGTGGCCAAGAGGATGTTATGGGATGAGTTTCTAATAATCTTTAAAGAAACGTTTTGCCTGCGAACAGCGGTTAAGCAGTTAGAGGATGAATTCTTGAGGTTGGAACATGGGATTATGACTGTGAGGGAGTACACCACTAAGTTCACGAAGAAGGCCAGGTTTGCCGAATTTTACATATCTACAGAAAAAAGAAGGGTGGAACGCTATATTTGGGGATTGAGAACAGCTATCCGTGAATTTGTGCAAATTCAGAAACCATGTACTTTCCAGTCGAATGTAGATGTTGCAGAAGGCCGCGGACGTGAGAAGAATCGTCAAGGTGAAGACAGGGCTTTGGGGAAAAGAAAATGGGATGGTACAAATAATGATTCCAAGAAAAGCAAGACTTCAGCTCAAGAACGTAAGGTTGATCATGGTTCCGGAGTAAAGAAATGCTCAAAATGCAACCGTTATCATAAGGGGGAGTGTAACATGAATCAGAAAGTTTGCTACAAGTGTGGAAAACCAGGGCAAATAGCCACAAAATGTAAGACGGGAAGGGTATGTTATGGGTGTGGTTCCCCTAACCACATCAAGTCGGAATGTCCCCAGAGTAAAGGTAGCAACAATCAAGGCATAATAACAGACAGTCGATCAGCGGATAAAAAGGCTGACACTAGTAGACTAAAAGCTAGAGCTTTTCGCATGACGGCTCAGGAGGCTCAGGAGACCCCGGATGTGGTGATAGGTACTTTCCTAGTAAACTTAATTCATGCTAGGGTATTATTTGATTCTGGTGCAAATAGATCTTTTGTGTCTACTACTTTTTGCAAAAACCTGGGTAGAAATGCAAAACTGTAGAACATGCCTTAGAAATTGAAACTGCTGACGATCATTGGGTAGTAGTAAGGGAGGAATATGATGATTGCTCTATCGAAATAGAAGGTTGCATAGTACCGCTAAAATTATTACCTATAGCCCTAGGTGATTTTGACGTTGTTATAGGGATGGATTGGTTGTCAGCAAACCAAGCGATCATAGATTGTGAAAATAGGATTGTTCAAGTTTGGGTGCCAGGAAAAGGAATGGTAAAGATTTATGATGATCGGCGACTTAAGGACTCTATTTTGATATCAGTGACTAAGGCTACTCGTTAACTAAATAAAGGGTGTCAAAGCTATTGGGAATATGTTCTCGATGCCAAGCAGGACAAGCCTGAAATAGCACACATACCAGTTGTACACGAGTTCCAAGATGTGTTCCCTGATGACCTAACTAACTTGCCACCGGATAGGCAAGTGGAGTTTCGAATCGATCTTACCTCAGGAGTAGCACTGATAGCTCGTGCGCCCTATCGGTTAGCACCAATAGAAATGAAGGAGTTGATGTCTCAGTTGCAAGATCTGCTCGACAAGGATTTTATTCGGCCCAGCACCTCACCGTGGGGTGCACCAGTATTGTTCGTTATGAAGAAGGATGGGACAATGCGAATGTGTATTGACTACAGGGAGTTAAACAAGGCGACTATAAAGAAATGGTATCTGTTATCGAGAATTAATGATCTATTTGATCAACTTCACGGGGCAAGTTACTTCTCAAAGATCGATTTGCGGTCGGGGTGTCACCAACTGAACGTCAGGGAAGAAGATGTGTCAAAGACAGCCTTTCGAACTAGGTATGGTCATTACGAGTTTCTAGTATAGCCATTTGGTTTGACCAATGCACCATCTGCATTCATGGATCTGATGAACCAGGTGTGCAAGTCATACCTAGACAAGTTTGTAATTGTATTGATCGATCACATCTTGATATACTCTAAAAGTAAAGCAGATCATGAGCAACATCTACGACTAACACTTAGTTTATTGAGGAAAGAAAAATTATTTGCCAAATTTTCGAAGTGCGAGTTTTGGCTTCGGGAAGTCCAGTTTTTAGGGCATGTTGTAAACAAACATGGTATCAAGGAGGAACCAGCAAAGATTGAGGCAATTAAAAAATGGGAACAACCAAGGACCCCATCAAGAAGTTCAAAGTTTACTTGGGTTGGCAGGATACTATCGACGGTTTATACAAGACTTCTCACGTATAGCTGCACCGCTAACTACACTGGCAAGGAAAAATGTAAAGTTTGAATGGAAGCCAGAACAAGATGATACCTTTAACGTCCTAAAGGAAAAGCTTAGCAGTGCACCAGTTTTAGCATTACCAGAAGGAAATGATGGCTTTATCGTTTATAGTGATGCATCCAAGTTAGGCTTGGGGTGTGTTTTGATGCAAAACGGTAACGTGATTGCTTATTCCTCACGACAGTTGAAGGTTCACGAGCGTAAATACCCAACACATGATATGGAGTTGGCTGCAGTAGTGTTCGCTTTAAAGATTTGGAGACACTATTTTTATGGGAGAAGGTGTCAGATCTTCACTGATCACAAGAGTCTGAAATGCTTGTTTGATCAGAAAGATTTGAACATGAGACAAAAACGGTGGATGGAGCTATTAAAAGATTATGATTGTGAGATATTGTACCATCTGGGGAAGGCGAATGTTGTAGCTGATGCACTAAGTCGTAAGGAAAGAAGAGAACCACCTAAGATTCGAATGATGAAGATTAGTGTAACGACCAACTTATTAGATGATTTGAGAAAGAGTCAGGATGAGTCCCCGAAAGAAGAGAAATGGAAAAGTGAAGGTGTGGTAGGTGTAATTCAATCATTAGAAAAGGATAATCGTGGCTTGAAGTGCTTCCAGGGAAGGGTTTGGGTACCACGAGTGGGTGATGTGCGTAAATTACTTCTCAAGGAGGCGCACATGTCGAAGTACTCTATCCATCCAGGAACAAACAAGATGTATCAAGACTGACAAAAATCTTACTGGTGGCTATGTATGAAAAAGGATATAGCCTATTTTGTTGAAAGGTGTTTGACGTGCTTGAAGGTGAAGGCTGAACACCAAAGCCCTTATGGTCAGTTACAGTCAATGGAGATTCCAGTATGGAAATGGGATCACATCACAATGGACTTTGTGACTAAGTTACCTTGGACACCGAAGGGTTATGACGTTATTTGGGTAGTCGTGGATAGATTAACCAAATCGGTGCACTTCCTTCCGATTAAGGAGACATACCTGTTGGAAAGGGTAGCTATGTTGTATGTTGACAAGATAGTGAAACTGCATGGAGTTCCATTGTCTATTGTTTCGGATCGGGATAGCCGCTTTACGTCGACATTTTGGGGTAGCTTCCAACGGGAAATGGGTACTCGAGTAAAATTATTCTAACTTGTTATATTTCATATGAATCAAAGTTTTGTATGCTAGTTAGTATAATACCTTGGATATTCATATTTGCATGTATAATAGAGAAAACATAGATCCAAGGTATTTAGGGTTGCATGTACACTTAGGAGTGTTAGAATGCTCAAAACCCAACACTTTTCTACGGTTTCGCGGATGATTTCTTGACCAGTGAGAGTGCTGTCAGGGACTTGTCCCTTGGCTAGCTGCGTGTCGCCCACCTCAGCCCAGCACAGAGGGGATCTGCACTTGCGACCATAGAGGGATTCGAAAGGCGCAGCCTTGATGCTAATATGATAACTGTTGTTGTAGGAAAACTCAACCAAAGGCAAATGGATGTCCCATGACTTACCGAAATCGATGACACATGCTCTCAACATGTCTTCCAAAGTCTGGATGGTCCTCTCACTCTGCCCATTTGTCTGAGGATGGTAGGTTGTACTCATGTCCAGCTTAGTTCCAAGAGCTTTCTGCAGGGACTACCAAAATCTCGCGGTGAACCTGCTATCTCGATCGGAGATAATGGACACAGGTACTGTGACAACCGTCAAATTCAAGTCAAAGTCAAAGTCAAAGTCAACAAGTCAAACCGGTCAAACTTAACTAGTACTTGCATGTTAAAAGTTATTCTATGTATAAAAATGTGCATCTTTATGTCAAAAATTCAAGTGTCTCGAAGAATCTGTGTGTTAACAATGTAAAAACCCTGAAAAGGGAGTTAAACGCATCAAAACACGACTAAGGACCCTTTCGGGGACTTAAAATGATCATTAACGAAGCATAACGGGGTTCGCGAACCTTGTATTTGCGAGATTATGCGATAATAATGGCTAAGGTTAAATCTCTCCCAAATCTCTCCAAGTATGTGAAATCTCTCCCAAATCTCTTCAAGTATGTGAAATCTCTCCCAAATCTCTCCAAGCATGTGAAATCTCTCCCAAATCTCTCTAAGTATGTGAAATCTCTCCAAGTATGTTAAATCTCTCCCAAATCTCTCCAAGAATGTGAAATCTCTCCAAGTATGTGAAATTTCTCCCAAATCTCTCCAAGTATGTGAAATCTCTCCCAAAATCTCTCTCAAACTTTTTATAGTCATCCGGGTCATCCCGACCCTTAACTTGGTTAAAAATCACGCAAAACGGAAAGATTTCTCGAAAAACAGCCATATAGAACCGAAACTCCTCTTAGGAACCGAAACTCCTCTTAGGAGCCGAAAGTGTCAGAAGCTCCTCGGACCGAAGCCAGCAGCGAGGACCGAAGTTCGGCCCCCATGCGAGACCTCGGACCCTCGCACCCCCCCCCACTTCGGACCTTCGGCCTTCCCTTCCTACTCTCGGTTTTCTCTCGGTTCCCACACTCCTAAGAGCCGAACCTCGCAGGTTCGGTCCCTAATGCCGGTTTTTGACTACTTTCGCCTCCTAAACCCGTTTTTGACGGGATTTTTTTCACCAAATTCATATTTTTACCATTTTTAACCCCCAAAACACATATTTTATTTATTTCTCATGGATTTATTAATTAAAAATCATTATTTTATATTAAGAGGATATTTACCCCACAAGTGGGTCAAGTGTGCCCACTTGCCTTCCATGTGTCACCCTCTCACTTGCCA
Source organism: Lactuca virosa (assembly GCF_052849685.1). NCBI lineage: Eukaryota > Viridiplantae > Streptophyta > Magnoliopsida > Asterales > Asteraceae > Lactuca > Lactuca virosa. The sequence goes on along the minus strand of NC_136427.1, from coordinate 149,142,639 downwards.
CCTTATCCACATCACACAAACCAATGCACACATCACTTCAAACTCACAAGTTGCTCCAGCAACCTTCCATTTAAGGAAATCCCTGGAGGATTTCTTGATTTACTTGCTCATTTCAAACATACACACTTCTCATATCACCTCAAGAAAGCTTCTTTCTCTCTACTTTCCACCACCTTGTGCAAGTGTTCTTGAGTTGCTACTGCACTTTTTGGTCAATATTCCATCTAAACTCAAGTGTCATTCCATAATTTCATAACACTCTTGGATCATTGACTCATATCTTAACACCGAAAATCGTTCTTAGGATCATCCAAACTCTCACGTGTTCATCAAGTGTTCTTGACTTGATACTCCTATTCTTCGACCTTTCACTCTTCCAAGAATCACTCAAGGTGAGTTCATACCCCTACATTTTCTAGTTTTCTTCAGTTTTCAGGGGGGGAATACAACTTAAAATACCAAAACATATTCAAAACTCAACTTGACAGCTTATAACAGAAAAGTTGTGACCTGTTCACGAACTGTTTTACCCAACTTAAACTTAATATCTTTCAAAACTGTACTATATGAAAGTAGTTCAGGTTTATACCTTTAAAATGACTACTTGCACATCTCCATATGATTTTTCTACGATTTATGGTGATTTTTACAAAACTGCCTATCATTTCAGAAACAAATTCGGACCAGTCTGTGATTATGAACACTTTCACATAAGATAGAGACTTCTAAAAATCATAATAAAAATTATGAATAAACTAGACACATTTTATAAACTCTCAGAGTTTACGGAGTTAGTTTTTGACTTCGTATGATTTTTATATGATGATTTCAAAACAGTGCAGAAAGGATAAAAACTAGTTACATAGTTTACCTTATTAACAACACTTTGTAGTATGTTGAGCAAAGTCAATAACAATAAGTTTCTCAATGTTTGGATGCATTCTTGTTAGTTTATCATCATAAAAATAAATTAGTCATTCATGTTAAGGTTTTCCTCCATTCATTTCGAACACATATAATAAACTACATTAAGTATAGTTTATGAATTTTCGATAAAAGCATACTACATGGAAAAGGTTTTACTCTCAAAACAAATGGGTTTTTCATATACTACTTGATAAACAATAATAGTAATAGTTTATGGATTTATATCACAAATGTATTTTCATAAAAGGAGATTTCACTTCCTCCACGGAAGAGGTTTTATACTCAAAACTATATGTAAACTAGTTAACGTAAGTTGTGAGACATTTTCCTTCGGGGTACTCTTAAGTACCACAGAAAAGTCCTGTTAGTTATAACCATAGTCTCTTGTAGGGAGAGCGAGTCAATTGTGTATAGATCTATATTGGGATTGACAACCCACACCCATGTTGCTTGCATAAGCCCGATCGGCCGATCGGGGGTGACAAGTGTCATTTCGATTCCGACGCTTGAAGAACGTCGCAAGCAGCTTATTCTGTCGTAGTATGGTTATAGCGACTCACATAGGGAGTTAACAATCTTTCAAGTTTACATGAAAAATTCTACTTTGAAAAGGGGTTTTACTTCTAAATTAAACGAGTTTATGCCGATTTAAACTTGCATGAATTACTCTAAGTATGGAAAAATACATATATATTATTAGTCTTAACATTTAAGGCTACATGACTTTTTATAAGGAAAATATTGGATTTTCTTTGGAAACACATTTCCATTATGAACATTATAAGTACAAAACACTCACATATTTTGTGTCTTAACATTTAGGACTACATGCCTTTTATAAGGAAAATATTGGATTTTCTTTGGAAACATATTTCTATCAAAACTACATTTCATCTAGAATTGTTAGACTTCAGCTATAATTGCTAAGTGTATATGCTAGAGTTATATAAGAATCTAGTCGCAATCGACCTAGAATTGGTGGGCCCGCCTTACTTCCTGTTCCTTGTTTGGTTGTGGACCTAGGGCAGACTCATTGTATTCGACAGTTTATTTAACTTAAATTTTATATAACTTATATACACTGGGTGATTATAGAAGGAATCTATAGGTCTTTCTACGGTACATCATTGTATAACATAGGAGAGTTCATTTCGCGTTTAATAAAGAAAATATTGAATTTTCTGAAATCATACTTTATCGTTTTTTACAAGGAAAACGGTTTCTTTCTCAAATAAAACTCTTATGAACTCACCAACTTAATTGTTGACGCTTTTTCAAACTACTTGTATTCTCAGGAATTCAGTGAAACAGGAAATCAACCGCTTTTGAGGATGAGACGTTAAATCGTCAAACATTTCATTTTTGACATCATAAGTGTAATTGATTGGAAAGATGTAAACACATACTATTGTATAACTTTTTCAATTATATTTATGATGGTTGTATTTACTTTGGGCACTATTATACTCGTTGTTGTGATATTATACATGAAGTCCGCCACCCCCGGATATTTCCGCCATCCTTGGTTTGGGGGTGTAACAGATTAGTATCAGAGCATTGTTTTTAGTGAACTAAGTATATCAAACCACATAAGATATACAAACTATAAATGCATTGGGACTAAAGTCTCTGATTAAACATTTTCAAATAACTATACTTTTAGAAATAAATAGTTTCTTGTTAAAAGTATAAGTACATATATGCGTACCGGTTTAGTGCCACGTCTAAGGAAAACACAAAAATTAAAAATAGAAGAGTTGTGCAATGTGAATATGCCCTGGGATATGCAATCAAGTCTGGGAGGAATATAGCCTGATCAACTATATTCGTCCGAGAAGTGACTAGTATGTGCCAGAGGATAGTCATAGTGGACGACAAGTCTATCAACTTACCAACACCCATACCAGAAAATCGTTAACAACTAAACATAACATTTAAAATACTATAGGAGTATTTTGTGGTAGTATAACTTATGTGAAAACTAAACTGATTCTTGGTAGTAGGTCTACAATCACTAAACGGATACGCTAAAGTTATATATAACCTAGTTTTGTAACTGGTATGCACCATGTCATCATAAAAGTAACTAAAGAGGATCAAACCCCTATAAGTATTTCTAGGAATATAATTATTATATGCCTCTTACCTCACCCCTATTCTCGCACGGACATCATGGCAAGATTTTACTTATCGGGAGACCCCTACTTTCCGAACCCGGAAAGTTAGTGGGTGATGAGGAAAAGAGTCGAAGATGGAGCTAGAGGTCGACAACTCTCCTTACATAGCGAGGGCTCTCGCGAACCGGCCTCGACCACATCGAACCTGTGCCCCGTTGGGCAGGATTGATCAAGGGATGGAGTCGCCATCAGCAACAGCAATCGCCATTTGGGGACGAATTGTCGTGAGCAGAGTTCATTTTACTCACAAGACCTGGTAGATTAGGCCTATGAGCATGCGTTGGTGTTACTCCCCTCCATGTGTAGGCCCGACCCTGCGAGTTAGTGATTGCACTAGTCGAGAGATTGATTTGCGGTCCAAACTTTTCCTTGCAATAATGTGGTGTAGACCTGCATCAGGCTCAAAACCTTTCTCTAAAAACTAAATATACTATAATCATACAAATGAAAGGCGCATGCGTATTATTTCATTGGGAGCAATACTACTAAGAATTCATAAGTTTATTATATACAGACTCTCATTATGAATTGTTTTCAAAGGACACCAAAAACATTAGAACATGATACACTCAGAACTAAGATAAACTGAGTGAGATAACTTCTGACGTATAAACCCTTATTCAATACTCATTACCATCTCTTCTTTTTAAACCTCATGGTTGAAAGGTGCCTTTCCATAGACCTATAGAGTGCGGTCATACCAGCACTAATGCACCGGATCCCATCAGAACTCCTCAACTAAGTGTGTTTGGACAAACCTAATCCTAGGATGGGAAAAACTTAACGCCCGTACAAAACCTACTTCTACCCACTACCATAAACTCCGTGTCCGGAACGTTAGCAGAAACATCAAGAATAGTTCAGTAAAGTGTTAAATTTATATATGTGTATATAAATGATAGGGGTATAATTAGAATCATCCCCACTCACGAAATCGCTTCTCCCCATGCAACAGAGTTATGTCTTCACAAGAAGGTAACCGGCCAACAAGCAAGGCAGCAATCCTGCAGATAGACTCTGCTACTTTCCAAGCTGCGGTCACGGCAGCCGTGACAGCCGTCATGGCGCAACTCAATACTAACAACGCCAGCAGAGTTGAAGGAGGTGTTGGCAATTCTAACCGCAATAACAGTCAAGAACACCAGCGAGTGTCTACCCACGAAGACGCCTCCGACCACAAGACCAAGAGCAAGAAGCGAAAGTTTTGGAACAAAAAGAAGTGCAACCTATCTCAAAAACGCGCTAAAAGACAACAATCCGTGGCTGCCCCTGTAATTACAACATCAGTCCCGACTCATGCCTCGACACTAGCCACAACGTCTGTCACTCAAGCACCGGTCAGACAATATATGGGAACACTTCCAAAGTGTATCAAGTGTAGCTACCATCACAATGGGGCTTGCCAGGTGATGCACTATAAAAACTACAACAAGGACGGACATACTGCCCGCTTCTGCAGGAAACAGACCCAGCACATCGCTTCAATCACCAACATCAGTGTAAGTCCAATATGCTACCTATGCGGTGAAACGGGACACTTCAAGAGAGACTGTCCAACTGAGAGGAATAACGGGAGAACAGGAGGAACGTGACAAACAAACCAGCAGGAGCAACAAGGATCCTTATTAGGACTTTTGTAATGTTTCCAACAACAAAAACATTTAAGTACCATATGTTTGTAATGAAATTGGTACGATGTTAAAATTACCGTATATCAAAAAGTAGTTAAAATACTCTCTCGTTCAATCAAATCAAAGACACTTATATATGATCTTCGGATCATTACCAGTAAGTTGGGATAACTTGGTATATACATCAAGGTTAATTATAATCAAAATACTAAAGACTTAAAGCAAATAATTCCGTCTTAACTCCTATTCCATGTCTAGTAGTGAGATTAGGGTAGAGCCACCCACTCGACGGGTTCATCAATACCAATTTACATGCGACATACATATACCGATCGATCATGGAATGATCGGTCGGGGATCATGATATAAGGAATCACTACTAGTATTCAGAACACACTTACTACCAGTGCTAGCTGTTGTGGTATGAATCATTTGCAGTAACAATAACACCGATCGAAACGGAGCACACTAGCAAGAATCACATGATACTCCGTCTCCGTAATGAATAATTCGTACGAATACAACCTAACACATGTGTTACTAAAAATATCCATTGTCATCATTCGATGTCGATTGGTATAGTCCTCACTTTCCCGATTACACGGCTACGAAAAGACCCTTCACCTAACCTCGAAACCCTCGTCTCTTATAAACGCAAATCCGACACGGACCTCCGGGCCATCTCTCGCTATGAAACCTCAAAACACTCACCAGAGGAGTATTACACTTTCCGCACCTTTTCAAATTATTCGTAGTAAACCCTTCGAGAATATCACACGTATAACAGGACAAGATCAAGCACAGAAGCTTGGGACAAATACGATGGACCAGGTACGAGTCCTACCATGAACTTCGGGACAAGGCTACCCAGGAGTACGAATGAACGTTCTACCATCCGAATAAGTCTAGTCTCGTAAACCGAACCTATATGCTCCCTACCGACCTAATCAAATGAGAAACACTAAAAGCAGACCCTATGCAGCGCTCCGAGGGGAAGTTATTACTTACGACTTAGTATAAATTCGAGAAAGGCTGAAAGCATCTCGAAACCGACAAAGGAACTACACATATAAGCGACGCAAACCCTCGGAATTTGCGGGTTGGTGACCGAGTTCTACTGAAGGCGTCACCATTGAGAGGAATGATATGTTTCGGTAAACATGGGAAACTAAACCCAAGGTACATCGGGCCATTCGAAATCCTTGCAAGGATTGGCTCAGTAGTATACAAACTCCGACTTCCCCCAGAACCTAATAATATACATCCAACCATTCGCCCGTCAAATTTAAAGAAATGTATGTCCGACGAGACTCTTGTGATACCTCCTGACGAAACCAAAGACGCATCCCTGTTGTGAAGGTCTGTTGGATCGTGAAACAAGGACCCGAGTTCACCTGGGAACGCGAAGACCAAATAAAGCAAAAATACCCACATCTATTCCCCAACCCTTGATGACCCACTCAAATACAAATTTCGAGACGAAATTCCTTCTAACGGGGGGATAATGTGACAACCGTCAAATTCAAGTCAAAGTCAAAGTCAAAGTCAACAAGTCAAACTAGTCAAACTTAACTAGTACTTGCATGTTAAAAGTTATTCTATGTATAAAAATGTGTATATTTATGTCAAAAATTCAAGTGTCTCGAAGAATCTGTGTGTTAACAATGTAAAAACCCTAAAAAGGAAGTTAAACGCATCAAAACACGACTAAGGACCCTTTCAGGGACTTAAAACGATCATTAACGAAGCATAACGGGGTTCGCGAACCTTGCATTTGCGAGATTATGCGATAATAATGGCTAAGGTTAAATCTCTCCCAAATCTCTCCAAGTATGTGAAATCTCTCCCAAATCTCTCCAAGTATGTGAAATCTCTCCCAAATCTCTCCAAGCATGTGAAATCTCTCCCAAATCTCTCTAAGTATGTGAAATCTCTCCAAGTATGTTAAATCTCTCCCAAATCTCTCCAAATATGTGAAATTCCTCCCAAATCTCCCCAAGTATGTGAAATCTCTCCCAAATCTCTCCAAGTATGTGAAATCTCTCCCAAATCTCCCCCAAAATCTCTCTCAAACTTTTTATAGTCATCCGGGTCATCCCGACCCTAAACTTGGTCAAAAATCACGCAAAACGGAAAGATTTCTCGAAAAACAGCCATATAGAACCGAAACTCCTCTTAGGAACAGAAACTCCTCTTAGGAACCGAAACTCCTCTTAGGAGCCGAAAGTGTTAGAACCGAAAGTGTCAGAAGCTCCTCGGACCGAAGCCAGCAGCGAGGACCGAAGTTCGGCCCCCATGCGAGACCTCGGACCCTCGCACCCCCCCCACTTCGGACCTTCGGCCTTCCCTTCCTACTCTCGGTTCCCTCTCGGTTCCCATACTCCTAAGAGCCGAACCTCGCAGGTTCGGTCCCTAATGCCGGTTTTTGACTACTTTCGCCTCCTAACCCGTTTTTGACGGGATTTTTTTTCACCAAATTCATATTTTGATCATTTTTAACCCTCAAAAACTCATATTTTATTTATTTCTCAAGGATTTATTAATTAAAAATCATTATTTTATATTAAGAGGATATTACCCAACAAGTGGGTTAAGTGTGCCCACTTGCCTTCCATGTGTCACCCTCTCACTTGCCACCTTATCCACATCACACAAACCAATGCACACATCACTTCAAACTCACAAGTTGCTCCAGCAACCTTCCATTTAAGGAAATCCCTAGATGATTTCTTGATTTACTTGCTCATTTCAAACATACACACTTCTCATATCACCTCAAGAAAGCTTCTTTCTCTCTACTTTCCACCACCTTGTGCAAGTGTTCTTGAGTTGCTACTGCACTTTTTGGTAAATATTCCATCTAAACTCAAGTGTCATTCCATAATTTCATAACACTCTTGGATCATTGACTCATATCTTAACACCAAAAATCGTTCTTAGGATCATCCAAACTCTCACGTGTTCATTAAGTGTTCTTGACTTGATACTCCTCGTCTTCGACCTTTCACTCTTCCAAGAATCACTCAAGGTGAGTTCATACCCCTACATTTCCTAGTTTTTTTTTCAGTTTTCAGGGGGGGGGGGGGAATACAAGTTAAAATACCAAAACATATTCAAAACTCAACTTAATAGCTTACAACAGAAAAGTTGTGACCTGTTCACGAACTGTTTTACCCAACTTAAACTTAATATCTTTCAAAACTATATTATATGAAAGTAGTTCAGGTTTATACCTTTACAATGACTACTTGCACATCTCCATATGATGTTTCTACGATTTATGGTGATTTTTACAAAACTGCCTATCATTTCAGAAACGAATTCGGACCAGTCTGTGATTATGAACACTTTCACATAAGATAGAGACTTCTAAAAATCATAATAAAAATTATGAATAAACTAGACACATTTTATAAACTCTCAGAGTTTACGGAGTTAGTTTTCGACTTCGTATGATTTTTATATGATGATTTCAAAACAGCGCAGAAAGGATAAAAACTAGTTACATAGTTTACCTTATTAACAACACTTTGTAGTATGTAGAGCAAAGTGCATAACAATAAGTTTCTCAATGTTTGGATGCATTCTTGTTAGTTTATCATCATAAAAATAAATTAGTCATTCATGTTAAGGTTTTCCTCCATTCATTTCGAACACATATAATAAACTACATTAAGTATAGTTTAAGAATTTTCGATAAAAGCATACTACATGGAAAAGGTTTTACTCTTAAAACAAATGGGTTTTTCATATACTACTTGATAAACTATAATAGTAATAGTTTATGGATTTATATCACAAATGTATTTTCATAAAAGGTGATTTCACTTCCTCCACGGAAGAGGTTTTATACTCAAAACTATATGTAAACTAGTTAACGTAAGTTGTGAGACATTTTCCTTCGGGGTAGTCTTAAGTACCACAGAAAAGTCCTGTTAGTTATAACCAGAGTCTCTTGTAGGGAGAGCGTGATAATTGTGTATAGATCTATATTGGGATTGACAACCCACACGCATGCTGCTTGCATAAGCCCGATCGGCCGATCGGGGGTGACAAGTGTCATTTCGATTCCGACGCCTGAAGAACGTCGCAAGCAGGTTATTATGTCGTAGTATGGTTATAGCGACTCACATAGGGAGTTAACAATCTTTCAAGTTTACATGAAAAATTCTACTTTGAAAAGGGGTTTTACTTCTAAATTAAACGAGTTTATGCCGATTTAAACTTGCATGAATTACTCTAAGTATGGAAAAATACTTGTATATTATTGGTCTTAACATTTAAGGCTACATGACTTTTTATAAGTAAAATATTGGATTTTCTTTGGAAACACATTTCCATTATGAACATTATAAGTACAAAACACTCACATATTCTGTGTCTTAACATTTAGGACTACATGACTTTTATAAGGAAAATATTGGATTTTCTTTGGAAACATATTTCTATCAAAACTACTTTTCATTTAGAATTGTTAGACTTCAACTATAATTGCTAAGTGTATATGCTAGAGTTATATAAGAATCTAGTCGCAATCGACCTACAATTGGTGGGCCCGCCTTACTTCCTGTTCCTTGTTTGGTTGTGGACCTAGGGCAAACCCATTGTATTCGACAATTTATTTAATTTAAATTTTATATAACTTATATACACCGGGTGATTATAGAAGGCATCTATAGGTCTTTCTGGGGCACATCATTGCATAACATAGGAGAGTTCATTTCGCGTTTAATAAAGAAAATATTGAATTTTCTGAAATCATACTCTATCGTTTTTTTACAAGGAAAACGACTTCTTTCTCAAATAAAACTCTTATGAACTCACCAACTTAATTGTTGACGCTTTTTCAAACTACTTGTATTCTCAGGGATTCGGTGAAACAGGAAATCAACCGCTTTTGAGGATGGGACGTTAAATCGTCAAACATTTCATTTTTGTCATCATAAGTGTAATTGATTGGAAACATGTAAACACATACTATTGTATAACTTTTTCAATTATATTTATGATGGTTGTATTTACTTTGGACACTATTATACTCGTTGTTGTGATACTATACATGAAGTCCTCCACCCCCGGACGTTTCCGCCATCCTTGGTTTGGGGGTGTGACAGGTACACCGTGCAGTCAGACTATCTCTTGGATGTAAATTCGTGTGAGTCTCTCCATTTTGAAATTTTCCTTGATTGGTAGGAAGTAAGCGGATTTAGTTAGTCGGTCAACTATTACCCAAATGGTGTCGTACCCACTCGGCGATTTGGGTAACTTGGTGATGAAATCCATAGTAATCCTCTCCTACTTCCATTCAGGTATTTCTGGTTGTTGGAGCAGACCTGAGGGCTTCTGATATTCGATTTTCACCTTGGCGCAAGTCAGACACTTGCCCACAAATGTAGCGATCTCTGCTTTCATGTTTGGCCACCCATATAGTTTCTTGAGATCGAGGTACATATTGTCCGAACCTGGATGAACGAAGTATCTGGTCTTGTGAGCTTCGTTCATTACAACCTCTCTGTAACCACCGAACTTTGGGGTCCAGATCTGGTCCATGAAATAATATACTCCGTCTCCCTTGATCTCTAGGTTCTTTTCCATTCCTCTCAAGGTTTCACCCGACAAGTTCTCTGGTCTTAAGGCTTCCAACTGAGCCTCCTTGATTTGCGCGGATAAATGGGAATGGATAGTCATGGTTAGTGCCTTCACTTTACGACCTGAGTACTCCTTCCGGCTGAGGGCATCTGCTACCACATTGGCCTTGTCGGGATGGTAGCGGATTTCACACTCGTAATCGCTGAGTAGCTCAACCCATCGTCGTTGTCTCATGTTCAGCTCCTTCTGGTCGAAGATATGCTGCAGACTTTTATGGTCAGTGAAGATAGTGCACTTGGTTCCGTAGAGATAATGTCTCCATATCTTTAATGCGAAGACCACTGCTCCTAATTCCAAGTCGTGCGTTGTGTAGTTGACTTCGTGTGCTTTCAGTTGTCTTGAGGCATAAGCAACGACTTTTCCCCGTTGCATGAGCACACAACCTAAGCCCTGATTGGATGCATCACAGTAGACAACGAAGTCCTCCGTTCCTTCGGGCAGAGACAAGATTGGTGCGTTGTGTGACAACCCGAAATTTTCATTCGCGTAAACTCTACAGTCAAACACTTCAAATAAAAGTCAAATACTTTTCTGCTAAATTTCAGCCGGTATAAAGTCCGTTTGGGTGTTTTATTTTATTTTCGTCAAACGAATAAATAAAAGGAAGTATCGTTATAAGTGAAGTGTAGCAATTTAACATTATAACACCTTAGCTAGGTGTTTACGGCCAAACTTTGGGAGTTTGGGCTGTAAACTCCCTCTTGACCATGAACTCATGCTTAAGGCATGAGTTTACCCTTATTCCCTCACTTCCTCACTTTACACCTTCAAGTTCAAGAACACCCACCACTTTTCTCTCAAGTATCATCACACACTTCTTTAAATCCGCCAAAATGTAAGTGTTTTCCTTCCTAGATTCGTTCATACAACACTTAATCTAGTGTTTATACATCATTTCATCCATGGATTCTTGATTTTTACTTAGATGTTCAAGTGTTCTTCAAAACACCAAGAACACCAAGAACACACACTAGTGTTCTTGGGTCCTAAACACTCTTACAAGCCTCCTATAAGTAAGTACACTCTTCCTAACTAGTTACTTGCTTAGTGTTCTTGCTAATCCATGGAAAGAACATCAAAATCCCCAAGAACATATGTGTTTACGGTTCAAGGAGATCTCCCAGAACCGTAAACACCTTCAAATGGTGTTTTGGTGCCCCTAACACCTTCTAATGCTTGTAAAAAGGACTTGAACCTTGCATGCATGAACTAGAAACCCCAAATCACGAAATGTTGAGGAATACATGAGTTTACGTCCGTAAACTCATGGGTTTACGATCGTAAACCCTAGTGTTTACGACCGTAAACTCCCAAGAGTGGTCCAAGGACCGTAAACTCCATTGGTGAACCATTTCGAGCCCTAGCCACTTCCTAAGCCTTTGATTCAAGTCTAACTTACTTCCTTGTGTGGTATAAGACCTTAAAACACCCCATGGTACCATTACCATGAGTTTACGGCCGTAAACTCATGGGGGAAATGGTCCCAGAACCGTAAACCCATATGGTGCTACCATATGGGGAGTAAACTCCAATGTGAGGTCATACTCTCTTTAGATGCAACCCTTAGTACTCCTAGCACTTGTGGCAAAGTGTTTTCATGTATTAGGATGTCTTTACTTGCATAATTAGTTATTAAATGACTAATTAGATACTTAAATGTATCATTACATGTTAAATAGGATCCGCGTGTGTGTTCAAGTCCTCACTTGACACTTAGTATCCTATACCATCCGTTCATCCGAATCACCCACTTCAGGTGAGTTCATACTCCTTAATTAACCTTTTAAATGTTTTTAAATGCTTTTATGGGGGGGATACAAGTTGAATCATGATAGTTATCATATCAATCGTATATGATTAATAACTATCAAACTATGAATTTTACTACACTTTTAGCTGTTTTATCAAGTAAACTACTTCAAAATGATTTCCTCGAATGTATTTACACGTTAAACTCTTTATCAAACTTGTTTTCTAAACCACACTTTTCCTTTCAAATCCTGTTATATCGATGTTTCAAACAAAGGTTTTCATGAACTTCAAACTATGTTCCCAATAAGGGATTTCTTATACTTTAAACTGTTTATATCAAACAACTGCTTTTAAATCGTTTTATAAATTGACATTAAGTCATAAATTCTTGTTATTAAACTTTTCTAATGTTTTACAAAACTTCTTTTAAACTTTTATATTATCAAATGTATGCCTCTATATGTATAGTTATGTAAGTAATGTTTAAAGGACTTAGGACTACTAGCTCGCTTTAATTCCTTTTCCTTGTTTGGATGTGGCCTCAGGGCATCGGCTATTTGTCCGAAGGTCGTCTAAATATTAGTTATATATTATGTATACATATATAGACATAAAAGTTCTATCAGTCAGTTCAGTACCTTTGGGTAGCAAAAGTATACTTCCATTATTCATATACATAAATTACTAGTAACTATTATGGGTATAGTTAGGAGATACTATTTACTATTTCTAGTACAAGGAATTGCACCAGAGTCAGTTCATTCATGAGTCCATACAATTATTTTAAATACTTTAAATAGAATGTGACATACTACTTCTCGATACGACACTTCTTAGTGGTATCACCTTGTAACCAGAGTCTCCTGGAGGGAGAGCGGGCATTATGTGTATAGATCTGTACGGGACAGACACTCCCACATCCCGACTGCTAGCTACAGTCCGAGCCGACTAGGCCCAGGGGTGACAAAATGTCACCATACTACGTGTGACCTGGAGGGTCATCAGTTATTCGATCGTCAATCAGCATGGTTACATACGAGTTCACATTCAACCCTTTATTTATCCAATTAAGAATTAAAGGTTAATTTAGACTTTTCGAGGCGTATTGTTCAATCGATGCCACCTGGGGTCTACCCTTCTTTCACTCTTTTTGAGGCGTATTGTCCATTCGATACCACCTGGAGTCTATATGTATTATTCACTTTATAGCCAGCAGTGTCACTGCTGAGGCAAAATAGTATTTTCCCTATTTACAGCTACTGTGTGATTTTATTCACATACACGTTTTAATATAGCTACTTTTGGATAGTAATAGTTATATTAGGGGGAAAAAGCTACTTTTTATAGAAGTGCAAATATTCAAAACAGTCGGGTCTTGGTAGAAGACTGCTTTTTAATACTAGTAGGAAATATGGGATTTTCTAGGGTTTTTCATACTTATACCAAGTTTTCATAAAACAATTACAAAGCTTTTCTTTACAGTTTTACAAAGCAATGAAATTAAAATACTTATGTTCTCACCAGCTTTAAAGCTGATACTCGCTTTCAAAATAACTTGTATTCTCAGGTCACCAGTAGACAGGTACGATGATCAGGTTTTGAGAAGACGGAGCGGTCAAGAATTGTCTTTTATTTCAATTTCTTATTATCATGCCATAGATTATGAAAGAACACATATGTATTAAAAATTCTAATATTAATGCAATGGATGATGTTGTTTCTTGTTTACTACTTTGCATTGTTGTGATACTGTACATGACGTCCTCCGCCCCAGAACGTTTCCGCCGTTCTTGGTTTTGGGGTGTGACACGCTGCATAGGGCCTGCTTCAACGTTTGGAACGCAGTGTCTTGCTTTTCACTCCAACAAAAGGGTACGCCTTTCTGAGTCAGAGTGGTTAAGGGTTTGGCAATTCTGGAGAAATTCTGGATAAACCTGCGATAGTAGCCAGCGAGACCCAAGAATTAACGGATTTCTGTGGGTGTCTTCGGTGCTGACCAGTTCTCTATCGCTTTGATTTAGGAGGGGTCCACATGTATGCCTTCCTCGTTTACCACGTGACCTAAGAAGGTTACTTTTCGAATCCAGAATTCGCACTTGGAGAATTTCGCGTAAAGTTTCTCCGTCCTTAAGGTTTCCAGCACCGATCTCAAGTGCTGTCGATGATCTTCTTCACTTCTGGAATAGACAAGTATATTGTCGATGAACACTATTACAAACTTGTCAAGGAAAGAACCGCACACCCGGTTCATCAGGTCCATGAACATAGCCGGTGCGTTGGTTAGACCGAAGGGCATAACTACGAACTCGTAGTGACCATATCGAGTCCGAAATGCTGTTTTAGGAACATCACCCTCATGGACTCATAGCTGATGGTACCCTGATCTTAAATCTATTTTCGAGAAGTAGCTGGCTCCCTGAAGTTGATCGAAGAGGTCGTCGATTCGAGGAAGAGGGTAACGGTTTTTGACTGTGAGCTTGTTCAGCTCCCGATAATCGATACACATCCGAAAGGATCCATCCTTCTTTTTCACGAACAAGATCGGGGCTCCCCAGGGTGAGGAACTCGGTCTGATGAATCCTTTGCTGAGCAGCTCATTGAGCTGACTAGATAGCTCCTGCATCTCTGTTGGTGCTAGGCGATATGGAGATTTAGCTACGGGGGTAGCTCCGGGGACTAAGTCGATACGAAACTCGACTTGGCGTTCAGGAGGGATTCCCAGGAGATCTTCGGGAAAAACATCGGGAAAGTTGCAGACTTCGGGGATGCTCTTGAGGTCTTTAACTTCCTGCTTCTCGTTAATGACGTGGACTAGGAATGCATAACACTCCTTCCGCATGAGTTTCTGGGCTTTGATGCACGAAATGATGCAAAGGTTTGTGCTAAGTTTATCGCCATAAATTACGAGGGTTTCATCAGAGGAGAGGTTGAGACGGATGGCTTTTTCGAAACAAAGGATATCAGCACGATTGGGGCTCAACCAATCCATGCCGATGATGACATCAAAGCTTTATATAGAGACTGGCATAAGATCGATGGGAAATGAATGGTCGTTCAGAGTAAGGATACAACCCACGAATATGTCATTAGTGCTCTCTTTCTCACCGTTAGCCATTTCGACGGTAAACGTTTCGGTTAGTGGTTGGGAGTTATGTTTAAGAAAATGCTTGAATGCATGACTAACGAAACTTCTTTCAGCACCAGAATCGAAAAGAATGCATGCATAAGAGTTATCGAGGAGGAACGTACCCGTCACAACGGTAGGGTCAGCCACGGCTTCCTCTTGCCCCATAGTTAGTACTCTCCCGGTGTTGCCAGGTGTTGCTGCTTTGGAGCAGTTCCTCTTGTAATGCCCGACTTCCCCACAGCCGTAATAGGCTTTACCAACACCTGCTCCAGAGGCCTGATCGGTTGGTTGGACTGGGTTTTTGCAGCCTCGAGCCAGGTGGCCCTTTTTACCACAATTGTTGCAGAGCATCTCACGACATGGACCAGGGATGCGGTGATGATAACTGCACTTATTGCACCAAGGGAGGGTACCAGTATACCTACTAGTAGGTGCTTGAGTTGTAGGAGCAGCAACAGGGGTAGTAGCAGCGTGGACTGCTACCGTTTGCTATTTCTTTGAGGGTTCCTACGAAGACTGACCCTTTTTCTGTTTCCAGAATTTTCTTTTCTCCCCATTCCCTTTAGCCGGTTCAGGAGTGGCTGTTACTTCATCGAGATCGACTCCATGATCTATGAGGGTCTGCGCCAGACACTTAGCGCTGTTGAAGGTGTTTGGCCTAGCAGCCAAGACATTTCCTTTGGTCGGCTGGGTCAGCCCCCAAATGTATCTTTCAACCTTCTTGCTTTCTGGGGTGACCATCCCCGGGCAGAGAAGCGCTAGGTCTTCAAACCTAGATGTGTAGGCGGCAATGTCAGAACCCTTCATCTTTAGGTTCCAGAGTTCGTGCTCTAGTTTCTGCATTTCGCCCCGAGGGCAGTACTCAGCAAGCATGAGCTCTTTCAAGTTCTCCCAACCCATAGCATTTGCCACTGGTAGGGTTAGGGATTTGACCCGACCATTCCACCAGGTCAGTGCCTTGTTGGCGAAGGTGCAAGCGGCGAATTTTACTTTGTTGATCTCAGAACAAGAACAGATTTTGAAAATGGACTCGATCTTTTCGAACCGTTGAGTTAGGGCAATAACTCCTCCTTTGCCGTAGAAAGATGTGGGTTTTGCGTTTATGAAGTCTTTATAGGAGCACTCCTTCTGGTGTCCTTGACCACCTTCCTGATTTTGGGGATGAGTACCACTTCCTTGCCCACTAGATCCGCCAGAATTAACTTGTGCCATCGCAGCAGTCACAGCAGCAGTAACAACTGCTTGAAACATAACGGGATCGAGCTGAGGGGGCGGTGGTGGTGGTGAAGCGTCGTCGTTTCTTCTGATAGGTCTTTTTCGGGGAGGCATCTTGTTCTAGAAAGAATCAGGAATAAGAGGGTGGTAAGTCCTCTGAATCGAACCAAGAGTTATGAAGCAAGAATATATATCATCCTGATAATAAAGTGTTCTACCAAGCGATAAGTAAAGGAAAGTTACTAATGCAAGTAAGTTATCGCTAAGAAACGAATAGGTAGCAACACTAGGAATGAATTTCTACAATGTATTCGGCTCCGACTAAAATACTCCTATAGTATTTTAAGTTGTATGGATACCGGGTAAGTTTTAGGCCTGTTGCAACACCAAAGTCACTCCCAAGCACATGTTGGTCATGTCTCGAATGAATATAGTTGATCAGGCTATATTGACCCTAGACATGATTACCTAACTGCCCAGGTTTAACCGCAGTGTTCAACATCCAAAATACTTTTGGTTTGTTCTACTTAAGACACGGATTCTGGTACTCGGGTATACTTGTATACTTTTTGTAAAAATACTTATATTTTAGAAGTATACTTTTAGTTTAGAGCACTTCAGCCCCTTTGTGTTTATAATTGTATACCATGTAAGGTTCGGTATACTTAGTTCACTATAAACAATAGCTCTGATACCAATCTGTCACACCCCGAAACCGATGGCGGAAACGTTCCGGGGCGGAGGACGTCATGCGTAGTATCACAACAGTTGTATCATAGTAAGCAAAGTAAACACAACCATTACATTATAATATGAGTATTTACATTGTTCAAAAACATGATTTATACATAACAGTATGTCAAAAGTAAAAGACGTGACTTCAGAATGTTCCGTCTTCTCCAAAAGTTGGCAACAGTACCTGTCTATTGATTCCCTAAGAATACAAGCAGTTTTAAAATATATCAGCATAAAGCTGGTGACTTCATAAGCGTTTAATTCTGGTGGAAGAAATGTTTCTTTGATTCTTTGAAAAGTTGTCTCCTAAGAAAATCCTATATTTTCTTATGAAAGAGGTTTGATTATCCATTAGTTATACGATAAACAACCTGTTTATGAAAGGTTAAGTTATCCCAGTAAAATCCTATATTTTCCTTAAAAGTTGATAGTTGGTTATCGATTCTGATACGAGGTGTACAAGTATCTACCATACTTGTATCGATAGATGTAGTTTCCTTGAAAGACCCTGGTTACTCGCTGTGAGATGTATTAGTCTTATTACATAAATAAAACTAATAAAATAGATAGTGAACTAGATCCCAAGGGCGTTACTGATGCCCTCTAGTAATCAAATCGGATATTACTTTGAGGTTAGTTCACTCGTTTCATTATTACAAAAGTAAATTCTCGTTACCTAAGTTGTGAGTGCCATAACCGTACTTAGACTGGATAAGGCACGAAACGGGGGCCAGTATCTTTTATGACTTTGTCACCCCTGAACCTAACGGTTCCGCTGTAGCTAGCAGCGAGGGTGCGGGATAGTTAGTCCCATATAGATCTATACACAATAGCCACGCTCTCCCTCCAAGAGATTCTGGTTATAAGTTGTAGTCCTCCACTGACGAATCCGATGGAGTGTTACCAAGGACATGTCTCAAACTTAGCCTAACAAATTTACTAGTAATAGTACGAAAATCCTGCTTATGATTTACATGAATCCCTTATAAGATAATACACATTATAGCATGATTCACAAGTTTCTTGCTTTAGATTTGAAAACTGTTTCTACGAGTTGATTCCTTAATCGATTGGTAAAACGGTTTTCTGAGTTAAAAGCATACTGAACATAAAATCATTCTATGCAAAATGAGATAACTTGAGCACAATTTTCCTTGTACTTTTGCCTGTATTCCCCCCTGAAAACATGAAAAACTCAGAAAAAGCGTAGGGGTATGAACTCACTGTTTATCGTAGGATCCTAAAGCACAAGTGGTTACGAGTGTTGAGTGTCAACCGATGTTTCGTACGCAAGTGGATCCTATTAACATGTGATAACACATATGTGTGTTAGAATTGGGGTGTTTCATGACTAAACATGATGGGAAACCACCCTAAAGACTTGAAAATGCTTGTCGGGACCCTATATGATCAAATAAGGGAGGTGTACGACCATTTGAGTGGGTGTGCGGCCAGGGTGTGTGGCTAGGCTGTGTGTGCGGTTGCACACAGGAGTGTACGGCCGTACAGAGGGTGTGTGCGGCCGTACAAAGGAGTTTACGGCCGTACACTCCTCATTTGTGTCCGAAATGTCGATTTTGAGGTGTTCTTGTGCTAATACCAAGTCCTACTAGTGAATGAAGGCCAAACTCTTCACTTTGGAGAGCTTTAAGGTGTGTGCGGCCACCTTATGAAGGTGTGCGGACGTACACCTTCAAAGGATGAAGAACACGAAGAACACTATGAGTTTTAGGCTTAGATTCAGGTGTCTTACCACTATAACAAGTTGAATGATGGAGTAGTTCATGTTTTTGAGGCCTTTTCAGTGTTCTTGGATGAAGTTTTTAGAGAGAGAATGTAGTGAGAGAAAGTAGGGTGCAACCAAAGGAAAGAAATGAGTGAAGGGGGTCTCCTTATATATATAAGGGTAAGTGTGCGGCTGGAGGGTGGGTGTGCGGTGGCACACCCATGTGTGCGGCCGTACACACCTCTCAGGAGGATGTAAGGCCCGGTTTTGTCTCTATATGACTTGTAGACTCATTTCTAATCTCATTCCCGACTGTACTCAAGCTTAGAACACTTAAACTAACTCTTAAACGGTGTTAAAAGATGATAAAATCGAGTTTAATATTGATATATAGATCAATTGCACAGGATAAAAGTTTCGGGTTGTCACATATGGTGTATGTGTTCTTATCCATGTGGATTTGTCAAAACCATAATCACAAATGACAAATCCAAACTCATATGGACTGAACTCAATATGAATTTCTTGCCACGTGGTAGCTCAAGGGCCTGCCATTGCTTCCAAGTTGTTATGCAACCAATTGAGAACTCTAAGAACTCACATGCAAAGCCAACTTTAACTGGAATGGGCACAGAAATAGAAATATGTCAACACGATAGGTTATAAACCTCACGTCGTGTGCTAGTGTTAAACTATAGGTTTTATTCTTGATTAGATCTTGAAATTCTTTTTAGGATCTTTAAGACTCTTACTGTCCTCTTGACATATAACACTATCTAGCCAAATATTCAAGAGATAGTGCATATTCTTTATCAAGACAAACACTTCACACACTTGGCCTAAGTTGGTATTTTTTTAATCCAAAACATCACAACTTACCAATTTCAAATGTATAAGAGTAGGACACTTTTACTCTTACATTTGACAAGTGTTTTAAACCTTTCTTTAAGATATGTCACTCAACTTACAGTCTTGGAGTATGACTCTAAGACTTGTTTTGGAACGAAGTATGACTCATCTTCTTGATTTAACCATTCCAACAATTCAGCATTCCTCTTCTTAGTCATAAGAATGCACTAAGATTTCCTCAGAGGACTAATTGTGATATTATTTCTAAATCATTAAGATGATCACAAAACCTGATACTAATGTACTCTCCCATCTTTTCAGATTTGAGAAACTTTTATCCTTCTGCCTAATTTGATTCTTCTCATTCGTTCTGCCATACACTGAAATTTTTCTAATGCTTCAGAATTATACTTAAGCCTGTAAGTATAACCATATTTACTAAACTTTAGTAAATCATGACGAATAGTCTTATCGATCTTTTGTGGTGGACTTGACCAGTGCACAAGAATGTGTACTTGATCCCTTAGTCCTTCACTTGACTCACATATACATGTGAACAAGGAACTAGTCTTAATTTTTCCAAAGCTGAAAGTTCTCATTCATCATACTGTACAACTTGTATGATTCCAAGTTTCTAT
Source organism: Lactuca virosa (assembly GCF_052849685.1). Lineage (NCBI taxonomy): Eukaryota > Viridiplantae > Streptophyta > Magnoliopsida > Asterales > Asteraceae > Lactuca > Lactuca virosa. The sequence continues at coordinate 149,122,213 of NC_136427.1, read as the reverse complement.
CCAACTAAAATCTTGGGTGATGAGAAGCTTTCCTTATTTGGTAAATTTAGACACTACCACAAATGAAAGGATCAAATTCATATTTCCAATATTGCTAGAAACATACAAACATCAAGTTTTCATAAATGCCATTGCAAGGAGATATAAAATAAAGTAAAACAAACTTTTATTTATTCATAAAATGCGGAAAAACTTTTCCTTACAATGCAACTATAAATGAAACCTATGCTATTGCATGTTTCCTAGCAATCTATCATAACTCCTAAGAGTAGCTCAAGAATCCGATCTTCAATCAAGCGATAGAAATCCATCTTCGCAGTCAGATTCAGCATACACTTTCTTTAAGTTTCCTTCAATTTTTCTTTGATTCTTCAAACATCAACATGTGACCCAGTCACATCATGTAATAAGAATCTCATAATAGAAACTTAACAGAGTTAGATAGTGGGCTTTACCTAAAGTAGAGTCAAACTTCTTGACTTGATCAACCTTATGATCTTTCAGGTAAATAGGCATCTTCGCAATCAATGCCCCTTCCTCTGGCAAGAGAAACATATGGACTCTTTGTAAATGGTACATGGGACTATCGCTGACTTGCTTTTGTCTTTACAATTTGGTCAACCGAGTTGACTATGGTCAATCCCTTTCCTTGGGAAGAGAAGGATTTTCTAGATATCCAATGTTTCCATTGTTAATGTCCATTGGGAAGTTGATCTCCTAATCAAATTTGCTCTACTAGTCCTCAAATCATTTCTGATTCGGCAGCACCAAGCAAATAGATAAGATCATTAAGGGTCATGTCATAGTCTGTTTCATAGTAGTCCCAAAGGAACTCACTATGTAACTTAGAAAGTGATTGAACATCCAACTTTCTTAAGACTTTGACACCCACCTCTCCCGGCTTGTCAATATATGACTTCATCTCCAAGATGTGAGCACACATAGAGCTTGCTTGCCAATAGGGCTAGAGTGACCTTGAACTTGTGGGTTAGGGAGAATAATTGGGGAGGTGGAGGAAGTGAAGTTCCAAGAGATTTGGGAAGATCATAGATGTCTGAACTAGACATCTTTTGGGAGATATTCAAGATAGTTGATCTAAAGTCCTTAATATAACACCCAATATGAAATATTAAGGCTAGGACCTAACATAGTATTTTATAACTTGGAAGAGGGATGCCGTAATCCAAGCTATAGAATATTTGAAGGTAGGCGAATGACGATTCACCAATTTCCACCATGAAAACGAAATAATTTAATTAGGTTTTACTTGGATTTGAAACTCCTAGATCTTTTGAGATTCATTGAACTGTTCAATGGCATGTTTCAATCTCGAGTGTGCCCTTCAGGTTTTGTGACTGGGATGTCGAGGATCACAAAACAAGGTGTGAATTAACCATGCAAATTACTTGGTACCCTTAATATATACCCCTTAATCGATGTTCCGGTTAACCACACGCGCTCCATCGATACTATGATAAACATTAAGTTACCCTTTGCTTACCTTGTTAAATCAAGCTAGTGTGCCGGTTAACCATACACGCTCCACTAACCGACTTAAACAAAGTGCAAAGTGTAATTTCATGGATTAGCACCTTATTCACATTTTCCTAAAGTAACTAAGATTGGGAATTATAAAAACATTTAGTTACTTTATATTTATCATTAATACTTTTAATGAAGGGAGAATTATAGTCCTTATCCTACCTGTTCGGCTAACGACCCTCCACCAGTCAAGGAAGCGGTGGGTGAATCTATTGACAATTATCTTTGACAATTAGCCTAAACCTTAAACTAATACAAAACATGAATCTATTGACAATTATCTTTGAAATTGGAATAGCATGAACATTACCACATCAAAAACAAGTTTATAAGGTCAAAAACAGCTTAGGGTAATGTTCCTAGTCCAATTCCAGCCAAAACAGTCGAAGATATGCTGTTTGGGGGTCCAACTCGTCGAGTACATGAACTAACTCGACGAGTTGGATGCTTTTTCCCTTGGACTCGTCGAGTCTCTTCATGGAGTCGGCGAGTCTGCTGTGCAGACAGCACCAAACTTTGATTTTTCAGTCAATTTTGCAAGTATAACAAGAAAACAAGCCTAGGCTCTAATACCACTGTTGGATTTTTTGAACATTCTAACACTCCTAAGTGTACATGCAACCCTAAATACCTTGGATCTATGTTTTCTCTATTATACCTGCAAATATGAATATTCCAAGGTATTACCCTAAGTAGCATACAATCTTTTGATACTTGGGTAATAAACTAGATAGAAATACATACCTTGTTGATGTGGCTTGACTCCATGAAGCTCGAGAGCCTAGTACCCCAAGTATGACACCTCAAATGGTTCACACCACATCACCAACACATGGAATAACCATGAGAAGAAGACACTCCATGCTCAAATCGGCTAGCCCTCACATATGTATCACTAGTGCCAATTTCTTGAGCTAAAGGGGTCCTTATATAGTGTGCACATTAGGGTTACACCATGTAACCCATGACTTTACCCATTCCTTATGCTCCATGGGTTTTAACCTCCATGGAGTATCCATGGATCACCACATGGGTTAAACCCATCATAAGGAATCTTGGATCATAAGCCCACATATATAAGAATTAATGATTTACACAATCAATCCCCATATATTTAATTAGTCTCTTTTTTTGATCACTAAATTAAGTCCAAATTTATTCTTGATCAATACTAATTAAATAACATGATTTCATATTAATATATTAGAACTTAAAATATATTAATATGTCACAAATGTCCTCTCCTCACAAATGGTCTATCCAAATGTTCCGATGCCATGCAACCCAAATGGACCATGCCGAGTCGGTTCAAGTACATACCAATTATAGTTATGGACTTAGACACTAATCCAACAGTATGCGATCCAGGTCTAGCTATTAGGCTAAGCATAGTCATAGAGTACGCCGCGTGTACTAGCCAGAGGACCAAAATGTAATTATTTTGTTTTAGCAAGGGTTAAAAGGAAACTTACAAGGTCCGAATGTTACATTATCATTGGTGTTGTGTACTTTCATTATCAATACCAATAAATCCAAAATTAAAAATATATATTCAAAAGTCATAAGTTATCCCCAAAACATTATTAGCTTTGGTACACCCCTTTTACCTATCACTATTCGTCATAATTGTTTTGAAATCAGATGATACTTGTTAAGACTCAGAACAAATCTGATGCCACTTGTCAAGTTTTGATGACCTTTGTTAGGAAGTAATATGGATACAAAGCAAAACCAAAAGAACACAAAGACATAATATTTACGTGGTTTGGTCAAGGTGACCTACATCCACGGGAAGGAAAGAAATATTCTTTATTTCAGAGTTCACAAACAGAGGTTACAAGTACAACACAAGATACAAAATAACCTGGCATTCATCCCTATTTATACTTGAGGGATCAGACCTATAACCCTAATGGGTGAAGCCCATTGGCCCATAGGCCCATGAATGGTGGCAACCAATCATATTCTTCCATGCAACATCTTCTAGAAAATTCTTCCATGTCATGCAACCCACGAGCATTAGAAACACACATGATGGAGCACTATGACCATAGTAGAGCATCATGAAGCACATGTGGAGCATCATGAACACTAATGGCCCACCTTCCATCATGGGGCATAACATGGTGTATTTCTTTAGCATGATCATCTTCAAATCATACGTGGATCAACATGGCATACCAAAGGAATCAAGATGGCGCATCATGTACCAAGATGGTCCATGATGGCGCAACATATCCTCCATGGCGCAACATCTCCTCTATACTATTGGCCCAACTTCACTCCCTCATGGCGCAACATCTCCTAGATGGTGCAACTTCCCTTCAGCGTGACACAACATGTCTATAAGATAGCGCAACATCATCTTCATGGCGCAACATCTCTTTAATGTGGTGCAACTCCTTACCATTCGGCGCAACATGCACCTAAATGGTGCAACTCCTTCCTTCATGGCTCAACTTCCCTCTACATGGCGCAACATGATGCTCCATGTTGCTCCAAGTTGCTCCAAGCCACTCCAAACCTAATTTTTTAAGATTTGTTCCTTTATCACTTGATCCTTTCCTTTGTCTAATGATCCATTCCCTTTTCATAAGTTTTGTTCCTTTGTCACATGCTCCATGAACCCCAAGTGCTCCATTGAGTTCTAAATGATCCATTAAACTCAATTACTCCATGAGAATGCTCCAATTGCTCAAGTCACATTTAACAATCTCCACCTTGACTTTAGCATCCTCAGAACTCCACCTCAAACACGAATTTCCTCTCCCTTACTGCTAACAAGCCCCGAAGACGCTTACCTCCTACGAACATCAAACAAGTCTAAGAAAAGCATGAACTTATCTCCAGGAAACGACCTTGTCACCATGTCTTCCTGATTCTCCTTGGCAGCCTAATTTTTAATGCATAACCTTTCATAGAACATGATAGGGTTCTTCACCTTCAAAAGAAGAATCTGAACAAGACCAACTGCCAATGATCTTCTTATCTCTAGATCACTTTCATAGTCCAAGTCTATCAATCCAAACAAGTTCGTATGTCGTGCATTTGCACCATACACCAGAAAAACATCAAGCGTTCCCTTCATGTGTCGCAAGATCCACTTGACCACTTCCTAATGAGCTTTCCCCCGATCGCCTCGAACTGCCAAAGAAGTGCCAACATGATTAGACTGATCATGATAGAACGATCGGAAGACTTTCTCAATATAGTGAGAAATGTATAACTACCCTGCTCTTTTATCACTTAGAATCTCCATCCTTGTTGTCTTATTTTCAACTCCTAAGTAGATAATCACAAGCTCATTCTCCAGAAGCTTCATCAAGCTATCTTTCTCGGCATCAACATCACTAGACACTTGTTCCCTGGGTTGATCAAGGGATTCCTCATGTCTATGATGATCAATGCCACCCTGTTGTCCCACAATTATCACAAAAGTATATGGGGTTTCTGTTTCAAACTCCACCTTCTGGCTAGCATCCTGATCGTTCCCCACAACACTGTTACCACCTCCTTTCTGGTTACACATAGCAGACTCAAAGGTCACATCTTTGCTAATGAAGAATTTTGGAGTTTTTTCTTCTTCTGTACACCAAATACGATGAACTTTCCTTCCAGACGTATATCCTAGAAATATGTACTTTATGGCCCTTGACTCCAATTTATCATCATTCATACGAGCGTAAACAGGACATCCAAACATTTGTAAACCAGAATTCTTAGAGGGTTTCCCAGACCACACTTGTTGAGGAGTCTTACAATCAATTGTAGTTGATGGAGATCTATTCGCCAGATAGAAAACAGTGTTAACTGCTTCTGCTAAGAATTTCTCTGATAAATCAACAGATAATTGTTGGATTTTGAGCATTCTAACACTCATATAGTGTACATGCAACCCTATAAACCTTGGATCTATGTTTTCTCTATTATACATGCAAATATTAAATATTCCAAGGTTTCATCCTAACTAGCATATTATGAAGCACCTATACTACAAAGTTCTAGTTAGATGACATACATGTTGATGTAGTTTGATGTCTTCACGCTTTAAGAGCTTAGCCCCAATAGTGTGGAAGCCTCAAGTGGAATCAAAAATCACCAAATGTGACACCAGTCAAATTTTGGTCAAAAATAAATTGATCAATAATCGTAATTGGGATGAACCAAGTGGTAGAGTTTGTAACAAGGTTTCCAAAAACATAAAGAACATTGAAATCCGAGTTATAACGAAGAAGTTATGACCAATCGAAAATCCGCGACAAAACCGGCAAAACACTGTTCAGTGTAAAAAGTGAATTTTCGATAAAAGGTTTTTTAGCCTTAACAATCTAAATGAAAGTTGTAGAATATGTTAAACCGAGAACGTTCAAAAAAAGAACGTAAAAATCTGACTTCGTATGAGAAAGTTATGATTTTCGAAGTATCGGTTTAGCAGTAGACAACTAAAAATTCGAAATATAAATCAATCGATATTTAGCCAACGCAACTTAAACGAGAATCGAAGATCTCATCAAAAGTAGCACAACGGTAAAAAGACAGACGAAAACGGACGTCGGATGAAGAAGTTATGAATTTTTAACGGATTCCCGTCCCGGTCTGTTTAAAATAATAATATTAAAAATAAAGTCGGAATTAGCCGACTAAGTCTAAACGAAAGTCGTAGAGTATGATTTTACCTACGCGTGCATATAAAGAACGCCAAAAACGGAGCTCGTATGCGAAAGTTATGATTTTCGCAAGTTTTGGCACAAAAATAAAGAAAAATAGGAAAACCGGGCAATTTCGCATGTGCCACGTCACCCTCGCACGTGGCAGCTGCTGAGTGGACCGAAGCATTACGTGGCACCTCCTGATTCGACCAACTCCGCGGTCCAGTCATCCTCGGACAGCATCGCAGGAGACACCCCGGAGATGCCCCGGAGACACCCCTCGGACACCCTCATTCGCACGTGTCAGTCACCCATTGGACCGAAGGAAGGTCCAATACGAGCCTCCCACCTTGCGAGCCTGCGGTCCGAAGCAAGCCTCCCTTCGCCACCTGTCCGACGCGTGTCAACCTTGCATGGCTTCGGGTCCGAACCTTCGTACTATATATAGCATGCGAGGGTTCTGCACTAGTTTACACTTTTCACCCCTAAATTCATTCTCTTTCACATCTTCCACTCCCATAAGCTCATATACAACCCCTAAAGCCCCGGTATCAAGTCTCGAACCCTAAGCAAGCCTCGAAGCCCCGAGATTCCCGAGAAGTAACCTCTCTCCTGTTGAAACTCTGCCCAAATTGAGTCGGTTTCTCGTTAAATAAACTCTTTACGGGAAACGAAACGCTGCCCGAATCACCGCTTATCAAGGTGAGTTCATACCCCTATAATATACCTTTTTAAATGGTTTTATATGCTTTTTAGGGGGGGAATACAAGTTTAACACAATATTAAATCGTGTTAATAACTGTATATGATAATAATCACACAAAGAATTTCCGTATGCTTTTAAGAACTACCAAATACTCTCAAAATAATGTGAAGCCATGTTAAATCTTTATAGTCATGTAAAAACTCCGTTAAATTCTTTGAAAAATGTTTTATAAGCTATTTCAAAGTATAAATGCCAAAATCATGTTTATATATGTATAAATATATAAATAAGATTTGAAGGGCTTAGGACTAATGAATTATCATATATTCTTTTCCTTGTTTGGATGTGGAATTAGGGTTGTATTATTTGTCCGAAGGTCGTTTCCTTCTTAATTATATATATATATATATATATATATATATATATATATATATATATATATATATATATATATATATATATATTTTATACATATATGAGTCTAAAAGGTTACTCCTTTTAGTATCATTACCTTTGTATCAGGTTGAGCAAAGGTGATAATCCATGAGAATTCATGCTAATCAGATAGAACATATAAATTATAATAGGTATAATTTATGATTCAAAACTAAATATACAAGTATGATTCACGACTGTATACTTTCCAAGGAAATTATCAAATACATGTTTGGAAAACTAAGAATATACTGTCAATCATTATTTCAGAATGATTGGGTTTTCAAAACTAATATACATGTAACGCTTAATATGCTTTTTATGAGATTCTATATTCAGGTTGTTTAATTCATTTTAGACAACATAGGAAGTCCTGACATTATAACCAGAATCTCCAGCCGGGGATCGAAACAATGTGTGTAGATCTATATCGGGAATTGACAACCCCGCACTCAGGCTGCTAGCTACAGTTAGATGAGTGACAATTGTTATCACCAGTTTAAACTCCCACAAAGTGTTTGTTTCAGGCCATCCTTCATAGTATGGTTATAATAAAAACTACTCATTAAAAAGGTATTAACAATACGTTAGTGTATAAACAAATAAACGAAAGTACACCTTCAAAGTACCAGTTTATAGAATACACAATACAATAGTTTAATACAGTTTCCATTAACACCTGGTGGAGCCAGGCACACTCTCAGTTTCAAGTTTTCATAAAGGAATACAAATACAAAACAGTAATACAAAGAGAACGGTTTATGGGATTAAACCACTTATTCAATGGAACCTAGTCACTCAATCTCGGTAAACTAGTATAACATAAAAGACCTTTAGTGGTTAATTCTATAATTCCTTAGTTGCTACATCATAGTTATACATAAGTAATGTCCGATTGACAGTAAAGTGTGTGACTTCCGCCTTACTTCCTCTTCCTTGTTTGGTTGTGGGCTTAGGGCAGATACACCCAGTTGACTGTCAATTCGATATTATGATATGTATAATCAGTATAAACTAGGTAATTAGAGAGGGAAACTATTGAGGTTATCAGTTAATCACCTCAGGATATATAGGATTTCCTGGAGAAACCAGTGAACTTATTCAAAGAACTTAGGGTATACTTAACAGAACTAAAATACTTATGAACTCACCAGCTTAAATGCTGATCTACTCTTTTCAAATAACTTGTATTCTCAGGAATCCAGTAGACAGGTACACTCCCGAAGCTTTTGAGAAGATTACCTAGTACCGTACCGCGACTCTTGTCTTCTGTTGTACCTACTTTAGTGTTTGAATATGTAATGTTTAAAACACTTATGTAAAACTTATACTTATTAATGCAATGGTTGTTTGTACTTTGATTACTATGTTACATGTGTTGTGATACTTACCTAAAGTCCTCCGCCCCCGAACGTTTCCGCCATTCTGGTTTGGGGGTGCGACACCAAAACACCTTGGAAGAACTTGAGAGAATATGTATGCACACTAAAATCGGCCCACTCTTATGTCCTTACACACTAGTGCCATTTCTTGTGCCAAAGACCTCTTTATATAGTATGGAGGATTAGGGTTACATTCATGTAAACCCTAATACCCATGACCTTTCATTTCATAGGATCCATGGGTTAAAACTCCATGGACTATCCATGATAGCTTAGCCCAACCTAAATGAACTTGGCCCATTCCATATATATATATATATATATATATATATATATATATATATATATATATATATATATATATATATATATATATATATATATATAAGAGTCCATATTTAACTAGTTTCTTTTGATCACTTAATTAATTCTTGATCATACTAATTAAATAATATGATTCAATATTAATATATTAGAACTTATAATATATTAATATAAATCATAAATATACTATTCTCATAAAATTAACCATATAAATTGTGTCGGTGAAGTGCAACCCAAATGGACCATGCCGAGTCGGGTCAAGTACATACCAAATATAGTTATGGACTTAGACATTAATCCAACAGTCTCCCACTTGGATAAGTCTAAAACTATTATTGAGTATGACTTCAAAACCTAACTGGCAATCGTAGCTCTTAAAGCCGCTGTCGAACTCTGACCTTGTCAATGAACTCTGGCCTTTGTCAATGACTTGCCCATTAGATAAGGGATCATATATTCCTCCATTCTAGATATTATATGGACTGAGACATGGATTATAATCATTCTCTCAGTCCATTTGTTGTTTCCCGATTTCCGATTTATGATGACCGACTGATTGAACAAATCAAATCAGTCCTGGCTTGGCCAAGCACTCACATGTGTCATCATTAAATCATCGAGGGGCCCACATATATCGCTTTTATCCTGAAGGTAAAAGGAATGGATAAACTTCAACTCATATGGCTTGTTCTACTACTTGTTGAATCATATACAAAGGCACGTTTTATAACATCGAGTTAACGAATGTGTTTTCGTGCAATCAATGTACAACCAACTCATAGTAACAACTCATATCTCTAGGGTTGAATCCAATACTCAGAACTTATGAGCACTCATGAGTGTTGTAGCACAACTTTGTCCACCAACTTGGACCTCTACAAGCCAACCCATGACAGTCTTGATTCATATCTACTTGCAACATATGACCGACTGTGGATGGTTTGAATAGCTTAGTCATTCCGGAAGAATAACCTAGTTATTATGGAAGTCAAAACATGCAAAGTGAAACACAAGAATAAATTAATCAAATATGGTATCAAACCCTATGAATATAAATAAAACACTTTTTATTTATCACCATACTGATTACTCATTATTCATTGTTTCGGTTTTATCAACTTTATACTTGAAATAAAATACTATGTGTCCCATGCTCCAAGCATGTACACTATGTTTTCTAAACAATAGCTTTGCCATACACCAAGTATGAACTCTATGTTTGTCTATGATCATTTTCTTTGTGAACTAGATCAATTGAACATAATTTCAATGATTCTCTTTTCACACTCCCAAATCCTTGTCTTAAATGTAAGAATTCCAAATTCCTATCATTTATCAAAAAAAATTTAGATTTTAAACTTATATGCACTGGTCCTCTTGTAATGATTATGCACAAAGCCACAAAGGCTTGGCAACAATCATTACAGAGTATCCCAATGGAGAGCAATTCCATGGAAACGATGTCTCAGATTCAAAGCGCATTGCTTTGAACATGCTTCTTGCATTAAGTTTCTTTAACCTTACATAGATTGCTTCCACCTATGAAGACAACTCTATATTCCCATTTTGACTACCACTTCTGAACAGGAGTTGCCTCTTTTCAGACTATGTCAATATGGTCCTTCCAATATTAACAGTCTACTTCCAACTGTCCTTGAGCAACCAATCTTTGGTAAACCATAGATTGTCCTCGACAATTGCTTAATCACTTTAGTCATATCCAATTCTAGACATTTTCATCCTTAATGCCCCAAGGCATTTGGAAAATTCAGAAAGGATAAATATTATAGCACATGTAATCGATCTTGTACCCAAAGTAAATGGGACACGATTCATGATGTTTTCACATAAAGACATGGTTCTAGACCAGTCTTTTGCCATAATAATTTTTTGTTTGCCATATTCTCAAAATTTGACTATGAAAAGGGATGCCGTAATCATAATCGAATTTTGAGAACGCAATATATAGAATTTTCTTAAGTTGAACCAATCCAACATGAAATTCATATATATATTCTTGAAAAAAAGGTGATTAAAATCTCAATATAAGCTCTTTAGAATGATTATAAACTCAATCTAAGCTTTTTAGAATTGAAATGAAGTATAATTTCATCTCCCTTAATTATAGCAAAACAACTTTTTCAACCCCTGCAACCTCACGAATTGAAACTTTTGTTTTCTATAATTAACATTGCTAACTTGCAATACTTACCATAATTATCATGCTCCCACTAACATGATGATTATTAGCATAACACTTATGCTCCCACTAGCTTTGACATGTATCCAGAAAACAACTGGACCTCTAGAAGTCAATACTTTATTAACATTCTTACCAAAGTTCAGATTTCTGATACTAGATTGCTTTGATAAGACTTTATCAAAATCATACACCTTATCTTAGATAGATCACAGGTGTGTCTAAACAATTTCAGAACTATGAAAAGGGATGCCGTAATCATAGTCTCAATTGTTTAGACCTTTGCCATTTCTCATAAGTCCATGTTAGTGTGCCGGTTAACCACGTACACTCCACTAACGACTTTGAGAACTGCAAATATCACAATTGCTATCTACTTAAAATCTACTTAGTGAAAGAATTTCCTCACCATCATTTTCATGAATTGGAGAGAAACCTTATGACACTTAGATTTTATGGTGTATGTGTTCTTATCCATGTGAATTTGTTAAACCATAATCACAAGACTAGGTTAGTGACAAATCCTAACTCATATGGATTGAACTTGTGCAATCTTAACTTCTTGCCACCTGGCAGCTCAAGGGCCTGCCATTGCTTCCAAGTAGCTATGCAAACAATTGAGAACATGTAGAACTCAAATGTATAGCCAACTTAACTGGAATGGGCACAGAAATGTCAACACGATAGGTTATAAACCTCTAGTTGTGTGCTAGTGATGAAATACAGGTTTTATTATTGATTACTTCTTGAAACCCTTTCAGGATCTTTTAGACTCCCACTGTCTCCTTGACCTATAAGACTTTCTTGCCAAATATTCAAGAGATAGTGTGGATTCTAATCAAGACAGACACTTAACACAATTGGCCTTAGTTGGTCTTTGTTTTATCCAAAACATCACAACTTACCAATTTCAAATGTACAAGAGTAGAAAACTTTTACTCTTACATTTGACAAGTGTTTTAAACCTTCTTTAAGACATGTCACTCAAGTTACAATCTTAGAGTATAACTCTACGAATTGTTTTTGGAACGATGTATGAATCATCTTCTTGATTTAACCACTTCAACAATTCATAACTCCTCTTCTTAACTATCAGAATGCACTTAGAGGATGAATTGTGATAAGGTCTCAAAGTCATTATGATGATCTTAAAACATGATACTAAAGTACTCTCCCATCTTTTCAGATTTGAGAAACTTTTATCCGTCTGCCTAATTTGATTCTTCTTATTCGTTCTGTCATACATTGAAAATTTTCAAATGTCTCAGAATTATACTTAAGCTTGTAAGTATAATCATATTTACTAAACCTTTGTAAATCATGACGAATAGTCTTATCCATCTTTTGTGGTGAACTTTGGCTAGTGCACAAGAATGTGTACTTGATCCCTTAGTCTTTCTCTTGAGTCACATATACATGTGAACATGGAACTAGTCTTAATTTTTCAAAGTTGAAAATTCTCATACATCACACTAAACACCTTTGTATGATTCCAAGTTTCGGTCCAATTGAAACTTGGGTGATGAGAATCTTTCTTTATTTGGTAAATTTAGACACTACCACAAATGAAAGAATCAAATTCATATTTCCAATATTGCTATAAACATACAAACATCAAGTTTTCATGAATGCCATTGTAAGGAGATAAAAATAAAGTAAAACAAACTTTTATTTATTCTAAAATGCAGAAAAACTTTTCCTTACAATTCAACTTGAAATGAAAACTATGTTATAACATGTTTCCTAGCAATCTATCATAACTCCTAAGAAGTAGCTCAAGAATTCAATATTCAACCAAGCGAAAGAAATCCATCTTCGCGATCAAATTCAGCATACTCTTCCTTTAAGTTTCCTTCCCTTTGCTTGATCCTTCCATACATCAAGATGTATTAAGAATCTCCAAATGAAACTTAAGAGAGTTAGATAGTGGACTTACCTGAAGCAGAGTCAAACTTTTGATTCTTCTTTCTTTTAGGTAGCTTGGGCAGCTTCGCTTCCAATGCCCCTTTTCTTCACACTGAGAACACATAGACTCTTTGGGAATGGTACACATGCTATTCCAGACTTAGACTTTCTCTTTACCTTCCGGTCAACTGGGTAGACCAAGGCCGATCGCTTTCCATTGGGAAGAGAAAGTTTTTTCTGAACTTCCAATGTCACCATTGTCCATGTCCATGGAAGGTTTGAGAAATAGACATTCCATCCATATTTCCTTGACTGTTGCACCAAATCATTTCTGATTCAGCAGCAATAAGCAAATAAGAAAGATCCATTAGGGTCATGTCGTGATCTGTCACATAGTAGTCTTTCTATATGACTCAGGAAGTGACTGAAAGACCCAGTCAATAGCCAACTTCCTTGGGACAACGACACCTAACATTCTCAACCTATCACTGTGTGACTTCAGTCCTAAGACATGAGTGCACACAGGACTTCCAATTTTATGTTTTATTGTGAGTAGGGATTGAGTGATCTTGAACTTTTCAAGTCCTTAAACTTGTGGGTCAGGGAGAATAATTGGAGGATGAGGAGGAAGAGAAGTATGACTTCCATGAGCCAAACTCAGGAAGTCATATTCATTAGAAAAGCTTGATTTGGGAAGATCATTGCTGTCTAAACCAGACATCAACAATGGGAGAAATTCAGAAATTCAAGTACAGTTGATTTAAATCCTTAATATAACACCCAATATGAAATATTAAGGCTAGGACCCAACAAACTATTTTATAACTTGGAAGAAGATGCCGTAATCCAAGCTATAAAATATTTGAAGGTAGGTGAATGACGATTCACCAATTTCCACCAAGATAAACGAAATGTATTATTAGGTTTTAATTGGTTTTGAAACTCCTAGATTCTTTTGAGATTCATTGAACTTTTCAAAGGCATGTTTCAATCTCGAGTGTGCCCTTCAAGTTTTGTGACTGGGATGCCGAGGATCACAAAACAAGGTGTGAAGTAACTATGCAAATATACTTGGTACCCTTAATATTTATCCCTCAATCGATGTGCCGGTTATCCACACACGCTCCACCGATACTATGATAAATACTAAGTTACCTTTGGCCTACCTTGTTAAATCCAGGTTAGTGTGCCGGTTAACCACACACGCTCCACTAATGGCTTAAACAAAGTGCAAAGTGTAATTTCATGGATTAGCACCTTATTCACATTTTCCTAAGTAACTAAGATTGGGAATTTATAAATGTTTAGTTACTTAGTATTTATCATTAATACATTTAATGAAGGGAGAATTATAGTCCTTGTCCTACCCGTTCGGCTAACGACCCTCCACCAGTCAAGGAAGCGGTGGGTGAGAGTGGACACCCATTAAACTGCCATTTTATACGCAGTAACTTTATACCCCCCTTATAGATCAGCTTCGTGTATGAGGCCTACTAATGGTAAGACGACTTTTGTTCTTATACATATATAAATATTATTAAACTTATAATATTATAAAGTATAAGGGTTGAATTTTAACTTTTAAAATTCTAGGGATTGGAACTAAAGTTTTAATTATGACTTTACATGTTCCAAAACTTGGGGGAAAGTTTTGTAAACTTTCAAAACTTTTCATTTCTCATAACTTATGAGTTAATGGCTTATTAAAATGAGTGACTTTTCATCTTATGTAACCATTGTGTTCTTTTAATGGATTTAATGACTTGTGACTTTTGGTTATCCATAACTTGAGGACAAGTTATGGACTCCATTAAAACACATAATGATCAAGAATTAAACTACCAAGAAGGTTAGAAATAATTCCTATAATCATCTAAGCTCATAAGTTCAATAACATGCATATCAACAATTTCAAGAATCATAAAATTAACCATATAAAACTTGAAATTTTCATAACAACTCTGAAATTGGTTTACCATAATCATTACCATATCAAAAAAATAGTTTTTATAAGTCCAAAACAGTTTAAGATAATGATTCTAGACCAACTCCAGCACCAAAACTCGAAGATATGCTGTCAGGGGGTCCAACTCGCCGAGTGCATGAACCAACTCGATGAGTTGGTTGCATTTTGCCTTGGACTCGTCGAGTCCATGAGTGAACTCGGCGAGTCCACTATCCATACAGCAAGATAGCTTCGATTTTTTAGCAATTTCATCAAGTATATAAGAAAACAAGCCTAGTCTCTGATACCACTGTTGGATTTTGAGCATTCTAACACTCCTATGGTGTACATGCAACCCTATAAACCTTGGATCTATGTTTTCTCTATTATACATGCAAATATTAAATATTCCAAGGTTTCATCCTAACTAGCATATTATGAAGCACCTATACTACAAAGTTCTAGTTAGATGACATACCTGTTGATGTAGTTTGATATCTTCAAGCTTTAAGAGCTTAGCCCCAATAGTGTGGAAGCCTCAAGTGGAATCACAAATCACCAAAACACCTTGGAAGAACTTGAGAGAATATGTATGCACACTAAAATCGGCCCACTCTTATGTCCTCACACACTAGTGCCATTTCTTGTGCCAAAGACCTCTTTATATAGTATAGAGGATTAGGGTTACATTCATGTAAACCCTAATATCCATGACCTTTCATTTCATAGGATCCATGGGTTAAAACTCCATGGACGATCCATGATAGCTTAGCCCAACCTAAATAAACTTGGCCCATTCGATATATATATATATATATATATATATATATATATATATATATATATATATATATATATATATATATATATATATATATATATATATAAGAGTCCATATTTAATTAGTTCCTTTTGATCATTTAATTAATTCTAAATTAATTCTTGATCAATACTAATTAAATAATATGATTCCATATTAATATATTAGAACTTATAATATACTATTCTCATAAAATTAACCATATAAATTGTGTCGGGGAAGTGCAACCCAAATGGACCATGCCGAGTCGGGCAAGTACATACCAAATATAGTTATGGACTTAGACATTAGTCCAATAATAATCGCATGCACTGAGCATGCTCTACCAGTGTTTAGATCATCTATTCTGCCACTTTGCTTTGTTGTGCTATTAGTCATACAATACGATGCCTCAATATGCCTTCTGTTTTGTAGAGGTTGTCAAATGAAGCTTTTGCAGAACTCTAACCTATTTTCCATTCTCAGTGACATGACATGGCTACTGGTTTGTTTCTCAACCATTTTCTTCCACTCCTTGAACCACCAAAACACTTCATCTCCATTCTTTGTCTTCAGAAAATATACTCAGGTCTTCCTTGAGTAATCAGCGATAAAAGTCACAAATTATTGACATCCACCATGAGACTTCACAAGAGATGGACCCCATAGATTTGAGTGAACACACTCTAGGATCTCCTTGCTTGAGTGTTGAACCAAACTGAACTTCACCCAACGTCGTATTCACAAATTATTGACATCCACCGTGAGACTTCACAAGATATAGACCCCATAGATTTGAGTGAACACACTCTAGGATCTCCTTGCTTGAGTGTTGAACCGAACTGAACTTCACCCTACGTCGTATTTCTCGAACACAAGCATCACCAGGTTTAGCATTTCCATTTACATATCTACCATACAACCCTTCTCGCTCACATACCGCAAGTTATGATGCCACCCCTTCCTTTCATCATCATACTGATCCAAGGATTGGGATACAATCACCGTTTCCTAAACCGTACAACCATCCATAATATAAATCCTATGAGGATTCATCCTTCCCTTCATAACAACAACAACACCCTTGGAGACTATTAACCAATCACCCTCTCCAGAATACTTCAATCTATCGTTCGCCGAAGTTCCAAGAGAAATCAAATTCTTTCGAAGCTCCGGGACGAACCATCAATGCAGTTTCCTGACCATACCATTGTGCATCTTGATCTGTATCGTGCTACTACCCTTGATACTGCTCACCCACACATCACCCATCTTGATTGTGTAATTCCACTCTTTGAAGGAGTCGAACCAATCATGCTTTCATGTCATATGATAAGATGCTCCAGATTCCAGGATCCAAGCATCAACAGAAATAGATATACATACTGTCAATACTTGACCATCATCCCTTCATCAGATTTTCCTTGAACCACAACTGCATTGTTGTTGCTTGGTCCAACACTATTATTCCCTTTCTTTAGCAGTGGATAATCTCTTCTGAAGTGCGACATTTCCTTGTTGTTATAACATTTGATGTTGGCTTTAGATTTAGAACTTGACTTCCCTTTGTCACCTCTACCTCTCTCTCTTCCTCTACTTGGGAACAAACCGAAACTGTAAAATTCTTCTCCAACTGAAACGTTTCTTTTTAGTTCCTTGGATATCAAAAAAATCCTTCACATCATTCACAGTGATTGTTGTCCTACCATACAACATGATATCAATGAAATTCTTATAAGAATTCGGCAATTAACATAAGAGGATAAGTGTTTGAACTTCATCTTCAATTTTAAATTCGCACCTTGTAAGTCCAGGATGATCCTATTGAAGTTATCCAAATGATCTTTCACTTGGGTGCTTTCCGACATCCTAAGAGTATATAAACGTTTCTGATACGACATGTCCATTAGAGAACTGTTTTGATACTTGTCACACAATTTCACCCACAACGCAAATGTACTCGTTTGATCCATGACCTCACTCAGTACTTCGTCTATCAAACTCAATAGAATAGCGCTATGCGATCTTGCAAGAATATCCACCTTCCCTTCAACTGCCATTTCCTTAGGCAATTTCGCTTGTCCTTCCAGTTTTGTTTCACATCCTTGTTGAACCAGAAGATCTCTCATCTCCACCTTCCACAAAGTGAAGTCATTTGAACCATTGAACTTCTTCAAATCAAACTTGTGAGTAGACATCTTCAAACCGCAACTTTGATATCACTTGTTATGAAATCAGACGATACTTGTCAAGACTAAGAACGAATCTGATGCCACTTGTCAAGTTCTAATGCCCTTTGTTAGGAAGTTATGCGGATAACAAGTAAAACCAAAAGCACACAAACACATAATATTTACATGGTTCGGTCAAGGTGACCTACGTCCACGGGCAAGAGGAGAGCATTCTTTATTTTAGAGTTCTCAAACAGAGGTTACAAGTAGAATTCACCAGAGATTCATTCTACTCACTAAGGATACAAGATACAAAATGACCTAGCATGCATCCCTATTTATATTTGAGGGATCATACCTAAACCTTAATGGGCCAAACCTATTGGCCTATACGCCCGTGATTTTGGATCTATATGCCCAATAATCATTATGGAGTGATATTGCTAATAATATATGATTCTATGGGGTCACACCTTTATCAAGTTGACACATTTCATATATTTATTATTAATATGATTATTAATAAATAATATCAATTCTTGTATTTTAAGTAGGGAATAATTATTGTTTTATGAAAATAATAATTACAAGAGAGTATAAATAGTTATTATTTCATATGGCATGCACAATATTTTGGACTAGTTGGATTCTTTTGTCTTTTACCTAAAGACAAAGTTTATATTTTATAAACTTGGAGTTTGTAAAAAATAAAGAATATTTCCTTTTTAAAAGGTATGGCCTAAAATATTAAAATATGGTGGTTGCTTTACAACCTCCATGCTTTGTCTCCCATGATTCTAAAGGCTAGCAATTACTTTAGAGTATTTTAATAGTTAGGCATTACTTTTCTGGGCTATATAGCTTGCATTTTTTTTCAAGAGTGAAACACTTCTTTCTTCCCTTCTTCTTCTCTCTAAAAACGTAAGTGTGGATATGCTTCATCTCCATGCATTTTGATGCTTTACTTTGGTGTTTAGAAGCCCTCTTGAGTTTTTCCCTTTAGCACTTTATTGAGTTAAGCACTTAAAGGATTTAGACACTCAAGAATACAAGAAGGAACTAGCATTCCAAGTGGCTTACTCTTGATGGTGGATACTTGTAGAGAATATCATACACTTTGATCTTTTGTTTTCTTCATCAACACCCCAAAACCAAGTGGGTTCAAAGGCTTCAAAGGTTATCTCTAAAACTTCATATGGTTGGTTTTATTTCATTCTAACCTCTATAAATGGAACCATGATGGTTCGGTTTTGTTATGAACTAAAACTAAAATTGTTATTTTTAAAGTCTTCCGTTGCCAGTTTTTGTGAAAAGCAAACTTCTATTTCGCATCAAAACCCAAAAGTGGTATCAGAGACATCTTTTATATGTTAGAATGATTTTTTATGTTTGATAATCTTTGGTTTTTGGAAAACAAGCATGAATTTCTTTTGGTTAAGAAAAATCCATATTTGTCTTCTTTGGCAACTTCTTGCTTAAAATTGTTTATTTTTATATATAACCATTTTTCATGCGTTTTGGTTATATAAATGTTGCCTTAGAAAAAACAAAGAGTTGTTTGTTATAATATTTGGTATGTTGTTGTGTATAAACAAGCCATTTGGACCTTTGTGTTGTGTTTTGTTGAGATTTATTTATTCATAAGATGTAATAGATAAATATGTATTTTTTCATATGTTGATTTGTTGTAATAAATTAGTTAGACTAGTTGTATTTATTATAAATGTAACAAGATGAAGAAATGACCTCCTTGAAAATGACTTAACCATTTAAGACCATAATCCAAACCATAAGCTTCCACTTTTGGTTATGGGATTAATTATAGTCTTAATGTTTTAAGTGTTCCAACCTTCACAACCTGAAGACTTGAAGAGCTTTTTCAAGCAAGAGTTATCTTGGCAAGTGGGAGCTTGAAGACCTTTTGAAGTGTCCCTTAAGTCCTTTAGGAAAGACTTAATAATTCTTGTGATGGCTCACAAAAATTATCACTAGACATGGCTTGGTTTACACACATTATAATGCATGCTTGTGATGTTTATTTTATGTTAAATGCATGTTATGTTTTATGTATGAAAATGGTTTTTACATGTGAAATGATATTTTTTCATAAGATAATATCACTTAGAGTTTGAGTAAAAAATATTTAAAAGATAACATAAGATGTTTATAAATGGGTATTTATAAAAATGTTTTACCGGTTACCGTTTTACCGGTTAAAACTCAATTTTTTGTTGAAAATAGTTTTATTGTAAGACTTAATAAATACCCAACTTTAAAATATTTGAAATGGTTTAAAAGATGTTTAAACTTTATATAAACTTCATGTCTTTATAATAAATAAGGACTTTTTATTAAAAAGACTAAAATCGATTGATAGCGTTATAAGGGCAAATAATAAAACTAGTGATTATTTTTTTGCGTCGAAATTTAATATATGATATTGGTGGTTTACACATAATGCAACATGATGATATTATGTTTTATGCATGCTAAATGAGATTTAAAACATAAGTATCATCACCCAAGTTTTGGTTTCTCAAAATATGACTTTTATCATAAGATGCATAAAATTGAGTTTATAAAATAAAATGAGTTTATTCTATAAATTCATGAATCATAAGGTTTTGATTGTTAAAAGGAAGTTTAAAATAGTAATTTTATAACTCATCCAAAACTCCAAGTCTTAAGCATAAAATAAAATTTTATTAAGACTGTTACCGGTTCTTAAAACCGATGTACGACTAAACTTTAAAATACCGGATTTTAATTTATAATTGATCGCGGTTAATGGAAAATAAAATAAAGTTTTATTTGACACCTTAAGAACCTCATAACATGTGATATGAATTTTACAAAAAGGTATATGCATTTTTGGATGCATATAATATTCAGGAGATCATGTTTTTATAAACTATAATTGTAAAACATATATAAACCCTTATTTACAAAACTTCAAATCTATACAATCCATTTCAAATTCACTTGAGATTTTTGTGCAGTTCATATGGATTTTTGGGTCACCATATTCATTTGAGTTGTGAAAAATAGTCAAGGTGTTTTTGTATTTGCTTATGGGAAAAAGGTCACCTAACAATTTGTGGAATAGAACTCACATGTTTTTTTTAATGGATGATTTGATCAATTTCTTATGTGATAAAGGTCGCCTAAGCATAAGAGTTTTGAGGCATAGATGGGATAAAAATTCCAAGCTAAACAATACTTGTTTAGGATCCCATAATCTAGGAGTTACATGTCGTATGCAATTTGTAATCGCTACCTACCGAGTTTGATTAAGTTTATAGGATAAAGGTCGCCTAACCATTTACTTTTTTCGTTACTTGGATCCTAGACTTTAATAAATTAATGTTTTAAGAAACAATATAAGGTATTAATTTTTAAAGACTAAATATTGAAAATACTAAATGAAACTTTGTTAAATTTTGTTGATAACTATTAATAATTTTACGCCCTGCAAAACATCTCTCTTGTTGAGTTTCAAGAAACAATAACATTTGATGGTTATAATATCTGTAACTGGTATATAATATCTTGAGGTTCTACCTTTAAGATAAATAGAAATTATATATACTGAAACATCTCATACCAGAATAACCTCTGCAACCAGTTAGTCTGATCACGATAATTTGATGAAAGTATTATTGTGATGATGATGATGTGTCTCACATCATACTGAAGAAATTAACCATGAGTTGCAGAAAGTCTTGGATAATTATGAAACATATCAGATGTCTCATCAGGTAAAGAAGATATTCAATCAGAACAATAGAAATAGTTTCAAGTCTGTCAAGCATTGAAAAAAAAGAAGTCTAAGAGATTGTGCACTCATATAGACATATAGTTTAGTTAAGGGAAATACATCATAAACCCATAAATCAAGAGAGGACCAAATGATTAGTGTTGTTTCTATTGTGGAAGAAACTGGGCACTAAATAAGGAACTGCTCCTCTCAACATATCAAGCTGAAGAAGTCTGACTTGGACAAGACTTCAGATATCTATATGATAGAACAATTTATTTTTTCCATCATTCACTTGAGTATGTAATACTTCAGGTGACACTCATAATTGATATTATGTGCTGACGATTGGAAGAAATAATCAATTGATTAGAGACGAAGGATATTTCGTGCTGAAGATATAACAAGTGTTGTTATAGTATTTATTTAAACAATGGATGTTTTGTTCCTATCTTTATTGGGACATGTAACAGTTGTAATTTATGAATAAATCCAGATTTGCTTATCGTTTAATAGACGTTCACATTCATGTTCATAAACGATGTATTATGTGTTAAATAATATTTTTATCATAATGTTATTCATGAAGTAAATCTATAATCTTTCATTAAATTAATAGTTCTAATCATAACACCTATATAATCAAATGACATTTGATTAGAACTTATCTATGTCATAATCATCACGACAATATAAATAAGAAATGCATATACCAACTTCAAAAGGATGGAATTTTTGAAGGCAACTGAGCTTGATTCATTTGATATATGTGAATCCTATTTATATGGGAAGTTGATTCACACGTCTCTTTATCTATTAGTAGTTAAAGAACAAAAGGCTTGACAAAATGTTATACATCAGTTATGTATGTAATCTTTTCAATCCATGAATAGATTTGGTGATAGATGTTTATTCAATTTCACTAACGGCTTTTATTCGTTGATGAAACCTTTTGATTTGATCAAATTGTTTCATAGTGAAGATTGAAATACACATTAATGGGATCATCATTAACCTTTCATTTTGATAAAGAAAATGAGTTTTGTAAACCATGTCTTCTTGGAACATCTTAGGAGTTGTGGAATTGATTCACAACTCATTCCGACAAAGATACTCACTTGTCATTAGTATGTTTATTGTGGCACAAGATCACCTGGTCACTTGAATCTATCTTTTGATATTTGAGGTAGCCTTCGTATTCTCTAGTGGGATAGGGTCACCTAGCCACTAGCTGAATGTCGATAGCACAAGTTTTTGAAGAGGATATAAATAGACCTTGCAATCTATTGTATAATGTTTTAAAAGAACTATTTACTTTATTAATTTTTGGAATTATGATCACTGCAACAAATATATATTGAATATATATTTCCAACCAAACAAGTGGATTAGATACTTATATTAGACTAAGGATGAAATGGTTTATCCTTATCTAAAAGATATGGAGTCATTGAGCTCAGCTTAACCACTCTAGTATCTACTAACTATATTTATGTAGAATACCCCAAATGATTGTTTAGGATGAAGTATCTACTGATCCAACTAATTGTCATTCCAGAAGACAAGTGATTAGAAAATGCTTTTTATAAGTGGAAGCAATTCGGAGATTTAAGAGCTAAAGATCCATAAGCTAAATGCATCATAGTTTGGAACTAGCAAGTTTAGTAAGACGGTCGGATGTGCGACTCTGCCCCAGGTCCACAACCAAACAAGGAACATGAGATAGGGCGGAAGCACACATACTAAATCTGCGTAATCATAATCATATACCACCCTCACGTATACCCTGAATAGTGATAGGTGGGCTGTATTCGTCCTTAGCCTCTGTGCTAGAACTTGGTCTGCTGGACGAGTGGTATTTCGGAAAGGTCTGCGGAACAAACGGTGGCAAAGCTTCGGAGGACAAAAGTACTCTTCGCACGAGTACTTCGGGGTTTAGAATACGATGGACAAAACTGAGGTATGGGTCGGACTGTCGTTACGAATGACGATGGTTTCATGAATTTCACGGTTAAGGCGATAGAAACATATGAACTTAGTATGGTGAGGACCACGCCAACTCATGACGAATGATAGCAACAGACTCTTTACTGAACAAAGTTTGGCCGATTTGAAAGAAACGTCTGTTATACGATGATGTACCCCTAGTGTGCTCGGCAATGTACTCTTTGTAAACGTTCTAGTGCTTTCTGTTTTCCCCTTGATGTTAACACCTCTACGTATCGTACCACGATGAGCGAGTACATACCGTAAAAGTGCTTTGATAACTAGTGTTGATACTTTATACTACGATCCTCCTCGGTACCACTATGATCGCCTGTCATATACAAGTTATGAATAATTAAGATGAATAAGACAGTCAACAGAGTAACTCTGCCTCAAATCCACAACCAAACAAGGAACAGGAATTACGGCGGAATCATTCACTCTAAGTCTGCAAAATCTTAGCTATGCACAACCCTGATGTACATGGTAAGCCATCATAGCTTCTCTGAACGGATCTTTTAGTTCTCTTGAATACTGTGACTTATTCCGATAAGTGAGTTAGTATAATTACTTTTAAGTGTTTTCCCCAAGTTTTAAATCTTATATAAATATAAATTAATTTTTAAAGTAATTCATAGATTGAAGACGTACCGCTTCTCGCTGACGACTCCGGGGTTGATTCTCCTGTAGTGATCATCAGAATTCGTCCATCCACTCCTGAGTTCTTTGTTATCAGGCAGTCCCTCTGGTAGTGTCCAGTCTCACCACAGCCATAACAGGCTTGGTTTTCTTCAGCTCCGGGGACTTGGGAGATCGGTTGAGCCGGTGCCCTGCAGAAACGGACTGTGTGTCCCTTTCTGTGGCAGTTCTGGCACTGCATTTCCCGACATACTCCGGTGTGGTGATAGTTGCACTATCCACACTTCAGGAGAGTTCCGGCATATCGACTGGCAGGTGCTGGAGTAGCAAGTGTTGTGGCGGCGTACATAGTTCTCGTTTGTTGCTCCTGCGGGGTTTCCTGTGTTGTTCGCTTCTTCTTCCTCTTGTTTCCTGACTTCAGTTTATTGTCCTCTCCCCTTGATGGCTCGGGAAGGGGGACTTCTACACCATGACAGACTCCATGGTCAATGAGTCACTGGGCCAGGCGTTTGGCACTATCGAATATGGCTGGGTTAGAAGACAGCGCATCTCCTTGGATCGGGGATGTTAGACCCCACATGTATCTTTCTATCTTCTTGCTCTCCGGGTTAACCATCCCGGGGCTTAGTGCTGCTAGGTCGCTGAACCTGTCAGTGTAAGCCACTATGTCTGAGCCGACCATCGTGAGCTCCCATAGTTCTTGTTCCAGCTTTTGAACTTCTCCCAACGGACAGTTTTCTTCCAGCATTAACTCTTTTAGGTTTTCCCAACCTATTGAGTTAGCCACTGATAGGGTCAATGACTTAACATGGCTGTTCCACCATGTCAAGGCTCTGTTGGAGAAGGTGCAGGCAACAAACTTTACTTTGCTCCCTTCTGGGCACGAACAGATTTTAAAGACCGAATCTGTTTTCTCGAACCATCGCATCAGAGCAATGACTCCACCATTTCCATTAAAGGAATTGGGTTTGCAGTTCATGAAGTCCTTGTACGAACTCTCCCTTGGGTGTCCGTGAGAATCTTCGGGGTTGGCTATGTGGGTACCGCTACAAGATCCGAAGGTACCATTTTCGCCGAAGTGAGCTAGAGCAGTTGCCATTGCAGAGGATATCGCTGCTTGGATAGCAGTAGGATCGTGGCGGAGGTAGTGGCGGTTGAGTTGGAGTTATCGGGGTAGTGCGTTTGTTTCATCTGCGAGGAGGCATATTTGCTAAAAGAATACAAAGATGAGATGGAATAAGTCTATAGCAGTGGATATAAATCGAAAGCTGAAAGACAAGGTTATCTTAGTTCTGAGTGTATCTGGCCCTGAATTAGAAATGGCTATCCTGGAATGAATATATGTGACCTGAATAACTGTTACCAGTTACATGAAAGAAAATAATCCTAACACATAATGTGAGCAGTGTTTCCACTAACTCATTAAGTTAACCAAGATTATTATTTATTAGTGTAACGCGTAAGACGTTTTGGTTACTTCGGTTGATCCTTCTTTGAAAACTTCTCATGAACTTGCTCTTGTTCCTCCTTGACTCTTCTGTTGACCGCTATGAGGAAGTGGTTACATCTATTTGGGTTTGTCGTGCGAGAATGGAAGTGTCTAAAGAATCTGTGAGATTTAAATGAAACATTATGGGGTGATACTTATAGAGTCCTTCTATAATTGCACAATGTATACAAGTTGTATATAATTTAAGATTAAATAGACCTTCGAATAAGTGATCCTACTCCAAAACCACCACCAAACAAGGAACAGGTAGTGAAGCGTAGATCCCAAATTCTAAGTCTATAAAATCTCAATTATATAAAACCTTGGGAGTATACATTGCAAGATTATACACCTATTTGTAAGGGTCTTTTAAGTTATCACATAAGTTATTTATATAGTGCCTAAAATACTCCTATAGTATTTTAATGTAATGAACTTGGTATGTTTTAAACTTGTTGTCGTGTTATAGTATCGTAAAATACTCCCATAGTATTCTAACTCTATGTACTAATTTGGAAATCTCTTGACTAGCGTTAGGTAAGTTTTAAGACTGTTGCAACACCACATCACTCCCAAGCACATGTCGGTCACATCTCGAATGAATATAGTTGATCAGGCTATATTGATTCGAGCTGTGATTACATAACTGTCCAGGTTTGACCGCAGTGTTCAACCTTTAAATACTTTTGTTCTGTTCTTCTTGTGATACTTGTTCTAGTATGTATATATGTATAAGCACGTATGTATACTTTTATTAGGTATTGTTATATATTTAAAATATATAATTATCCAAAGCACTTCGGCCCCATTGTATTTATAGTTGTATATATTTTATCGGTTCATATACTTAGTTCACTATAAACAATGCTCTGATACCAATCTGTCACACCCCAAAACCGGAACGGCGGAAACGTTCGGGGGTGGAGGACGTCATGTTTAGTATCACAAGACATGCATCATAGTAATCAAAGTAATAAACAATCATTTTATTAGAAATAAAGTGTTTACAAAGTATGTGTTCAAATAACATAGACTACAAAGCAAATAACAAAATAAGACATGAAGCTATACTGCTCCATCTTCTGAATCCCAGTGCGCGTACCTGTCTACGGGTCTCCTGAGAATACAAGTTATTTTGAAAGAGTAGATCCGCATTTAAGCTGGTGAGTTCATAAGATATTAGTGATGTAAGTAAGTTGTAAGTTCTTTTTAGAAAAGTTCGCCTGTTCCTCCAGAAAATCCTATATTTCCTGCTTTTGATGAAAGATAAGTAAAAATGACTCTACAATCCTTTCTATGA
This sequence comes from Lactuca virosa, assembly GCF_052849685.1. NCBI lineage: Eukaryota > Viridiplantae > Streptophyta > Magnoliopsida > Asterales > Asteraceae > Lactuca > Lactuca virosa. The sequence continues at coordinate 149,094,984 of NC_136427.1, read as the reverse complement.
GTACTAAATGGATACAAGTTATATAAAACCCAGAGTAAAAAAACAATCGGTTGTGTGTATCTGCCCTAAGCCCACAACCAAACAAGGAACAAGAAATGAGGCGGAAGGCACACATCCCATTGTTTGTTAGATCATCGTTGTATATAACCCTTGCGTATTCACTTGGTGCTCACGGAGTTAACTGTAATAGTTCCTTTATATTTGATGAAAAGATTCGTTAAGAAAACCCTTATTTCTTTTACTAAAAATGGTAACCATAGTGGTTTCTTCTATAATCACTTAATTTATACTAGCTATATATAATCTAATATCGAATAGATAGTTAATTGTGTGAATCTGCCCTAAGCCCACAACCAAACAAGGAACAGGAAATGAAGCGGAAAGCACACATCCAACTACCTATCGGGTATTAATTATATATAACACTGATGTATAAACTAAGGTATTATAGAATTAACCACCAAAGGTACTTTAAGTTATACTGGTTTAAGAAAATGGATTAAATCCTTTACTAGTTAGTTTCTAGTTTTGTACATCAAATGTTCTAATTGAAAAGTATGTTTTGTACCAGAAAACGGTGCATTGAATTAGTGTCCTATGACCTGGCCCATACCTGGTACTCCTTATGATTACTTGGTGTATACGGAATATATATAAAGCTAAGATCGAATAGATAGTAGGCTGGGTGAATCTGCTCTAAGCCCACAACCAAACAAGGAACAGGAAATGAAGCGGAAAGCACACATCCTACTACCTCTCAGATCCGATTAATATATATCCCTGATGTATACACTAAGGAATCATAAAGTTAGCATTATAGGCCCCCTTTCTACTGAATGTACTAGACCCGACTGTTCTCCTTGTCGTTTGTAAAATGTAAGTTTTCCCTAGTTTATAACTATCTTAACTCGAAAATAGTTTGCATTAACTTTCAAGTGGAACTGTCACAATATGAAAGTAATGGGAAAATGTAAGTACACAGTTGTCTTTTAAATTGACATCCTGACGTACTGATTACCTTAAAACATGTTTGTTTTATTAAGGTCATAATGTGTTGGATAGTACCCATACTATACGCTCTCCCTGCAAGAGATTTCGGGGACCAAACGCGACTTCCACAAACAAATTGCTAGGCCGTGTAAATTCACATTAATGTTATATGATCATGTATACCCAATTTACTATCACCTTTGGTTTAGAACAATGAGTTAATGATTATTGGTATAGTTAGATCCTGTATTGTTCTCCTGCTATAGCATGTAGTATGTTTTTTCTGTTATCATGTATAGTGTATAGTATGTCTCTCTGTTGTATTGTATCTTCCTCCCTGTTTCTCTTTATAGTATGTTCTAGCATCTAGTATGAATTGAACCTCTAAACTATACCCCTTATAGTTTACTAGTATTTTACTTGACCTGTTATTGAAAAGACTCATTTTACTACTAAGTTATGCTTGTACTTTAAAAACGTAGTTTTGTTAAACTATAAAGTAACATAACTTTAAAAGAGTTTTTGAAATGTTTTGATAACTTATAAAAGACATAAGCAATCTTTTGAAAGATGTTTATAACAAACATTTACACAATTATCATTGTGTTCAACTTGTATTCCCCCCCCCCCCCCCTCCTTAAAAGCATTTAAAATAGTTAAGAGATTCATTATAGGGGTATGAACTCACCTTATGTGGGTGATTCAAACGAATATGCGCGTAAGGATGAGAAGTTCCACGAATGAAGTCCCGAGACACAAACGAGTCCTAAATTACATATAATGGCATATAATGGCATGAATATAGTGTTTAGAAGCAACCATATGCAAGGAAACACCTTTAGGGACTAGGAAACACTTGGACCAAGTGTTAGAATCACATGTGATTCGTCTAAGGGGAGTGTACGACCACAATGAGGAGTGTACGGCCATGGGTGTGCGGCCATGGAGTGTACGGCCGTACACTCATGGTAAAAACTGCACAAAACTGTCTTTTAATGATAGGGAATCTTGTGGGACATTTGCTCATCAAGTGTTGAAGCTAGAATTGCACTTTGGAGGCCCTTTAGGGGTGTTTTGACGGGTGTACGGCCACACATGGGTATACGGCCGTACACTCCTTTGGATCTTGAGTTTTGGTTGTTTTTAGGGTGTTAAACTAGTGTTCCTAACAAGAACTAAGCATAGGGAAGGAGTACTTACGATCTGGAGGCTCAAGAAGGTTCACAATCACCAAGAACAAGTGGGTGTTCTTGGTGAAATTTGAAGATCTATCATTAAGAGTTGTTTTCATGGATGAATCAAAGGGTGATTACATGGATAAGAAGAATAACAACAAATCAAAACGGAAGAAGGCTTACATTCTTGAAGATCGGGTGAAAGGCTCGATGATAGTTGAGAGAGAAATCGATGTTCTTGACTTGGAAACTGAGGAAATGTCATAGAAATGGAAGGATATCAACCTTATGGAGGGGGTGTACGGCCAACATGGGTGTACGGCCGCACACACATGTGTGTACGGCCGTACACTCATGTGTACGGCCGTACACTTCCTCACATGAAGTGTATGGCTTGATTTCAAGGCTAAGAACTTATGCGACTCAATTCTACACTCAATGCTTGAATGTAGTGAACTTTGAACCCTTAAACAGACTCTAAACATGGCTAAAAGGTAGCAAAAATGAGTCTGACACACTGATGGATTGAATGGCTGAACTTACAAGGCAAAGATTTTCGGGTTGTCACATCAGTCTATAATGAATCTTGTGCAAGTGGGAGATTGTTGGATCAATATACCCAAGAATCATTATGGAGTGATTTTGCTAATAATATATGATCCTATAGGGTCACACCTTTATCAAGTTGGCACATTTTATATATTTATTATTAATATGATTATTAATAAATAATATTAATTCTTGTATTTTTATTAGGGAATAATTATTGGTTTATGAAAATAATAATTGTAAGAGAGTATAACTAGTTATTATTTCATATGGTATGAATTAATAAGTCATGCACAATATTTTGGACTAGTTGGATTCTTTTGTCTTTTACCTAAAGAAAAAGTTTATATTTTTATAAACTTGGAGTTTATAAAAAATAAAGAATCTTTCCTTTTTAAAAGGTATGGCCTAAAATATTAAAATATGGAGGTTTCTTTTCAACCTCCATGCTTTGTCTCCCATGCTTCTGAAGGCTAGCCATTACTTTAGAGTATTTTAATGGTTAGGCCTTACTTTTCATGGGCTATATAAGAGATGCATGAAGCTTGCATTTTTTGCAAGAGTGAAACACTTCTTTCTTCCCTTCTTCTTCTCTCTATAACCGTAAGTGTGGAGATGCTTCATCTCCATGCATTTTGATGCTTTACTTTGGTGTTTAGAAGACCTCTAGAGTTGTTACCTTTAGTTCTTAATTGAGTTAAACACTTAAAGCTTTAGACACTCAAGAATACAAGAAGGAACTAGCATTCCAAGTGCCTTACTCTTGATGGTGGATACTTGTAGAGAAGATCATACACTTTGATATTTTGTTATCTTTAACAACAACCCAAAACCAAGTGGGTTCAAAGGCTTCAAAGGTTATCACTAAAACATCCTATGGTTGGTTTTATTTCATTCTAACCTCTATAAATGGATCCATGATTGTTCGGTTTTGTTATGAACTCAACATAAACTTGTTATTTTTAAAGTCTTCCGTTGCTGGTTTTTATGAAAAAACAAACTTCTATTTCGTATCAAAACCCAACACGTGAATGGTGACAACCAATTATATTTCGCCATCCAACACCTTCTATAACATTCTTCCATGCCCTCCAACCCGTGAGCATCATCAACAAACATGATAGAGCACCTTGACCATAGTGGCGCATCATGATGCACAGGTGGTGAATCATGAACACTAATGGCCAACATCCATCATGGTGGCACAACATGGTGTATTTATTGAGCATGATCATCTTCAAAGCATACTAGGATCAACATGGAACATAAAAGGAATAAAGATGGTGTATCATTTACTAAGATGGACCATGATGGTGCAACATCCTCTCCAAATAGCGCAACATTTCCTCCAAATGGCGCAACATCTCATCAAGATGGCGCAACTTCATTCTCGGGGCACAACTTCATCCCTTCATGGCACAACGTCTCTTATATGGCACAAATTTTCTTCATGATGGCGCAACATTTCTACAAGATAGCGCAACATCATCTTCATGGCGCAACATCTCTTCAATGCGGCACAACTCATTCCCATTTGGTGCAACATGCACCCAAATGGCACAACTCCTACTTTCATGGTGCAACATCCCTAAGGATGACCCAAATTCCCTTTACATGACGCAACATGATGCCCTCTGTTTCTTTATGTTGCTCCAAGCCACTCCAAGTTGCTGCAAAACCACTTTTGGAATATCTGTTCCTTTGTCACTTGATCTGTTCCTTTGTGTGATGATCCATTCCATTTTTAAAAGACCCGTTCCTTTTTCACATGCTCCATGAACCCCAAGTGCTCCATTGAGTTCTATGTGCTCCATTGAACTTAATTACTCCATGATAATGCTTCAAATGCTCAAGTCACATTTAATAATAATTACCAAAGTTAACAAGAAATTAGTTTGGTGTTGCAATGGCTATGTAATCTGTATAGTGACTAAACACTATTATCTCTTGTAAATATCCTTATGATTTTTTTGACTATTGTTTAAAGCAAAGGAGTTTTGGAATTTGATTATGACTCACTTTATTTCTGAATTCTATACTGGTTTTTATAGATGTCATCAAGAAGGGGTAGTACCGAGGTTCATGAGTTTGATGGGATGTTTATAGGATATCAGGCACAATCTAAAGTGTCATCTGTGATTGGTCATGCTTTCAAGTGTTCTTTTTACACCAAAACTTCATTGAACATATTTCTGGATTAGGTGTCTAAGCCCATAACTATAATTGGTATATACTTAAATTGATAGTAGCACAGTCCTTTTGGGTTTCCCTCAAAACTAGCAACTGGACATGATGACTTTTGGAGAGAGAGGATGAATTTATTATTTGGTTAATAAATTGAAATAAATGATTTATTAATATATTATGAAAATAATATATTAATTAGAAATCATGTTATTTAATTAATATTTAATCAGAAATTAATTTGGAAATTCATTTTGGGATTAAAGGAAATTAATAAAAAGTGCAATGAGTAAAAGTGTAATTGTTCAATAGTTGAGCAAAATGGTCCAGAACCTTCCTAGAAGGTGGTGGACGAAATTAATAAGATAATTAGGGTTTCTAGATTATCTCAAATGGATAATTAATGAGGTGGATAATTACCAAGTTTGAGTTATTTTTATTATATTCAGATAAGGCTTATCCAAGTCATCCTTGTTGCATTATATAAAGGGCCCTTCACCCTTGTATTTTTGGCCACCATCTCTTTAGAAAAGAATCCGAAAATCTCCTCTCTCCTATCTCATCCTCTTGCTAGTGTTGGGTGTGAACCATTAGAGGCACGCCATTTGTGGTGCTTGCTCTCGAAGCTTCAACAACACTAAGGATTTGAATTGTTATTACTATATAACAATCAGTGGTATGTTTACTAACCCTAGATGTAAATTTCAATTATAACATAGGGTTCCTAGGGGTTTTCCTTTTGATGTTCAATAGTTGTATGCTCAATTAGAGAAAACATAGATCACAACAATTAGGGTTACATGCACACATATGATTGTTTGTTATGCTCCAAACCCATCAATGGTATCAAAGCTTTTTTGTTTTCTATTGAATATGATGCAATTGATTGAATTTGATCAATTAGGGTTTATGGAAAATAAACCCTTTGGACAAAGGATTTTTGCAAATTAGGGATTCCTAACCCTAGATTTCAAAAATTTGGAAAAGGGTTTTAACCCTTTCCCTTGGCCTACAAGTTTCGAAAATAAGGGTTTCCTAACCCTCTTGATTTTTGAAATATGGGAAGGATTGAATATCCTTGCCTTCCTCTCCAAGATATGCCATTTTTGAAAATTAGGTTTTATGGGTAGGGTTCTTATTTTTGTAATTATATTCTTATTTGATTAACTAGATAATTATAGAATTTTATTATATCCCTCCCATATTTTCAAAAATTAGGGGTACATGATTAGGTTAAATTATTTTGATTAATATAATGGATAATCCTAAATTAGTTTAACAAAATTAATTAAAACGTTTAATTAATAGATAACTATTAAATCAAAATTTTAAATTTAATTTAAAATTGTTTTTTAATTTCAAAATTTTAAAGGATTTTAAAACCCTAGTATTTTAAAAAGTTTAAAATACATCCTTTTGGATTTTATTATTAATTTAATTAAGTGATTAATTAAAAGATAATTAAATACATAAATTGGTTTAAATTTAAATAAATTAAAAAGTTTAATTTATTAAAGGATTAAACCATTGCTATTTTAAAATATTTTAAAATACACCTTATATTATATATAATAGTTTAATGTATACTATATGTAAAAGACTAAGTCAGTCGAACCGCTAGTACGCCTCCTTCACGAAGCCAATCTATATGGGGGTATAAGGAAGTTGCTTATAATATGGAAGTTGAATGGGTGTCCACTCTTACCCACCGCTTCCTTGATTGGTGGAGGGTCGTTAGCCGAACGGGTTTGATAGGACATAACCTCATTAAAAGTACAATGATGAAAAGTAACTAAACTATCTTCTAAAATCCTATTCTTAGTTACTTTAGAAAAATGTGAATATGAGGCTAACCCATGAAATTGCACATTGCACCTTATTGGTCATTAGTGGAGTGTGTGTGGTTAACCGGCACACTAATATGGACTAATAAGGAATGGCAATGGGTGTCACGTAAATTATCATTGATTAATGGAGCGTGTGTGGTTAACCAGCACATTAAAATCAGATGATAAATGATATCAAGAGTATGAAGCTAATTTGCATGGTTATTCACATCTTGTTTGTGGTCATCGGTATCCCAGTTACAAATGGAAGAGCATAACCGAGATTAAACATGTCATTGATTGTAGTTAATGAACCTCAAAAGATCTAGGATTTTCATGAGATTGAAATTGGTAAATACGTTACCTACCTAAAATAGATTTGAATTTGATTACGACATCCCTCTTCAAAGATCGAATCGAAAATATGGATCCTAGCCTTAATGTAAATTTTGGGTTAAATAATTAGGAATTAAAATCAACTAACTTGAATTCTCGTTTATCCCTTTATAGATGTCGGTTCAAGAAAACAATGGTTTTCTAAATTCGCTTGGAAATGGTTTTCCTTTCCTGTCTGAAGATGATCTTTCACATGTTGATCAAGGTTAAAGAATGTTCCCTTCTTCAAGCAATGGTGGGACTCGAAATCATGTTTCTCCAACTCTTCCTCCTTCTCCTCCAGTGACTCTCCCCAAGTCATGTTTCCTTCAAGCTGAAAAATACGAAGTTACTCAAGACCTGTTGGCATGCAAACATCGAGATGGAAAGTTTGTGTGTGTGCATGTTCTAAAAATGAAATCGCACATTGAAAAATTGGGGATGTTGGGTGTCATTTTACCAAGGGAGCTAGCCATTGATTTGGTCATACTTTCGCATCCTGAGTCATATAGTCAGTTCATTAAAGACTACTATGAGAGGGACCATGATGTAACCCTAATTGATCTAACATATTTGTTGATTGTTGCTGAAGTAGAAATGCTTAAAAGCACAAGTCAAGCAGAAGTGTTTGAAGGATCTGTCTCCCAAATTTCCATGGATATTGATAATGGCAACAATGGTTGTCTATAAAAGGTTTCTCTTCCCAATGGCAAGGGATCGGACAAGGTCAAACCATTTGACCATATGGTAAAGAGAAAGGCTAGTTATGAGATAGTCCCATGTGTTATTCCTGAAAGGTCCATATGTTTCTATTGCCAACTGAAGGGGAATTGGATACGAAGCTGCCCAGACTACCTGAAAGATTTTAAAGATAGTAAATTCAAGTTGTGTGACTCTACTCCAGGTACATCCACTATCTAACTCCATTATTTTATTAAGTTCGTATTCATAGATTCTTAATACATAATGTGATAGTCACATTTTGAAGTTTGGCAGGATTTAAGAGAAAGAAGGAAGCTTAAGAAGAGTAAGTTGAATCTAATCAAGAGAGATGGATTTCAGTCGCATGGTTCAATGATCAGATTTTAGAAGCTATTGTTTCGGAGTTATGATAGATTAATAGATTGCTTAAGAAATATCTAGAAACATAGTTTTCATATATTTGCATTGTAAGGACAGATTTTTCGGCTTATTATCAATAAAAGTGAATTTTTGATTTATTTAAATTATATTTTCTTGCAATGGCATTTATGAAAAATTGGTGGTTATATTTATATTATTATCAATGTTAAAAGTGGATTTGATTATTAATTGCGTCATTTGTGGAAATGTCATAATCAACCAAGTGAAAACGAATTCTCATTACCCAACTATCAATTGGATAGAAACTTGGAGTCATACAATTCGAATTGTGTGATTTATGAGAATCTTTTTCTTTGGAAGATTATGACTATTTCGTTGATCACATGTTTATGTGAGTCAAATGAAGGACTAAAGGATCTAGTACACTTTGATGTGGACTATTCAGATTCGCCACCAAGGATGATAACTTTATTCGTCATGAATTACTGGTACCTTTCAGTAAATATGGTTGTGTTTATAAGATTAAGCATAGTTATGATACTTTGAAAAGTTTCAAAGAGTGGTAGAACGAATAAGAAGAATCTATTAGGCAGAAAGATAAATGTTTCTCCAATCTAAAAGGAAAGGATAGTACTTTAGTATCATGTTTTATGATCATCTTAATGACTTTGGAACCATGTCATAATTGATCATCAAATAACATATTAGTGCAAATGTTTGACTAAGAAGAGGAATCAAATAATATTGAAATAGTTCAATCATGAGATGAGTCATACTTCGTATCCAATTAAAATTTTAGAGTCATACACTTGTAACTACAAATCGTATCTTGAAGCTTCTTTCCTACTAATTAGGTTTATAACACCTCATAAAATGTGGAGTAATAATTTTTTTATACTCTAGCACATTTAGAATTGGAAGTTGTGATGTTTCTGTTAACATAACCGATTCCGTGAAGTGTTTTCTTGGCAAGAATCCACACTAACTTTTGAATATTTTTTTTTTATTGTCGAGCAATGTTCCTTAAAATAAAAAATTATATGTCAAGAAGTGAGTGGTAGCCTTATTGATCTTGAAGAGTTTCAGGAGTTAATCAAGAATAAACCATTTGGTTATTACTGGCACACAACCTGAGGTTGATAACATATCATGTCAAGTTGAAACATTCTTGTTTCTGTTCATCTTCCAGTTGAGTTGGAAATTCTTATGAGTTCTATGGTTCTCATTTGACTGCAAAAGACAGAGCACATTGGTCAGTGATGGTACATTAGTCAATGGAAGTGAGCTGCTTAAACAACATGGAAGCGCTGGTGGGCTCTTGTGCTACGAAAAGGCAAGAAATTAAGTGTAAGCAAAGTTCAGTCCATGAAAGGAAAAACTAAATTTGATTTTGGTTTTGTCCTCAACCTTATCTTATGATTGCAGGTTGGAAATGATAAGATTCACATGGATGGGAACACATACACCATAAAATCTAAGTAGCAAAAGGTTTCTCTCTACTTCATGAAAATGGTTATGAGGAAACTCTTTAGCTAGTAGATTTTAAAGATTTGATAAATAGCATTTTGGTTAGTGGTTGTGTTAAATGCATTCTGAAATTCGCAATATGATTACGTCATCCCTTTTTATAGTTCGAATTCTGAGAAATGGCAGGTACACTTTGAATGTTCAGGACTTATAGCTATAAGTTCTGAAAAGGTTTAAACATACACATATACTATCCAATGAAAGGTGTAAAAGCTTGAGAAGTCTAGTTGAAGACTTATCGAAGCATTGCGTATTAGAAATCTGAACTTTAGTAAAAGAGTATTGATTTCTAGAAGTTCAGTTGATTTCTGGGTACATGTCAAAGCTAGTGGGAGCATAATTGTGATTTAAATGGAAGCATATTTGTGATGCTAATAGGAGCATAATTATTATGCTAAGTATTGCAGGTTGGAAATACTAATTGTAGGAAACAAATAATTCAAATTTGCAAATTGCCAAGTTTGAGAATTGTTTTGCTACAGAAAGATTTAGGGGAGAAGGCATTCATACTTCGTTTCAAATCTAAAAGTTTAGATTGAAGGATTTAACGGAACTTAGTCTTGGACATATATGAATATCATGTTCAAATGATTCAACATAGATAATTCGATATATGGAAATATTATAGCAAGAGACTGATCATATATCATGCCTTTATGTAAGACACTATGTATCGAATCCCATATGCTTCAGATATAGGATTGATTACATATGCTATAATATTCACATGTTCTGATTTTCCGAATGCCTAAGGCATTGAGAGGTAAAAAGGGCTAGAACTTGGTGTGACTAAAGTTGTTAAACTATTGTCAAGGACAGTCTAAGGTTCGATGTAGATTTCTTGCTTATGGACAGTTGGAAGTATAGTGATATTTGGACAGACCATATTGGCATAATTCTAAGTGGAGGTGATTCCTATTAAAAATTGAGAGTCATATGGGAATATGGAAATGTTTCCATAGTGGGGTTTGGTTATTGAAGTCTACATGGAGATTAGGAACTTTAATGAAAGGAAGATGTTCAAGGAGTTTACCTTGAATTTGAGACTTCGTTACCATGGAATTGTTTTAAGTAACAAAGTTTCAATGGAACAATTTTGTAATATCGTTGGCAAAGACTCTGGGACTTTGAAGCCTCGAAATCACAAAAGTATTATTGCATGTAAGGTTAAATTCCAACATATTTAATAGTAACAAGAATTTGGAATTGTGAAATGAGCATCATTGAAATAGTTTGCAATCGATCTGTTCACAAAGGAAGGACCATAGATAAACATAGTATGCATGTTCATAACATGGCATGACTGATGTTTGATTCAAGTGTTTCATTGATTACTCTAAACAATATACAATGAATAAAGTCTAATTAAAATGGTGATTAAACAATAAGAGTTTTATTTATATTCAACAGTTTTGAGACCATAGTTAATTAGGTTATTATTGTGTTTCAATTTGCATGTTTTACTTTCCGAATAGTTGGATTATTCAAACATCCACAGTCGATCATACTTTTGGAAGTAAGTAGCAAATTAAGACTGTCATGAACTAAATTGTAGATTGCCTAAGGGATAAGACATAGCAATATTTTTGACGCGATGTTCATGAGTACATGGAAATGGGGATTTTGAGTATTGGATAAACTCACGCTCAAAGAATTACTTCATGGATTTTATCACGAATAATTTTGAGACGATAATATATTATATTCTTGAAACAGAGATATATGAGTTGTTGCTTACAAGTCAGTTGTGCATTGATAATACGTAAACGCATCAGTAACTTGATATTATAAAATGTATTGGTGTGCATGATTTGATGAGTAAATAGTGCAAGAATATGAGTCGAAGTTTATCCGTTCCTTTTACCCTAATGGAAAAGTGATATTTGTGGTCCCCTAGATGATTTGATGTCGAAATATGAAGTTCTTGGCTAAGCCTGGACTGAATTCACGTGTTCAATCAGTAGTTTGATTTCAATCGTCATAAATGGAAAATCAGGAAACAAATCTTGGACAGAGAGATTGATTATTGTGTTTCAATTTGCATGTTTTACTCTCCGAATAATTTGATTATTCAAACATCCACAGTCGATCGTACTTTTGGAAGTAGGTAGCGAATTAAGATTGTCATGAACTGAATTGTAGATTGTCTAAGGGATAAGTCATAGCAATAGTTTTGACGCAATGTTCATGAGTACTTAGAAATGGGGATTTTGAGTATTGGATAAACCCACGCTCAAAGAATTACTTCATGGATTTTATCACGAATAATTTTGAGATGATAATATATTATATTCTTGAAACAGAGATATATGAGTTGTTGCTTACAAGTCAATTGTGCATTGAATATACGTAAACGCATCAGTAACCTGATGTTATAAAATGTATTGTTGTGCGTGATTTGATGAGTAAATAGTGCAAGCATACGAGTCGAAGTTTATCCGTTCCTTTTACCCTAATGGAAAAGTGATATTTGTGGTCCCCTAGATGATTTGATGTCGAAATCTGAAGTGCTTGGCTAAGCCTGGACTGAATTGACGTGTTCAATTAGTAGTCTGATTTCAATTGTCATTAATCGAAAACCGGGAAACAAATCTTGGACAGAGAGATTGATTATAATCCATGTCTCATGTCCTTACTATATCTTGTAGAATGGAGGAATAATTGATCACTTATCTTACGACACGTAACTAATTGGGTGAGAGTTCGATAACAGCTTTTGAGAGCTACAATTTGCTAATCAGTTTTAGAAGTTATACTAGCATTTATAGTTATTAGACTTATCCAAGTGGGAGACTGTTGGACTAGGTGTCTAAGCCCATAACTGTAATTGGTATATACATAAATTGATAGTAACACAGTCCTTTTGGGTTGCACTCAAAACTAGCAACCGGACATGATGACTTTTGGAGATAGAGGATTAATTTATTATTTGGCTAATATATTGAAATATATGATTTATTAATGTATTATGAAAGTAATATATTAATTATAAATCATGTCAATTAATTAATATTTAACCAAAAATTAATTTGGAATTAATTTTAGGATTAAAGGAAGTTAATTAAAATTGTAGGGACTAAAAGTGCGATTGTTTAATTGTTGAGCAGAAGGGACCAAAACCTTGCTAGAAGGTGGTCGACAAAATTCCTAAGATAATCAAGGTTTCTTGATTATCTCAAATGGATAATTAAAGAGGTGGATAATTACCAATTTGAAATATTATTATTATATTCAGATAAGACTTATCCAGTGCATCCTTGTTGCACTATATAAAGGGCTCTTCACCCTTGTATTTTCGCCCACCATCTCTTTAGAAGAGAATCTGAAAATCTACTCTCTCATTCTCCTCTCTCTTCTCTCCTCTCTCATCCTCTTGTTAGTGTTGGGTGTTAACCATTAGAGGCACGACATTTGTGGTTTTTGTTCTCGGAGCTTCAACAACTCTAAGGATTTGAATGATTATTACTATATAACAATCAAAGGTATGTTTACTAACCCTAGATGTAAATTTCGATTATAACATAGGGTTCCTAGGGTTTTTCCTTTGATGATCAATACTTGTGTGTTCAATTAGAGAAAACATAGCTCCGAACAATTAGGGTTGCATGCATACATAGGATTGTTTGTTATGCTCAAAACCTATCACATATCATTAACACTAATCATGATAAACAAGAATCTACTTATTGTTCTGTAAATATTTTAACACATCTGAATATATCCACCTCTTTATGTGCAAATCTAGTGTAGATTTTCCACCAACTTATCAAGATTGGGTAGGCACAGATCCTCTCACTCTTTTTCGAGCTCCAGATCTCAAGTCAGAATCCAACCAAAAAGTACCGCTTCTTTCATTCTTCGAACTATTTATAATTCATATCTATTTTGAGTAATTTACATGAATGGTCCCTATGGTTTAGGGTAATTTGCGTGTTTGGTCCCTAACTTATTTTTTTAACTCGAAAGGTCCCCACTGTTTGTTTTTGTTACGCGTTTGGACACTGTCTTACCTAAAAAGACTATTTTTTCATTTATTTTTTTAATTTATTTAAATAAACACACCCCAACCCCACTCCTCACCATACCTTATCTACCCCACCATTTTTCCCTATTTAAATAATAGTATTTTTAGGTAAGACAGGGACCAAACGCATAACAACAAAAATAGTAGGGACAAGGCACGTAACAAAAACAAATAGTAGGGACCTTCCGAGTTAATAAAAAGTTAGGGACCAAGCGTGCAAATTACCCCAAACCATAGGGACCATTCGTGTAATTTACTCATCTGTTTTCTATTGATCATTTCATCACCTAATTCCACTTTCTCGCTAAATATTTTATTAAAAAGGCTCATAATCATCAACATCTAAATCGGGAGGTTCATGATTTTGGAGATTTGGTTCTGTGCTTGGACTGTGATCGTGAAGGAGAAAATATATGCTTTGAAGGTATTCTTTTTAATTGAAGTTGGTAACATTTTGCTCAATGTTTTTAAAGAATACTTTTTTATGTTTTTGTTATTTTTAACATTTTCTTGCATTCAGTTATTGAGTGTGCTGGATTTCATCCCACTGATGGTAGAAGAATTCACCGTGCAAGATTTTCTTCTATAACTGAAAAGACATTACTCATGCTACGAAAGACCTTCTTCAACCTAATAAAGATGAGGCATTGGCTATAGTTTCTCCAATCTAAAAGGAAAGGATAGTACTTTAGTATCATGTTTTATGATCATCTTAATGACTTTGGAACCATGTCATAATTGATCCTCAAATAACATATTAGTGCAAATGTTTGACTAAGAAGAGGAATCAAATAATGTTGAAATAGTTCAATCATGAGATGAGTCATACTTCGTATCCAATTAAAATTTTAGAGTCATACTCTAGTAACTACAAATCGTATCTTGAAGCTTGTTTCCTACTAATTAGGTTTATAACACCTCATAAAATGTTGAGTAATAATTTTTTTATACTCTAACACATTTAGAATTGGAAGTTGTGATGTTTCTGTTAACATAAAACGATTCCGTGAAGTGTTTTCTTGGCAAGAATCCACACTAACGTTTGCATATTTGTTTTTGATTGTCGAGCAATGTTACTTAAAATAAAAACTTATATGTTAAGAAGTGAGTGGTAGTCTTATTGATCCTGAAGAGTTTCAAGAGTTAATAAAGAATAAACCTTTTGGTTATTACTAGCCCACAACCTAAGGTTGATAACCTTGTTGGATTAGATGTCTAAGCCCATAACTATTATTGGTATGTACTTGACCCGAGAGTAGCATGGTTCATTTCGGTTGCATATCATCAGGACAATTTGTTAGGATGGACTTTTGTGAGAAGGTTATTTATGGTTTATTAATATATTATAAGTTATAATATATTAATATGAAATCATATGTTTTAATTAGTATCGATCAAGAATTAATTTGGAATTAATTTAGTGATCAAAAGAGACTAATTAAATCTATGGGAACTAATTATGATAATTAGTTATATTTATATGTGTTGGGCTTATGATCCATGTGATGGGTTTTGAGCATTCTAACACTTCCTAAGTGTACATGCAACCCTAATAACCTTGCATCTATGTTTGTCTAATAATCATGCAAAGTTGAATTCCAAGGTTATATTCCTATCTAGCATACATGGGGAACATTTTTAACTTGAATGAAAGATAGAATAACTTACCTTGTTGTTGATTATGATCCTTGAAACCTTGTGAGCCTAACACCCCAAGTGTGATGCCTCAAATGCTTCACACAACACCAAATGCAAAGGAGTAAACTTTGAGAGAATCTTACACTTGCAAAATCGGCTCTAGCCCTCTTGTTTCTTAGTGTCCCGATTTTGGTGGAGAACATGTTGCTTATATAGTGTGTCACATCTAGGGTTACACCATGTAAACCCTAATGTGGCATGACTCTTCATTTCCATGACCCATGGGTTTGTAACTCCCATGGAGCCTCCATGGAGCATCCTATGGGTGGAACCCAACTTGATAATCCATGGAGCCTCTTAGCCCACTATATAAGATATGGAAGATTTACATAATCTACCCATCTATTTAATTAGTTATCTTTTGATCACTTAATTAATTCTAAATTAATTCTTGATCAAACTAATTAAATAGTATTATTAATACATTAGAACTTATAATATATTAATAAACCATAAGTGTTATTTCTCTCATTTTAGTTTATCCAATTGCATGGTGCCATGCAACCCAAATAGACCATGCCGGGTCGGGTCAAGTACATACCAGAAATAGTTATGGACTTAGACACCTTATCCAACAGTCTCCCACTTGGATAAGTCTAATAACTATAAATGCAATACTTCAGGAACTGATCGGCAATCGTAACTCTTTCAAGGTCTCTCGGAACTGAGAAGATGATGATACGCCATTTAAGATAAGTGATCATATAATCCTCTGTTCTAGATATCAGCCGGACAAATACATGGAACAATGTCTTACTTTGTGTCCAGCAGTTTGTTTCCCGATTTCCGATTTGTTTGACATAGAACTCAATTGAACACATCAACTTAGTTCTGACCGAGCCTGATACATAGGTCAAAACAAAATCATCGAGGGGCCTAGATATCAGCTTCTAATCCAAGAAGGAACAGATAAACTTCGACTCATATGTTTGTTCTACTACTCATTGAATTATACACAAGAGCATGTTTTATAACATCGAGTTACCAATGCGTTTTCGTACAATCAATGCATAACCAACTCATAAGTAACAAATCATATATCTAGGTTTGAAGACTTATATGATATTACCGTCTCACGATCACTCGAGATAAATTCCATGAAATGATTCCAGTGAGCGTGGGTTGAGTCCAATGCTCAGAACTTATGAGCACTCATGAGTGTTGTAGCCATGTCCAACAACTTAGACCTCTGCAACCAATCATGACAGTCTTGATTCATACCTACTTCCGACATATGACCGACTGTGGAGGTTCGAATAATATGATATACCAAACATAATTATTCTGGAAGTCAAAACATGCAAAAGAAATATAGTAAACGATCGACAAGAGATAGCAACACTTTACTCATAAATAAAACACCTTTTATTCATCATCTAATGTCAATTACACTTTACAAATTTCAAGGTTATCTAACTACTAAATCTAATATCATCCTTCAGCCCTATGCTCCGAGCATGCTGGAGATGCTTAACCCGAGTCAGTCCCTTCGTGAGGGGATCTGCTGGATTCTCATCCGATGATACCCTCTTTGCCACAAGGAGTCCTTCTTCTATTCGATGTCTGATGAAATGGTATTTTCTGTCGATGTGTCTGGATCTCCCGTGATCCCTTGGTTCCTTGGCTAAGGCAACTGCACTTTCACTATCACATAAAATTTCCATTGGCTCTTTAATAGTTGGTACAACTCCAAGGTCTCCAATGAAGTTCTTCAGCCATATCGCCTCCTTTGCTGCCTCGCTAGCTGCTATATACTCTGATTCGCAAGTTGAATCAGCCACTGTCACTTGCTTGGAACTCTTCCAAGAAATTGCTCCTCCATTTAAGGTAGAGACCCAGCCTGACTGAGAGCGGAAATTA
Source organism: Lactuca virosa (assembly GCF_052849685.1). NCBI lineage: Eukaryota > Viridiplantae > Streptophyta > Magnoliopsida > Asterales > Asteraceae > Lactuca > Lactuca virosa. Next base: position 149,077,693 of record NC_136427.1, on the reverse strand, counting down.
TCCCTATCAGTCTGAAAGCTAGCATCACTATACCCTAAAACTCTCAAGTCTTCACTCCCACCAAGGGTAAGGACCCAGTCCTTAGTCCTCCGTAGGTACTTGAGGATATTCTTTACCGCAGTCCAGTGTGCCTTGCCAGGGTTCCCCTGATACCTGCTAACCATGCTCAAAGCAAAGGCTACATCAGGTCGAGTACACGTCATAGCATACATGATCGATCCTACAGCCGAAGCATAAGGTATTCGACTCATTTTTGCTATCTCAGCCTCAGTACTAGGGCTTTGTGTCTTACTCAATCTGGCGTTACTCTGGATGGGTAACTCTCCTTTCTTGGAGTCCTGCATGCCGAATCTCTTCAGCACCTTATCCAAGTAGGTACTCTGACTAAGTCCAATTAGTCTTTTACTCCGGTCTCTCAAGATCCTTATCCCTAGAATATAGGCAGCTTCTCCTAGGTCCTTCATAGAGAAACACTTCCCAAGCCAGGACTTAACTTCCTGCAGAATTGGGATGTCATTTCCTATGAGTAGTATGTCATCCACATACAATACCAAAAAGCTAACTATACTCCCACTAGCCTTGACATATACACAAGATTCATCTTCACTCCTAGAAAAGCCAAATTCTTTGACTTTCTCATCAAAGCAAAGATTCCATCTACGAGGTGCTTGCTTTAACCCATAAATGGATTTCTCAAGCTTACACACTTTATTAGGGTACTCTGTATTGACAAAACCCTCTGGTTGACTCATGTAAACATCCTCAGCCAACTTTCCATTAAGGAAAGCGGTTTTAACATCCATTTGCCATATTTCATAGTCATGAAATGCAGCTATGGCCAACAGAACCCTAATAGACTTAATCTTGGCCACTGGAGAAAAGGTCTCATCATAATCAACTCCCGGAGTTTGTGAGAAACCCTTTGCAACCAGTCGTGCCTTATAAGTGTGTACATTACCATCCATGTCGGTCTTCTTCTTGAAGATCCATTTGCACCCTATAGTCTTACGACCTGGTACATTCTCAACCAAGTTCCAAACTTGATTGTCATACATGGACTGTATCTCGCTGTCCATTGCCTCTTTCCACTTGGCTGACTCAGGGCCTGTCATGGCTTCCGCGTAACTGTTAGTTTCATCCAGACCTATCAGTGTCTCATCACTGATACGTGTATCACCTTCCGCAGTAATATGGAATCCATAGTAATGCTCATGTGCATTCCTAACCCTTGTGGAACGCCTCAGAGGTACAAACTTGTCAATTGGCTCAACAGGAGTTTCCTCCTCAAGTTGAGTGCTAGGGTTTGAAGTTCCTTCACCACTTGACTCTTGAATTTCTTCAAGGTCAACTTGCCTCCTACTGTCTCCTTGGCTTATGAACTCTCTCTCTCGAAAGACAGCCCTCCTAGCTACAAAGACCACATTCTCACTAGGTCTGTAGAAGAGGTAACCAAAGGATTTCTGTGGGTAGCCGATGAAAATACACCTCTCACTTCGAGGTTCGAGCTTATCATGAGTCTCGCGTCTCACGAAAGCCTCGCAACCCCAAATCTTAATGTGGTCTAGTTTGGGTACTTTACCAGTCCACATCTCATGAGGAGTTTTGGCAACTTTCTTTGTGGGAACTAGATTAAGGATATGGGCGGCAGTCTCTAAGGCATACCCCCAAAATGAGATTGGTAGCGAAGCTCGACTCATCATGGAACGAACCATATCCAACAAGGTTCGATTACGCCTCTCAGCTACACCATTCAACTGCGGTGTCCTGGGAGGTGTCAATTGTGAGACAATCCCACATTCCCTACGATAGTCGAGGAACTCTGAACTAAGATACTCACCACCTCGATCGGATCGAAGCATCTTAATGTTCCTGCCCAATTGATTCTCGACTTCCTGTTTAAACTCTTTAAACCTCTCAAAAGTCTCTGACTTATGCTTGATTAAGTAGACATATCCATATCTACTGTAATCATCAGTAAAAGTCAAATAATAACGATTAGCATCCCTTGTGGCATGTTTGAAGGGTCCACACACATCCGTGTGTATAAGATCCAACAAACCTTCACCCCTCTCACAAGAACCTGTGAAGGGTGACTTTGTCATTTTTCCAAGTAAGCATGATTCGCAACTATCATCTGACTTTAGGTCAAATGACTCCAAGACTCAATCCTTTTGGAGTTGGCCTATGCGTTTCTTGCTTATATGTCCAAGACGATAATGCCATAATGATGCTTTATCCAAGTTATTATTATTAACAGAATCAATACACAATACATTATTTCCTAAGTTATCAACCACAGATACAGTTTCATACACGCCATCACAAGGTAATGCTTTAAAATAAAGAACATTATTAAAGAAAGCATTAATCGAACCAACTTCATTATCAAATGAAAAGGTGAAACCTTGTTTATACAATGCATGAAAGGAAATAACGTTTCTTGCCATTTCTGGCGAATAACAACATTTATTCAAATCTAAACTAAACCCACTACTTAGCGATAAAGTATAAACTCCAATCTTGGTGACAAGTAAAGCTTTCCTATTCCCCATGATTAAGTTTATTCTTCCATGCTCCACATTCTCACTTCTTCTTAGTCCCTGCAAATCAGAACAGATATGAATACCACAACCGGTATCAAGGACCCAAGAGTTAGAATGGGGTGAGTTATTAGATAAGATAGTGTAAATACCTGCATGGTTGGGTTTAACTTTCCCATCCTTCACATCTTGCTGGTACTTTGGGCAGTTCCGCTTCCAATGTGACTTTTCATGGCAATAGAAGCATTCAGCCTCTTTAGGGTCAGAAGAAGGAGTGACAAAACCTTTCTTGCTTCCACTTGAAGAAGAGCCATCAAGGGTCCTAGCCTTGGTACCCTTCGAAGAGCTCTTCCTCTTCTTCCCTCTACCTTTCCCGATTGCCAAAACCGGGGAAGATTTTGGAGTAGGAGTGTTAACAACTAACTTACCCTTAAGACCTGTTTCTGTGGTCTTGAGGAGTCCCTGAAGTTTGCTGAGTGTGACCTCTTCCTTATTCATGTGATATGTCATGCGGAATTGATCATAACACGATGGTAAGGAGTGCAAAATGATATCTATTGCAAGCTCCTCAGGGAAGTTCACATTAAGCTTCAGCAACCGATCCACATACCTTTGCATTTTCTGCATGTGGCTCGTGACGGATTCCCCGTCCTTCATCATGGTTGTTTTGATAGAGCATATGATTTCATACCTCTCCTGTCGTGCACTTTGATGGTATCTTTCCATCAGATCTTGGTGCATTTCAAAAGGGTAGAAGTCCTCATAGGACTTTTGGAGTTTCGCTGTCATGGTGGCCAACATGATGCATGCCACTTTTGTAGCATCCCTTTCATGTGCCCGGAAGTCAGCGATCTCCTGGGGAGTTGCAGTGGTCTCATCAATCTCCTTAAGCTCCTTGTCAAGGACATATTCTTTGTCCTCGTAGCGGGTAATCATCCTGATGTTTCTGATCCATTCATTGAAGTTGGATCCATCAAAAGTGACTTTCCCACACAAGTTCATAAGGGTAAAGGAGCCATTAGGATTAGAGCCAGAAGCAGCATTGTTTGAAGACATCTGAAAGAAGAGAACAAGATTAGTTTAGATATTAAGAGAGTCCTTAATAAAACACCCAAATATATTATTAAGGCTAGAATCCAATCACAATATATTATAACTTAGAAGAGGTATGCCGTAATCCAAGCTATAACATATTTGAAAGGTAGGTGAATGACGATTCACCAATTTCCACCATGAAAAACGAAATATAAATATTAGGTTTTTAATTGGTTCTTAGAAATTCCTAGATTCTTTTGAGATTCAATGAACTTTTAAAATGCATGTTTCAATCTCGAGTTTGCCCTCCAAGTTTTGTGACTGGGATACCGAGGATCACAAAACGAGGTGTGAAGTAACCATGCAAATCACTTGGTACACTCAATGTTTATTACTCAATCGATGTGCCGGTTAACCACACGAGCTCCGCCGACCTATAATAAACTTTAAGTCACCCTTTACCTACCTTGTTAAGTCCAAGTTAGTGTGCCGGTTAACCACACGAGCTCCACTAACGACTTAAACAAAGTGTAAAGTGTAATTTCATGGATTAGCACCTTATTCACATTTTCCTAAAGTAACTAAGATTGGGAATTTAATAAAAGCATTTAGTTACTTTATAATATTCATCATAATTTTAATGAGAATTATAAGTCTTTGTCTTACCCGTTCGGCTAACGACCCTCCACCGATCAAGGAAGCGGTGGGTGAGAGTGGACACCCATTAAGTTGCCATTTTATAGGCAACAACCTTATACCCTCCTTATAGACCGGCTTCGTGAATGAGGCGTACTAGCGGTAAGACGACTTGATGTTATATATATATATATATATATATATATATATATATATATATATATATATATATATATATATATATATATATATATATATTAGTAACTTATAATATTATAAAGTATAAGGGTTGAATTTTAACTTTTAAAATTCTAAGGGTTGGAACTAAAGTTTTAATCAAGACTTTACATGTTCCAAAACTTGAGGGCAAGTTTTGTAAACTTCCAAAACTTTTCATTTCTTATAACTTATGAATTAATTGAGTAATAAAAATGAAGACTCTTCATTTTTATAACTCTTGTGTTCTTTTAATGGCTTTAATAAAAGTGAGACTTTTGGTTTTCCATAACTTGAGGACAAGTTATGGACTCCATTAAAACACATTATGATCATGAATTAAACTACCATGAAGGTTACAAACAATTCCTATGATCATCTAATCTTCATAAGTTCAAGAACATGAATATGAACACTTTCAAGAATCAAAAATTACACTTAAAAAAAACTTGTAATTTTAATAATTGCCATTGTAAATGGATTAGCATAAACATTACACCATATAAAACAAGCTTTAAAACATCAAAACAGTTTAGGGTAATGTTTCTAGTCCATTTCCAGCAACAAATATGCAAACTTTCATACGAGCAGAAAACAGAAAAAACGATCTTTTTTAAGCTGTTTGCACACAAAAAAAAAAAAAAAAAAAAAAAAAAAAAAACAAACCTAGGCTCTGATACCACTGATGGTTTTTGAGCATTCTAACACTTCCTAAGTGTACATGCAACCCTAATAACCTTGGATCTATGTTTGTCTAATAATCATGCAAAGTTGAATTCCAAGGTTATATTCCTATCTAGCATACATGGGGAACATTTTTAACTTGAATGAAAGATAGAATAACTTACCTTGTTGTTGATTATGATCCTTGAAACCTTGTGAGCCTAACACCCCAAGTGTGATGCCTCAAATGCTTCACACAACACCAAATGCAAAGGAGTAAACTTTGAGAGAATCTTACACTTGCAAAATCGGCTCTAGCCCTCTTGTTTCTTAGTGTCCCGATTTTGGTGGAGAACATGTTGCTTATATAGTGTGTCACATCTAGGGTTACACCATGTAAACCCTAATGTGGCATGACTCTTCATTTCCATGACCCATGGGTTTGTAACTCCCATGGAGCCTCCATGGAGCATCCTATGGGTGGAACCCAACTTGATAATCCACGGAGCCTCTTAGCCCACTATATAAGATATGGAAGATTTACATAATCTACCCATATATTTAATTAGTTATCTTTTGATCACTTAATTAATTCTAAATTAATTCTTGATCAAACTAATTAAATAATATTATTAATATATTAGAACTTATAATATGTTAATAAACCATAAGTGTTATTTCTCTCATTTTAGTTTATCCAATTGCATGGTGCCATGCAACCCAAATGGACCATGCCGGGTCGGGTCAAGTACATACCAGAAATAGTTATGGACTTAGACACCTTATCCAACTCCATGTTGGACTAAGTTTATGTATGGATACATAAAGAGTTGGGCCACATGAACCATGGATCATAAAACCCATGGGTATGGATTATGGGTTATACCCATGACCCTTGGAATCTTACATATAAATAGGTTACTCCATAGCCAAAATCACCACTTCTTTTCTTAGAGAAATATGGAGGTGTTTTGGTGCATGAAATTCTCTCTCAAGAGCCACCTTTGTCCTAGGTGTGTTGTGATTCCATTTGAGGCATTTCATACTATTGGTGCTAAGCTCTTAAGGCCAAATACATCAAGACTTCAAGCCACATAAAAGGTATGTTTCCCTAACTAGTATATTATATGGTTTATGTCAAATGCATGCTAGTTATAGGTTTAATGCCTTGGAAACCATTTGCATGTATAATTAGTGAAAACATAGATCCAAGGTATTTAGGGTTATATGTGCACCATAGGATGTTGTATTATACCAAAATCCAACAGTGGTATCAGAGCCATGGGTTGTTTTCTATTATATTTGATGCAAATGTATTTTTTTTTCAAGTTGAAGGGAAAAAAAAGAAAAAAAGAACATGAAATTTGTCAAATTTTATGATAATTACTTGATTTTATGAAAAACTAATTATTTATAAAATTTGAGTCACTTTACTACAAGAGTTGAATTAGGTCAATTTATTAAAAGATAGAATGATATGATTATTTTATTTGTTTTAAAAGTTTGATCTAAATGGTTTTAAGGAGTTACAAATTTTGTCATAAAATTTTGGAACTCAAAAAGTTTTTTTTAAAGTTATGATCTTAAGAGTTTTGAAACTTCCATAAGTTATGGATGTGAAATGTCTCATTTATTAACTCTTTAGGTTATGAATTCCAAGAGTCTTTAAAGGATAATTGTCAAAGTTTCAAGATTTGTATTAGTTTATATGATTATCTAATTTCTTGAAAATTGTTGATGTGAATTATCTTTACTTATGAGTTTAATCTAGATCATAGAAAAATTATTTGATTATTGTGTTAATTGGAATATTTGATCTTAATGGTTTTTATGAACTCCATAACTTGTCCTCAAGTTATGGAAAGTGAAGAGTTTTTCCTTTTAAAGTGTCATTAAGTCTCATAGGTTATGAAAGTAGAAGAGTCACTATTTTTAATGTCATCATTAAATGATTTAATGTCTTCCATAACTTGTCCTCAAGTTATGGAACTTGAATTTTTTTTTTCATTAAACCTTAATTAAACTCATAAGTTATGAAAAATCCAAGAGTTTTGAAAGGTTTCAAAACTTGTCCTCAAGTTTTGGAATTTGTAAAGTTACCCCCCATGTATACTTTAATTCCAAACTAGACCTTAGAATTTTAAAAGTTTAAAATTCAACCCTTATACTATTATTATAATTTTAATTATATAGATATGTATAAGATAAAGTCAATCTTACCATTAGTAGGCCTCATTCACAAAGTCGGTCTATAAGGGGGTATAAGGTTACTGCCTATAAAATGACAGTTTAATGGGTGTCCACTCTCACCCACCGCTTCCTTGACTGGTGGAGGGTCGTTAGCCGAACGGGTAGGATAAAGACTATAATTCTCCCTTCATTAAAAGTATAATGATAAATACTAAGTAACTAAACACTTATAAATTCCCAATCTTAGTTACTTAGGAAAATGTGAAATGGTGCTAACCCATGAAATTACACTTTGCACCTTTGTTAAGTCGTTAGTGGAGCGTGTGTGGTTAACCGGCAGACTAACATGGGACTGACAATGTGTGGCGAAGGGTAACTTAAGTTTATCATAGATTGGTGCAGCGTGTGTGGTTAACCATCACATCAATTAGGTGATAAAGTTGAGGGTACCAAGTCAATTTGCATGGTTATTCACACCTTGTTTGTGATCCTCGGCATCCCAGTCACAAACTTGACAGGGCACAATCGAGATTCAAATATGCCATTGAAAGTTCAATGTATCTCAAAAGATCTAGGAGTTTCAAATCCAATTAAAACTTAATTATATTTCGTTTTCATGGTGGAAATTGGTAAATCGTCATTTACCTACCTTCAACTATTTTATAGCTTGGATTACGGCATCCCTCTTCCGGTTATAAATAGGTTGTTGGATCCTAGCCTTAATATTTCATATTGGGTGTTATATTAAGGACTTTAAATCAACTAAACTTGAATTTCTCCCATTATAGTTGTCTAGTTCAGACAACTATGGTCTTCCCAAATCTTTAGGAACAAGCTTTCCTATTGAAGATGATATCCCACATGGCAATCAAGGTGAAAGATTAATCCCTTTGTTGTGCATTAATGGGACTGGAAATCATGCTTCACTTCCTCCACCTCCTCCAATTATTCTCCCTATCCCACAAGTTCAAATACTTGAAAAGTTCAAGGTCACTCAATCGCTATTGGCAAGCCGGGAGAGTCGGGTGTCGAAGTCTCGAGGTAGCTGGCTGTTGACCTGGTTCTTCAGTCACACCCTGATGACAGATCAAAACATGACCCTTAATGATATTACCTATTATCTTGATGCTGCTAAATTAGCAATGATTTGGGGCACTGGTAAAGCAAAATTTGATTGGAAGATCAACTTCCCAAACTTCCATGGACATTGACAATGGTAACATTAGAAGTCCAGAAAAGCTTTCTCTTCCCAATGGAAAGGGATCGACCATAGTAAAGTCATTTGACCTAATGGTAAAGAGAAAGGATAAGTCTGAGATAGTATCATGTGCCATTTCCAAAGAGTCCATATGTTTCTTTTGCCAAAAGAAGGGGCATTGGCTGCGAAGCTGCTAGATTTACCTGAAAGATCTGGTAAAGTCAAAAGTTTGACTCTACTTCAGGTAAAGTCCATTGTGTAACTCTATTAAGTTCCTACTTGGAGATTCTTATTACATGATGTGACTGGGTCACATATTGATGTCTTAAGAGTCAAAGAAAGGAGAGGAAGCTTAAAGGAAGTATATGCTGATTCTGATCGCGAAGATGGATTTCGGTCGCATGGTTCGGTGATCAGAATTTTGGGCTGTTACTTAAAGAGTTCTGATATATATTGCTTAGGAATATATAACAACAAGGTTTTCATATGGATTGTAAGGATAAGAAGTTTTTCCACAAAGTGTTAAAATAAAAGAAAAAGGTTTTATTTTTATTTATTTGAAGTATCCTTACAATGGCATTTGTCAAAAATTGTTGCTTATATGATTCCATTAAGAGCAATATTGGAAAATGGATTTGATTCTTTCATTTGTGGTAGTGTCTAAATTTGCCAAATAAGGAAAGATTCTCATCACCCAAGTTTCAAATTAGACCGAAACTCAAAATCATGCAAGTTGTATAGTATGATGAATGAGAACTTTTAGCTTTGGAAAAATTAAGACTAATTCCTTATGTGAACAAGGAAAGGACTAAAGGATCGAGTATACATTCTTGTGCACTGGTCAAGTCCACCACAAAAGATCGATAAGACTATTCGTCATGATTTACTAAAGCTTAGTAAATATGGTTATACTTACAAGTTTAAGTATAATTCTGAAACATTGGAAAAGATTCAATGTATGTCAGAACGAATGAGAAAAATCAAATTAGGCAGAAAGATAAAAGTTTCTCAAATCTGAAAAGATGGGAGAGTACTTTACTATATATTTGAGTCATACTTCGTTCCAAAATAAGTCTTAGAGTCATACTCCAAGATTGTAACTTGAGTGACACGCCTTAAAGAAGGTTTATAACACTAGTCAAATGTAAGAGTAGATTATGTTCTACTCTTGTATATTTGAAATTGGTAAGTGGTGATGTTTTGGATAAAACATAGACCAACTAAGGCTAATTGTGTGAAATGTTTGTCTTGATAAAGAATCCGAACTATCTCTTGAATATTTGACAAGAGAGTCTTATATGTCAAGAGGACAGTGGGAGTCCTATAGGTCTTGAAAGTCTCAAGAGCTAATCAAGGATAAAAACCTGAAGTTCATCACTAGCACACGACTTGAGGTTTATAACCTATCGTGTTGACATTTCTGTGCCTATTCCAGTTAAAGTTGGCTTTGCATATGAGTTCTGAAAGTTATCAATTGGTTGCATAACAACTTGGAAGCAATGGCAGGCCCTTGTACTGCCAGGTGGCAAGAATTTAAGATTGCACAAGTTCAGTCCATATGAGTTTGGATTTGTCATTAACCTTGTCTTGTGATTATGATTTTGACAAATTCATATGGATAGAACTCATACACCATAAAATCTAAGTGTCATAAGGTTTCTCTCCGATTTATGAAAATGATGGTGAGGAAATACTTTCACTAAGTAGATTTTAAGTAGACAGCAATTGTGATATTTGCATTCTCAAAGTCGTTAGTAGAGCGTGTGTGGTTACCCGGCACACTAACATGGACTTGTGAGAAATGGAAAAGGTCTAAACAATTGAGACTATGATTACGACATCCCTTTTCATAGTACTAAAAAGTTGTTTAGACATACATGTGAGCTATCTAAGGAAAGGTGTATGATTTTGATAAAGTTTTATCAAAGCATCTCGTATCAGAAATCTGAACTTTGGTAAGAAAGTCAATAAAGTATTGATTTCAAGAAGTCCACCCGATTTCTGGATACATGTCAAAGCTAGTGGGAGCATAAGTGTTATGCTAATAATCATCATGTTAGTGGGAGCATGATTATTAAGTTTAGTATTGCAAGTTAGCAATGTTAATTATAGAAAACAAAAGTTTCAATTTGTGGAGTTGCAGGGGTTGAAAAGTTGTTTTGCTATAATTAAGGGAGAGGAATTTATACTTCATTTCAATTCTAAAAGCTTAGATTGAGGTTTTAATCATCTTTAGTTAAGGATACATATATGAATTTTGTGTTGGAATGGCTCAACATAAGGAAATGCTATATATGGGTCCATTATTTGCGTTCTAAAATTCGATTATGATTACAACATCCCTTTTCATAATCTGAATTATGAGAACTTGGCAAATAGAAATAGAAATATTGTAGCAAAAGACTGGTTTAGTATCATGTCTTTATGTGAGACATCATGAATCGTGTCCCATATGCTTCAGATATAGGATCGATTACGTGTGCTATAATATTCATCCTTTCTAAATTTTCCAAATGCTTAGGGCATTAAGAAGGGAAAATTCTAGAATTTGATATGACTAAAATGATTAAGCAATTTTCGAGGACAATCTAAGGTTTACCAAAGATTGGTTGCTCAAGGACAGTTGGAAGTATAATGTTAATTTTGGAAGGACCATATTGACTTATTTTGTAAGGAGGCAACTCTTATTCAGAAGTGATAGTCAAAATGGAATATGGAAATGTTTCAAAGTTGGAAATTATTCAATCTGTGTAAGATTAGAAAACTTAATGCAAGAAGGATGTTTCCATGGAGTTGATCTTCATTGGAATACTCTGTAATTTCTGTTGACAAGTCTTTGTGACTTTGTGCATAATCATTACAAGAGGATCAGTTCATATAAGTTTAAAATCTAACAGATTTAAGTAAATGGTATGAATTTGGAATTCTTACATTTACGATAAGGTTTTGGGACTGTGAAATGAGAATCATTGGAGTTATGTTCAATTGATCTATTTCACAAAGTAAAGATCATAAACAAACTTAGTGTGTATACTTGGTGTATGGCATAACTAATGTTTGCACAAACATGGTATGCATACTTGGTGTATGGCATGACTAGTGTTTAGAAAACATAGTGTACACGCTTGGAGCATGGGACAACTAGTGTTTTAATTCAAGTATAAAGTTGATAATTTGAAACGGTATACAATGAATAATGTGTAATCATATGGTGATAAATAAAAGGTGTTTTATTTATATTCATAAGTTTTGAGACCATATTGGATTCGATTATTATTGTTTTTCACTTTGCATGTTTTGACTTCCAGAATAACTATGTCGTTCTTCTCGAATTACTAAGTTATTCAACCCATCCACAGTCGATAATACGTTGGAAGTAGGTATTAAGGTAAGACTGTCATGAATCGGGTTTGTAGATGTCCAAGGTAGTGGACATAGCAAGAGTTGCTGCAACATTCATGAGTGCTCGTAAGTTCTGAGTATTGGATTCAACCCACGCTCATTTGAATCACTTCATGGATTTTATCACGAGTGAATCATGAGACGATAATATCTTATATTCTTCAAACCTAGAGATATGAGTTGTTACTATGAGTTGGTTATACATTGATTGCACGAAAACGCATTGGTAACTCGATGTTATAAAACGTGTCTTTGTGTATGATTCAACAAGTAGTAGAACAAGCCATATGAGTCGAAGTTTATCCATTCCTTTTACCCTTAAAGGGATAAAAGAGATATATGTGGGACCCTCGATGATTTAGTGATGACACCCTAAGTGCTTGACCAAGCCTAGACTGATTTGATTTGTTCAATTAGTCGGTCGTCATAAATCGGAAATCGGGAAACAACAAATGGACAGAGAGAATGATTATAATCCATGTCTCAGTCCATATGATATCTAGAATGGAGGAATATATGATCCCTTATCTAATGGACGCGTCATTGATTTGTTCAGAGTTCGACAGCGGCTTTAAGAGCTACGATTCCTAGTCGGGTTATGAAGTCGTACTTGCAATAATAGTTTTAGACTTATCCAAGTGGGAGACTGTTGGATTAGATGTCTAAGCCCATAACTATTATTGGTATGTACTTGACCCGAGAGTAGCATGGTCCATTTGGGTTGCATATCATCAGGACAATTTGTTAGGATGGACTTTTGAGAGAAGGTTATTTATGGTTTATTAATATATTATAAGTTATAATATATTAATATGAAATCATATGTTTTAATTGTCGGGTTTTGAGCATTCTAACACTCCTAAGTGTACATGCAACCCTAAATACCTTGGATCTATGTTTTCTCTATTATACATACAATTATTAACATCCAAGGTATTATCCTAATCTAGCATACAAAATAATAAATATAACAAGATAGAATACATACCTCTTTGATGTAGAATGTCTTAATTAAGCTTGAGTGCCTAGTGCCCCAAGTGTGACACCTCAAATAGTTCACACAACAACAAATACACTTGGAATAACTTGAGAGAAACTTGAACACTCCTTGAAATCGTCTAGCCCTCACACTCACACATTAGTGCATGATTTCTTGAGCCATGGGATTCTTTTATATGGTGGCTATTAGGGTTACACCATGTAACTCATAACTTTACCCATTCCTTATGCTCCATGGATTTTAACCTCCATGGAGTATCCATGGGTCACCCCATGGACTTAGTCCAACATAAGGAATCTTAGATCACAAGCCCACATATATAAGAATGAATGATTTACACAATCAACCCATATATTTAATTAGTCTCCTTTTGATCACTTAATTAATTCCAAATTAATTCTTGATCAATACTAATTAAATAACCTTATTAATATATTAGAACTTATAATATATTAACCAACCTTAAGTGTTATTTCTCTCATTATAGTCTATCCAAATGCATGATGCCATGCAACCCAAATGGATCATGCCGGGTCGGGTCAAGTCTTACCAATTATAGTTATGGACTTAGACATTAATCCAACAGTCTCCCACTTGGATAAGTCTAAAACTATTATTGCGTATGACTTCAGGAACCGATAAGCAATCGTAGCTCTCAAAAGCTTCTGTCGAACTCTGACCTTGTCGATGAACTCTGACCTTTGTCAATGACTTGTCCATTAGATAAGGGATCATATATTCGTCCATTCTAGATATCATATGGACTGAGACATGGATTATCAATCATTCTCTCTGTCCATTTGTTGTTTCCCAATTTCCGATTCATGATGACTGACTGATTGAACAAATCAAATCAGTCCTGGCTTGGCCAAGCACTCACATGTATCATCTTTAAATCATCGAGGGGCCCATAGATATCGCTTTTATCCCGAAGGTAAAAGGAATGGATAAACTTCGACTCATATGGCTTGTTCTACTACTTGTTGAATCATACACAAAGGCACGTTTTATAACATCGAGTTACCAATGCGTTTTCGTGCAATCAATGTATAACCAACTCATAGTAACAACTCATATCTCTAGGTTTGAAGAATATAAGATATTATCGTCTCATGATCACTCGTGATAAAATCCATGAAGTGATTCAAATGAGCGTGGGTTGAATCCAATACTCAGAACTTATGAGCACTCATGAGTGTTGTAGCACCACTTTGTCCACCAACTTGGACGTCTACAAACCAAGCCATGACAATCTTGATTCATATCTACTTCCAAGATATGACCGACTGTGGATGGTTTGAATAACTTAATCATTCAGGAAGAGCGACTTAGTTATTCTGGAAGTTAAAACATGCAAAGTGAAACACAAGAACAAATGAATCAAATATGGTATCAAAGCCTATGAATATAAATAAACACTTTTATTTATCACCATACTGATTACTCATTATTCATTGTTTCGGTTTTATCAACTTTATACTTGAATTTAAAACAATAGTTGTCCCATGCTCCAAGCATGTACACTATGTTTTCTAAACACTAGTCATGTCATACACCAAGTATGCATACTATGTTTGTTTATGATCTTTACTTTGTAAAATAGATGAATCGAACATCACTCCAATGATCCTCTTTTCACAGTCCCAAATCCTTACTACAAATGCAAGAATTCCAAATTCATGCCATTTACTGAAATCTGTTAGATTCTAAACTTATATGCATTGATCCTCTTAATGATTATGCACGAAGTCAGAAAGACTTGTCAACAATCATTACAGAGCATTCCAAAGGAGATCAACTCCTTGGAAACATCCTTCTTTCATTAAGTTTCCTAATCTTACACATATTGAATTATTTCTAACTTTGAAACATTTCCATATTCCATTTTGACTATCACTTCTGAACAAGAGTTGCCTCCTTACAAATTATGTCAATATGGTCCTTCCAGAATTAAGATTATACTTCCAACTGTCCTTGAGCAACCAATCTTTGGTAAACCTTAGATTGTCCTCGACAATTGCTTAATCATTTTAGTCATATCCAATTCTAGACCTTTTCCCTTCATAATGCCCCAGGCATTTGGAAAATTTTAGAAAGGATGAATATAACACATGTAATCGATCCTATATCCGAAGCATATGGGACACGATTCATGATGTCTCACATAAAGACTAAACCAGTCTTTTGCTATAATATTTCCATTTCAATTTGCCAAGTTCTCAAAATTCAGATTATGAAAAGGGATGCCGTAATCATAATCGAATTTTAGAACGCAATTAATGGACCCATATATAGAATTTCCTTATGTTGAGCCATTCCAACATGAAATTCATATATATATCCTTGATTAAATACGATTAAAATCTCAATCTAAGCTTTTAGAATTGAAATGAAGTATAATTTCCTCTCCCTTAATTATAGCAAAACAACTTTTTCAACCCCTGCAACCTCACGAATTGAAACTTTTGTTTTCTATAATTAACATTGCTAACTTGCAACCTTTGTCATAATTATCATGCTCCCACTAATATGATGATTATTAGCATAACACTTATGCTCCCACTAGCTTTGACATGTAGTCAGAAATCAGCTGACTTTCTTACCAAAGTTCAGATTTCTGATACTAGATTGTTTTGATAAAACTTTATCAAAATCATACACCTCTCTTAGATAGCTCACATGTGTGTCTAAACAATTTTAGAACTATGAAAAGGGATGTCGTAATCATAGTCTCAACTGTTTAGACCTTTCCACTTCTCACAAGTCCATGTTAGTGTGCCGGTAAACCACACACGCTCCACTAACGACTTTGAGAATGCAAATATCACAATTGCTATCTAGCTAAAATCTACTTAGTGAAAGTGTTTCCTCACCATCATTTTCATGAATCGGAGAGAAACCTTATGACACTTAGATTTAATAGTGTATGTGTTCTTATCCATGTGAATTTGTCAAAACCATAATCAGAAGACAAGGTTAGTGACAAATCCAAACTCATATTGATTAAACTTGTGCAATCTTAAATTCTTGCCATTTGGCAGCTCAAGTGCCTGTCATTGCTTCCAAGTAGTTGTGCAACCAATTGAGAACTCTCAGAACTCCTATGCAAAGCCAACTTGAATAGGCACAAAAATTTCAACACGATAGGTTATAAACCTCAAGTCGTGTGCTAGTGAAGGACTTTAGGTTTTATTCTTGATTAAGTCTTGAAACTTTCAAGAGCTTTAAGACTCCCACTGTCCTCTTGACATATAAGACTCCCTTGTCAAATATTCAAGAGATAGTGCGGATTCTTTATCAAGACTAACACTTTACACAATTGGCCTAAGTTGGTCTCTGTTTTATCCAAAACATCACAACTTACCAATTTCAAATGTACAAGAGTAGATAACCTTTTACTCTTACATTTGACTAGTGTTAACAAACCCTCTTTAAGATATGTCACTCAAGTTACAATCTTGGAGTATGACTCTAAGAATTGTTTTGGAACGAAGTATGACTCATCTTTTTGATTTAACCATTTCAACAATTCATGACTCCTCTTCTTAGTCATAAGAGATGACTTTAGAGGACCAATTGTGATATGGTATCTTAGTCATTAAGTTGATCATAAATATGATACTAAAGTACTCTCCCATCTTTTCAGATTTGAGAAACTTTTATCTTTCTTCCATACTTTGATTCTTCTTATTCGTTCTGTCTCACATTGAAACTTCTCCAATGCTACCGACTTATACTTAAACTTATAAGTATAACCATATTTACTGAACTTAAGTAAATCATGACGAATAGTCTTCTTGTTCTTTTGTGGTGGACTTGACCAGTGCACAAGAATGTGTACTCGATCCCTTAGTCCTTTCCTTATTCACATAAGGAATTAGTCTTAATTTTCCAAGCTGAAAGTTCTCATTCATCATACTATACAACTTGCATGATTCCAAGTTTCGGTCCAATTGAACCTTGGGTGATGAGAATCTTTCCTTATTTGGTAATATTAGACACTACCACAACCTAAAGAATCAAATCCATTTTTCCAATATTGCTATCAATGGAATCTTATACGCAACAACTTTTCACAAATGCCATTGTAAGGATACTTAAAATAAATAAAATCAAAACCTTTTTCTTTTATTTTAAAACTTTGCGGAAAAACTTATCCTTACAATCCATATGAAAACCTTATTGTTATCTATTCCTAAGCAATATAAATATCATAACTCTTAAGTAATAGCCCAAAATTCTGATCACCGAACCATGCGATTGAAATCCATCTTCGCGATCAGAATCAGCATGTACTTAATAGAGTTACACAATGGACTTTACCTGAAGTAGAGCCAAACTTATTGACTTTAACATCCTTAGGTAAATTTGGCAGCTTCGTAACCAATGCCCCTTCCTTTGGCAATAGTTACCTATGGACGCTTGATAATGGGACTATCTCAGACTTCGCCTCTCTCTTTACCATTGGGTCAACCGAGTTGACTATGGCCGATCCTTTTCCATTGGGAAGAGAGTGCTTTACTAGATATCCAATGTCATCATTGTCAATGTCCATAGCGTTTTAGGAAGTTGATCTTAGCAAATAGATAAGATCATTAAGGGTCTTGTCTTAGTCTGTTTCATAGGATTCCCAAAAGAACTCACTATGTGACTTAGAAAGTAGTTGAGCCACCAACTTTCTCAAGACTTTGACACCCAACTCTCCCGGCTTGTCAATATGTGACTACATCTCCAAGATGTGATCACACCTAGACCTTGCCTTGCCAATAGGGCTTGAGTGACCTTAAACTTTTAGGAACTTGTGGGTTAGGGAGAATAATTGGAGGAGGTGAAAGAAGTTTGATATCCATGGGACATCATCTTCATTTATGAAAGCTTGTTTCAAGAGATTTGGGAAGATCATAAATGTCTAGACCAGACATCTTTTTGGGAGATATTCAAGATAGTTGATTTAAAGTCCTTAATATGACACCCAATATGAAATCTTAAGGCTAGGACCCAACAAACTATTTTATAACTTAGAAGAGGGATGCCGTAATCCAAGCTATAAAATATTTGAAGGTAGGTGAATGACGATTCACCAATTTCCACCATGAAAAACGAAATAATTTATTAGGTTTTAATTGGATTTGAAAGTCCTAGATCTTTGAGATTCATTGAACTGTTCAAAGGCATGTTTCAATCTCGAGTGTGCCCTTTAGGTTTTGTGACTGGGATGCCGAGGATCACAAAACAAGGTGTGAATAACCATGCAAATATACTTGGTACCCTTAATATTTACCCCTTAATCAGTGTGCCGGTTAACCACACACGCTCCACCGATACTATGATAAATATTAAGTTACCCTTTGCCTACCTTGTTAAGTCCAGGTTAGTGTGCCGGTTAACCACACACGCTCCACTAACGACTTAAGCAAAGTGCAAAGTATAATTTCATGGGTTAGCACCAAATTCACATATTCCTAAGTAACTAAGATTGGGTATTAATAAGAGTTTAGTCACTTAGTATTTATCATTAATACTTTTAATGAAAGGAGAATTATAGTCCTTGTCCTACCCGTTCGGCTAACGACCCTCCACCAGTCAAGGAAGCGGTGGGTGAGAGTGGACACCCATTAAACTGCCATTTTATAGGCAGTAACCTTATACCCCCCTTATAGACCGGCTTCGTGAATGAGGCCTACTAACGGTAAGACTGACTTTACTCTTATACATATATATAAATATTATTAACTTATAATATTATAAAGTATAAGGGTTGAATTTTAACTATTAAAATTCTAAGGGCTAACTTAGAATTAAAGTATTCATAAGTGAAAAGTTTTCAAATTCCAAAACTTGAGGGCAAGTTTTGAAACTATTCAAAACTAATTAATTCCATAACTTATGAGTTTAAAGTAGTTTTAATTTAAAAAAAAAAAAAAAAAACTCTTCAAGTTCCATAACTTGAGGACAAGTTATGGAAGACTTTAAACTAATTAATAAAAAAAAATAACTTTTTTTTTATTGTAACTTATGGAACTAATTAAGGTTACACTTTTTTTTTTAATTTAATTTAATGAAGAGACTCTTGAACCTCCATAACTTGAGGACAAGTTATGGATTCATAAAACCATTTAATTAGAACTAGACTCTTCATTTTGTAACCTTTGCCAACTTTTATGAGTTTTTATGATTCTTAAATGTGACTTTTCATATAACTTGAGGACAAGTTACAAAAACACACTTTGGAATCAACTCTTAGATTAAAATGGATTGAAAACAACTATTTCACACAACTTTTCTATTAATCTAAGAACCTCATAAGAACAAGATAATTCAAATCATCAATCTTCAAGAAATTAGCATGAACATACAAACTAATACAAATCATGAAATTATGACAATTATCTTAGAAATTGGATTAGCATGAACATTACCACATCAAAAACATGTTTATAAGTCCAAAAAAATCTTAGGGTAATGTTCCTAGTCCAATTCCAGCCAAAACAATCGAATATATGCATCCAACTCGATTTTTCAGCTACTTTTGCAAGTATAACAAGAAAACAAGCCTAGGCTCTGATACCACTGTTGGGTTTTGAGCATTCTAACACTCCTAAGTGTACATGCAACCCTAAATACCTTGGATCTATGTTTTCTCTATTATACATACAATTATGAACATCCAAGGTATTATCCTAATCTAGCATACAAAATAATAAATATAACAAGATAGAATACATACCTCTTTGATGTAGAATGTCTTAATTAAGCTTGAGTGCCTAGTGCCCTAAGTGTGACACCTCAAATGGTTCACACAACACCAAATACACTTGGAATAACTTGAGAGAAACTTGAACACTCCTTGAAATCGTCTAGCCCTCACACTCACACATTAGTGCACGATTTCTTGAGCCATGGGATTCTTTTATATGGTGGCTATTAGGGTTACACCATGTAACTCATAACTTTACCCATTCCTTATGCTCCATGGATTTTAACCTCCATGGAGTATCCATGGGTCACCCCATGGACTTAGTCCAACATAAGGAATCTTGGATCACAAGCCCACATATATAAGAATGAATGATTTACACAATCAACCCATATATTTAATTAGTCTCCTTTTGATCACTTAATTAATTCCAAATTAATTCTTGATCAATAATAATTAAATAACCTTATTAATATATTAGAACTTATAATATATTAACCAACCTTAAGTGTTATTTCTCTCATTATAGTCTATCCAAATGCATGATGCCATGCAACCCAAATGGACCATGCCGGGTCGGGTCAAGTCTTACCAATTATAGTTATGGACTTAGACATTAATCCAACATTAATTAGTATCGATCAAGAATTAATTTGGAATTAATTTAGTGATCAAAAGAGACTAATTAAATCTATGGGGACTAATTATGATAATTAGTTATATTTATATGTGTTGGGCTTATGATCCATGTTGGACCAAGTTTATGTATGGATACATAAAGAGTTGGGCCACATGAACCATGGATCATAAAACCCATGGGTAAGGATTATGGGTTATACCCATGACCCTTGGAATCCTACATATAAATAGGTTACTCCATAGCCAAAATGACCACTTCTTTTCTTAGCGAAATATGGAGGTGTTTTGGTGCATGGAATTCTCTCTCAAGAGCCACCTTTGTCCTAGGTGTGTTGTGATTCCATTTGAGGCATTTCATACTATTGGTGCTAAGCTCTTAAGGCCAAATACATCAAGACTTCAAGCCACATAAAAGGTATGTTTCCCTAACTAATATATTATATGGTTTATGTTAAATGCATGCTAGTTATAGGTTTAATGCCTTGGAAACCATTTGCATGTATAATTAGTGAAAACATAGATCCAAGGTATTTAGGGTTATATGTGCACCATAGGATATTGTATTATACCAAAATCCAACAAACCTATCATGTCAAGTTGAAACATTCTTGTTTCTGTTCATCTTCCAGTTGAGTTGGCAATGCTTATGAGTTCTATGGTTCTCATTTGACTGCAAAAGACAGAGCACATTGGTCAGTGATGGTACATTAGTCAATGGAAGTGAGTTGCTTAAACAACATGGAAGCGCTGGTGGGCTCTTGTGCTACGAAAAGGCAAGAAATTAAGTGTAAGCAAAGTTCAGTCCATGAAAGGAAAAACTAAATTTGATTTTGGTTTTGTCCTCAACCTTATCTTATGATTGTAGGTTGGAAATGATAAGATTCACATGGATGGGAACACATACACCATAAAATCTAAGTAGCAAAAGGTTTCGCTCTACTTCATGAAAATGGTTATGAGGAAACTCTTTAGCTAGTAGATTTTAAAGATTTGATAAATAGCATTTTGGTTAGTGGTTGTGTTAAATGCATTCTGAAATTCGCAATATGATTACGGCATCCCTTTTTATAGTTCGAATTCTGAGAAACGGTAAGGTACAGTTTGAATGTTCAGGACTTATAGCTATAAGTTCTGAAAAGGTTTAAACACACACATATACTATCTAGTGAAAGGTTTAAAAGCTTGAGAAGTCTAGTTGAAGATTATCGAAGCATTGCGCATTAGAAATCTGAACTTTAGTAAAAGAGTATTGATTTCTAGAAGTTCAGTTGATTTCTGGGTACATGTTAAAGCTAGTGGGAGCATAATTGTGATTTAAATGGAAGCATATTTGTTATCCTAATGGGAGCATAATTATTATGCTAAGTTTGAGAATTGTTTTGCTACAGAAAGATTTAGGGAGAAGGCATTCATACTTCTTTTCAAATCTAAAAGTTTAGATTGAAGGATTTACTGGAACTTAGTCTTGGACATATATGAATATCATGTTCAAATGATTCAACATAGATAATTCGATATATGGAAATATTATAGCAAGAGACTGATCATATATCATGCCTTTATGTAAGACACTATGTATCGAATCCCATATGCTTCAGATATAGGATTGATTACATATGCTATAATATTCACCTGTTCTGATTTTCCAAATGCCTAAGGCATTGAGAGGGAAAAAGGGCTAGAACTTGGTGTGACTAAAGTTGTTAAACTACTGTCAAGGACAGTCTAAGGTTCGATGTAGATTTCTTGCTTATGGACAGTTGGAAGTATAGTGATATTTGGACAGACCATATTGGCATAATTCTGAGTGGAGGTGATTCTTATTAAAAATTGATAGTCATATGGGAATATGGAAATGTTTCCATAGTGGGGTTTGGTTATTGAAGTCTACATGGAGATTAGGAACTTTAATGAAAGGAAAATGTTTAAGGAGTGTACCTTGAATTTGAGACTTCGTTACCATGGAATTGTTTTAAGTAACAAAGTTTCAATGGAACAATTTTGTAATATCGTTGGCAAAGACTCTGGGACTTTGAAGCCTCGAAATCACAAAAGTATTATTGCATGTAAGGTTATATTCCAACATATTTAATAGTAACAAGAATTTGGAATTGTGAAATGAGCATCATTGAAATAGTTTCCAATCGATCTGTTCACAAAGGAAGAACCATAGATTAACATAGTATTCATGTTCATAACATGGCATGACTGATGTTTGATTCAAGCATTTCATTGATTATTCTAAACAATATACAATGAATAAAGTCAAATTAAAAAGGTGATTAAATAATAAGAGTTTTATTTATATTCAACAGTTTTGAGACCATAGTTAATTAGGTTATTATTGTGTTTCAATTTGCATGTTTTACTTTCCGAATAGTTGGATTATTCAAACATCCACAGTCGATCATACTTTTGGAAGTAAGTAGCGAATTAAGACTGTCATGAACTAAATTGTAGATTGTCTAAGGGATAAGACATAGCAATATTTTTGACGCGATGTTCATGAGTACATGGAAATGGGGATTTTGAGTATTGGATAAACTCACGCTCAAAGAATTACTTCATGGATTTTATCACGAATAATTTTGAGACGATAATATATTATATTCTTGAAACAGAGATATATGAGTTGTTGCTTACAAGTCAGTTGTGCATTGATAATACGTAAACGCATCAGTAACTTGATATTATAAAATGTATTGGTGTGCGTGATTTGATGAGTAAATAGTGCAAGAATATGAGTCGAAGTTTATCCGTTCCTTTTACCCTAATGGAAAAGTGATATTTGTGGTCCCCTAGATGATTTGATGTCGAAATATGAAGTTCTTGGCTAAGCCTGGACTGAATTCACGTGTTCAATCAGTAGTTTGATTTCAATCGTCATAAATGGAAAATCAGGAAACAAATCTTGGACAGAGAGATTGATTATAATCCATGTCTCATGTCCTTACTATATCCTGTAGAATGAAGGAATAATTGATCAGTTATCTTACGACACGTAACTGACTGGGTGAGAGTTCGATAACAGCTTTTGAGAGCTACAATTTGCTAATCAGTTTTAGAAGTTATACTAGCATTTATAGTTATTAGACTTATCCAAGTGGGAGACTGTTGGACTAGGTGTCTAAGCCCATAACTATAATTGGTATATACATAAATTGATAGTAACACAATCCTTTTGGGTTGCACTCAAAACTAGCAACCGGACATGATGACTTTTGGAGATAGAGGATTAATTTATTATTTGGTTAATAAATTGAAATAAATGATTTATTAATGTATTATGAAAGTAATATATTAATTATAAATCATGTCAATTTATTAATATTTAACCAAAAATTAATTTGGAATTAATTTTAGGATTAAAGGAAGTTAATTAAAAGTGTAGGGACTAAAAGTGCGATTGTTTAATTATTGAGCAGAAGGGACCAAAACCTTGCTAGAAGGTGGTCGACAAAATTCCTAAGATAATTAAGGTTTCTTGATTATCTCATATGGATAATTAAAGAGGTGGATAATTACCAATTTGAAATATTATTATTATATTCAGATAAGACTTATCCAGTCCATCCTTGTTGCACTATATAAAGGGCTCTTCACCCTTGTATTTTCGCCCACCATCTCTTTAGAAGAGAATCTGAAAATCTACTCTCTCATTCTCCTCTCTCTTCTCTCCTCTCTCATCATCTTGTTAGTGTTGGGTGTTAACCATTAGAGGCACGACATTTGTGGTTTTTGTTCTCGGAGCTTCAACAACTCTAAGGATTTGAATGATTATTACTATATAACAATCAAAGGTATGTTAACTAACCCTAGATGTAAATTTCGATTATAACATAGGGTTCCTAGGGTTTTTCCTTTGATGATCAATACTTGTGTGTTCAATTACAGAAAACATAGCTCCGAACAATTAGGGTTGCATGCATACATAGGATTGTTTGTTATGCTCAAAACCTATCACATATCATTAACACTAATCATGATAAACAAGAATCTACTTATTGTTCTGTAAATATTTTAACACATCTGAATATCTCCACCTCTTTATGTGCAAATCGAGTGTAGATTTTCCACCAACTTATCAAGATTGGGTAGGCACAGATCCTCTCACTCTTTTTCGAGCTCCAGATCTCAAGTCAGAATCCAACCAAATAGTACCGCTTCTTTCATTCTTCGAACTATTTATAAATCATATCTATTTTTAGTAATTTACATGAATGGTCCCTATGGTTTAGGGTAATTTGCGTGTTTGGTCCCTAACTTATTTTTTTAACTCGAAAGGTCCCCTCTGTTTGTTTTTGTTACGCGTTTGGTCACTGTCTTACCTAAAAAGACTATTTTTTCATTGATTTTTTTAATTTATTTAAATAAACACACCCCAAACCCACTCCTCACCATACCTTATCTACCCCACAATTTTTCCCTATTTAAATAATAGTGTTTTTAGGTAAGACAGGGGCCAAACGCATAACAACAAAAATAGTAGAGACAAGGCACGTAACAAAAACAAATAGTAGTGACCTTCCAAGTTAATAAAAAGTTAGGGACCAAGCGTGCAAATTACCCCAAACCATAGGGACCATTCGTGTTATTTACTCATCTATTTTCTATTGATCATTTCATCACCTAATTCCACTTTCTCGCTAAATATTTTATAAAAAAGGCTCATAATCATCAACATCTAAATCGAGAGGTTCATGATTTTGGAGATTTGGTTTTGTGCTTGGACTGTGATCGTGAAGGAGAAAATATATGCTTTGAAGGTATTCTTTTTAATTGAAGTTGGTAAAATTTTGCTCAATGCTTTTAAAGAATACTTTTCTATGTTTTTGTTATTTTTAACATTTTCTGGCATTCAGTTATTGAGTGTGCTGGATTTCATCCCAATGATGGTAGAAGAATTCGTCATGCAAGATTTTCTTCTATAACTGAAACGACATTACTCATGCTATGAAAGACCTTCTTCAACCAAATAAAGATGAGGCATTATAGATTCTCGCTACAAAGTAGATTGAAAGTTGGAGTTGCATTTACACGGTTTCAGACAACTTACATTCAAGGAAAATATAGGAATCTTGATTCCAATGTTATTTCGTAGCTTCCCTGTTTTACTCCATCCTTTTAATGGGCGTTTTATTTGTTGGGTTCCATGGGAGTTGGAATACAATTCCATTCCATTCTGTTGTTTGGTTTATTATGTTGGAACCTGAAAGTGAACCTCTAGCAATCACACAAAGAAGATCCAAAGACAGTCTTAAGTCAGAAGTGGAATATGGTCTGAAGTCAGTCTGTGGTCAGATGTGAAGATTGTGTCCGGAGTAGAAGAGTATGTTAGAAGAGAAGATGTTTCGAAACGGAGTATGAGTTAGAATCAGTCTATCCGTCTATGTATTAATTGTTCTCGTCTTTTTCTGTGGTGTAACGTTACTTAGGACTTAATCTTTTTGTTTAATTGGATAATCAGAATGTCAAAGTAGTGACATTGTCCGATCCTTAGTATGTTTTTCGGTTTGTAATGTGTTCCTCCATTTGCTATATAAGGAGTGTTTAATGATAATAACAAATGATGGATTGTTGCTCCAAAGATAGTTATATTTGAATTTACTTCACTTGCAACTTTCTCTCAAATCAAAACTCTTTCAAACATTCTAATTGTTCAGTTAATGTCTTTCCTTTGATTATACTCATTACTCTATAGTTAATACTTGAAGTACTTTGTTGATTCTCATCTTCAGTCTCGACTGGTCTTGCCAGACTTGACTTGAACACTTAATCAGAAGCAAAAATTGATCTTAAGCATTAACTCAAGGATTGAGTTTTTGAGCCTTATCCCTGCGCAATCAGATCCTTGTTCTCACAACTGGTTTCAGAGCTTGAGTGGTTGTCTTTTGAATCCATATGAACATATTATAGTTGATTCGAGATTACCTTGGTATTTCGATCATTTCTGTGTGCAGGATAAAAGTTCTTCTATATATCACTTTTGGTCAAGATATCTTAACTTCAATGGCTGCTTCTAATTTTCAACAAATGTACTCAATGAAAATAGCAAATAGCACGGGTTTCCCTACACGTGCCGCACTGCTAGTTGTTGAACAGTATGATCACTGGAAAGTCAGAATGGAAAGATTTTTACTTGGAAAAGAAAAAGGTGAATCTATCTGGAGATCTGTTAAAGAAGTTCCTCATGTTCCAGTTCGAACCATTGTTAGAGATGCTATTGCAACTCTCATGGTACAGGATGATCAACGTCAAGCACCTCTTACTGATGATGACCTTGAAAAGCTGCATGCATATCAAGTTGTCTTTTCCAAAATGGTGTTTGGTGTTCCACCTTCTCTCTTTGAGCACATCAAAATGTGCAAATCCGCGAAGGAGATTTGGGACACACTTCAAGATTTGTCTGAAGGGTCAGAGAACATGAAGTATAAGCATCTAACCTTCGTTGTCAAAGAGTTCGACACTTTCACTACAACACATGGTGAATCTGTTACCTCAGCCTCAAACAGATACCAAGTCGTCGTCAACAACATGACTGCTCATGAGATAGTCCGAACCCCACTTGAATACAACCTTAATTTCATTAACAGCCTCAGAAAGGGATGAGGAAATGTGAAATCATGTCTACAGAGTAATGGATCTCTGAAAAAGCTGAAGCTCTACCAATTTGATGAGCTTCAAGGTCATGAATCAAATGTTGCACAAACTCTACGTGAACTCACTGGAGGCCCTCTAGCTCTAGTTAGTTCCTACGATCCACAAACTCTGAACCCTGCTGGTTCGGACCACCTCTCTCTTGTTGTTCTATATATCCCTCCTATTTAACCCTCACCTCAAACCATACCTGCTTCCACCAATAACCATCAATTAACTAGTGACCTTAATCCTGAATATATGGACTCTGAACTCTGTTTAAAACAGGAGTTTGCCTTACTTTCCATGAAATACAATCGTCCTTATACCAAGCCATACCACAGCTGTTTTCACTCTCCTCATAAAAATAATCCTCAACCTTTCAACAAACCTTCAAAAAACCCACCATCTTACAAACCTAACCTCCCTACACCAAATCACACCTAGGAATCATCACAGACTCCAAAGTCGGAAAAACCCAAGATTATGTGTCACGAATGTGGTCATGCAAACCACTTTGCCAAGGATTTCTTGGCCGAAATCCCACAAAAACCCAAGATCAAGGACTCTGCTTACTATGCACGTTGAGCTCAAGAACTGGCAGAAAGTGAAAAGGCTCTTGTTACCATTGTATGAAGAGATGTGGAATGATATTGATCTTCTGGAGATGATGATGACATAATCACTGGCAGAAACATGTGTCTTATGGCTCGACAAGAATTTGAATTTGATGAAGGCTACTGGTCATCTGGGTCAGAGAGAGATGAAGAAGATGCTGAACCAAGCTACTTCTACATGGCTACCAATGACCCACCCGACAGAGGCATCGTTCAACATGTAAAATCTATGATTATTGACAACAATTTTGACTTATCTTTTTGTGAACCATATCTAACCTAGATCCAATCAGATATGAACATCATTTACAAAGCCTATGAGTCAGCCATAGAAGCTAGTGAGAAGAAGGAAAGTGAATTAAGTCGTCTTAAATTACGTTTTGAGGATAAGAAGTTGAAAATAGAGTCTTTAGAACGAGAGCTTGTAATGTCACAAGATGACTGTATCATTCTTAAAGACAAATGTGAAATCACTTATTCTGAAAGAAATGTTTTAATTTCTGACAAAAACCGTCTCAATGCTAAAATAGATTCTTTGCATAATTCCATTGCCATTCTTAAAGCAAATGAACAAATGACTCATAATTTTCGCCATCCTTGGTCAAAAGCTCGTGGTCTCGGAAGCGAGTTTACGAAACCTATTGCTCGTCCCTTGAAGGAGTTACAAAATTTAACTTTAATGGGAGATGTTCCAAACATTAAACATTCGGACACCCCTGTCTCGCCTTTGTCACCCCTTCATGAGACTTCTGACCAATTTGCATCATTAATTCCTGAGTTTCAGCCTATAGTTGTAAAGTATCTCGATTCCACGCCTCTTCCGCCTCTAACAAACCTGGACCTAAGTCGGACCCCAGAAACTCATTATAGTATTTCGAACACTATTGTTCAAATTCTGAACCACAACCCTCCTAACAACTGTGTTGTTGAGGAAAAATTTTCGGAAACAACTGGACCTGAATTCTCTAAGTGTGTTTGGGCATCTTTAGATAGTGACGTTGATGATTCGTCAAATTCATGTGAGTCGGAACCCCAAGTGATTTCCAAAACAAATCTTGTGCCAATCAAGCCTATGTTTAACAATCCTTCTGTAGAACAAACTTACAAATCTTCATGTCATTTAAAAAAGAAACCCATGTTGAATAGGAAAGATGTTGTTGATCCTATGGTACAAGCCCGAAATGCTCACAAAAAGGAAGCTAAGTCGAGAAAAAATGTAGATTCCTTGAGAACTCCAAAAAGAGTGTATCTCGGACTGTCAAACCACCAACTAAGAATCACAACACCTTCGCACCCACTAAGATTCTCCAAAGACATTCTAATCCTCCCAATCTGGTAGAACATAAGAAAGTGGTCAGTCCTACCCCGAAAAAGCGCATTGCAGGTACTCAATCTATTCGAACCAACTCTCCTTGGACTGTTTCATCTGTTTTCATAGTGAAATCTGATGGTACAATTTTCAAAGCACAACAACTTTCAAACCCAAATGTATCATCAACCAAAGAACAAGTTTTAAAGAAAGCATTTTCTCAAAAAACTTCAAAACAAAATCTTATATGGGAAGTAAAAAATCACAAAAATGAAACTGCAAATCCGAGACACTCAGTGATTCCCACTGCTCTGGAAGCTGCTTGTCCGAGAAAATTTGTTCCAAACCCTAATGTCATTGAGTATGACTATAAGATAGATGAAAGAACCATGGCCTTCTATTTTTTTCCTAAGAAATCTAGGAACAAACCTTCCAAAAAATCTGCTGCTCAAAAGTCACAACTGAAGCCTAAGACTCGTGCTTTTGTCCCAAAACCTAACTCGGAGCCTAAAAACTCCACAACTCGCTAATTTTGCAGGCACTCTATGTTTCGGAGCAAGAAACAATATGGTATATTGATAGTGCTTGCTCCATGCACATGACGGGGTAGAAGTACTTTCTATGAGATCTCAAACTTTCACCAAATCCTGGCTATGTGACATATGGCAACAACTATAACTCTCAGATTAGAGGTTATGGCATCCTTACAAATGGCAACTTCTCCATTTCAAACGTGGCATATGTAGCTAACTTGAAGCATAATTTGATAAGTGTGGCTCAACTCACTGATGCGAATCGACGAGTTGAATTCTGCAAGAAACACAACCATGTTATGTCAGAACACCAGAAGGAATGTTTATTCAAGTCAAATCACAACAAGAACATGTATCCTCTTGACATCAACATGATCATTTGCAAACCCCGGTTCTGCTTACTCTTAAAAGTTGTTTCGACATCAGTTGGTTATAGCATAGGAGGCTTGCACATCTAAACTTTAGATATATGAATGATCTTATTTCTGGTGAGATGGTAAGAGGTTTGCCACTCCTCAAATTCAAAAATGATCATTTATGCGCTGTGTGGGAGTGTGGAAAGTAATTGAAGACGGGTCATCCCTTTATCATTGAAAAGTCTATCTCGGAGCCGTTAGAACTTTTACACATTAATCTGTGTGGACCCTCAACAGTAGAGAGTTTTCATCACAAAAAATACATTCTTGTGATTGTGGATGACATTACTAGGTTCACCTGGGACTTATTCCTAAGACTCAAGTTAGAAACAGCCTCCGAACTCATCAACTTTATCAAAGGAATTGAAGTTCTCATCAAACTTCCAGTAAGGCGAATCCGAAGCGACAATGGTTCGGAATTCATAAATTCCACCATTGAGAACTTTCTTACCGAAAAGGGTATTGACCACAACTTTTATGCTCCATACACTCCACAACAGAACGGTGTAGTCGAACGACGCAACATAACACTTGTCGTAGCTGCTCGATCCATGCTCAACTTTGCAAATCTTCCACTCTAGCTTTGGGCTGAAGCTGTCTCAACTGCATGCTTTACTCAAAATAGGAGTATCATTAATCGACACCTCAATAAGATACCGTATGAAGCAATGAACAGTCGGAAGCCAAGTATCTCTTTTCTTCACGTTTTTGGATGTAGATGCTTCATCAAGAACAATCGCAATCAGCTTACAAAGTTCCAACCCAAACCTGATGAAGCTATCTTTCTTGGATACTCTTATAAATCAAAGACTTATCGAGTTCTTAATCGGTGAACTCGTGTTCTAGAAGAAAGCTTTGATGTTACCTTTGATAACAATTTCATTCGGAATTCTGGCCCAACCCATGTTACAAATCATATCATGGAGTCCGATGCTCCAGCGCCAGGATGTCCGAACCAGCAAACAATTTATGAAGTTGACTTCAAAACCTTGTTCGGACCCTCGGAAACAGCTCTTGATTCGGAATCTCGAACAAGACAAACAATATCAATCGTAGCTTCGGTTTCCCAAAATGTTTCAGGTCCGACACCCAATTTTCCTCCATTTGATTCCAAATTGTTTCAACCTTCTCAGGTTGAGGGGGAGAATGGTCAACCTTCCCTTGAATCAAATGTGGATGGATTCCAAGATGCAGGTGCTGAATTTGACTCCAATCCTATCAACAACGATGATGATGCAAATTTCTTCAATTTCCCACCTCATAATGATTTCAACCTATCCGATTTAGAAATTTAAGGGGAACATCATCCACAAGTTAAAACTATTCAAGGGGAGTAACACAACCCCATTATTGATATAGGATCATCTGCTGCACAAGAGCTTCCGAGACTACATGTTTGGACTAAGTATCATCATCCGAACCAAGTTATTGGAAATCCAAATGCTGGTGTACAAACTCATTCCGCCACAAGTGTTCAAAATGAATGTCATTTCTCGGCATTTATCTCAATGGTTGAACCCAAATCCATCAAAGAAGCACTAGAACATGCTGATTGGATTACAGCCATGCAGGAAGAATTGACAGAATTCGATAGAAATGAAGTATTGACTCTCGTCCCTCCTCTTCAGAATCATCCCAATGTTGGTATTATATGGGTGTTTCGGAATAAACTAGACAACGCAATAGTCATCATTCGAAATAAAGCAAGATTGGTGGCAAAAGGATTCACACAGATCGAAGGGCTTGACTACGATAAGACCTTTGCTACTGTTTCCCGTATTGAAGCTATCCGAATCTTTCTTGCTTATGCTGCTCACAAAGGCTTTAAAGTTTACCAGATGGACGTCAAAAGTGCCTTTCTAAATGGTGAACTTCATACAAAAGTGTATCTCTAACAGCACCCCCCCCCCCGGGTATTTCAATCTCTCATATCCGAACTACTGCTACAAAATCGAAAAAGCTGTTTATGGCTTCAAGCAAGCTCCTCACGCCTGGTAGGAGACCTTCACCGACTTTCTCAAGTGTTCAGGTTTTCAAAGAGGTATAATCGATCCTAGCCTGTTCCGAAGCTCAAATGGAAAACATATCATGCTTGTCTAAATTTATGCTGACGACATCATTTTTGTATCCACCGATTCATCAATAGTTGCTAACTTTGCTAAGTTAATGGTTAGTCGATTCCAATTGAGTATGAATTTTCATTCACCAAGAGAAGTACATTTCGAAATTTCTCAAAAAGTACTCGATGGACACCTGTGCCTATGGGTTTCGGACACAAAATATTTTCGGACCCATCCGGTGTTGCAGTTGATGAAAAGAAGTACAAAGGAATGATTGGATCCCTACTCTACCTTACATCAATTCGTCCGGACATCATGTTCCCAACATGTTTGTGTGCCAGATTTCAAGTCAATACAAAAATGTCTGATCTGTTGGCCGATAAGAACATATTCCAATACCTCAAAGGTACAAAACATCTTGGAATCTGGTACCCAGCAAATAAGGGTTTCCTCCTTCAAGCATATTCCGATTCAAACTATGGAGGTCTTTAATTGGACAGAAAAAGCACATCTAACGGCTGTCATTTTTTAGGTTGTTGATTGGTCAGTTGCTCATCTAAGAAGCAGAACTGCATTGCACTCTCAACAACTAAAGCAGAATACATTGGCGTACAATCAAATTCAACAATCTATGACGAAGCACATCGAAATACGGTACCATTTCATTAAAGATCATGTTTTAAATGGTAACATCGAACTTATTTTTGTTCCATCTGACGATGAAATTGCTGATGTCTTTACTAAGACATTAGACGAAACCAAATTCAATGGTTTTCTAAACAAAATGAGTATGATGATGCTTGTTCCTCAGTTCTTTCAAGAGGTTTGTACTCTCTGATGGCAACATTAGAAAGAAGATTAGTTCCGAAATTAAAAAAAATTTCTCATCTCGAGACTATTACTTGTCGGAATAAATAGGGTAATTTTATGTGTCTTTTTATCTAACCACCTCTTGTAGCTTTAAGTTGTACAGCTCATCTCATCATATGAAGTCCATGACCAATATAATTGATGGGTTTTGAGTATTACAACATTCCTATGGTTCACATGCAACCCTATTTGCTTTGGATCTAGGTTTTTCTCAAGTTATACATGAAAATTGATTTTCGAAAGCAAGAACCCTAATATAGCATACATGAAAACAAAAACTAATCATATTAGGGTTTAGATGAATACATTTCATGTTGATTGCTTGATCTTGACCTTCAAGAGCTTAGTGCCTTAAGTGTTGCACCTCTAGTGGAGTCACAAACACCACTTAGCAATGGAAGAAAGAGAGAGAGAGAGAGAGAGAGAGACAGAGAGAGAGAGAGAGAGAGAGAGAGAGAGAGGCTGTAGAATTCGGACATGGTTTCTTCTAGGTATTCCAGTTACCAATTTCAGGAGCCTCGGAGTTCCTTTTATAGTTGAGATTGCGAGGGTTTTCAACTGGAAACCCTAATTCTCTTGCTTAGGCCCTAAGCAACACATGGACCCCCACATGGTAAGCCTTGGACAAAAACTCTATGGGTTTTCCACAGATTTTTGTCCACCCCATACCAATACGATCCATTAGCCCAAACTATAACTATTACTGATTTACATAATCAGCCCCCGTTCCTTTAATCTGTCTCTTTTGATCACTAAATTAATTCTAAATTAATTTCTAATCAATACTAATTAGATAATATGATTTCTCAATTAATATATTATTCTTATAATATATTAATAAATCATTAATTAATCTCTTTCTCCAAAACTCATCCTATAACATTGCTATGGTGAAGGCAACCCAAAAGGACCATGCTACTATCGGGTCAAGTACATACCAATTATAGTTATGGGCTTAGACACCTAACCTAACAATCTCCCACTTGGATAAGTCTAATAACTATAAATTCAAATATGACTTCAAGATCCTATTAGCAATCGTATCTCTCAAAATCCGTTGTCGAACTCTGACCTAGTCAATGACGCGTCCTTTAGATAAGGGATCATATTATCCTCTGTTCGGCAAGATTTCGTGTGGACAAAGAAATGGAACATAATTATTCTCAATGTCTAACAGTTTGTTTCCCGACATCTGATTTGTTTGACATAGAACTTAATTGAACACATCAATTCAGTCCTGACCAGGCCTGACACATAAGTCAACACAAAATCATCCAGGGGGCCAAGATATTGCTTTTACCCTCTTAGGATAAAAGGAACAAATAAAATTTGACTAATATGCTTGTACTATTTACACGTCAAATCATACACAACAACACATTTTATATCATCAAGTTACTGATGCGTTTACGCATTATAAATGCACAACCAACTCGTAAACAACAACTCATATATCTCGGTTTAAAGATTATAGGATATTATCGTCTCACAATCACTCGTGATAAATTTCATGAAGTGATTCAAATGAGCATGGGTTTAATCCAATACTCAAATCTTATTTCAAGAGCACTCATGAATGTTTCAGCAAACCTTTGCTATGTCTAAACACTTAGACAATCAACAAACCAATTCACGAGAGTCTAACCTCATAACTTACTCGCAAAGTATGATCGACTATGGATAATTTGAAAATTCTAATTATTCTGGAAGTAAAACATGCAAAAGTGAAACAATAGTAAACAATTGACACAAGATAGTAAACTTTACTCATAAATAAATCTCCATTACTTAATCATCAAATGTCAATTACATTTATCTATTACAAGTTTCTAAACATCTATTTAATCACTAAAACTAATATTGTCCTTCAGAACAATGCTTCTCCCATGCTGTAAGTGCTTAACCCTGCTCAGACCCTTTGTGAGAGGATTTTCTGGGTTCTCCTCTGACGACACCCTCTTGACTATTAGGAGACCTTCTTCTACCCGATATCTGATGAAGTGGTATTTTATATCGATGTGTCTGGATTTACCATGACCCCTTGGTTCCTTGGTTCAAGAAACTGCTCCTTCGTTATCACAGAAAATATCCATAGGCTCCTTTATGGCTCGTACAACTCCAAGGTCTCCAATGAAGTTGCTCAAGCATATTCCCTCCTTCGACACTTCGCTCGTTGCTATGTACTCTGATTCGCACGTTGAATTAGCCACAGTCTCCTGCTTGGAACTTTTCCAAGTAACTACTCGTCCATTTAGGGTAAATACCCAGCCCGAATGAGAGCGGAACTGATCTCTGTCGGTCTAAAAGCTAGCGTCACTATACCTTATCAATCTCAAGTCATCACTCCCACCACGTGTAAGGACCCAGTCGTTAGTCCTTCGCAGGTACTTAAGAATGTTCTTAACTACTGTCCAATGAGTTCTACCAGGGTTCCCTTGATATCGGCTTCCATGCTCAACGCAAAAGCCACATCTGGGCGAGTACATGTCGTAGTGTACACGATCGTGCCAACAGCAGAATCATACCGCACTCGACTCATTTCCGCTATCTCGACATCGTTACTCGGACTCTAAGTCTTACTAAACTTGGTATTGCTTTGGATTGGCAGTTCCCCTTTCTTGGAATTCTCCATGCTAAAATGTTTCAGCACCTTATCCAAGTAAGTACTTTGACTAAGTCCTATTAGTCTCCTACCTCTATTTCTCAAAATCCTTATCCTTAGAATATGAGAAGCTTCCCCTAGATCCTTCATAGTGAAACACTTCCCAAGCCAAGACTTAACGTCCTTCAAGGTCGGGACGTCGTTTCCAATGAGCAGTATGTCATCAACATACAAAACTAGAAAGCTAACTATACTCCCACTAGCCTTGACATACACACAGGACTTATCCTCGCTTCTCGAAAAACCAAAACTCTTTGACTTTCTCATCGAAACAAAGATTCCATCTACGAAATGCTTGTTTTAATCCATAAATGGATTTCTCAAGCTTACACACTCTATTGGGGTATTTAGCATACACAAAACCCTCTGGCTGACACATAACCGTCTTCAGCCAACTTCCCATTAAGGAAAACGGTTTTGACATCCATCTGCCAAATTTCATAATCATGAAACGCAGCGATAGCTAACATAACCCATATAGACTTGATCTTGGCCACTGGTGAGAAGGTCTCATCATAGTTAACCCCTGGGGTTTTAGTAAAGCCCTTCACAACCAGCCGTGTGTTGAACATATGCACCTTTCCTTCCATGTCAGTCTTCTTCTTGAAGACCCATTTGCACCCAACTGTCTTTCGACCAAGTTCCATGTCGGTCATCTCATCATATGAAGTCCATGACCAATATAATTGATGGGTTTTGAACATTACTACATTCGTATGGTGCACATGCAACCCTATTTGCTTTGGATCTAGGTTTTTCTCAAGTTATACATGCAAATTGATTTTCCAAAGCAAGAACCCTAATCTAGCATACATGAAAACCGAAAACTAATCATATTAGGGCTTGGATGAATACCTTTCTTGTTGATTGCTTGATCTTGACCTTCAAGAGCTTAGTACCTCAAGTACTATACCTCTAATGGAGTCACAAACACCAATTAGCAATGGAAGAATAAGAGAGAGAGAGAGAGGTGGAGGCTAGAGAATTCGGTCATGGTTTCTTCTAGGGATTCCAGTTGCCGATTTCAGGAGCCTTAGGGTTCCTTTTATAGTTGAGACTGCTAGGGTTTTCAAATGGAAACCCTAATTCCCTTGCTTAGGCCCTAAGCAACGCATGGACTCCCACATAGTAAGCCTTGGACGAAAACTCTATGGGCTTCCCATATATTTTCGTCCACCCCATACCAATAGGATCAATTAGCCCAAACTATAATTATTACTGATTTACATGATCAGTTCCAGTTCTTTTAATCAGTCTCTTTTTATCACTAAATTAATTCTAAATTAATTTCTGGTGAATACTAATTAAATAATATGATTTCTCAATTAATATATTGTTCTTATAATATATTGATAAATCATTATTTAACCTCTTTCTCCAAAACTCATCCTATCAAATTGCTATGGTGAAGGAAACCCAAAAGGACCATGCTACTATCGGGTCAACTACATACCAATTATAGTTATGGGCTTAGACACCTAGTCCAACAATAGTCACATTGGTACTAATCTCTCCTTAGAACTTAATTCATAAGATCATCCTGGAATTCGAGTCCGGAATGGTATTGAACTCTCATTCTTTGTCCAAGATTAGATTCTTTGTCTCTGAAACTTTTCAAAATTCACTCCGGAATTTCATTAAAAAAAATTTCACTCTGAAATCTCTTCAAAACTTTGCTCCAGAATCTTTTCAAAACTCACTCTGGAATTTCATAAAATTTTTCACTCTGGACTCTTGGATCCGGATTTCATAAAAATTCAATCCGGACCTTATGTCTCAATTGCTTCATTCCGGATTCTTCATGATAAGAAACTGTTTTCAAAACATTCCGGAACCCTATTGTTCCGAAACCAAAACACATGATGAAGTCCAAAAGGTTTTTAGGTGAAAAGTTTCTTAACGGTTACTTTTTAATGATGACAATTTCCATTCTTCACAATGAATCAAGAGTGCTTTCGTTATAGCAGTTCAACTCAGTCCCAAATATGGCAACACATTTAATGCGGTCCGTTTCCTAATACGAGTTTCATCATTGCTTTTCCAAACCGACCCATTGATTTCCTGAACCTATAAAAGCCCATCGAAATCCCTTTTACCCGTTACACTCTCAAAACTCTCATTCCAACCTTTCTCTCTCAGGTAAAAGTGTTCTTCAAGGTTTCAGCCTGCAATAATGGCGTCCACCCAAACCGATCCCAAAACCACCAAATCTGCCTCCAGAAAGAATTCATCAAAAGGTTCATCTTCTTTAATGACAACAGAACCTTTCCTAAGAGACACAAGCCAACTATTTTCTCTTGATCCAAACGACTACGATAAGTCGATTCACATCATGATAGAGTTCATTTCTCATCACCTGATTGCTGTGCCACTCACTAAGATACCATATCCACCTATTCCAGTCTATTTACTTCACACACCCTTTGAACGCATCAAGATTGACGACGATGTTCTTGAAACAATGATTACGTGAGACAGAATCGTGCCTATTCACAAATCCACATTCTTAAGAGCAATCGGTGTCAAGGAAAACCCATAAAAATTTACTATCTAAGAACCCACGACTGAAGAGTTTCAGTCATTCTTGAATCACATCGTGTACAGTGAGGAGTACAAAGCCAAAAAGTTCAAGAAATTAGCGGTATCAGGCTTATGGATAGTTATTATGCACTTCCTTTTAAGCGGATTATTAGGCAAACATAGAGGGACGAATTCTCTCAGCAAAGACTGGATGTACGTCGTGTATAGCATCTTCTCAGGGAAGAACAATGCGGTGTATCTTACTGAAGTATTATGGCAGGACTCTCGGAAGTTTGCCATCAACCGCAAGCCTCACGAGATATCATGCCCTCGATTTTAGGCTCTGACCATCCAACAGTTGTATAGAGAACGAAACGAGCCCATTCCCATCAGCTCCATTCCGGAAGAGGAACTTCTTACTTTCAAAACTATCATATCTTATCGCCTTAGGGACGAAACGTCCTTCGGACCTGTTAGACGATTACCAAAACACATGCTAGCCATTTTTCCGCCCGAGTCCATTTTTTTAAAAACACATAGAGAGACTTCGATTGTGTATAGCCCTACACAATCTACCCATGTCTCTGTTGAGCCCATCTCGGACATGGCCAAGGCAGTTCCATCAGGAGACAAGAAAAAGAAGTACGCCAAGCGAAAATCATCTCCCTCAAAGCCAAAAGCCAATAAGAGAACCAAAGTCGGTTCCTCCTCTCAACAGG
This sequence comes from Lactuca virosa, assembly GCF_052849685.1. Lineage (NCBI taxonomy): Eukaryota > Viridiplantae > Streptophyta > Magnoliopsida > Asterales > Asteraceae > Lactuca > Lactuca virosa. The sequence continues at coordinate 149,039,135 of NC_136427.1, read as the reverse complement.
AAGGAGCCAAGGACATTCCGAGTGACTCTGGCCATCCTCCTACCCCACCTTCGGGAGTAACTTTCGGAGCTTCAATATCACAAGCACACACACATGACGAGTCTCCTCATAATCCACCCTCACCTCCCAACAAGGTGATGCCGGTGTCGAAAATAGTTACTTGCCCCCCTGGAACACACCCATGAGTCTTATTTGAAATCCAAATTCTTTTTACACAAGCACGGTTTGAAGCCCCTGTTCCGGACCCCAAGCATTCCAAGGTTGGAGTTGTCCCTCCAACCTTAGGTGCCACAACTGGTCTGCTACCCAGTAAGGGTACAGGACAACCAGGTGCTAGTGATCCTTTGTGGGAAGATTATGTTGATAGGGCTCATTCTAGACATCCGGAACTCACCAGACCTCAAGTTGAAGCTACTCTCATCTCTATGAGGAACAGGGCCATTCAAAGAAAACTTCCCTTCGTTGTCCCTATTGATGAAATCATAGATCTCGAGTTTACTTCTAGAGAAACGCCAAAGACTCATCTCCATGATGCCATGCACTCCGATCCAAATGAAGAACTTTCCGATGATGTCATGTTCGATGATGAAGGTGCTTCAATGGCTGCTCCTTAGTTTTTCTCCTCATTTCCCATTCATACAAAACTATCCTCATCAAGGCCGCATTTCGACTTCGAACTCTCATCATCTTCTTCGGAACCGATTGACGAAGAAATTCAAATAGAGGATCAAGTCCTAGTCAATCTTGAAAGTGAAACTAAGTCTACTCCCAAGAATGAAAATGTTGATACAACCCAACCTGGCACATCCGAACAACCAATATACCAGGAAGATGACAAGAAATAGGCCCAGAGTTTAACTTCGGACACCGGATCTTCTGCAGGAAATTACATCGATCCATTTTCCCTTTTGGAACTCCGATACAATGTCTCTGAGACTATGAAGAAAGTCGATGCCATTGAGTCCTCAGTGGCCAGACTCAATACCAAGCTTGATGCAAAGGTTTCAGGACTCGATTCTAAACTAGATGCAATTCTTACATCCTTGTCTGATGTCACCAGATCCTCCCTAACGGTTGTTGAACATGAAGCTCATCTCTATCAACTTATCTCTCTTCATTTGAAGCATACCGTAGAAGAAATGGAAAAGAAGTAAAATGAAAGCTTGGATCACTACCTTGATACCATCACCACAATGCTCAAAGTCCATGACGACATGATTGGGGCCACCAATGAACTTATTAAGCAAAGTAATGTTCGTCATGAGAAACAAATTCAAAGTATGGAGAAGCAGATTAATAATAAGGATGAGATGAATCTCATCATGCAGCAGGTTCTCATCAAGCTCCTCAAGGCCTGTTGGCACATCATTGATGTTCCGAATCACAAGTTCGACGAGATGCTCTCCATTCTATCCAAGTTATTTGATCATCTCAAAGCTTATGCTCCCACAGTCGAGGCTTATGATGCCCTGACTCTACAACTCAACACCAGTTTTCAAAAGGTGTTTGATAAGTTTTCGAACCTGTAGGAATTATCTATGTTTGCACCGGTTGCCGGGACTTCCCTTGCAAAAGGGGGAGAACGACCCAGTTCAAGAACACAACCCTGGAAATCTGTTTTGGTGTTCAGACTCCGAGATGAAAACTCTGATGATTCTTTACAAATCCTTTTAGGTTCTCCAGGTGGTGACAATGATGATGATGAAAGTGATGAAGATGTGTATGTTAACAACGGAGTAATGGGACTTCAAGCTCCAAGTAAATATCCTGCTAAAGTGCTAACGGAGGAAGAGCAAAGAATTTGGTCAGCAGTCTCTTGGCCATCTACCATGGCTGATGTTCTTCACAGATGATATTCCGGAAGAGCCCATACCTTCATCTCCTCCGAGATTCGTTGTTGATGAAAATATATAACATATTCTCTCCGTCCTCAACAAAAAACAAGACAAGGGAAAGAAGCGTATCTCGGAAGATCATCAAGTTCACCGCTCCGGACCACCACCAAAGGAAAATTTTGGTTGGTCCCAAGAAGAAATCAATCAAGCAATTGAGGAAAGCATCTGGATTCAAGCCCTTAAAGACAGTCCAAATCCGATGCTAGGACTCTCTCATCTGTACTGTGAAGGAACCATTCACGATTTAGATATAGTACCATTCATGTACTATGATATTCCTAACAATGATTCGGACCAAATTGATCTGCCTCTCTCTGCCTACCACAAGTACTCCAAGAATGAACTTCCCCAAAAAGAAGTGTGGTCTAGAAAAAGGATAACCAAGATCTCAGGGTTTGGAAGGAAGATCCTGACCAAGTTCAAACTCAACTGTGTGCTGTTCCGGTTCCACATCTTCTAGAACAAACCAACTCAAAGCACTATCTTTGATGCTGACTTTCCTGCAATCAACCCAAATGAAATCCTAACCATTGCTGCACATTTCCAGAGTCATCAAATTGACAGTCTCAACATGGGAGCTTACCACGCTGCTTTAAGCTTCCTCAAAGACTATGTTGCTGAATTCTGCCGGTGCGACTATGAACTGACACATTTGTTTGGAACCGAAAATTACTTGGCCAAAATTAACTTTGTTCTTCCGAAAGCTGAGTTATTGGCTGAAGGGCCAATCGATGAGCAGGTACTAGGGTTTGTCTACAAGCAAAAGAAGATGAACAAGGACTTATTCTGAGTCCTTGACAAACATCTAGTTCCAACCAAAGCTCTTCAGAAATTCATCAGGTGTGCATCCAAGTCCAATGCACCTGAACATGTCAAGGCAAAGTTTGTGAGTCAATTGCAATAGTACACTGAGGTCAGAGATTACCTGTACAGAGCATACATTTTCATCAAGGAAGAAGCAAACTAAGATGACATGATTGCAATAGTACATTGAACCTTTAGCAATCACACAAAGAAGATCCGAAGTCAGTCTTAGGTCAGAAGTGGAATATGGTCCGGAGTCAGTCTGTGGTCAGATGTGAAGATTGTGTCCGGAGTAGAAGAGTATGTTCGAAGTGAAGATGTTCCGAAATGGAGTATGAGTAAGAATCGGTCATTCCGTCTATGTATTAATTGTTCTTGTCTTTTTATGTGATGTAACGTTACTTAGGACTTAGTCTTTTTGTTTATTTGGACAATCAGAATGTCAGAAGTAGTGAGATTTTCCATTCCTTAGTATGTTTTCCGGTTTTTAATGTGTTGATCCCTTTGATATCTAAGGAGTGTTTAATGATAAGAACAAATGAAAAATTGTTGCTCCAAAGATAGTTATATTTGAATTTACTTCACTTGCATCTTTCTCTCAAATCAAAACTCTTTCAAATGTTCTACTTGTTCATTTAATGTCTTTAATTTGATTATACTCATTACTCTATATTTAATACTTGAAGTACTTTGTTGATTCTCATCTTCAGTCTCGACTGGTCTTGCCAGACTTGACTGGAACACATAATTAGAAGCAGACATTGATCTTAAGCATTAACTCAAGGTTTGAGTTTTTGAGCACTGTCCCTGCACAATCAGATCCTTGTTCTCACACATTATAACTTAAGGGACTGAATTCTGTTGGAATTCAAAGAATCTGCTAAGTAACTGATGGGTTTCAACACTCTATCCCAAAACCCCTGGAATGGAATTTAATTCCAAGCATTTCATGTGTGTTAAAAGTCCTCAAATTATCCTTTTATTTCTTAAAAGGTTAATATAAATATTTATAATTAATTTTTCACCTAAATATATAGGGTTAATCTTTTAAAAAACCTTATATTTTGTATTTTCTCAGAAATAAATATCAAATTTATTTTTTGCCTGAAAAGACTTTGTATTTTTTTCAATTTTCCGAGCTATCCCTTTTAGTCATTTTTTCAAAAAAAAAAATATAAAATGTGAGGAAATTTTTTTCGAGAAAAACTAAAAAGGTTGAGGTTTTTTCGAAAAAAATATAAAGTTGAGGGCTTTTTCGAAAAAAATGAAAATATACGAAGTCTTTTTCAGGCCAAAAAAAATCTGAGCTCTAATCCGGAAAAAATACAAAATATAAGTGATGGAACTTCTATTAAAGTGAAAAATGCTGACAAATCCATCTTTCTTAAAAGTAAAAATCTATTATATATCTTTAATTTTTTTTTTTTTTTTCTTTTTTTTTTTCTCAAATCTGGCCCATGTCAAACTCCTACACTTGGATTTTGTGTGCAACGTTACCTTCAAAATAATACTTTCAAACCAGAAAAGTTTTGGGCTGTGTTTCCTTACATAAAAATGGGTTTTGAACTAAAGCTGGAATGTGATTGTAATAGGTTTTTTTATCATGATGTGAGATACTCTTCCTCTTCATCTGCATTGATTAAATGTATATCTGCCTTTTTCCATCCATTAGCGTTTATATCTACCAACCAACAGGTGGTAGAGATGTTTCAAAAGATAATATTGGAAGATGTTGTAAAAGTTACCAACATTTTAAAACTCAAAAAGCAAAGGCCGCCCTTCTGATCTAAACACAATCAACCTTTTGAATGTCAGAACACAACAAAATCTTTAAATTACGTTTATTGAAGTGTACTATGAATTTAATCTCCAAAAAAAATACTACGGATTTTTAACACCTTTTTTAATGTAAAAGGTAGTGGATGATAATTATTTATATTTTTATTTACAAACCAATTTGCTTCAAGTGCATTAGGGTTGTGACCTCATGTGGCTATGCAATTGACTTAACATTTTTATACACAAGGTTTTTGTTGGATAAGGTGTCTAAGTCCATAACTATTTCTGGTATGTACTTGACCCGGTTTGGCATGGTCCATTTGGGTTGCATGGCATCATGCATTTGGATAGACTAAAATGAGAGAAATAACACTTATGGTTTATTAATATATTATAAGTTCTAATATATTAATAGTATTATTTAATTAGTATTGATCAAGAATTAATTTGGAATTAATTAAGTGATCAAAAGAAGACTAATTAAATATATGGGTTGATTGTGTAAATCAATCATACTTGTATAGTGGGCTAAAGCTCCATGGATTATCAAGTTGGGCTAAAACCCATAGGATGCTCCATGGATGCTCCATGGTGGTTATATAACCCATGGGTCATGGAAATGAAAGGGCATGACAATTAGGGTTTACATGGTGTAACCCTAATTGTAACACACTATATAAGCATCATGTTATTCACCAAAATCGACACTTAAGCAAGAAAGAAGAGGGCTAGCCGATTTTTAGTAGAGTGACATTTCTCTCAATGTTTATTCCAAGTGTATTTGGTGTTGTGTGAGACATTTGAGGAATCACACTTGGGGTGCTAGGCTCTCAAGGTTTTCAAGGAATCCAAACTACTACAAGGTATGTTTTCTAGTTAACATTTATATTGAAAAGTTCCCCATGTATGCTAGATAGGATTATGAACCTTGGAAATCAATTTTGCATGTATTTTAGTCAAATATAGATCCAAGGTTTCTAGGGTTTCATGAACACCTTAGGAGTGTTAGAATGCTCATAACCCATCAGTTGTATCAGAGCCTAAGCTTGTTTGTTGATACTTGATGCAAAATAGTGTAAAAATCAAATTTTTTAAGCAATCTGCATAGGGGACTCACCGAGTCCATGGGGGGACTCGACGAGTCCAATTGAAACTTCAACCAACTCGGCGAGTCAGTTCATGCACTCGACGACTTGGCCAGGCAGAGTGCAGAATTTCGATTTTTGCTGCTGGAAATGGACTAGAAACATTACCCTAAACTGTTTTGGTATTTTAAAACTTGTTTTAGATGGTGTAATGGTTGTTCTAATCCATTTACAATGGCTAATATCAAAATTACATGATTATATGTGTTCATATGTTCTTGAAATTTTGATATGAAGATTCATGCTCTTATGAGTTCTTGATAGATCATAGGAATTACTATTTTAATGCTTAATTCATGATCTTTATGTGTTTTAATGGAGTCCATAACTTGTCCTCAAGTTATGGATAACCAAAAGTCACTTTGTATTAAATCCATTAAAAGAACACATAAGTTACAAAAATGAAGAGTCTTCATTTTAATAACTCATAAGTTATGATTGAAAGGTTTTGTAAAGTTACAAAACTTGCCATCAAATTTTGGAACATGTAAAGTCATCTAATAAACTTTAGTTCTAACCCCTAGATTTTTAAAAGTTAAAAATCAACCTTTATACTTTATAATATTATAAGTTAATAATATATATATATATATATATATATATATATATATATATATATATATATATGTATAAGATCAAGTCGTCTTACAGTTAGTAGGCCTCATTCACAAAGTCGGTCTATAAGGGAGGTATAAGGTTGCTGCCTATTAAATGGCAGCTTAATGGGTGTCCACTCTCACCTATCGCTTCCTTGATCGGTGGAGGGTCATTAGTCGAACGGGTAGGACAAGGACTTATAAAATTCTCATTAAAAGTATGATGATTATTATAAAGTAACTAAATGTTTTATTAAATTCCCAATCTTAGTTACTTTAGGAAAATGTGAATAAGTTACTAATCCATGAACTTACACTTTACACTTTGTTTAAGTCGTTAGTGGATCGTATGTGGTTAACCGACACACTAACTTGGACTTAACAAGGTAGGTAAAGGGTGACTTAAGGCTTATTATAGGTCGGTGGAGCACGTGTGGTTAACCGGCACATCGATTGGGTGATAAACATTAAGGGTACCAAGTGATTTGCATGGTTACTTCACACCTCGTTTTCTGATCCTCGGTATCACAGTCACAAAAACTTGGAGGGCACACTTGAGATTAAAACATGCCTTTGAAAAGTTCATTGAATCTCAAAAGAATCTAGGAATTTCTAAAAACTAATTAAAACCTAATATTTATATTTCGTTTTTCATGGTGGAAATTGGTGAATCGTCATTCACCTACCTTTCAAATATGTTATAACTTCGATTACGACATCCCTCTTCTAAGTTATGTTATATTGTGATTGGATCCTAGCCTTAATATTACATTTGGGTGCTTTATTAAGGACTATCTTTATATCTAAACTAAACTTGTTCTCTTCTTTTCAGATGTCTTCCAAGAATATTGCTTCTGTCTCAAACCCTACTGACTTCTTTTCCCTCATGAACCTATGTGGGAGGGTCATCTTCGATGGTTCCAAATTTATGGATTGGATCTGGAACATCAGGTTGGTGACTCGCTACGAGGGACAAGGAATATTGTGACAACCCGAAATTTCTATCATGTACAATAGATCAATTCAATCAAAGTTAGACTCATTTTGCTACCTTTTAGCACTGTTTAGGGTCTATTTCAGTGTTCTAAGCCTAGTACAATCAAGGTAGGAGCCTAGAAATGGGATAACACGATGCATATCAAGCAAACTCGGGCCAAACACTCCAACATATATAGTGTGCGGCCGCACACTTGAGTGTACGGCCACACACAAGTGTGTGTGCGGCCGCACACCCCTTTCAGCCACACACTCTTGCCTATATATACCACACTTAGTCATTTTTGAACGCTTTTTCACTTCTGCAAGTCTAGAACTCGAAATCCTCTCAAGTATCATCCAACTTTTCACTCCAATCTTCAATCAAGTAAGTGATTCATCCTTGGATTAGTTAATACATGACCTTAACTAGCCTTCCCCTTTGCTTTGATCCATGAAAACATCCATTTTTAGTCAAGAACACCAAGAACACACAGTAGTTTTGGACCTTAATCACCCTTTCAAGCCTCTATAAGGTGTATACACTTGTCATAACTTGTTATATGCCAAGAACACTTGATGATATGCTTGAAAAACACGAATTTATCATCTTCATAAAGGGTGTGCGGCCGCACACATCATAGTGGCCGCACACACCCTTTTTAGGTCCAAAAATTGCAATGAACTCCATATAAGGCTAGAGCATGAAGTAAGAAACCTTCCAAGATGAGTCCTAAAGCCTTAAAATACGTTTTGGCACATTTCATAGGGAGTGTGCGGCCGCACACACCCCTTGGCCGCACACACTCAAATATGGTGTATTTTGACCATACACTCCCTTGTATAACCATATACCCCTTATATAAAATCATATATGGTTGTAACACTTCAATATGAGTGTTTACTAGTCCCTAAGGTGGCCCCAATTCAATAATTAGTTGTTTCAAGCACTAATTGTATACATATATATGTCATTATATGGTTAATAGGATTCGTTTATGCTCAAGTCTCCAATTGACACCCAACAATCCTATATCGATCTTTCATTCGAGTTACTCACTACAGGTGAGTTCATACCCCTTAATCTACCTTTTAAATGATTTTAAATGCTTTTATGGGGGGAATACAAGTTGAAACATTATAGTTATTATATCAATCACATGTGATTAATAACTACCAAACTATGGATTTGCTATACTGTTAACTGTTTTATCACTCAAACTACTTCAAAATGATTATCAAACTCTTTCACATGTCAAACTCTTTATCAAACTTGTTCTTACATGACAAACCTTTTCCTTTAACTCTTTCACATGTCAAACTCTTTATCAAACTTGTTCTTACATGACAAACCTTTTTCTTTAACTCTTTTACACTTATAGATTGTCCAAACCTTATCTAATGCATATATATAGTTATATAAGTAAGGTTTGAACGAATTAGGACTGATAACACACTTTATTTCCTGTTCCTTGTTTGGTTGTGGACTTAGAGTACCCTGTTGTTTGTCCGAGTGTCGTTTGATCCTTAGTTATATATTATGTATATATGTATAGACATAAAAGCTTTTATCTCAGTTCAATACACTCAGTTATAGAAACAACTTTACTAGTAAACTATAATAGGTATAGTTTAGGAAGACACTACTCATTACTTCTAGTACAATGAAACATACAAAGAGTCAGTTCATACATGAGTCAATACATACTGTTATGAGAAACTAAGAGAACATACTATTATGAGAAACTAAGAGAACATACTCTGATGAGAAACAAAGAGAACATACTATGATGAGAAACAAAGAGAACATACTACATACTAGACAGAGAGAACATACAATACTATACTTCATACATTACAAATACAAGTATACAATAACCTAAATAAGAACCATTGTTCGGGGCATGGCATCACTGCCATGGCCTGATTTGTATCCAGAATCTCCTGGAGGGAGAGCGTGAATTTGTGTATAGATCTATACTGGATTGACTATCCTACACCTTGCTGTTCGCTACAGTGGGACTTGCAAGTCTACGGGTGCCAAATGTCATTTCTTCCGACGTCTTTCATCGTCGTGTTATTAGTCGATAGTATGGTGCAATCATTTCACATTACATCTTAATTAACGACCAGATTAAGGTAAATAGTACATCAGTAGTTACTATAATACAACACTACAGTACTATTATTATTTACCCATTACATTCAAATTGTGATCTTCTCACATAAACAGTAATGTAGAAACTATATTTTTGGTTAATAGTAGTCACACTTGGGGAAATATACACTCATACAAGAAACAAACATATAGAACATTTGATGCCTTGGTAGAGGGCTACGTTTAGTAGAAAATATAGGATTTTCTAGGAGATACAAACATTTACTACATACATTTACTACAAACATTTACAAATATATACATCAAACACTTACAAACATTTTCATACAAACAATGACACTAAAATGCTTATGAACTCACCAGCTTTAAAGCTGATCAGCTCTTTCAAAATAACTTGTATTCTCAGGTCATCAGTAGACAGGTACCGATGCTAGGTTTTGAGAAGATGGAGCTCGTTCAAGACTCATCTTTTGTTTTGATTTACATTTTTGGTGTCTTATAAACTTCATAGAACACACTTGTATTAAATTATATTATTAATGCAATAGATGATGTTGTTTCTTGTTTACTACTATGCTTTGTTGTGATACTGTACACGACGTCCTCCACCCCCGAACGTTTCCGTCGTTTCGGTTTTGGGGTGTGACAGATTGGTATCAGAGCATCGTTTATAGTGAATCGAGTATATCAACCCATAAAAGATATACAAACTATAAACACATCGGGATTAAATACTCTGATCAAGAGTTTATACTTTTAAATATTAAAGTATTTAACCAAGTATACATACCTACATTCATACTAAAATCAGTGTCACAAGGACAGAACAAAAGTATTACGATTGTTGAATATCACAAGTAGCCTTGGGGATGTATGGTCAGTTCTGGGAGTGACATAGCCTGATCAACTATGTTGGTCCGAGAAGTGATTAGCATGTGCCCGAGAATGGTTGTGATATGTTAACAAGTCTAAAAAACTTACCAACACTACTACAATGAAAACCTTAGAACAAAACATAATCCTAAAATACTATAGGAGTATTTTGTGTTACAATAATTCTTATCTGAGAACTAAAAAGGTCTTTATTAATAGGTCAATAGTTGCTAAGTGGATACGCTAAGGTTATCTGTAGCTAAGATGTCATCAACTGAGAATCTGTGATCTTTGCTTTATTCCCTGTTCCTTGTTTGGTTGTGGGTTTAGAGTTAGGGTCACTTATTCGAAGGTGTATCCTGTTTTGATTTCATATAACTGGTATTGCACTAAACAAGTATTGAAGTAACTGATAAAGATCCTCTTATAATTAGCTAGTTAGTACGTCTATTAATTATTTCTTTATCCTTTTTCTCGCGTAGATAACATGGCTAGATTCCATCCCCACAGCGACCCATACTTCCCAAACGAAGGCAATGTCGGATGGCCTGAAGAAGAGCCAGAAGATGATCATCCAATCCCTTTGGACGATCACCACGCTGAAGGCTTTTCGGATAGTTCTGACTCCAAGCCAGAAGTCAACAACTTACCTCAAGGGGTTCAAGTCCCAAATCTCAACCCCCGACCAGCATTTCGAGGTCCCACACCCTTGTGGGCGACAAACTTGAACCGTTGGAGTGATGAGCAGGGTCAGCCCCTACCCTTCAACGGAGACCGAAGCTTTTACAATTTAAGCGAGGGAGGTCCAGCTGACCGAGTCCTGCCCATCATGGTCCGTAGGATTGCTCGGAATGTCGAGCAAGGTCGGGCAGCCATCGACCGAGTCATGGAAATTGACGCCAACTCTGGTGTTAACACGGTCCGCATTCGCCATCTCGAAGAGGCAATGGAAAGGACTAGGAGATCCAATGAGACTCTACAACAACAGTTAGCTGCATCCCGAGCCGAATTCATAGAACATCGAGTGCGTCAGAGAGCTCATGAACGACATCTTCAGGACATAGTTCGTCAACTGGCTGATATGAGGGTCCGCTCGAGGAGTACCTGTCGCCAGTAGAAGTTGTCTAACGCATCTTTCCTGTTTGGTTTAAGGAGTAGCCTTTCTTAGCTATGCTCTAAGTAGCACTTGTTTGTAATTATTCCTATCTTTCAAGTATTTTAACTAGACTTCTAAACTGTCAACATTTTCCCTTATGGTATGATGTAAGACCTACTGCTAGGTCATTTCTCCCGAACTCATTTACATCATTAATACCAGTAATATCGTCAATTATGTAATCTATTGAAAAGTCTCTACTCTTGTGATTCCCTATTCCAATATGGTGTCGCTATTTCAAAACATACACTCATTCGACTGTTGGGCTATAACAATTTAGTCCATGGATCACTCTCGTTATACTTACAATTGATTCTTACTATCGTGTCCATCTTTGTCCATCTTTGATAACTTCAACACCACCACCTCCTCCTCAAATCGATACGGCAGCTCTAAATGCTGCAGTAGTTGCGGCTGTGGCAACAACCATGGCTCAATATCATTCTACTGGTACCAGTGGAGGTGGAACACATGTCCATTCAACTCAAGGTGAGGTCCTCGTGCGCTCGAGAGAGTGCGCCTACAAGGACTTCACCAACTGCAAGCCAAAGTCTTTTAAAGGGACTGGCAGAGTCATTTCCCTCTCGCAATGGTTCGAGAAGACCAAATCGGTTTTTGAAATATGTTCTTGCCCAGAAGGAAGAAAGGTCAAGTTCGCTGCTTGCACCTTCGAGGAAAAATCCCTAACATGGTGGAATAGCCATGTCAAGTCACTCAATCTAGTGGTGGCAAATGCTATAGGCTGGGAAGCTCTGAGAGAGCTCATGATTGAAGAATACTGCCCGAGGGGCGAAATCCAGAAATTAGAGCAGGAACTATAGAACCTAACCATGAAGGGCTCCGACATAGTTTCCTATACCGCCAGATTCAGCGAGCTGGTGGCCCTATGTCCCAAGATGGTACACACGGAGGGAAAGAAAATAGAGAGGTACATCTGGGGGCTGGTGCCTCCATTTCAGGGGAATGTTTTAGCTTCAAACCCCACTACATTCGATAGTGCCAAGCGATTGGAAGAATGGCTCATTCACCATGGGATCCTTACCCAGTCGTCAACAAAAATAACCCTAGCCATCTCAGAGCCCTCCAAAGCCGCTGCCAACAAGCGGAAGTTCTAGGATGACAAGAAGAAGCAGAAAGTTGCCAAAAAGCAGCAGGTCATGGCCGTTCATGCTGCGATAGCACCTGCCGCTGCTGCTCCAGTAAAGCAGTACGCTGGAAGTTTGCCCAAGTGCAACAAATGCAACTTCCACCACACAGGAGCCTGCCGGGAAATGCAGTGTGCTAACTGCAACAGGAAGGGGCACACTGCCCGTTTCTGCAAAGCTCCGGCGAGGCCAATCAACCAAGTCCCCGACGTTGGTGTGGGCCAGGCTTGCTACAGTTGTGGCGAGGTGGGCCACTACAAGAGGAACTGCTCGAAGGCAGGGAATGCCGGTGGAATGGGAAGAGTTTTGGCCATAGGCTACGAGGAAGCGGTTGCCGACCCCACAGTGGTCACTGGTACGTTTCTCCTCGATAACTCATATGCATGCATTCTGTTTGATAGTGGAGCGGAGAGGAGTTTCGTGAACCAGAAATTTGCTAAATTAAGTAAGCAAAAATCACAAACACTTAATGAACCGTTCACTATAGAAATGGCTAACGGAAAGACTGAGAGCACTAGCAGTATATACATAGGATGTACCCTAACTCTAGATAGCCATTCATTTTCAATCGACCTTATGCCGGTCTCAATTAAAAGTTTCGACATCATTATCGGCAATGATTGGTTAAGTCTTCATCGTGCCGACATCATGTGTTATGAAAAGGTTGTTCGCCTTAATCTGCCGTCTGGCGAAACTCTAGTAGTCTACGACAACAAACCCGGCACGAACCTCCGTATCATCTCGAGTATTCAAGCCCAGAAATACTTGCGAAAGGAATGTCGCGCATTCCTTGCTCATGTTGTCGATGTAAGGCAAGAAATGAAGGACATTAAGAACATTCTGGTAGTACGCGATTTTTCCGACATCTTTCCAGAAGAACTACCAGGATTACCTCCGCAACGACAAGTCGAGTTCAGAATCGACTTAGTTCCAGGAGCTACCCCCGTAGCCAAATCGCCCTATCGTCTAGCACCCGCAGAGATGCAAGAACTGTCCGGTCAACTTAACGAACTGCTCAACAAGGGATTTATTAGACCCAGCTTCTCACCCTAGGGAGCACCGGTCTTGTTCGTCAAGAAGAAAGACAGATCGTTTCGTATGTGCATCGACTACAGGGAGCTCAACAAGCTAACCGTTAATAATCGTTACCCTCTGCCTCATATAGATGATTTGCTCGACTAACTTCAAGGGGCGAATTACTTTTCGAAGATATATCTAAGATCCGGGTATCACCAGTTACGAGTGCTAGAGGAAGATGTCCCGAAGACAGCCTTCCGAACTCGTTACGGACACTAGGAGTTTGTAGTGATGCCATTCGGATTGACCAATGCACCCGCAGTATTCATGGACTTAATGAATAGGGTATGCCGTCCTTACTTGGATCAGTTCGTCATTGTATTCATAGATGACATACTTATCTACTCTCGTAGTAAGGAAGAGCATAGTAAGCATCTACGTCAAATCTTGGAAACGTTACGATCAGAGATGCTCTCCGTGAAGTTTTCTAAATGCGAGTTTTGGATTCGAAGAGTCGAATTCATGGGTCATGTTGTTAGTGAAGAGGGAATTTATGTGGACCCTTCCAAAATCAAAGCCATTGAGAACTGGTCTGCACCAAAAACGCCTAAAGAAATTCGCCAATTTCTAGGCCTTGCTGGCTACTATCGTAGGTTCATTCAGAAATTCTCTCGAATTCCGAAACCTCTTACGACTTTGACCCAGAAGGGCGTGGCCTTTGACTGGGAAGAGAAGCAAGATAAAGCGTTCCAAACGCTGAAACAAGCCTTATGCACCGCACCGATACTATCCCTCTCAGAAGGAATAGAAGACTTCGTAGTCTACTGCAATGCATCGAATCAAGGGCTCGGTTGTGTTCTAATGCAACGAGGTAAGGTCATTGCCTATGCCTCGAGACAGCTGAAGGAACACGAGGTCAACTACACCACACATGATCTTGAGTTAGGAGCAGTTGTGTTTGCTCTGAAGATCTGGAGACACTACCTATACGGTACGAAGAGCACTATCTTTACAGACCACAAAAGCCTACAACATATATTCGACCAGAAGGAGCTCAACATGAGACAACAACAGTGGGTTAAGCTACTCAGTGATTACGAATGCGAGATTCATTATCATCCCGGCAAGGCCAACGTAGTAGCCGACGCCCTAAGTTGGAAAGAATACTCTGGTCGTAGAGTCAAATCATTGACTATGACTATCCATTCACACTTATCCACACAAATTAAGGAGGCTCAGCTCGACGCTTTGAAACCTGAAAATGTGGCAATTGAATCCCTGAGAGGGATGGATAAGAACTTGGAAGTCAAAAGTGGCGGAGCTTTATATTTCATGGATCGGATCTGGACACCGAAACACGGTGGCTTTAGAGACTTGGTCATGAACAAGGTGCACAACACTCGATATTTCATCCACCCAGGTTCAGATAAGATGTATCTGGATCTTAAAAAGTTATACTGTTGGCCTAACATGAAAGCAGAGATTGCTACCTTCGTGAGTAAATGCCTTACTTGCGCAAAGGTTAAGGTCGAATACCAGAAACCATCAGGTTTACTTCAGCAACCGGAGATACCTGAATGGAAGTGGGAGCGAATCACGATGGACTTCATAACTAAGTTGCCCAAGACAACGGGTGGTCTCGATACCATATGGGTGATCGTTGACAAGTTAACCAAGTCCGCACACTTCCTGCCTATCAAAGAGACTGACAAGATGGAGAAGCTCACAAGAACATACATTCGGGAGATTGTATGACTGCACGGTGTTCCTATATCAATTATCTCAGATAGAGATAGTAGATTCACTTCAAGGTTTTGGCATTCGCTACAAAGTTCCCTAGGAACTAGGCTGGACATGAGTACAGCCTACCATCCACAAACCGACGGACAAAATGAGAGAACTATTCAAACCTTGGAAGATATGTTGCGAGCATGTGTGATCGCCATTGGGAAGGCATGGGATACTCATTTACCCCTTGTCGAGTTTTCCTACAACAATAGTTATCACACGAGCATAAAGGCTGCTCCATTTGAAGCCCTATATAGCCGAAAGTGCAGATCCCCTCTGTGCTGGGCTGTGGTGGGTGACACCCAGTTAGCTAAAGGACGAGTTCTTGATAGCATTCTCACAGGTCCGGAGATCATTCGGGAAACGACAGAGAAGATCGTTCAGATTCGTGAACGATTGAAAACCTCTAGAGACCGATAGAAAAGCTACGCAGACAAACGAAGGAAACCCTTGGAATTCTAGGTGGGAGACCGTGTCCTTTTGAAAGTCTCACCCTGGAAGGGCTTGATACGCTTTGGAAAGCGTGGAAAGCTAAATCCAGGATACGTAGGGCCTTTCGAGATTCTCGCTAGGATCGGCCCTGTGGCTTACAAACTCAATCTACCCCATGAACTCAGTAACGTACATTCTACTTTCCACGTCTCGAACTTGAAAAAGTGCCTATCCGATGAGACTCTTGTTATCCCACTCGACGAAATCGAGATCAACGAGAGTCTTAACTTCGTGGAAGAACCTGTAGAGATCATGGACCGAGAGGTCAAGCAGACAAAGTAAAGCCGCATCCCAATAGTGAAGGTCCGTTGGAACACAAAGCGAGGACCTGAATTCACTTGGGAGTGCGAGGATCAGATGAAGCTTAAATATCCACATCTTTTCGCTTAGTTATTTGTAACTACTTATTTGCTTAAACTCTAATTTCGGGACGAAATTCTCTCTAACGGGGGGATGATGTGACAACCCGAAATTTCTATCATGTACAATAGATCAATTCAATCAAAGTTAGACTCGTTTTGCTACCTTTTAGCACTGTTTAGGGTCTATTTCAGTGTTCTAAGCCTAGTACAATCAAGGTAGGAGCCTAGAAATGGGATAACACGATGCATATCAAGCAAACTCGGGCCAAACACTCCAACATATATAGTGTGCGGCCGCACAATTGAGTGTACGGCCACACACAAGTGTGTGTGCGGCCGCACACCCCTTTCAGCCACACACTCTTGCCTATATATACCACACTTAGTCATTTTTGAACGCTTTTTCACTTCTGCAAGTCTAGAACTCGAAATCCTCTCAAGTATCATCCAACTTTTCACTCCAATCTTCAATCAAGTAAGTGATTCATCCTTGGATTAGTTAATACATGACCTTAACTAGCCTTCCCCTTTGCTTTGATCCATGAAAACATCCATTTTTAGTCAAGAACACCAAGAACACACAGTAGTTTTGGACCTTAATCACCCTTTCAAGCCTCTATAAGGTGTATACACTTGTCATAACTTGTTATATGCCAAGAACACTTGATGATATGCTTGAAAAACACGAATTTATCATCTTCATAAAGGGTGTGCGGCCGCACACATCATAGTGGCCGCACACACCCTTTTTAGGTCCAAAAATTGCAATGAACTCCATATAAGGCTAGAGCATGAAGTAAGAAACCTTCCAAGATGAGTCCTAAAGCCTTAAAATACGTTGTGGCACATTTCATAGGGAGTGTGCGGCCGCACACACCCCCTGGCCGCACACACTCAAATATGGTGTATTTTGACCATACACTCCCTTGTATAACCATATACCACTTATATACAATCATATATGGTTGTAACACTTCAATATGAGTGTTTACTAGTCCCTAAGGTGGCCCCAATTCAATAATTAGTTGTTTCAAGCACTAATTGTATACATATATATGTCATTATATGGTTAATAGGATTCATTTATGCTCAAGTCTCCAATTGACACCCAACAATCCTATATCGATCTTTCATTCGAGTTACTCACTACTGGTGAGTTCATACCCCTTAATCTACCTTTTAAATGATTTTAAATGCTTTTATGGGGGGAATACAAGTTGAAACATTATAGTTATTATATCAATCACATGTGATTAATAACTACCAAACTATGGATTTGCTATACTGTTAACTATTTTATCACTCAAACTACTTCAAAATGATTATCAAACTCTTTCACATGTCAAACTCTTTATCAAACTTGTTCTTACATGACAAACCTTTTCCTTTAACTCTTTCACATGTCAATCTCTTTATCAAACTTGTTCTTACATGACAAACCTTTTCCTTTAACTCTTTTACACTTATATATTGTCCAATCCTTGTCTAATGCATATATAGTTATATAAGTAAGGTTTGAAGGAATTTGGACTGATAACACACTTTATTTCATGTTCCTTGTTTGGTTGTGGACTTAGAGTACCCTGTTGTTTGTCTGAGTGTCGTTTGATCCTTAGTTATATATTATGTATATATGTATAGACATAAAAGCTTTTATCTCAGTTCAATACACTCAGTTATACAAACAACTTTACTAGTAAACTATAATAGGTATAGTTTAGGAAGACACTACTCATTACTTCTAGTACAATGAAACATACAAAGAGTCAGTTCATACATGAGTTAATACATACTGTTATGAGAAACTAAGAAAACATACTATTATGAGAAACTAAGAGAACATACTCTGATGAGAAACAAAGAGAACATACTATGATGAGAAACAAAGAGAACATACTACATACTAGACAGAGAGAACATACAATACTCTAGTACATCAAACACTTACAAACATTTTCATACAATCAATGACACTAAAATGCTTATGAACTCACCAGCTTTAAAGCTGATCAGCTCTTTCAAAATAACTTGTATTCTCAGGTCATCAGTAGACAGGTATCGATGCCAGGTTTTGAGAAGATGGAGCTCGTTCAAGACTCATCTTTTATTTTGATTTACATTTTTGGTGTCTTATAAACTTCATAGAACACACTTGTATTAAATTATATTATTAATGCAATGGATGATGTTGTTGCATGTTTACTACTATGCTTTGTTGTGATACTGTACATGACGTCCTCCACCCCCGAACGTTTCCGCCATTCCGGTTTTGGGGTGTGACAAATATGTCCTCGATAAGGAGCTAAAGGAGATCGATGAGTCCACTGCTACTCCCCAGGAGATCACTAACTTCCGGACTCATGAAAGAGATGCCACCAAAGTGGCATGCATCATGATGGCCACCATGACAGCTGAACTCCAGAAGTCCTATGAGGACTACTACCCTTTTGAGATGCACCAAGATATGATGGAAAGATACCATCAGGGTGCTCATCAAGAGTGGTATGAAATAATCTCCACCATGATAACAACCAGGATGAAGGATGGAGAATCCGTCACGGGCCACATGCAGAAAATGCAAAGGTATGTGGACCGTTTGCTAAAGCTTAATGTGAACTTCCCCGAGGAGCTAGCAATAGATATCATTTTGCACTCCTTACCCTCGTGTTATGATCAATTCCGCATGACATACCACATGAATAAGGAAGAAGTTACACTCAGCAAACTTCAAGGACTCCTAAAGACCGCAGAAATAGGCCTTAAAGGTAAGTCGGTTGTTACCACTCCTACTCCTACTCCAAACTCCGCCCCTGTCCTGGCAATCGGAATGGTAGAGGGAAAAAGAGCAAGAGCCCTTCGAAGGTTACCAAGGATAAGACCCTTGATGGCTCCTCTTCAAATGGAACCAAGAAAGGTTTCTTCACTCCTTCTTCTGACCGAAAAGAGGCTGAATGCTTCTATTGCCATGAAAAGTCGCACTGGAAGCGGAACTGCCCAAAGTACCAGCAAGATGTGAAGGATGGGAAAGTCAAACCCAACCATGCAGGTATTTACACTATTCGATCCAATAACTCACCTTATTCTAACTCATGGGTTCTTGATACCGGTTGTGGTATTCATATCTGTTCTGATTTGCACGGATTAAGAAGAAGTGAGAATGTGGAGCATGGAAAGATAAACCTGATCATGGGGAATAGGAAAGCTTCACTTGTCACCAAGATTGGAGTTTATTCTTTGTTGCTATGTAGTGGGTGTACTTTAGATTTGAATAAATGTTGTTATTCGCCAGAAATGGCAAGAAATGTTATTTCCTTTCATGCTTTGTACAAACAATGGTTTACCTTTTCTTTTGATAATGAGATTGGTGGAATAAATGCTTTCATTAATAATGTTTATTTTAAAGCATTACCTTGTGATGGTGTGTATGAAGTTGTGTCTGTTGTAGATAATCTAGGAAATAATGTGTTATGTCTTGATTCTTCTAATAATAATAACTTGGATAAAGCATCATTACGGTATTGTCGTCTTGGACATGTGAGCAAGAAACGCATAGGCCAGCTCCAAAAGGATGGAGTCTTTGAGTCATTTGACCTAAAGTCAGATGATAGTTGTGAATCATGCTTACTTGGAAAAATGACAAAGTCACCCTTTATTGGTTCTTGTGCAAGGGGTGAAGGTTTGTTGGATCTAGTGCACACGGATGTGTGTGGACCCTTCAAAACTGCCACAAGGGATGCTAATCGTTATTATGTGACTTTTACAGATGATTATATTAGATACAGATATGTCTAATTAATCAAGCATAAGTAAGAGACTTTTGAAAGGTTTAAAGCGTTTAAACAGGAAGTCGAGAATCAATTGGGCCAGAACATTAAGATGCTTCGATCCGATCGTGGTGGTGAGTATCTTAGTACAGAGTTCCTCGACTTTCTTAAGTAATGTGGGATTGTCTCACAATTGACACCTCCCAGAACACCATAATTGAATGGTGTGGCTGAGAGGCGTAATTGAACCTTGTTGGATATGGTTCGTTCCATGATGAGTCGAGCTTCGCTACTAATCTCATTCTGGGGGTATGCCTTAGATACTGCCACCCGTATCCTTAATCTAGTCCCAACAAAGAAAGTTTCCAAAACTCCTCATGAGATGTGGACTGGAAAAGTTCCCAATCTAGACCACATCAAGATTTGGGGTTGCGAGGCTTTCGTGAGGCGTGAGACTCACGATATGCTCGAACCTTGAAGTTACAGGTGTATTTTCATCAGCTACCCACATAAATCCTTTGGTTACCTCTTCTACAGACCTAGTGAGAATGTGGTCTTTGTAGCAAGGAGGGGTATCTTTCGAGACAGAGAGAGTTCATATGCCAAGGAAACAGTAGGAGGCAAATTGACCTTGAAGAAATTCAAGAGTCAAGTGGTGAAGGAACTTCAAACCCTAGCACTCAACCTGAGGAAGAAACTGCTATTGAGCCAATTGACAAGTATGTACCTCTGAGGAGTTCCACAAGGGTTAGGAATGCACCTAAGGACTAGTATGGTTTCCATTTTACTGCAGAAGGTGAGACACTTATCAGTGATGAGACATTGGTAAGTCTGGATGAACCTAACAGCTACGTGGAAGCCATGGCAGGCCCCGAGTCTGCTAAATGGAAAGAGGCAATGGACAGTGAGACACAGTCCATGTATGATAATCAAGTTTGGAACTTGGTTGACAATGTACCAGGTCGTAAGACAGTTGGGTGCAAATGGATCTTCATGAAGAAGATCGAAATGGATGGTAATATACACACATATAAGGTGCGACTGGTTGCAAAGGGCTTTTCTCAAACTCCGGGAGTTGATTATGATGAGACCTTTTCCCCAGTAGCAAAGATTAAGTCCATTAGGGTCCTGTTAGCCATTGTTGCATTTCATGATTATGAAATATGGCAAATGGATGTCAAAACTGCCTTCCTTAATGGAAGTTTGGCTGAAGATGTTTACATGTGTCAGCCAGAGGGTTTTTGTCAGTACAAAATACTCTAATAGAATGCGTAAGCTTGAGAAATCCATTTATGGATGGAAACAAGCACCTCGCAGATGGAATCTTTGTTTCGATGTGAAAGTCAAAGAGTTTGGCTTTTCTAGAAGTGAAGATGAATCTTGTGTATATGTCAAGGCTAGTGGGAGTATAGTTAGCTTTTTGGTACTGTATGTGGATGACATACTACTCATAGGAAATGACGTCCCAACCTTGCAGGAAGTGAAGTCCTGGCTTGGGAAATGTTTCGCTATGAAAGACCTAGGAGAAGCTTTCTATATTCTAGGGATAAGGATTCTAAGAGACCCGTGTAAAAGACTAATTCGACTTTGTCAGAGTACCTACTTGGATAAGGTGCTGAAAAGGTTCAGCATGCAAGTTTCCATGGAGTTGATCTCCATTGGAAAACTCTGTAATGTTTGTTGACAAGTCTTTGTGACTTTGTGCATAATCATTACAAGAGGAGCAATGCATATAAGTTTAGAATCTAACAGATTTAGGTAAATGGAAGGAATTTGGAATTCTTGCATTTGCGGTAAGGATTTGGGATTGTGAAGTGAGTATCATTGGAATTATGTTCAATCGATCTATTTCACAGAGTAAAGATCATAGACAAACATAGTATGCATACTTGGTGTTTGGCATAACTAATGTTTGGAAAAACATAGTGTGCATACTTGGTGTATGGCATGACTAGTGTTTAGAAAAAACCATAGTGTACATGCTTGGAACATGGGACAACTATTGTTTTTAACTTAAATATAAAGTTGATAGTTTGAAACAGTATGCAATGAATAATGTGTAATCAATAAGGTGATAAATAAAAGATGTTCTATTTATATTCATAAGTTCTGAGACCATATTTGATTCGATTATTCTTGTGTTTCACTTTGCATGTTTTGACTTCCAGAATAACTAGGTCATTCTTCCTGAATGACTAAGTTATTCAAACCATCCACAGTCGGTCATATGTTGGAAGTAGATATGAATCAAGACTGTCATGAAGCTGGATTGTAGATGTCCAAGGTATGGGACATAGCACGACTTGCTACAACATTCATGAGTGCTCATAAGTTCTAAGTATTGGATTCAACCCACGCTCACTGGTATCACTTCATGGAATTTATCTCGAGTGATCGTGAGACGATAATATCATATAAGTCTTCAAACCTAGAGATATGACTTGTTGCCAATGAGTTGGTTATGCATTGATTGTACGAAAACGCATTGGTAACTCGATGTTATAAAACGTGCTTTTGTGTGTGATTCAACAAGTAGTAGAACAAGCATATAAGTCAAAGTTTATCTGTTCCTTCTTGGATTAGAAGCGATATTTGGGCCCCTCGATGATTTTGTTTTGACCTATGTACCAGGCCCGGTCAGAACTAAGTTGATGTGTTCAATTAAGTTCTTTGTCAAACAAATTGGAAATCGAGAAACAAACTGTTGGATAATAAGTAAGACATTGTTCCATGTATTTGTCCGGCTGATATCTAGAACAGAGGATTATATGATCACTTATCTTAAATGGCGTATCATCAACATCTCAATTCCGAGAGACCTTGAAAGAGCTACGATTGCTGATCGGTTCCTGATGTCATACTTGCAGTTATTGCTATTAGACTTATCCAAGTGGGAGACTGTTGTATAAGGTGTCTAAGTCCATAACTATTTCTGGTATGTACTTGACCCGGTTTGGCATGGTCCATTTGGGTTGCATGGCATCATGCATTTGGATAGACTAAAATGAGAGAAATAACACTTATGGTTTATTAATATATTATAAGTTCTAATATATTAATAGTATTATTTAATTAGTATTTATCAAGAATTAATTTGGAATTAATTAAGTGATCAAAAGAAGACTAATTAAATATATGGATTGATTGTGTAAATCACTCATACTTGTATAATGGGCTAAAGCTCCATGGATTATCAAGTTGGGCTAAAACCCATAGGATGCTCCATGGATGCTCCATGGTGGTTATATAACCCATGGGTCATGGAAATGAAAGGTCATGACAATTAGGGTTTACATGGTGTAACCCTAATTGTAACACACTATATAAGCATCATGTTATTCACCAAAATAGGCACTTAAGCAAGAAAGAAGAGGGCTAGCCGATTTTTAGTAGTGTGACATTTCTCTCAAAGTTTATTCCAAGTGTATTTGGTGTTGTGTGAGACATATGAGGCATCACACTTGGGGTGCAAGGCTCTCAAGGTTTTCAAGGAATCCAAACTACTACAAGGTATGTTTTCTAGTTAACTTTTATATTGAAAAGTTCCCCATGTATGCTAAATAGGATTATGAACCTTGGAAATCAATTTTGCATGTATTTTAGTCAAACATAGATCCAAGGTTTCTAGGGTTACATGAACACCTTAGGAGTGTTAGAATGTTCATAACCCATCAGTTTTATCATGTAATCTTGTCATTTTTATACAGATATTTAATATTTTCACCAAAATCTTTTATTAATATTTTTACCAACGTTTATCTTTGGTGTAATCTTTATTTTTACTTCCTCCAATCATCATTTAATAATCTTTTTACCATCAACACAAGGTAAGGCAAACTGGGAGAAAAAGCAACCTACTTTTCCTATTTTACCAATAGGGTTAATCACAATATTTGGCGACATTATCTATATGGATTCCGATGTATCATATACATGGATCACAAGAGTCTGAGATATCTTATGGATCAGTTGAATCTGAATATAAGGTAGCGCAGGTGGCTTGACTTGGTCAAGTATTATGATTGTGAGATTATCTACCATCCAGGAAATGCCAATGTAGTTGTCGACACCTTGAGAGCCATAAGACGACTAGTGCTCTAGTTCGAGAGCACTGCTTGAGGATGACCATCGACTCACCATTTCTGGATTTGATTACGGAGGATGCAAACGAAGGAGTCAGGAGAGAGAATTAGAAGAAGGATTTGATTACGGAGGCTCTAAACGAGGGAGTCCAGGTTCTTGATTCACCTTGGAACCAAAAAGACGTCGTATGGTAAGTTGTCTCCCGTAGAGGTTGGTGGCCATTCATGAAATGAGAGATAGCTTGGTAAGTGGAGAGATACTTAACCAGTTGGATGGTTAAGGTAGAGCACCAGAGGCCGTATGGTAAGTTGCATCCCTTAGAGGTTACCATGTGGAAATGGGAGTAGATCACCATGGATTTCATCACCAAGCTACCTAGGACGGCCAAGAGATTTGCTGCCATTTGGGTCATTGTCGATCTTCTGACTAAGAGTGTTCATTTTTTTCGCATTCGGGAGAGTTCTTCGATAGAGAAATTGGACGACGTATTTGTGCACGAGATTTTCGCTGGCCACGGTGTATCAATTTTTATCATATATGATCGTGATGTTCAATTTACTTCTCGGTTATAGCAGAGATTTGATGAGGAGTTGGGTACGAGGCTACATTTCAGCAATGATTATCACCCTCAAATTAACGGTCGGAGTGAGCAGACCATTCAAATGCTCGAGGATATGTTTAGGGATTGTGTTATCGATTTCGGTGGGAATTAGGACTTGTACCTTCCTCTAGTTGATTTTTCGTACAATGAAAAGTATCACTCTAGTATTGTTGCACCGCCGTACAAGATTCTCTATGGGATGAAGTGTTGTACACCAGTTTGTTGGGGAGACATCGGCCACAGTTTTATGGGGAGGATTGAGGTGGTACTTCAGTAGACGGAGCTTATCCAACAGATCAGGCAAATGTTACAGACAGTTTAGAGCCGACATAAGAGTTATGCTGATAGACGACAATGTGAGTTGAGGTTTCATATCAGAGATATGATTTTATGGAAGGTATCACCCTGGAAGGGTGTTATACGCTTCACGAAGAGGGCAAGTTGGGTCCATGATTTATTGGACCATTTTGAGTAGTGGCCAGGGTAAGAAAGATGGCCTACGGATTGGATCTGCGCGAGCTTAGTCTAATTCACAACACCTTCAATGTTTCTCAGCTTTGGAAGTACGTGTTTGACGAGTCGATGGTGGTTCCTTTGGATGACATTCAGGTCGATGACCGCCTGAATTATGTGGAGAAGTCGATGACTATTCTGTTAGGGTTTTGATATGTAATAAAAGGTTTGTTTTTTACAAAAACAGGCAACGAAAGACTTTAAAAATAACAAGTTTATTTTTAGTTAATAATAAAACTGAACCATCATGGATCCATTTATAGAGGTTAGAATGAAACAAAACCAACCATAGGATGTTTTAGAGATAACCTTTGAAGCCTTTGAACCCACTTGGTTTTGGTGTGTTGATGAAGATAGCAAAAATCAAAGTGTATGATTTCTCTACAAGTAGTTGAGGTCTAGCAACGGGCTACTGCCCCTAACAACATATGAAGGACTCATATCTAATATATCATTAATTATAATATATGTTGTTTTATTGTTCCAATATCCAAATACTAAATTTCAATCAAATACATCTACTTGTATCAACAATGCTCTAAAACACCAGCTTGACTTTCATGCTTTAGCTAATGAAGCAGCTTTGTTAAGTAGATTTGAGAAACCTGATTTGTGTAACCTTTGCGAATACAATCATTTTCAGTTTTATATATATAACTCATATATAAAGAAAAACTATTGAGAATGAATTAGATGCCTGAATATGACTTAGATACCAATACTTGCGTAATGAGATTACTCATAGTCATAATGAACTATACATTAAGCATCTGTGTACGTGGTTCTCCAAACCACGAGGTACTCTTACTTTGATGTGTAACTATAATTAAAATCTACATGGAACCACTGTCCATGTAACTATCTCTTCATTCATAATGAGGACACGCCCAATTGTAACTGAGATTCATCTCAATCTATTTGAAAATTTAGCACATGTGTAACAACTTTAAACATAGCTTTATTTCAAATACTCCGCAGACTATGAATATTTCTCTAGTTCTTGTAAGTACTTTGGAATATTCCTATAAGTCACAAGATGACTTATTCTCGGTTTATACTAGTATTATTCAGCATGCTCTAAGTATACGACTTATTTGGCCTTTATGCATAATCATGACACACATGATTAATCCAATTGCATCAGCATATGGAATATAATCATGTCATCTAGTTCAAAAACATTTGCACTAGGATTTCGCTCAAAATCATGTCATGTGGTTCTTGATAAGATAACTCTCTCAGAGTCCTTTATCTTAAGCTCTTTAAGATCCTTGACAATTAATTCTATTTTACTTAATCCTTTAAGTTGCCAAGATCTATCTATATAGATATTTATTACATGAATTAGTATGTCGACTATATATAACATGAGGAATGTTACTGCGCTCCCACTAGCATTGTGGAAAAACACAAGAGTCATCTTGATTTATAATTAAATCACACTATGTAATGATCCTATAAGAAAGTAGATTCTTATTTTTGAGATGTTAGCTTAAATCTTGGAAGATTTTCAATCATGTATGTTTTCTCCCTTCAAAACTCACTTACTCTTTACAGTCAAACTATATCGAGGAAGATTAATCAATCATATACTTGATAATCATACATGATTGCATCTCATTGTGTTTTATTAGTTTCTGATCAACTATTGAGAAGATTCAACAACAGTTGAAAACTTGCTAGTTCCAAACTATGATGCATTTAGCTTATGGATCTTTAGCTCTTAAATCTCCAAATTGCTCCCACTTAGAAAAAGCATTTTCTAATCACTTGTCCTATGAATGCAAATTAGTGGGATTAGTAGAAACTTCATCCTAAACAATCATTTAGGATATTCTACATAAATGCAGTTAGTAGATGCTAGTGTGGGTAAACTTATTGTCTAACATAAGCTCCATAACTCTATACCTTTTAGATAAGGATAAACCATTTCATCCTTAGTCTAACATAAGTATCTAATCCATTTGTTTGGTTGGAAGATATATATATATATATATATATATATATATATATATATATATATATATATTAAATATATATTTGTTGCTGTGAGTATAATTCCAAAAACTTTATAAAGTAAATAGTTCTTTTTAAAATATCATACAATAGACTGCAAGGTCTATGTTTTATCCTCTTTAAAAACTTGTACTATCGACATTCAGCTAGTGGCCAGGTGACCCTATCCCACTAGAGAATATGAAGGCTACCTCGAATATTAAAATATAGATTCAAGTGACCAGGTGATGATATCCCACAAGAAACATACTAATGACAAGTGAGTGTTTTTGTCGGAATGAGTTGTGAATCAATTCTACAACTCCTAAGATGTTCAACGAAGACTCGGTTTACAAAACTTATTTTCTTTATCACAACGAAAGGTTAATGATGATCTCATTAAGTCGTATTTTAATCTTCACTATGAAAACTTTGATCAAATCAAAAGGTTTCATCAACGATGAATAAAAGTACTCAGCGAAATTCATTAAGTATCTATCACCAAATCTATTCATGGATTGAAAAATATTACATACATCACTTATGTATAATTCTTTGCCAAGCCTTTTCTTCTTTAACTACTGATAGATAAAGACACTTGTGAATCATCTTCCCATATAAATATGATTCACATATATCAAATGAATCAAGCTCAATTGCCTTCAAAAATTCCATCCTTTTGAAGTTGGTATATGTATTTCTTATTTATATTGTCATGATGATTATGAAATAGATAAGTTCCAATCAAATATCATTTGATTATATATGTGTTATGATCAGAAACTATTAATTCAATGAAAGATTATATATTTACTTCATAAATATCATTATAAGAAAATATTTTTTAACACAGAATACATCGTTTCAAAACATGAATGTGAACATCATTTAAACGATAAGTAAATCTAGATTTATTCATAAATTACAACTGTTACATGTCCCTATAAGGATAGGTACAATTCATCTACTGTTTAAATAAAAGACTATAACAACACTTGTTATATCTTCAACACGAAATATCATTTGTTTTTAATCAGTTGATTATTTCTTCCAATCATCAACACATAATATCAATTATTAGTGTCACATGAAGTATTACATACTCAATTGAATGATGGAAACATAAATCGTTCTAGCATATATCCAATTCAGACTTTTTCAGCTCGATGAGATGAGAGGAGCAATTCCTATTTTAGTGTCTGGTTTCTTCCACAATAGAAACAACACTAATCATTTGGTTATTTCTTGATTTTTGGGTTTATGTTGTATTTCCCTTAACTGAACTATAAATCTATATGAGTGTACAATCTCTTAGACTTACTTTTATACAATGAATGAACATACTTGAAACTATTTCTAGTGTTCAATATATGCTTTACTTGATGGGACATCTGATATGTTTCATGAGTATCCAAGACTCTCTGCAAGTCATGGTTAATTTCTTCAGTATGATGTGAGACACATTATCATCATCACAATAATACTTTCATCAAAGTATCATGATTAGACTAACTGGTTGTAGAGGTTATTCAGGTATGAGATCTTTCAGTATATATAATTTATATTTATCTTAAAGGTAGAAATTATAACCATCAAATGTTACTGTCTCCTGGAACTCAACAAGAGAGAGGTTTTGTAGGGCGTAAATTATTAACAGTTATCAACAAAATTTAACAAAGTTAATAAAACTCAGTAGGCAGCGATTACCAATTACATAAGATATGTAACTCCTAGATTATGGGATCCTAAACAACTATTGTTTAGCTTGGAATGTTTATCCCATCTATGCCTCAACACTCTTATGCTTAGACGACCTTAATCAAATAAGAAATTGATCAAATCATCCATTTAAAAAACATGTGAGTTCTATTTCACAAATGGTTAGGTGACCTTTATCTCATAACCAAATACAAAAACACCTTGACTATTTTTGACAACTCAAATGAATAAGGTGATCCAAAAATCCATATAAACTGTACAAAAATCCAAGTGAATTTTAAAATGGATTGCATAGATTTGAAGTTTTATAAATAAGGGTTTATATATGTTTAAAATTATAGTTTATAAAAACATGGTCTCATGAATATTGCATGCATCCAACAATTCATGTACCCTTTTGTAAAATTCATATCACTTGTTATGAGGTTCTTTGGGTGCCAAATAAAACTTCATTTTATTTGACATTAGCCGCGATCAATTATAAACTAAAATCCGGTATTTTAAAGTTTAGTCGATCGATTTTATGAACCGGTAAAAGTCTTAATAAAACTTTATTTTATGCTTAAGACTTGGAGTTTTGGATGAGTAATAAAATCACTATTTTAAATCTCTATTTAACAATCAAAAAACTTATGACTCCATGAATTTATAGAATAAACTCATTTTATTTTATAAACTCAACTTTATGCATCTTATGATAAAAGTCATATTTTGATAAACCAAAACATGGGTGATGATACTTATGTTTTAAATCTCATTTAGCATGAATAAAACAAAGTATCAACATGTTGCGTTATGTTAAAACACCGATACCATATATTAAGTTTCGACGCAAAAAATAATCACTAGTTTTATTATTTGCCGTTATAACGCTACAAACTGATTTTAGTCTTTTTAATAAAAACTCCTTATTTATTATAAAGACATGGAGTTTATATAAATTTTAAACATATTTTAAACCATTTCAAATACTTTAAAGTTGGGTATTTGTAAGTTTTACAATAAAATTTTAACCGGTAAAATATTTTTATAAATATTCATTTACAAACATCTTATGTTATCTTTTAAATATTTTTTACTCAAGTTCCACGTGATATTATCTTATGAAAAAATGGTATTTGACATGTAAAAATCATTTTCATACATAAAACATAACACACATTTAACATAAAATAAACATCACAATCATGCATTATAATGTGTATAAACCAAGCCATGTCTAGTAATAATTTTTGTGAGCCATCACAAGAATTATTAAGTCTTTCCTAAAGGACTTAAGGGACACCTCAAAAGGTCTTCAAGGTAGTAATTTCTTCATCTTGTTACATTTAGAGTAAATACAACTAGTCTAACTAATTTATTACATCAAATCAACAAATGAAAAATACCTATTGATCTATTACATCTTATGAATAAATAAATATCAACCAAACACAAAAGTCCAAATGGCTTGTTTGTACACAACAACATGTCAAATATTATAACAAATAAATCTTTGTTTTTTCTACGGTAACTTTTATATAAACAAAATGCATGATAAATGGTTATAAAAATAAACAATTTTAACCAAAAAGTTGTCAAAGAAGACAAATATAGATTTTTCTTAACCAAAAGAAATCCATGCTTGTTTTACAAAAACCAAAGATTATCGAACATAAAAAAAATCATTCTAACATATAAAAGATGGCTCTGATACCACTGTTGGGGTTTTGATACGTAATAAAAGGTTTGTTTTTCACAAAAACTGGCAACGGAAGACATTAAAAATAACAAGTTTATTTTTAGTAAATAAAAAAACTCAACCATCATGGATCCATTTATAGAGGTTAGAATGAAATAAAACCAACCATAGGATGTTTTAGAGATAACCTTTGCAGCCTTTGAACCCACTTGGTTTTAGGGTGTTGATGAAGATAGCAAAAATCAAAGTGTATGATTTCTCTACAAGTATCCACCATCAAGATTAATGCACTAAAGGGAACAACTCAAGAGGTATTCTAAACACCAAACTAACTTCAAAGAGAGAGAGGAAGAAGAGAAGAACCCACGATTCTAGAGAGAAAAGAGAGGAAGAAGAAGAGCTTTTTTTTGCAAAAATGCAAGCCTCATCCATCTCTTATATAGCCCATGAAAAGTAAGGCCTAATAGTTAAAATAACCTAAAGTAATGGTAGCCTTTAGAAGCATGGGAGACAAAAGGTGGAAGGTTGAAAAAGTAACCTCCCACACCATTATTATGCCTTTTAAAAAGTAAGATTTTTTATTTTTTTTATAAACTCCAAGTTTATAACTATAAACTTTGTTTTTAGGTAAAAAGACAAAAGAATCCAACTAGTCCACAATGTTTTGCATGACTTATTAATTCATAGTATATGAAATAATAAGTAGTAATACTCTCATATAATTATTATTTTCACAGAACAATAATATCCCTATCTAAAATACAAGAATCGATATTATTTATTAATAATCATACAAAATTTGCCAACTTGATAAATGTGTGACCATATACGATCATCTATTATTAGCAATATCACTTCATAATGATTCTTGGGCTAAGGTTCATTGGCAGCATAGGAAGCATTCCGAGTGGACCTGAGACCCCAAGGCAGAGATGCATGAGGATTTCAAGGACGAAATCTAGTTCAAGTGGGGAAGAATTGTAACACCTGGTCATTTCAGGTAAATTTCTTTCCTTATTTTAAAAGTTTAAGTGTTTGGGGATTTTGGTCCTATGATGGGTGTAGGGTGATCTCCTACGCAATGTGTAAGAGGGAATCTTGTACCGGGGATGAAATGATCTACATGGGGGGTAGCTCAAGGTACGCAATACATAGCTTCCTAAAATCAAAACCCTAATCTTGGGGGTTTGAGCCTTATTTAAAGCTCTAACTCCATTAAGGCCTTTCCATCCTCAGCCTCCATCATCCCAAACGACCCCCTTTGAAACCATAAAACCCTTTTGAGAGTTTGGAGCCTTAAGAGTGTTTAATGTTCACCTTTTAAGGTAGAAGAAGATTGTTGGACCACTTGGGAGATTAAATCAATATAGATCCAGAAGTTTCATCAACGCAACAATCTCCAAAAGGTATGAAGTTCACCTTGATGTTTTTTATGTTATATCTAGTCATGCCTTAAGATTTCATTCTTTTGTCCCCATAGCAATGGTATATATGAGTAAGAGCTATTCCATACCATTGGAGTGTCATTTCCAGACGTTTTTAGGGTTGTTATGTCATAAAAATGAGAGTTTGGTCACTCTAATCCATCCATGCATGAGTTCTTAAGCATTGGGTGACTTTTTAGACTTAGGTTATCATTTGTGCCATTCGTATGCTCGCAAATGGATAAAGTCCGAGACTTTATCCATTAGGATGTTTGTAAGATAGAGATCTGGAAGTTGGAAGATTTATTGGTATGTATTAAGGACTTAATGATTAAGTTAGGGAATTAAGGCGTAAATCCCCTTACATGGGGCGTAGCGCCAATTTCCCCGGTTTTGCCACCTTAGGCTCTATGTAGGGCATAGATTGGTTGGATGTTGACTTTTGACTTTTTGACCGTCGACTGTTGACTTTTACCAAAATTGATTTTAGGTCAAATGGAGTAATTTGAGCTGTACTTTGAGACTTGGTCCATGTTTGTTGTATAGGTAACCTGTAGAGCCGGTATTTTGATCATTGATTAGTTCAATTATCTTTTAGACTTCGAGGTGCATTTTCCGCACTCTACTCGTGGGTCGAAGGCACCAATGCCAGCCCACTAGGTTGTGTTATGTATCCTGGTATATAGGATGTTGTTATGTTGTAGTGATCAGTTAGATTGGTAGATTTGTATTATTACCTGTACTTACTGGTTATTGTTTATTTGTTGCATATGTCGACATAGTGCGGTTGAGTTGAGGCTATACTGCTCTGTGCTGTAAGAAAAGTTTAAAAGTACGGAAAAGTGCCTTGAGGCATTTTCCCTCTGCCACACGAGGCGTAAGCCTCAAGGCGGAATAAAAATCTAATTAAATTTTTTTTAATACCATATATAAAAACTTAATATATCTATAAAAATGCAGAAAAATAGGTATGTGTGTGTGTGTGTGTGTATATATATATATATATATATATATATATATATATATATATATATATATATATATATATATATATATATATATATATATATATAGTGAGAGAGATAGATATAAGATCGGGTGATGACTCTTTTTAAAGTGAGGACTCGTGAGGACACCTTAAAAAATTTAAAAAATATCTAAAAAAATACAAATCATAAAATCGAGCATAATACTATATCCGGGAAAAAAATTGGAAATTTGTTTTTGCATCATTAAAATTAAAGGATGAATCATTTTTATGATCCATGATTCAATTTTTATGATCCATGATTCAATTTTTATGATGAAAGTTTTTTTCCAATTTTTTTTCTCGTGGATATAGTACTATGCTCGATTTTATGATTTGTATTTTTCTTAGATTTTTTTTTCAATTTTTTTCAGGTGTCCTGACGAGTCCTCACTTTAAAAATATTACTCACCGGAACCGGACCATATATATATATATATATATATATATATATATATATATATATATATATATATATATATATATATATATATATATATATATATATATATATATATATATATATATATTCAAGAAATTAAAGAAACTTCTACACCCTCTTAGGTTATGGCAGATGGATGTGAAGAATGCTTTCTTGCATGGAGAATTAGACCGGGAGACCTACATGAACCAACCAAATTTGAGGATGCAGTTAATCCCAATCATGTATGCAAGCTGAGAAAAGCTCTTTACGGATTGAAGCAAGCACCAAGAGCCTGGTATGGTAAGATTGTTGAATTTCTTACCCGAAGTGGTTATTCAGTTGCATGTATGGTAAGATTGTTGAATTTCTTACCCGAAGTGGTTATTCAGTTGCACATGCAGACTCAAGCATGTTCGTCAAAGAAAAAGAAGGGAAGTTATCAATTGTGTTGGTCTATGTGGATGACTTGATCATCGCTAGGGATTACGAAAGAGAAATCCATCAAACAAGAGAAAATATATCGGTGTGATTCCAAATGAAAGAGTTGAGGAACTAAAACACTACTTAGGGCTAGAAGCTGATCATACAAAGGAAGGGTTGTTCCAGTTCCATTAAAAGTGTACAAGAGATATACTTCAAAAGTTTGGCATGTTGGAGTGTAAGCCAGTATCAACACCAATCGAGCCAAATGCCAAGATCTGTGCTCATGAAGGAAAAGAGTTCCACGATGGAACGATGTATCAACAACTAGTAGGTAGTCTTCTCTATCTCACTTTATCTCGGCCTGACATTGCTTATGCAGTTGGAGTTATGAGTCGATACATGCAAAGTCCGAAGAAAACTCATTTGGATGTTGCCCGACAGACCTTGAGATATGTCAAAGGTACAATTGACTACGGTCTCTTGTATAAAAGAGGAGAAGACTGCAAGTTGGTTGGATATTGAGATGCTGACTATGCAGGAGACCATGATACCCGAAGATCAACCACTAAGTATGTGTTCAAGCTCAGGTCGAGACCAATATTATGGTGCAGTAAAAGACAACCAACAATATCATTATCAACTACGGAAGTGGAGTACAAAGCAGTGGCCGTAGCAGCTCAAAAAAGTACATCGTTGGTACTCCTAATGGAGGACATACATCAAAAAGTTGACTATACGGTACCACTTCACTGCGACAACCAATCTGCAATTCGACTGGCAGAAAATCCAATATTTCATGCTAGAACAAAGCATGTGGAAGTGAATTATCACTTTATCAGACAGAAAGTCTTGACGGAAGAAATTGAGATGCGACAGATCAAGACCGATGACCAAATAGCAGACTTGTTGACCAAAGGGCTGAGTACTGGAAAATTTGAAGGTTTTCGCTATCAGCTTAACATGGTATGGATAATGGGGGCTAATGTGGAGGAGGAGTGTTCAAGATCATCACTAGCCCAATAGAACAAATATTATCTAGAAGACTTTAGCTTGTTATAGAATGCTCTAGAACATTATAGAACATTATGGAAGACTATGGAAGACTCCAGAATATACCGGAAGAGTCTAGAATACTCTAGAACGACATGGAAGACCCTAGAAGGTTATCGATCACTGTTGAAGACCATGGAGCAACCTAGACCTCTCCTGAACATGGTAGAACATTCTAGAAACATATTGAAGCTTATAGAGTATGTTAGATAATTCTAGAGTTATCTAGTAAGTAGTAAGTGTATTATAGTATCTACAAGCTTCCTAAGAGGCCTATAAATAGGTGTGGAACTCATTTGCTCCAAACCATCCAAGAAAAGCGTCAAAGAAAGCAAAGTGGGTAGTAGTCTCTTAAAGTGTAAGTTCTTCTTAAGTGTCTTAATAAAAGTATTGTTGTTTCCCACACAACGCGTCGTCTTCAACACTATTTTTTTTACAAAATCTTGGCTAAACTACAGGATTTAGTATAGGATCTTCTGAGTTCTTACAAAATGAACATTTGACAATGAAAAACATGCTTCACAATCTTCTTCTTCATCACAAAATCAGGCACTCCTTGTGACCCTTTACTTTCTTCTTTGGCTCTAGAGGCTGCAGAACAACCTTAATGGCAGCATCAAAAACTTGATTCAAATTCTACAAAAAAAAACCTTCAATTCAAAATATAAAATCCCCCAACAGAATAAAACCAACATTAAACTTACCAGCTTTGTTTTTGAACTACATGCAATGTACTCATCAGCTCCAACTAAGCTCTTCAATTCTTCTCCCTGTAAATACACCAAATAATTAATGTACAAAATTTCCAAAAATCGAAGCTTTTTAGTTGTAATGAGTTTTGCACCTGTTCGGTAGTAATGGGAGTTGGATTAGGATGATCCATAAAAAACAGATTATCATCACGAATATCTAAAATTCAATAAAGATTTAGTTTGAAGCATAATTTGAGGATAAGTAGATTATATAAAGATACCCAAAAGAAGAAAATCAAAGAACCGTTTATGAAAAATGTTACCAGCAGTGTCACACGAGCCTAGATTAGTTGTGCTGCCATTCACATCCACATCCAGACTAGAATTACCAAATATTTTTGGGACATTACCCTGTTTCACCACAAATCAATAGAAAACATTAAATAAGGTTTTAACGAGAAAATGTGATCATGTTTTTACTTCAAATTGGTCAAGGACTTAGATAATAGTAGAAAGATTACAATACCATTTGTATTATACTATTATCTCAAGTGAACACATTTGGATACATAAAATGAATGTCAGAATACACAATTCTCCTTTTTGACCATAAATAAAATCAAGTCTCAACATCTTTATTATACTGATTAATTTGTCATAAAATTGTCAAGAATGAATAAAAAAAGAATACGACTAATAAGAAGAGAAAGTTGTTCTCCTCTTTAGAGAGAATAAACTAAAGTATCGTTAACATTCATAAAGTGGAAACAATAACTTCACCAACAAGATAAAAAAAAACAAGAATAAGAACAAAAGAGAAGAAAAAATACAGGCAGATTAAGCCAGGTGGGTTATCTGAAAAGAATCTAAATTAGGTAAGATAACAATGTATTAAGAAAACCCTAAACAAATTGGATATAAATAAAAAGAATGTAATCTTGTATTGATTCCCCTTTCCAGTTAGATACAAATCGATCAAAAGTGCAACAAAATCAAGAAGGATGAGATAATAGATTTGGATAATATTTCATCAAAGAAAGAATTACATAAAATTTACGAGAATTTGAATTATGGGGTAAAGAATCACCGTAGGGAATGTTTTGCTCGTGTAAGAAATCAAGAAAAATATCTTTCGGATCAATGGATCAACGATCATGACACACTTTATAAGCATGCTCATATTTCTTCTGATCTTCTTACACTTTTAGAAGACCTAATCACCAAATTACCACAATACTTTCTTTCTTCTGACAAAAGTTTGTTTTACAAAACCAAAAACAGAAATAAAAAGGGGTAACTTTTATATTATAAGGAGTAATTTTATTTTTTGTGTTAAGAAGATGGAACAGAAACCCTCGGACTCATAAACCCTCTAAAATGAATAGTTTGGGGACTCTCTCCCGCTCTCTAGATTTCGTGATTCATCAAATCATCGTTTCTATTTCAGTAAGAGAAAGTGATTATTCTAACTTTGTAACATGCATCAAATTCTATCACCCTTAAGTTTCTTTTGATAAATTTTTTTTTTAATTCCGGAGTAAGCATTCCATATTAAATTTTATTTTGAAAATTTAAACTACTAATGTATTATAGGAATTTATTTAAAAAATAAAAATAGATATGAAGATCTAAAAATGTAGAAAGTTTGAATTTGTAAAGAAAAAAATTTAATTATTAAAAAAGAAGTGCTAAGTTTTTTTAAATATTTTAATTTTTAAACAAATAATTTAAATAAATAAACAACTAGAATAAATATTATATGTAAGTTAATAAAATAGAAAAAACTCACAAAATGGCATGTGTATAATTTAATCTAAAATTATGATAAAATGACATGTAACATAATGCATAAAAGGATGATAATTTTTATTTAATAGAGAAGATTAATGATTGGTTATTTTTTAGGATGTTTATTTTGGTGTTTAATTATGGTCTAAGTTTGAATAAAGGGAAAGTGAGTAATCTAATGAAGTTTCTTTTGATAAATAATTTCTTTTTTTTTTAATTATGGGGTAAGCATTCCATAGTAAATTTTATTTTGTAAATTTAAACTACTCATGTATTATAGGAATTTATTTAAAAAATAAAAATAGATATGAAGATCTAAAAATTTAGAAAGTTTGAATTTATAAAGAAAAAAAATAATTATTAAAATTGAAGTGCTAAGTTTTTTTTAAAAAATTTTTAAACAAATAATTTAAATAAATAAACATCTAGAATAAATATTATATGTAAGTTAATAAAATAGAAAAAACTCACAAAAGGACATGTATATAATTTAATCTAAAATTATGATAAAATGACATGTGACATAATACATAAAAGGATGACAATTTTTATTTATTAGAGTAGATTAATGGTTGGTTATTTTTTAGGATGTTTATTTTGGTGTTTAATTATGGTTTGTCGATCGTTAATTTTTATATGGGTTTTGAAAAAGAAACCTAATCTATTGCAAAAGTAATGAAACAATGCATGAAAACCCTTAAATCTATTGCAAAAAGTAATAGTTATATAAACTTAAATATGTTTTAAATAATAATACAATGTGCAAATACACCCCTACTTTTTCTTTGTACCTTATATAGTTCCACAAATTGCATTCGATAATACTTGACCAAGGTCTTGGTAGAACCCTCTATCCTCACGTATTTGCCAACGATCAACATCTCTAGCAACAAACATAAGAACACTCAACAATCCACTTTATCGCTAGACTGTTGTGGTATGTTTGTGCCATTCACAAGGGTGAGTTTGAAACTATCAATGGGGATTGCATTGTTGAGTTTGGTACCCTAATAGTTGATACCTACTAGGAGTTTGTGGATACGTGCTTGCATGGCTATAAACCATGATAAATTTTCTGAAAAATAGACACATTTCCAGTAATTATCGTATATATCAATGTGAATGTTTGGAAATTTAAAACTACCAAAACCAATGGGAATACGGTAAGGATGTAAAGCTGCAAAAAAAGGTTGGAAGTAACTAATCACCACATAACATTTTCTTATTAGCAACTGTTACTCAGATAATGTAATTGAAACACAAGTTACAATATCACACTCAAACCACATTGGGTAAATGGATTCATCAGTCATGTCACACCACTCCTCTACATATGTGATAAAAATTGTTGGTACAAATGCCCACCGAGCATCATCCATTTTTCGCTCCATCATCAAGGAAATCTAGATCATGTTGTGTTGTCAATCAACACATGTACACAATAGAGTAAGGAATGTTTAGTGTGTAATGATCATATTGTTGAATTTTAGTTCAAAAATAGTTTCATAAACTTTAAAAATATGGCAATGGAAGACTTTAATTTTGAAGTAACATAAACATTTTATACCCATCAAGGGTCTTCTTGCAAGTTATAGAAAGATTAAAACACCAACCAATGAAGATGTGAAGAAATAACAACCTTTTTAGTTCTTTGGGTCCTCTTGGGAGGCTTGGAAGTTGATGAAGAATGTTGAACCTTTGAGACACCAAAAATGACTCAACTTGATGTAGATGGAAGTCCAAAACTCTTAAACCCTTAAGCTTTAAGTTTATAACCAATATAAACTTAAAGAAGGCTTGAAGATGCAAGTAACTTCAAGTGTTTTTAACTAATTAAGAGAGAATGAGAAGGAGAGGAGGTACTTTTGGCCACTTGCAAGAAGTGAAGGATGAGAACTCTTAGCCAAATGCAAGCCTCTTATTTATATGCAAAAAGAGAAGGTATTAACGATTAGTGCTTAGCACTTTAAGCAAACTTTTCTCCATTGTCATAAGCATGTCTCCCATGCCTTTAAAGCATGATTAAACAAGTCATACACTTCTTCTTTTTATGCAAATCTCGAAAATTACATAAAGAAGAAGAGTTTGTTTATATTTTATAAACTCAAAGTTTATAAGATATAAACTTTGTTTTTTCCTAAAAGACAAAAAGCTTAACTAGTCCAAAATGTTGTACATGACTTAATAAATCATACCATATGATATATTATGTTACTTGCTTATAAATTATTATTTCCATGAAATAAATAATTTCCAATTTAATTTTAAGAGTTTTATTGAATATTAATTAAAATCAAGTTGTATCAAGTTGTTGTTAGTGTGACCCATTAGTATCATATGTTATTTAGCAATATCACTTTAATATGACTCTTGAGCATACTAGATCTTTCAATCTCCCACTTGTTCAAGACTCATATTAGAATGATATAGACAGTGGTGAACATCTAGCAACATTTCACTACTGCTAAGACGATACGACTATTTTTGCCATTCTATCAACACCCAATTCCCAAAAAGCTTAAACCTACAATTGGTGTATAAGGTAAGTTTACCAGTTATCCCTTTGCTATAGACATGATGTTGAACATGAGATACAGATCGCAATCAATCTCATTGGTTGTACAAATCTTGGTAAGGCGTCTTAGATGTCTAACTCTCAACACATAAGAGGAACAAATCCCATCTTGACTACATAAGCCTCTTGCATAGTTCACACCATAGCTGAAAATGACTTTTATAACTGACCGTTTATGGAACAGCATTTGACCATATCAAGCATAGTACTCGCTACACTTAAGTCCCACTATGTATCTCAGGTGTTAAGGATACAAAGATAGTACCTTTTAATCAAGTATCAATCACGATAGCGATCCATGAGATGATCTTGATGCGATTCAGTTCAATACTAGTTCTCTGACAAGTACCTATGAAACTTGGTTACAACCACTTGCCGACTTTCATCTAGTGAGAGTCAACCAATCCAATTCATATTAGTCTTACTTTATAATTTCTCCGACAATTATAACCGAATATGAAATTTTAGAATAATAACATTATTCATGGATTAAACATGTCAATATAGAACACAACAAGTATTAATGTGATGACTATATCCCAATATATCATAACTTTATCTAATAGTTGTTGTTATAATGTTCTAATATCCAAATACTAAATCAAAATCAAAAACCCATTTCTAGAATAATAAAGTCTTATAGCTGAAGTGTGACCAATCATACTTAGCTCAAAAGAATGACTTTGTCAATGGATCTGTCAAAATTTAATTTGTGTGAATTATGTGAATACTATCATATCCATTCTTAACTTTACTCTAGGTATAGTTAAATATATTGGAGAATATGATTGGTGTTCTCTCGTGACATAGAGTCTCTTAGCTTGATTAAGTATACTCTCGAAGTCACAAAGATTTCTATGTGATCCTCGAATGACAGAAATCAACATAGTTTTTCAATTATCCATTCACCCAATCATATTTGAATTCAACTTCTAAAGTACTGTATTCTTATTTTTAGTAGAATGCATCATTATGTTTTGCTTGGACCTCATTCCAACAAAGCTTACTATTCATTCCATAATGAAGTCAAAAATCCAATTATAATTCATAATTATTTATACATGTTTAGAAATTAACATCTTGTGTAGATCTTTTCAGAAAGATCCTTTCTAAACTGATTGTCTCATATACAAGTACTCTTAGAATGCTCTCTTAGTCTTCTAGTGACTTAACCATGCATTCAATTAGTATCCTATGACATGCTTACAACATGATCAAATACTATGTCCTATGCATAATATGACATAAATGATGAATTAATTTGCCAAGCAAATAGAATATAAATCATTTTATCTAGTTCAAAGTTATGAGCTATATACTTTTGAGGCTAGATCAAAATGATGCCATATGACAATGCCATGAATTCTCCAAAAGAATCTTGTGTCTTGATCCTTTTCAAGATATTGCCAATATATGTATAAGGACATGAAACATTTAACATTCATTTTATCTATCCCTTATAGATTTTACATTCCAAGAATGTATCTTCTCCTTCCTAAGTCTTTCATTTTAGAAACACTTTTCGATTCAAGGTGAAAACGACCATGCTTAGTCAGAATGTGATTTCAAATGATTAAGTATGTCTTATTCATACAAGATTATGAATTTCACTATGCTCCCACTAGATCTTAGTAAGCACATATGTTCTATTCATTTTGATATAAACACACCTTGTGGTTTTACATAAAATGATGATTATAACATTTAGATGTTTGCTTTTATATCCACAAGTGGATCTCAAGATCTACACATTTTGTTAGGATAACTTGGATTAAGAAAACCCCCAGGCTAATCTATGTAGATATCTTCTAGTAGATGTCTATTAAGGAATGCGGTCTTTCTTGAAATCTATTTGCTATGTCTCATATTAAGAATATGAATATATAGTAAATAATATCCTTGTTGATCTAATCATAGCTACTTGTGAAAAAGGTTTGATCATAGTCAATGTCATGAGTATGATGAGGACCATAGTCAATGATATGAGTATGAGAAAATCCTTTTACTACAAGTCTTGCTTTAAATGTGTATGGTTATCCATGTAATTTATTCTTTCTAGAAGAATTATTTTCTCCTTCTAGCGTTGCTATAGGGACAAATTTTAATCAAGCCCATACTTGATTCTCATAGACGGATTACATCTCAGGTTCATGACTAGTCATTTATCAGATTCAAGATCTTACATAGCATCTTGGTATTTGATGGATTTTCCAGAAACCATCAATAAAAGCTCATCAATGAGAGATTCCATATTTCTCAAGTCGTAGATGATTTCTACCACTAATGCGAACAATTTGTGTTTGTGAATAGATATTATTCAATTTTAACAGTCCTTGTTAAAACTAGTGCCAACTATTACTACATAAGGTTATGGTCCTTGAGCTGCTTCAAGTTCCATGTTCCTCCCACTTGCTTTGTCATTAGAAGCTTGATTTCTACTAACTTAGATTTCACAAGAATAAAAGAACTTATTCATGGTGGGTTTGCATAAAATAATCTAAGCCACATTTAGAGTATTATACAAATATGTACTTAGTAGATTTTGGGTTTAGAAGCTCTAGTCCAATATTGGCTTCAAATCCATAAAACATTAAGTAAGATGAGGATGGAGCCTCTCCATACTTAATCTTATAAAATGTTTAATCTACTTATTAGTTGGTATTTCTATTCAAGATACAATTAATAGTGATTGAAGTATTATCCCAAAAAATATTAAAGAATAATATTTCTACCGATTGGAAAGTAAATCAAACCAAGTAAGATTGAATTCATCCTTTATTATCATTAAGGTGTTAGATGGTTCTTACTGGTTTGTATCTCAACTTTTGGAACCTTCAACCAAGATTTCATAATTATGTTTTACCACGTAAAATATAATTGAAACTAATATAGTTGTTAACAAAGTTGATTTGGTATCTTGCGCTTAATCTCAGACATTTATTAGAAAGGAAGTCATACACCAAAGTGTATAGTTCCTTAATTATTTTCTCTACACTTTAGTGAAAATATCATTAGGAATCCTTTACATGTAAATAAGGTTCACATATGTCAACTAAACTACATTATTTGCCTTCAAAGATCCATTTCTTGAAGTTAGAATATGTGAATGTCATTTATATAATAAAGATAACAATGTCAAAGATGAGTTTGACTTAAAACAAGTTTAAGTCAAAAAGTGCTTGCATATAGAACTTAATTTTATTTATGAAATGTTTATATTTACTTCACAACTCTATTAAGAGATATAATCTCATAAATAGATGTTAATCATTTCAGAATATGAATATTATCGTTATGTAAAACGATTGAGTAAATTATCAAACATTTGAATAAAATAATTGAGACATAAATTTAGACATGCTAAATTAAAA
The DNA here is from genome assembly GCF_052849685.1 of Lactuca virosa. Classification (NCBI taxonomy): domain Eukaryota; kingdom Viridiplantae; phylum Streptophyta; class Magnoliopsida; order Asterales; family Asteraceae; genus Lactuca; species Lactuca virosa. The sequence continues at coordinate 148,995,859 of NC_136427.1, read as the reverse complement.
CATACTTTGTTCAAAAAATATTGTTTTATAATACAAATAATTTATATTCTAAGCATAAATAGCAATGTAAACTCCGAGAGTGTAGTTCCAACTTGATTGTGCTCGGCTTGGTTACTCTTCAACAAATATCTGCAAGCCATTTACAAATATTAGATTAACATTTAAGTACCAAGTACCTAAGTGTTATATAAAAAGTATGAGTTCTATCTAGTAGATACAAGAAGTACTAGTCTCTTCCATACTTTCTTTCCAAATTAGAGGAGTAAATCCTCTTCCAGTGTCCAGTTTCTCACAAAAGAAACAAGATCCATCTATGTAGGCTTTAGTAGATTTATTGGGCCTAAAGGTGTTCAGTCCATAAAACATGACCCTCTTAAATCACACAAAGTGATTCTTTTAGCCTTGAATTATTCCAATGTTTTAAACTAGCTATAAATAAAATATCACTGTATTTTTTGGAATATTGTTTCACCTATTATATCATCAGATATATGTTTAAATTATCCAAGAATTCCCAGAAGTCATGAATAACTATTCCTAGCTTGATGTTAGAAAAATCTTAAGCATCACAGTGATGCCTTTACTAGATATCATGTCCAAGTTTAATTGCTCAAAGCAAATAGTTTAGGACTAGGACCCTTAAGTGTATACAATTTCATATCTGTGACATCCCGAAATTTTCAGTTGTATAAACTCTACAGTCAAGCACTACAAAGGATAGTCAAATTCATTTCAGTACATTTTTAGCCGGTTTAAAGTCCGTTTGGGTGTTTTTAATTTAAATCCGTCAAACGAACAAATAAAAAGGAAGTGTCTTTTAGGAGTGTTGTGTATCGATTAAACAAACAACACCTTGACTAGGTGTTTACGGCCAAACATGAGGAGTTTGGGCCGTAAACTCCCTTTGACCATGAACTCATGCATATAGCATGAGTTTACACTTAATTCTCTCATTTCTCACTTTCTAGCTCAAGAACACTCAACTTTTTCTCTCAACTATCATAAAATCATCTTCCAAATCCTCCAAAAATGTAAGTTTTCCTTCACTTGTTTTGTTGTTATAACAGCTTATCTAGTTTTTATACATCATTTCATCCATGAATTCTTCATGTATACTTAGATCTTTAAGTGTTCTTCAAAACACCAAGAACACCAAGAACACACACTAGTGTTCTTGGGCCCTAAACACTCTTACAAGCTTCCTATAAGTAAGTACACTCCTCCTAACTAGTTACTTGCTTAGTATACTTGTTTATCCATGGAAAAACATCAAGAACACCCAAGACACTTGGGTTTACGGTCAAGGGATATCCTTGAACCGTAAACACCATCTAATGGTGTTTAACTGCCCCTAACACCTCCTAAGGCTTGGATATTGGACTAGAACCTTGCATGCATGAGCTAGAAACCCCAAAACATGAAATGGCTGGAGTAACCATGAGTTTACGGCCGTAAAATCATGGGTTTACGACCGTAAACTCAAGGGTTTAAGACCGCAAACTCCAAGGAGTGGTCCAAGAACCGTAAACCCCAAAGAAGGTCCATTTTGAGCCCTACTCCCTTCTTAAGCCTTGAATACAAACCTAGAACACTTCCTTGAGGGGTATAAGACCTTAAATCCCACAATGGTACCATTTTCCATGAGTTTACGGCCATAAACTCATGGGGGAATTGACCAAAAACCGTAAACACATATAGGGTTGCCAAATGAGAAGTAAACTCCAATGTGAGGCCATATTCTCCTTAGATACAACCCTTTAGCACTCCTAGCACTTGAAACAAAGTGTTTCCATGTATTAGGATGTCCTTACTTGATTAATTAGTTGTTAAATAACTAATTAGATACATTTGTGTATCAGTACATATTACATAGGATCTGTGTGTGTGTTGAAGTCCTCACTGGACACCTAGCATCCTACCCGGCACTTCCATCCAAACCACTCACTGTAGGTGAGCTTATACCCCTTAATTAACCTTTTAAATGATTTTAAATGCTCTTATGGGGGGGGGGGAATACAAGTTGAACATTTCTAGTTATTGCTTTAATCACATGTGATTAATAACTAGAATAAACAGAAAGATTTAATACTACTTTCAAATTGCTATCAAACTTATGGATTTTCAAGCTTTCAAACCTTTATATTAAACTCTTTTGATGCTAAAACTGTTTTCAAACTCTGTTCCTTGTTTGGTTGAGGACTTAGGGTACCTTGTTATTTGTCCGAATGTCGTTGAATTCTTAGTTATATATCATATATATATATATATATATATATGTTGGATATAAAAGCTTTCATTTCAGTTCAGTACCTTTGTGTAACAAGGGCATCCAAACAACCTTACTATTTAACTATAATAGGTATAGTTAAGGGATTTCTACTCACTACTACTATTACAATGACCCATACAAGAGTTAGTACATTTATGAGTCATACATAAGTACTACATTGAGTATCAATACATGCTATATACTATATAAGAGAACATACTATACACTATACAAGAGAATATACTATACACTATACAAACATTGAATACTATAACAGAATGTGACATACTACTTCTCGATACGACACTTCATCGTGGTATCACTATGTAACCAGAGTCTCTTGGAGGGAGAGCGGGCATTATGTGTATAGCTACTCCCACATCCCGACTGCTAGCTACAGTTCGAGCCGATAAGGCCCAGGGGTGACAAAATATCACCATACTACGTGTGACCTGGAGGGTCATCAGTTATTCAGCCGTCGATCAGCATGGTTACATACGAGTTCACATTCAAACCTTTAATTAACCAATTAAGAATTAAAGGCAAAAATAGACTTTTCGAGGCGTATTGTTTATTTAATACCACCTGGAGTCTAGACTTTACCATTTTAGACTCTCCGAGGCGTACTGTACATTTAGTGCCACCTGGAGTCTGTATTTCATTATTTTGTGATTCTATCATATACTCATTTAAAGTAAACTACATTTTCATACAGATAGTTTCACTAAGGAAAACCCTTACATTTACAAAAGGACAAACATACAAACAATCGGGTCTTGGTAGAAGACTACTTTTTACTGGAAAATATAGGATTTTCTAGGGAGTACACTATTTACAAACATTTGAAATCCGTTACTACATTACATTATTACAAACCGTTTTATACAAGCAATGACACAAAAATACTTATGAACTCACCAGCTTTATGCTGATACTTGCTTTCAAAATAACTTGTATTCTCAGGTCATCAGTAGACAGGTACAGATGAAGCTTTTGAGAAGATGGAGCACATACAAGACTCATATTTTATTTTGATTATACTTTTGGTGTCTTACAAACTATACAGAACACGCTTGTATTTCAATTATTATATTAATGCAATGGATGTTGTTGCTTGTTTTTACTATTATGCATTGTTGTGATATTGTACATGACGTCCTCCACCCCAGAATGTTTCCGCCGTTCTTGGTTTTGGGGTGTGACAGATTGGTATCAGAGCACTGTTTATAGTGAATCAACTATATCAACCCATAAAAGATATACGAACTATAAACACATCGGGATTAAAACACTCTGACCAAGAATATATACCTTTAATAATAAAATATTTAACTAAGTATATACATACATCTACTCGTAGCAAGGTCAGTATCATACTAGAACAGAACAGAAGTATTATGATTGTTGGACATCACAATTAGGCTTAGAGACATATAGTCAAACCTAAGGGGATATAGCCTGATCAAGTATATTTTCTGAGGAGTGACTAGCAAGTGCCTAAGAATGATTGTAATGTTGCAACAAGTCTAAAAACTTACCAACACCACCACTACGAGAACATTAGAACAGAATACTATAAGTGTATTCTGCATTACTATAGATTACATATGTGAGAACTAAAAAGGTCGTTACTAGTAGGGCAATAGTTGCTAAGTGGATACTCTAAGGTTACATGCGACTAAGGCGCTATAGACTCAGAATCTGTGATCTTTGCTTTATTTCATGTTCATTGTTTGGTTGTGGATCTAGAGTTAGGGTCACTTATTCGAAGGTCTATCCTGTTTTGGTTGCATGTAATTGGTATGCACTATGCAAGTATTGGGTCAACTAATAACGATCATCTTATAAGTATCTTAGATTAGTACGTCTATTAACTATTCTTTCTCCATTCTCGCGTAGATACCAAGGTTGACTTAAGGGTTCGCCCAAGGGTTGCCCGTCGCCAGTAGAGGATTATCTGCTCATCCTTTCTCTTCTTAAAAGAATAGCCTTTCTCTTCAGTACCTCTGTTCATGTGTCTGTAAACATCCCTAACTTTGAAAGTACTCTAACTAGGCTTCTAAGCTGCCAACATTTTCCCTTATGGTTTGATGTAAGACCTACTGTCAGGTCATTTTTCCCGAACTCATTTTACATCATTAATACCAGTAATATTGACAGTTGTCTAATCTATGGGAAAGTCTGTACTTTTGTATTTCCCTACTCTATTGTTACGATTCTATCTGATAGTTGGACTATGGCGACTTAGTCCATGAAACACTCTCATCATACTTACAATCGATTCTTACTATTATCATCATCTTTATGAACTTTGAGTAAAAGATGCCGCCTCGCAAGCGCCCGACCAGGAACACGCCTGCAAATCAAACTCCACCACCACCACCACCCCCTCCACAGTTTGATGTGGTAATGTTCCAGGCAGCTGTGACCGCAGCTGTGACCGCCCGCCATGGCCCAAGTAAACTCTGGCGGTGTTAGTGGAACGGGTACTGACACCAACTCTAGCCATGGTGAAATCCATCCACGTGCACAGGAGTGTACCTATAAAGATTTCATCAGCTGCAAACCTACATACTTCAATGGGACCGGAGGAATTCTTACACTGTCCCAATGGATCGAGAGAACAGAAGCAATCTTCGAGATGTGCTCATGCCCTGAGGGAAGCAAGATAAAATTTGCTGCTTGCACCTTCACCCAAAGGGCCCTGACGTGGTGGAATGGCCATGTCAAATCACTCTGGTCACAGCTAATGTCATGGGCTGGGATACACTGAGGAATCTTATGACAAGGGAGTACTGCCCGAGGGGTGAAATTCAGAAGCTCGAGGAGGAACTCTGGAACCTCAAAATGCAGGGTTCCGACATAGTGGCTTATACAGCCAGGTTCTGCGACCTAGTGGCTCTATGTCCTAACATGGTTCCCACCGAAAGCAAGAAAATTGAAAGATACATCTGGGGTCTGGTACCCCCGTATCGAGGGAACGTTCTAGCATCATACCCTGCGACCTTTGATAGCGCCAAGCAATTGGCCCAAAGGCTCATCGATCACGAGGTCCCTTCTCTTCCAACAACAACCACAGCTACTGCCCCCGCATCAACAAAGACATCTGACAACAAAAGGAAACGAAGTTGGAACGAGAAGAAGGGCAAATCAGCTCAATCCTCTTCCCAGAACCAACAGACAGTGGTTGTCCATGCTGCCTCTACTCCTGCTGTCCTTGTACCAGCCAAAACATATGCAGGGAACCCACCCAAGTGCACCAAGTGGTCTTTCCATAATAACGGCCCCTGCCGTGAAATGCACTGCACTAACTGCGACCGGAAGGGCCATACCGCCCGGTTTTGCAGATCTCAACCCAAACCCATCAATCAGGTTCCCAGTATAGGAGTGAGCCAGGCCTGCTACGGGTGCAGCGAGACAGGGTACTTCAAAAGAAACTGTCCGAAAGCTGGGAACACGGGAGGAACTAGAAGACTACTTGCTATTGGCCACAATGAAGCCATGGCAGACCCCACGGTAGTCACGGGTACGTTCCTTCTCGATAACTATTATGCTTGTATTCTATTCAATAGTGGAGCAGAAAGGAGCTTCGTAAACCAAATATTTAAACACTTACTTAATCAAGCGCCACAAACACTAAAAGAAACCTTCGTCGTAGAAATGGCTAACGGTAAGACAGAGCGTTCTAACGAGATTTTCATAGGTTGTACCCTCACGCTAGATAATCATTCATTCCCAATTGACCTCATACCAGTAGCTATCCAGAGTTTCGACGTCATCATAGGCATGGACTGGCTGAGTCTCTATCGTGCCGACATTCTATGCTTCGAAAAAGCAGTCCGCCTGAACCTACCAAATAACGAAACCTTGTTGATCTACGGAGACAAACCCAGTACGAGCCTTCGTATCATCTCGAGTATTCAAGCCCAGAAGTACTTGCGTAAGGAATATCATGCATTCCTGGCGCATGTTGTAGATACGAGCCAGAAAACAAAAGACCTAAAAGTCCTCCCCGTAGTACGCGACTTCCCCGACGTTTTTCTGGAAGAACTCCCAGGATTACCCCCGCAACGTCAAGTCGAGTTCCGAATCGACTTAATCCCAGGAGCGACCCCCATAGCCAAAGCGCCCTATCGTCTAGCACCTGCCAAGATGCAAGAACTATCTGGTTAACTTAACGAACTGCTCAGCAAGGGCTTTATAAGACCAAGCTTCTCACCCTAGGGAGCACCAGTCTTGTTCGTGAAGAAGAAAGACGGATCGTTCCGTATGTGCATCGATTACAGGGAACTCAACAAGCTTACAGTCAAGAATCGCTACCCTCTTCCTCGCATAGACGATTTATTTGACCAGCTGCAAGGGGCGATCTACTTTTCCAAGATTGATCTGAGGTCCGGGTATCACCAGTTACGAGTGCTTGAGGAGGATGTTCCGAAGACAGCCTTCCGAACTCGTTACGGACACTACGAGTATGCCGTTCGGATTAACCAATGCGCCCGCAGTATTCATGGACTTGATGACGAGAGTATGCCGTCCTTACTTGGATCAATTCGTCATCGTCTTCATTGATGATATACTTATCTACGCTCGAAGTAAGGAGGAGCATAGCAATCATTTGCGACAAGTCCTCGGAACCTTACGAACAGAGAAACTTTATGCGAAGTTCTCTAAGTGCGAGTTTTGGATTCAAAGAGTCGAATTCTTAAGACACGTGGTTAGCGAAGAGGGAATCCACGTGGACCCATTCAAAATTAAGGCCATCGAGAACTAGTCAGCACCGAAGACGCCTACGGAAATTCGTCAATTTCTAGCCCTCGCTGGCTACTACCGCAGGTTTATTCAAAACTTCTCTCGGATCGCGAAACCCCTTACGACATTGACCCAGAAAGGCGTGGTCTTTGACTGGGAAGAGAAGCAGGAGAAAGCGTTCCAAACGTTAAAACGAGCCTTGTGCACCGAACCGATACTGTCCCTCCCCGAAGGAACAGAAGACTTTGTATTCTATTGCGACGCGTCAAATCAAGGACTCGGTTGTGTTCTGATGCAACGAGGAAAGGTCATAGCCTATGCCTCAAGACAGCTGAAGACACATGAGGTCAACTACACCACACATGATCTCGAATTAGGAGCGGTTGTGTTCGCCCTAAAGATCTGGAGACACTACCTGTATGGTACGAAGAGTACTATCTTCATAGACCACAAAAGCCTACAACACATATTCAACCAGAAAGAGCTCAATATGAGACAACGACGGTGGGTCGAACTACTCAATAACTACGAATGTGAAATTCATTATCATCCGGGTAAAGCCAACGTAGTAGCAGACGCCCTAAGTCGGAAAGAATATTTTGGTCGAAGAGTCAAGTCATTAACAATGACTATCCATTCGCATCTATCCGCACAAATTAAGGAGGCTCAGCTCGAAGCCTTAAAACCTGAAAATGTGACGGGAGAATCCCTGCGTGGAATGGATAAAAACTTAGAAGTCAAGGGTGACGGAGCCTTATATCTCATGGACCGAATCTGGACACCGAGACACGGTGGCTTCAGAGACTTGGTCATGAAGGAAGCGCACAACACACGAAATTCCGTCCACCCAGGTTCAGATAAGATGTATCTGGATCTTAAATAGTCATACTGGTGGCCTAACATGAAAGCGGAGATCGCTACCTTCGTAAGTAAATGCCTTACTTGCGCCAAGGTCAAGGTCGAATACCCGAAACCCTCAGGTCTACTCCGGCAACCGGAGATACCTGAATGGAAGTGGGAACGGATCACTATGGACTTCATAACCAAGCTTCCCAAGACAACAGGTGGACTTGATACCATATGGGTCATCGTCGACAGATTGACCAAGTCTGCACACTTCCTGCCTATCAACGAAACTGACAAAATAGAGAAGCTCACACGAACGTACATACGGGAGATTGTACGATTGTACGGTGTTCCCATATCCATTATCTCGGACATAGATAGTAGATTAACTTCGAGGTTCTGGCAGTAACTACAAATCTCCTTAGGAACGAGGCTGGACATGAGTACAGCCTACCATCCACAGACCGACGGACAAAGTGAGAGGACTATCTAAACCTTAGAAGATATCTTGCGAGCCTGTGTGATCGACTTTGGGAAGGCATGGGATACCCACTTACCCCTTGTCGAATTCTCTTACAACAACAGTTATCACACGAGCATCAAGGCTGCTCCATTTGAAGCCCTCTATGGCCGGAAGTGCAGATCCCCTCTGTGCTGGGCTGAGGTGGGTGACACTCAATTAGCTAAAGGACGAGTTCCTGACAGCACTCTCACGGGTCCGGAGATCATTCGGGAAACGACAGAGAAGATCGTTCAAATTGATGAACGATTGAAAGCCTCTAGAGACCGACAGAAAAGCTACGCAGATAAACGAAGGAAACCATTGGAATTCCATGTGGGAGACCGGGTCCTTTTGAAGGTCTCACCCTGGAAGGGCTTGATACGCTTCAGAAAGCGTGGAAAGCTAAATCCAAGATACATAGGGCCTTTCGAGATTCTCGCTAGAATCGGCCCCGTAGCTTACAAACTCAACTTACCCCGCGAGCTTAGTAACGTACATCCTACCTTCCACGTCTCGAACTTGAAAAAGTGTCTATCCGACGAGAATCTTGTAATCCCACTCGACGAGATCGAGATCAACGAGAGCCTCAACTTCGTGGAAGAACCTGTAGAGATCATGGACCGTGAGGTCAAGCGAACGAAACAAAGCCGCATCCCAATTGTGAAGGTTCGCTTGAATGCCAAGCGAGGACCGGAGTTCACTTGGGAGCGCGAGGATCAAATGAAACTTAAATATCCTCATCTTTTTACTTAGTTATTTGTAATAACTTAGTTACTCGAACTCTAATTTCGGGACGAAATTCCCTCTAACGGGGCGATGATGTGACAACCTGAAATTTTCAGTTGTATAAACTCTACAGTCAAGCACTACAAATGATTGTCAAATTCATTTCAGTACATTTTTAGCCGGTTTAAAGTCCGTTTGGGTGTTTTTAATTTAAATCCGTCAAACGAACAAATAAAAAGGAAGTGTCTTTTAGGAGTGTTGTGTATCGATTAAACAAACCACACCTTGACTAGGTGTTTACGGCCAAACATGAGGAGTTTGGGCCGTAAACTCCCTATGACCATGAACTCATGCATATAGCATGAGTTTACACTTCATTCTCTCATTTCTCACTTCCTAGCTCAAGAACACTCAACTTTTTCTCTCAACTATCATAAAATCATCTTCCAAATCCTCCAAAAGTGTAAGTTTTCCTTCACTTGTTTTGTTTTTATAACACCTTATCTAGTGTTTATACATCATTTAATCCATGATTTATTCATTTGTACTTAGATCTTCAAGTGTTCTTCAAAACACCAAGAACACCAAGAACACACACTAGTGTTCTTGGGCCCTAAACACTCTTACAAGCTTCCTATAAGTAAGTACACTCCTCCTAACTAGTTACTTGTTTAGTATACTTGTTTATCCATGGAAAAACATCAAGAACACCTAAGAACACTTGGGTTTACGGTCAAGGGATATCCTTGAACCGTAAACACCATCTAATGGTGTTTAAGTTCCCCTAACACCTCCTAAGGCTTGGATATTGGACTAGAACCTTGCATGCATGAGCTAGAAACCCCAAAACACGAAATGGGTGGAGTAACCATGAGTTTACGGCCGTAAACTCATGGGTTTACGACCGTAAAATCAAGGGTTTATGACCGTAAACTCCAAGGAGTGGGCCAAGAATCGTAAACGCCAAAGAAGGTCCATTTTGAGCCCTAGTTCCTTCCTAAGCCTTGAATACAAACCTAGAACACTTCCTTGAGGGGTATAAGACCTTAAATTACACAATGGTACCATTTGCCATGAGTTTACAACCGTAAACTCGTGGGGCAATTGACCAAAAACCGTAAACACATATAGGGTTGCCAAATGAGAAGTAAACTCCAATGTGAGGCCATATTCTCCTTAGATACAACCCTTTAGCACTCCTAGCACTTGAAACAAAGTGTTTCCATGTATTAGGATGTCCTTACTTGATTAATTAGTTGTTAAATAACTAATTAGATACATTTGTGTATCACTACATATTACATAGGATCTGTGTGTGTGTTCAAGTCCTCACTGGACACCTAGCATCCTACCCGGCACTTCCATCCAAACCACTCACTGCAGGTGAGCTCATACCCCTTAATTAACCTTTTAAATGATTTTAAATGCTCTTATGGGGGGGGGGATACAAGTTGAACATTTCTAGTTATTGCTTTAATCACATGTGATTAATAACTAGAATAAACAGAAAGATTTACTACTACTTTCAAATTGCTATCAAACTTATGGATTTTCAAGCTTTCAAACCTTTATATTAAACTCTTTTGATGCTAAAACTGTTTTCAAACTCTTTTATACTTGTAATTTTTTCAAATCCATATCTACACCAGTATATTTATATAAGTAAGACTTGAAGGACTTAGGACTGATAGCTCACCTTGTTTCCTGTTCCTTGTTTGGTTGTGGACTTAGGGTACCTTGTTATTTGTCTGAATGTCATTCAATTCTTAGTTATATATCATATATATATATATGTGTTGGATATAAAAGCTTTCATTTCAGTTCAGTACCTTTGTGTAACAAGGGCATCCAAACAACCTTACTATTTAACTATAATAGGTATAGTTAAGGGATTTCTACTCACTACTACTATTACAACGACCCATACAAGAGTCAGTACAATTATGAGTCACTACATAAGTAATACATTGAGTATCAATACATGCTATATACTATATAAGAGAACATACTATACACTATACAAGAGAATATACTATACACTATACAAACATTGAATACTATAACAGAATGTGACATGCTACTTCTCGATACAACACTTCATCGTGGTATCACTGTGTAACCAGAGTCTCCTGGAGGGAGAACGGGCATTATGTGTATAGATCTATACGGGACAGACACTCCCACATCCCGACTGCTAGCTACAGTTCGAGCCGATAAGGCCCAGGGGTGACAAAATGTCACCATACTACGTGTGACCTGGAGGGTCATCAGTTATTCAGCCGTCGATCATCATGGTTACATACGAGTTCACATTCAAACCTTTAATTAACCAATTAAGAATTAAATGCAAAAATAGACTTTTCGAGGGGTATTGTTCATTTAATACCACCTGGAGTCTACACTTTACCATTTTAGACTCTCCGAGGCATACTGTACATTTAGTACCACCTGGAGTCCGTATTTCATTATTTTGTGATTCTATCATATACTCATTTAAAGTAAACTACATTTTCATACAGATAGTTTCACTAAGGAAAACCCTTACATTTACAAAAGAACAAACATACAAACAATCGGGTCTTGGTAGAAGACTACTTTTTACTGGAAAATATAGGATTTTCTAGGGAGTACACTATTTACAAACATTTGAAATCAATTACTACATTACATTATTACAAACCATTTTATACAAGCAATGACACTAAATACTTATGAACTCACCAGCTTTATGCTGATACTCGCTTTCAAAATAACTTGTATTCTCAGGTCATCAGTAGATATGTACAGATGAAGCTTTTGAGAAGATGGAGCACATACAAGACTCATCTTTTATTTTGATTATACTTTTGGTGTCTTACAAACTATACAGAACACGCTTGTATTTCAATTATTAAATTAATGCAATGGATGTTGTTGCTTGTTTTTTCTATTATGCATTGTTGTGATATTGTACATGACGTCCTCCACCCCAGAACATTTCCGCCGTTCTTGGTTTTGGGGTGTGACAATATCTCTCACGAGATTGTTTCTTAAGACATGAAACCATTCATTGAAGTTGTATCTATTGAATGTTATTGTTTCGTTTAAGTCATTTAAGAAAACAACAATTCATGATAATGTGAATGGATTATTCAACCACAAAATTTTAACAAAATTCATTTAGTATTTTCAATATTTAATCTTTAATAATTAATACCCTTTTAGTTTCCAAAAATATTAATTATCGAAGTCTAGGATCCAATGTTACAACCCAATTTTTCAAAAGAAAATTTTCATTTTTAATTAATCAAACACATTTCCAAAAACCATGAAATTCCAAAACAATTGTTTTCAAATCCACATCCATTACAACTTTATTTAAAAACATCAGAGTACCCCATAAAATGGCGATGAAAGAGTGCATGTCGCGCCATCAAGACTTGCCCTTGCCCTTGCGCCCAGATGTACCTGAAACAAATCCACAAAATGTTAGCTAATGATTAGTGAGTCCCCCGGAGCATACCCCACACACAGTCCACATAACACATATCATATTAGTTATAAAAAAACTATATGTACCACATAAGCCATGTATACAACATATAAGGAAGCCATGGAAACCCTCCACGGACTTACACCTAGTGCCACTGGAACCCCCGCGTGCTCTTAGCAACCTCTCATGGGAGCCCCCACATGGTCCTTCTAACTGCCATGGGAACCCCCACATGGTCTTCTCTAACCGCCATGGGAACCCCCACATGGTCTTCACTACCAAGAAAATAACATATAAACTAAACATGAAATTAAACTAGGAAACCATGGAAACCCTCCAAGGTCCTATACCAAGTGCCACGGGAACCCCCACGTGGTCTCAATCTACTGCCACGGGAACCCCCACGTGGTCTCAATCTACTGCCACGGGAACCCCCATGTGGTCTCAATCTACTGCCACGGGAACCCCCCGGGGTCTTCCATGCAAATATCTTACTAACATATTGCATAATCAATCAACAATCCACATATCACAACATGGACCGGCCTTGGTGCCTTAGACCCTTTGGTATGGTGAGAAGACTCACCTCTCGAATGTTGAAGTGACAAGATAGAATCAGATACGTTCCACGTGCTGCTCCAATCGACTGCCTATAATTATCACGTGATTAACTTGTCATCATCCCAAAATTATCCTCAAGGTCAACCCTAGTCAACCTTGGTCAAATTCAAGGTCAACGGTCCATGTTGACCTCAACTCGTCGAGTGTATCAAGTGACTCGTTGAGTTCCTCTCGAGTTGTTCATCGACTTACCGAGTCACCTGTGTAACTCGCTGACCCGAAAACTCATAACAACCGAAAACTCATGGCAACCGAAAACTCATGAATTGAAAACGAGTAAACCCTACTCGACTCGTCGAGTCAGCCAAGGGACTCGACGAGTTCCTTCAGTCTTCTCAAGTTCAGCCCTTTCTAGTAGGATCTAAGGTCCCAAACTTCACATTCAACTTCTCCTAGTGCAGATACCACGTAAATTTGCAAACTTTACATGCATGCAAGGTCGTCCAAGGCTATATCTTTGAAACTTAGCTTCTTACAAGGTTCTTGTGCATGGAAAGGGGCTAAATTGCATAAAGGAAGCAACATAATGCCATTGGGGACCTAAAGAGGTCCAAATCTGGAACCATATCCTTGTGACAAGCCCAGATCTAACCTTGACTCCATTTTGCCCCAAAATGGTCATTTACTTTTAAGAAGATAGATCTAAACAACTAGAGGTCACGGTCACGACTTTATACCTTAGGATTATGGCCAATATGAAGTAGATGTTGGATCTACTATTCCTCTCCTCTTTCCTTCTTCTTCAAGCTCCAAAATCCTTCACTAATACTCCAAAATTGCTCACAAAGGCTCCTTCTCTCACTCAAGAAGGTTTCACGGCCCAAAACTCTTTTCTCTGGGTAGGAAGGTGCTAAGGGAGGCCATAAGGGTAGGTTATGTTCTTTAAATAGGGTGCAAACCCTTAAAAATTAGGGTTTCTCTTAACAGCTCCTACTCGTCGATTTGGCCTTCCGACTCATCGAGCAGGGGCCGATCCCGCGTCCATAAAACATCTCTACTGGACGAGTTGGACTCCCAACTTTCCGAGTCCATGCACAAAACCTTAAAAATTAACCATTTAAGTAATACCTGGAACAGGTGTTACGTCCAAGTTGCAAAACAAATAAATGGTTAGGTATCCTTTATCCCATCCATTTGAATTCAACTCGGTAGATATCGATTATCAATTATATCTTTCTATATAATTCCTAGATTTATGGCATCGCTAATAACAAATTTAATTAGACATATCTCATCTCATCTATGCCTCGGAACTCTCTTTCTTAGGTATCCTTTATCACAACAATTTCCGATCAAATCGTCTAATTTGAAAAAACTTGTGGAATCGACCTATAACTTGGTTATAAAATTAGGAATACACCCTGGCCATCAAAAGATAACAATAAGTGGTTAGGTATCCTTTATCCCACTAGTGCATACAAGAGACGTGCGAGTGTTCTTCCAAAGGATTGCATAGATTTGAGGTTTGTAAAAAGGGTCTTTATATGTTTTATAATTCTAGTTTAAAAACATATGATATCATGGTTATTACATGCATATAATAAACCATGGTACCAATTTTCAAAATAAAATCACTTTTAAAGGTTCTATATAAAAAGCTAGTTTTTATATAACTTGACGCATTCAATTTTAATAACCGATATTAAGTTTGAATGCATTTGAACCTTTTATATATTTAATAAAACCTCATTTTATTACTTATATATTTGGATTTTGTATAAGTAATAAAAACCACCATTTTAAAACTTATATTGGAATATTTCAAAATTTTCCGTTATTAACGATTTTATAAAATCGGGTTTTATTTTAAAATAATAACTTGTTACATCTTATGTCCAATTTTGAAAGCCCAAACTCCATGTGATGATTATTTTGTCCAAAATTATTTTTAGCATATGAAAAACTAATTTATCAACCACACAAAATATTGCATAAAATAAACAATACAAATATGCATAAAAGAATATGTGCATAAACATAACCAACTAATGATATTTTGTGAGCCAACACAAAAAATGTCAAGTCCATTCCTAAAGGGAAATTTAAGGGACCAAAAACTTCTTGTAATGTTGTTGAAGAAGCTCCCACTTGAGTAAACACCCGTTGCTTACAAAAGATTGGAAAAACTTCTTGAAGGCTAAAATTCAGGAAATGTCACTAAAAGCCAACAACCCTTTGTGAACAGCAATAGTGACAGTTCTCAGAAGATGTCACGGAAAATCCTACACTCCTTTTAGACTTGAAAATTGATCTTTTGTCTTCAAAAAATGGTTCCAACTTGATTTCATGTTACAATTTTGTACAAATAAATTAATTCTAAAAACTAATCTATTACTTTACAAATATAACAAAGAAAAGCTAATCTATTTAATTATTACATACCATATGAATAAATAAATTATTACAACCATTTTATAACAAAAATAACCAACACAGCAACATAACAACATATTGGTCCTTGGCTAGTTTATGCACATCATATACATCAATATATACATCAAACAACCTTTCTTTTTCTAAGAGAACTTTAAATGACAAAAGATGCATGACACTTTTGTCACATAAAATAACAAAAAGTTTTCATAGAAAATAAATATGAACTTATTTTTATACAAAAACAAGTTATCCATATTCTACAAAAACTAAGATTTCCAAAAATCAAAAAATCTAACCAAACTGGCAAGGTGGCTCTGATACCAATTAAAAGAGAATGAGAGGGAGAGGGGGAACTTTCAGCCACTTGCAAGAAGTGAAGGATGAGCACTCTTAGCTAAATGCAAGCCTCTTATTTATATGCAAAAAGTGTAGGTATTAATCATTAGTCCTTAGCACTTTAAGCAAAATTGTCCCCGTTTTCATAAGCATGTCTCCATTGCCTTTAAAGCATGATTAAACAAGTCATACACTTCTTCTTTTTATGTACATCTCGAAAATTGCATAAAGAAGGAGAGTTTGTTTATATTTTATAAACTCAAAGTTTATAAGATATAAACTTTGTCTTTTCCTAAAAGACAAAAAGCTTAACTAGTACAAAATGTTGTACATGACTTAATAAATCATACCATATGATATATTATGTTACTTGCTAATGAAAATTATTATTTCCATGAAATAAATAATTTTCCAATTTAATTATAAAAGTTTTATTGAATATTTATTAAAATGAATTTCTAATAAATAATCAATTGTATCAAGTTGTTGTTAGTGTGACCCACTAGTATCATATGTTATTTAGCAATATCACTTTAATATCACTTTAATGTCCCCATATATGTTTGTAACTTGCACCACATTCTGTCACCCTTATTATTAGGTTATACATATACGCCTATAACAACTTCGAGTTGTAAAATACAAATCTCATGTGCCTCTAACTGCTTCCGATATTCTTGAAGCTCCTTTTTCAAGTCCATTTTCAATTGGTCCATATCTATTGGTGGTACAATTTGTGGTGGTGTTGGGTCAGATGCATATGAACCTATGCAAGTATCTCATCGAGCCTGCTTTTGTGGAGACTCGTAATTAGGTGACCTGTAAGGTGATGGTGTGAGAGATGGTTCCCTGTGAATTTGGAGGTAGTTAAAGCGTCATGTTTAATCCATGAGGAGCTAAGACCACCAGGCTACACGACTCTCATCCGTTGGTGGTTGCAACTTTGTAACTCCCTAAATTCTTGTTTTGAAAACAACCTTGTAACATACCAGTGAATTTCGGGCTCCATCAATAACATAGTAACATAAAATCATCATCACAAGCGGAAGCTAAATTCTTGTTTTGAAAAAAAAAGTCATAAAAAAGAAAAATAAAATGGATGACATGCCATTTGGAACATCCAGATATCCCAATCAAGCCAGCTCCTTGACCTTCGAACCGGAAGGACATGCAAGTAAAACATAAATTAGCACATGTAAGCTTAAGGCATAGTGAAAAATCATAATACATTTTCATTATACAAAACCTATGTATTGCATATCATAGGCATTAATATTAATCTCATATAACTTCACATTCAATCACATAACATATGGTAGCATAAATAATACCAGTAAACTAAATTCGCTCTGATAGGCTTTTCTCTAGTTAACCTGATATTGACCATTTCCTTCCGAGAGGTCTATCAAGGTCTTACATCCTTTTAATTTAGCTAGATTCCCTCCGAGAGGATTTTCACTAGTTGGCATACATAAAACACAAAGTCCATACGATAAGTAAGTTCATGATAACTTACCTGATTAGAAGACAAGATAAAAATCCCAAAACTACACAATAGTTAACCCTAATTTAATAATTAGGTAAAACATATACTTTGCACTTCCTTATCAAGTATTGGTCTAATAAAATTTATTCTAGGAGAAAAACACCATTTTACCTTTCCAAGACCTAATCCAAACATGGTTGACCAAAATTCAAACCCGGTCAAAAACTCAACATTCCATGTCATCTTGTCGCGACCAATACAAGGTCGCGATGCTAATATGCT
Organism: Lactuca virosa; assembly: GCF_052849685.1. NCBI lineage: Eukaryota > Viridiplantae > Streptophyta > Magnoliopsida > Asterales > Asteraceae > Lactuca > Lactuca virosa. Next base: position 148,978,194 of record NC_136427.1, on the reverse strand, counting down.
AGGTGGCAAAATAGTCGTTGATCTGTACGAATGTCGTGACGCTACTCCAACTAGGTTAATGACATAAACTTCGCAGATCAGCCATCTTTTAACCAAGTCTTAATCTTGTAAGTCTTAAGCACTAAACCTTCAGAACTCATCAAAATCTGGTTTTAATGGATAAAGTTTTCAACTTTATCCTTTTGCATGTTCTTAACACCATTAATCCAAGTCTAGGTAAAAAAATGGGGCCAAAGAGCTCATAAATTCATGCATGTCCAAATGGCAACATGAACTTCTGATCTTCCTACCACAATTGGTCCAAGAGACATAAGAACACAACCTTTAAGGCTGGATTTCTCTAAATAACATGTAACATCCTGTTTCAAGAAGTTCTTATTTCAGGATTGTGGACAACTAAATGGATCAAATGGAGGCCTTGGGCTTCAATTGAATAGAGTTTAGACTCTATTGGAGGTGTATGATGTTGGATAAGTGATTTGAACCTTGGATTGTTCGACGAAAGTTGAGGGGTAAAATGGGAAAGGTTATGTTTTGGGCTTCTTACATAAATTAAGGATTTTAGTTCATGATGTTGTTAGGTATAAGTATCAAGATAGAATTATAGAGCTCGTTGATACCTTTCCCGGGATATAACGATCATCGAAAACGGAATTGAAACAAAGAAGTTATGGCTATTTGAAGTTAAGCTGGAAAAAGGCAGTCTGGCAGTACGTTGGGCATACACTAGATAGTATCTTGGGCATACTAAGCTGAGGGGGACATGTTTTTAGGGTGTTATGTTGGGTGTAACTTATGGTACGTTGGGCGTACCGTCGCAGTGTTAAAACCCTAATTTCATGCTTTTAAGCCTTATTTAAGGACTTTAACCCCTTGGGGTCCTTCCTAACATCAACCTCCAACTCAAAACCCTAGCTCATATAGAAAATCTTGACCTTTTTTATGTGTTTTGGGTGCATTCTGGAAGAAATAGAAGTCCAAGATTGTTGATTGTTGAAGCTTAAGCTTGTGGATCCAGAGCCTACATTGCTTTTCTCAATTACGGAAGGTATACAACTTGAATCATGATGAATCATTTGTTAGATCTATCTAGTTTTGGGTTTTATGAGGTTTTTGTCCCTTGATCTTGAGTCTTGTGAGTATGAGCTACTCCAGACCTGTAACGATGTAAATTTTCAAACAAATTTTTCATTTTTAAAATCATATAATTCACATAACACATTTCATAAAATCTCATTTATTTAATTTACCAAACGCATCTCCAAAATTGTTTGATTAATAATCCAAGATCCTCCAAAACATAACACATAACACGGTAAGCACGAAGCTTAGTGAATTCCCCAAAATACCACACATATCCCAGTAGCCTCTCGTGGCCATACTCAAATAAGACCCTCCGATCAATGTGTCTCAGCGAGATTCTCCGGTCCCAAAACTCGGGTAGACCCTCCGGTCCTAACTCAATAAGCTTATAATAATAATAATAATACTCATCATAAATCACAAAGACATAATGCAGAATATCACAATACACAGATAAGCACATAAGACATCTCAGTCACACAAAGATACCACTCATGGTAAGTATAGTGCGAAGACTGACCTCGAATGATGAACAACCCCTATAAACGCTGCTGCTACGCACCGGCCTCTAACTCTGTCCCAAACCCACAATTAACCCAATTAGGAACTAAGTCCAAAATCTCTCTCATTAGGTCTAAAGGTAGTCCACTAACTAGCCCATTAATAACCTAAAACTCATTGGGCCCATCAAGGCCCAATAATGAATGGGCTCTCCCGAGGCCCAACTCTCAAGTCCAAGTGACAAGCCCAACTCAAGGGCCCAAGGCATAATTTATAATATTTCTCTGCTCATAGTCTCTAATTCACAAGCCCAAAGATTCAGGCCCAACCCTTAAGGCCCATAATAAGATCTAGCCCAAAACCCACAGTGAAGTTATGTGGGGCGTACCTCTCTTGGTACGCTCAGCGTACTCATGCATGCATGAAACTGATCGGGGACACCAACGCAGTACGCGGGGCGTACTAGAACTTACGTTGTGCGTACGCCCAGTTTTGCTTTAGTCCATTCTCTTGGTCTTAACCTGTTAAGACCTTAGCTCATTTCTCAGATCTAGACTCCCTATTATCTCTTACTTCGTAAAGTCAATGACTTTAAGCCTTTGCATGGCTGATTTGGTCACAAACACTCAAAACACTCATCCTCTTTTCTCATAAAGCTCGTATCTAATGCATGACTTGATTCTAACATCCAAGATTGGATTTTTATGACATTACTCCACTAAATACACTCAAAGGGTGTTGATCATGGTCTCTGGAGCTCAATATCTCATAAAGTCTCCATCTTTTTGGGACAAAACCCTAAAATACTCTGTAAAGATGCACAAATCAAAAGAGTGAGAAATCTTGAAGCTTTATACCTCTATATGAAGCTCCCCATACAGATATGCTCAGATCCAAGGACCTAGACTCTCACTCCTTCTTCTCCAAAGCTTCTTCTTCACTTCAAGAACACAAGAATTCACTCACAAGCTCTCAAATGCACTTACAAGCGACAAGAACGAAGATTTAGGGTTAGGAGGGTTTGTTGTCTGAGAATGGTGGCCAGGAATGAGGCCATCTCATTCTTTATATAGGGATACTCCTCAATTAGGGTTTTTCCTTATGTGCCTAGTACGCCCAGCGTACTAGGTGGCTCTGCTTAAAAGTCACGCGCATGAGTATGCTAAGCGTATACACACATACGCCCAACGTACTCCGCTGCCACCTTTTTCAATTAAAGGACTTATCTTGCCCAATCTTCGAACTGTCATAGCTCCCTTGTTATAGGTCCATTTCCCTTGAACCTCATATCCATGGAAAGGTGACGGGAAACCTTACTCTTCAGGCAACTCGTCGCAGCCCCAAGACTTCCTCATGCCCAGGTTGCAGCCCACAAACCGTAATCTCAGACGATCCGAAACAAGATGTTACAAGACCTCATGAGTAGCATTTTCCATCATTTCTGAGTTTGTAGAGTGATAAAAATGGGATATTGGTTGTTCTTATCCGTTCATGCAAGAGTTTTTGAGCATTAGAAGGTGTTAGAAGCTAAAATTTGGATTTGAGATTTATCTAGCCATGCAAAGGCATAAAGTTGGAAACTTTATGGTGTATAATGCCTTTTAAGGTCAGATCTGAGGTTCGGGTGAAATCTCTTAAGGTATTAAGAGCTTAATGTAAAGATGGCATTTTGCTCGAGTACGTTGGGTGTACCTCTTTGGTACGCAACGTGAAACGGGTCTCGACCCACTTCCGTTTTTGTAATCAGGGTGTAAGTATGGATTACGCTAGGCGTACTCCCATAATTGTTTTTGGAAACCTTTTGGTCCTTGGTCCATGTTTGGTTGGATATGGCCATGGAAGGGTAAAATGGTCTTTTACCCTTAGGATGAGAGAATATTATTTAGAACTTGAGTATGGGTTACTACCTTAATTATTAATTAAGGTTAATTTTGAATATGTTCAATGTGATAAGCCTTTTATAGCAGCAACGCGTGTGTGATTCGGTTATCTTCAGGATCAGGTGACTCTTCACTGTACTCGTGGGTCGAAGGCACCAATATCGACCCACTGTAACATGTTCATAGAATTATAGTTGTTTTTGTGACACTTATTGATATGACTATATGTGCTTGTTGTCTTTGTGACTCATGCTTATATGCATGTATGCTTATGTATGTGGGGTGAAATAGACCCGGGGTTTGTAACGGACCCGACACAACTACGTGTTGTTATACGGAGTCATTATGGACCGGGGGTTGATTCACGGCTACATGCTGTTATATGAATTCATTATGGACTCGGGGTTAGTACGGACCTAGGGGTTGTTACGGACCCGACATAGCTACATGCTATATATATATATATATATATATATATATATATATATATATATATATATATATATATATATATATATATATATATATATATATATGTAGGTTTAGGTTATATAGAAAAGAAAAAACCCTAAAAATCATAAAAATGCATAAAAAAAAATACTTATGGATCAGATTTTTTTTTTGACTTTAACATAATAAAAACCCACACATTTTTTAAAAATTCGCTGAAATTTGTTTTGAAAAAAAACCAAAAAAACCGATTTTTTTTTTCGGCGAATTTTTAAAAAATGTGCGATTTTTTAATATATAAAGTCAAAAAAAAAAGTTTTTTGATCTCTAAGTATTTTTTTTATGTATTTTTATGATTTTTAAGGATTTTAGGGTTTTTTTGTTTTCCATATAACCCTTCCCTATATATATATATATATATATATATATATATATATATATATATATATATATATATATATATATATATATATATATATATATATATATATGTTGTATATGGTATTTTGGGGAGAACTCACTAAGATTTGTGTTTACATTTTTGTGGTTTAAACATTTTTAGGTACTTCCAGTTATAAAAAGAAAAGTCTGGCTTGATCGCACTGCATCCCCTAGAGATTTATTGTGCAATGATTGTTTATAATTTTACTCTTATGTATTGAGAATACTTTTACTTTGATCGTCTTTTGGGATAATGAATGAATAGTTTTTATTTATTTAAAATGAAAATTTTACTTTGTATTTTTGGGACGTTACAAGTTGGTATCAGATCCTTGGTTTGCGGGATTCGGGTATACTCTCCGTTGTGATTGAACTCAAACTGAGGAATTGGTAAACTTTCTGAAAGAAAATAGTGATTCTAAAAAAATGTTTCTACAAAGAAAATGGGTGTGATACATGCAATATGCCAAGCTCAAGTAAGTATTTCCCAAAATACCCATACACGTGTTATGCTTATTGTTTTGGTATGAATATATGAGAATTTCATGCTAGATTAAGGCTAAGGACCTTCTTAGGATTACATGATAGAATGCTAGGAGAGATGCCTGTATATGCTTGTTGATTGAGCTTTTGGAATCACATGCAAGTATGTACTTCAGATGTTCGATAAAATGGCCTGGTTTGTGATGCTTTGTAGCCTAGGAGTAATTGGATGTTATGGCAGATTTGGAATCTATGTTGGTGAATTGTTGCTAAGTGTATGCTTTAAAAATTGTATACAATTAGGATTATATAGCTATAGAAGGACTGATTTGGCCTTATTTCATGTTGCTTGTCTGCTTGTGGGCTTAGGGTAGAATCATTCACTCGATAGTCTATGTGATCCCGTTTTATGTATAATTTGCATGCATAAGGCAACCGGAAGTTTCGGTAGAAGTTCCTAGCATCATAAAAGCAAGATAGTTAGAGCATGCCTTTTTATGTTTTATGACCTATATAGTGTTACTGCCCGAATGATGCTTGCTTTGTTCTTTGTGGGACCCATATTGATATGAGCTAACTATTAAATGAATATGTTAAGTTACATGCTGCAAAGGTTAAATAATTCTAGAATGAATGATTTGGCCCTATTGCACATCTCTAGTTTGAGTCAAATCGTTGTAGGTTTGGGTCTTTTATTCGAAAGATTATTTAAGTTTTGTTGCATGTAATTGTATTCATGAATTAGTTAGCTAATATTACTAGGGGTTCTTCAATAGTTGATGGCAGGGTGATGTGGGAATCTGAGGAGAACCTAGGAAGTTCCTTAGAAGAAATGGTGTGTTCTTTAGCGGTGTGTATTTGTTGAGAGCGGGTATATGTGATTGGATCGGACGGTAGTAGACATGAGTAGTTACTTAGAAGATCTGGGATGATTCTTTTAGAAAGTACGGATATGTGTGGAAGGTAGTATTGGGCCTGTACTACTGAAAGCACAAGATCCGTACTCGAATCGAAGAGGATTTCAGGGATTCTAAGGAGTTGATGGAGGGTACATTGTCTGATTTGGCACCATGATTCACTACATTATGTTTCTGTTCTTATTAGATTCTTGGTGATGGCTGTTCAGACTGGGGATTGGTTTGGTGATTTCTTGGACTTTAGTAGCCATGTCAGTATGGGTTTCGAATGGTGCAGACCTAGGCGAGTTAGTTGATTTTGAGGTCTTGAGGCCCTTGCTCGAGGCAGTGTCAGTTGAGTCGCGGGACTTAAGAAGCAAGCGATTATGATGAATGGCTCGACGATTGCAACCGGAGACTTAATGATTGGCAGCTGGATTGGGATGTCACTATCTTCAACGGGGGTTATGTTCTTCTAGCTTTCCGTGTTCGAGGAAAGCGAAAGAAGGCATGAGATTTTCAGAGTTGGAATGTAGATCCAACATGGAGTTAGAAAGTTGCGGTTTTTGGTGACAAATATGGCAGTAAAGGAATGCACAAGAGGATTCTTGTGGTAATACTGCCTCGAGATGACCAAGAGTTTTCTTTCTTTGAATTTAGTTAGCTTAGGTGCTAGTTGATTGTTTTAGGTGAGTAAGGAAGTGAATCAGGAACGAAAAACTTTTGTTGTCACTGATGTATCCTGACTATGAGAATGATGCCTCTTGTAATTATGACAGATTATCGCGATGAATTGATGGTTGAGGAATTGTAAACGAGATGTGTGGTAGTCCATTTGTTTCTAGATAGTGAATCGGTTCTGTAAATAGATAGTTAGATTTATTGCTTGTGCATCTACATAGGATGCTTGATGTTAGAGGTGGTTATGATTGAGAAGTTTCCGAGGTCTGCATCTAAGATTCAAAATCTCATTGAGTTTGTTTCGTCTTTATCTAGAAGATCATCTTGCGTTGTGTTATACATTCCATGGGTCAAGGATGTTATGCATCTGGTTAAGCCGGTTTGAGTTTTGGTATGTTTGCAATGTTAGTTAGAGGTAGTTCGAACCCTAAGTAGGGGAGAAGTGGGTATTCTACTTGGAGGATCACCGATCTGTGCGAGTTGTTGGTTTCAGAATGATGGGTCATAACGATCTGTGTTCCGGGTATGCGAGACTTTGGTTCAAGATTTGATCAATTCGGGCGTGTAGAGCATGTTGCCATCAGATGTATATGCTTAGGAATGCGTGAGTTTTCTGTTGGATTAATGTCTAAGTCCATAACTATAATTGGTAAGACTTGACCCGACCCGGCATGGTCCATTTGGGTTGCATGGCATCATGCATTTGGATAGACTATAATGAGAGAAATAACATTTAAGGTTGGTTAATATATTATAAGTTCTAATATATTAATAAGGTTATTTAATTAGTATTGATCAAGAATTAATTTGGAATTAATTAAGTTATCAAAAGGAGACTAATTAAATATATGGGTTGATTGTGTAAATCATTCATTCTTATATATGTGGGCTTGTGATCCAAGATTCCTTATGTTGGACATATCCATGGGGTGACCCATGGATACTCCATGGAGGTTAAAATCCATGGAGCATCAGGAATGGGTAAAGTTATGAGTTACATGGTGTAACCCTAATAACCACCATATAAAAGAATCCCATGGCTCAAGAAATCGTGCACTAATGTGTGAATATGAGGGCTAGACGATTTCAAGGAGTGTTCCATTTCTCTCAAGTCATTCCATGTGCATTTGGTGTTGTGTGAACCATTTGAGGTGTCACACTTGGGGCACTAGGCACTCAAGCTTCATGGAGACAAGCTACATCAAACAAAGGTATGTATTCTATCCATTTGATTACCCAAGTATCAAGTATTGTATGCTAGATAGGGTAATACCTTGGAAAGTTTATAATTGCATGTATAATAGAGAAAACATAGATCCAAGGTATTTAGGGTTGCATGTACACTTAGGAGTGTTAGAATGCGCAAAACCCATCAGTGGTATCAGAGCCAAGGCTTGTTTTCTTGTTATACTTGCAAGATTAGCTGAAAAATCGAATTGTATTAGTTTAAAAGTTATGCTAATTACTTGAAAAAAATTTGATGTGAATTATCTTTGTTCATATGAGTTTATTAGATTAATAGAAAAGTTAATTGATTATGTGTTTTCAATCCATTTTAATCTAAGAGTTGATTCTAAAATGTGTTTTTGTAACTTGTCCTCAAGTTATATGAAAAGTCACATTTAAGTTTCATAAAACTCATAAAAAGGTGGCAATGGTTACAAAAATGAAGAGTCTTGTCCTCATTAAATGGTTTTATGACTCCATAACTTGTCCTCAAGTTATGGAGGTTCAAGAGTCACTTCATTAAATGATAAAATGGGTAACCTTAATTACTTCCATAAGTTACAAAAATAAAGAAAAGTTACATTCTTTTATTAGTTTAAAGTCTTCCATAACTTGTCCTCAAGTTATGGAACTTGAAGAGTTTTTTTTAATTAAAACTACTTTAAACACATAAGTTATGGAATTAATTAGTTTTGAATATTTTCAAAACTTGCCCTCAAGTTTTGGAATTTGTAAAGTTTTCCCCATGAATACTTTAATTCCAAGTTAGCCCTTAGAATTTTAAAAGTTAAAATTCAACCATTATACTTTATAGTATTATAAGTTAATAAAAATATATGTATAAGAGCAAGTCAGTCTTACCGTTAGTAGGCCTCATTCACGAAGCCGTTCTATAAGGAGGGTATAAGGTTATTGCCTATAAAATGGCAGTTTAATGGGTGTCCACTCTCACCCACCGCTTCCTTGACTGGTGGAGGGTCGTTAGCCGAACGGGTAGGACAAGGACTATAATTCTCCCTTCATTAAAAGTATTAATGATAAATACTAAGTAACTAAACACTTATAAATTCCCAATCTTAGTTACTTAGGAAAATGTGAATAAGGTGCTAATCCATGAAATTACACTTTGCACTTTGTTTAAGCCGTTAGTGGAGCGTGTGTGGTTAACCGGCACACTAACCAGGATTTAACAAAGTAGGCAAAGGGTAACTTAATATTTATCATAGTATCGGTGGAGCTCGTGTGGTTAACCGGCACATCGATTGAGGGGTAAATATTAAGGGTACCAAGTATATTTGCATGGTTACTTCACACCTTGTTTTGTGATCCTCGGCATCCTAGTCACAAAACCTGAAGGGCACACTTGAGATTGAAACATGCCATTGAAAAGTTCAATGAATCTCAAAAGATCTAGGAGTTTCAAATCCAATTAAAAATTACATTATTTCGTTTTTCATGGTGGAAATTGGTAAATCGTCATTTACCTACCTTCAACTATTTTATAACTCGGATTACGGCATCCCTCTTCCAGTTATAAATAGGTTGTTGGATCCTAGCCTTAATATTTCATATTGGGTGTTATATTAAGGACTTTAGATCAACTATCTTGAATATCTCCCAAAAGATGTCTAGTTCAGACATCTATGATCTTCCCAAATCTCTTGGAACTTTACTTCCTCCACCTCCTCCAATTATTCTCCCTAACCCACAAGTTCAAGGTCACTCAAGCCCTAATGGCAAGCAAGGTCTATGTGTGATCACATCTTAGAGATGAAGTCACATATTGACAAGGTGGGAGAGTTGGGTGTCAAAGTCTTGAGATAGTTGGATGTTCAATCACTTTCTAAGTCACATAGTGAGTTCCTTTGGGACTACTATAAAACAAACTATGACATGAACCTTAATGATCATATCTATTTGCTTGGTGCTGCTGAATCAGCAATGATTTGGAACGATAGTAAAGCAAATTTGATTAGAAGATCAACTTCCCAAAAACTTTATGGACAGTGACAATGGTGACACTGGAAATCCAGAAAAAGCATTCTCTTCCCAATGGAAAGGGATTGGCCATAGTCAACCCTGTTGACCAAATGGTAAGGAGAAAGGCTAAGTCTGAGATAGTCCCATTACCAAAGGGTCCATATGTTTATTTTGCCAAAGGAATGGGCGTTGATTGCAAAGCTGCCAAGTTTACCTAAGGATGTTAAAGTCAATAAGTCTGACTCTACTTCAGGTAGAGCCCATTATCTAACTCTGTTAAGTTTCTATTCTAAGATCCTCATTATGATGTGACTGGGTCACATGTTGATGTTTTAAGAATCAAAGAATAGAGAGAAAGCTTAAAGGAAGTATATGCTGATTCTGATCGCGTAGGTGGATTTCGATCGCATCAGAATTTTGAAGTTGTTACTTAGGAGTTTTGATATATTGCTTAGGAATAGATAACAACAAGTTTTTCCGTATGAATTTGCACTATAAGGATAAGTTTTTTCCGCAAAGTTTTGAAATAAAATAAAAGGTTTTAATTTTATATTTATTTTAAATATCCTTACAAGTGGCATTTGTGAAAAATGGTTGTTTATATGATTCCATTAATAGCAATATTTGAAAAAAAAATGGACTTGATTCTTTCGTTTGTGGTAGTGTCATAATTTACCAAATAAGGAAAGATTCTCATTCCCAAGGCTTCAGTTGGATAGAAACTTGGAATCATGCAAGTTGAATAGTATGATGAATGAGAACTTTCAAGCATTGGAAAATTAAGACTTGTTCACATGGATGTGTGAGTCAAGTTAAGGACTAAAGGGATCGAGTACACATTCTTGTGCACTGGTCAAGTCCACCACAAAGCTCGTTAAGACTATTCGTCATGATTTACTAAATTTTAGTAAATATGGTTATACTTACAAGTTTAAGTATAATTCTGAAACATTGGAAAAGTCTCAATGTATGGCAGAACGAATAGGAAGAATCAAATTAGGCAGACAGATAAAAGTTTCTCAAATCTGAAAAGATAGGAGAGTACTTTAGTATCATGTTTTGTGATCATCTTAATGATTAAAGAACCACATCACAATTGGTCTTCTAAGGACATCTTAGTGCATTCTTATGACTAAGAAGAGGAGTCATGAATTGTTGAAATGGTTAAATCAAGAAGATGAGTCATACTTCATTTCAAAACAAGTCTTAGAGTCATACTCCAAGACTATAAGTTGAGTGACATATCTTAAAGAAAGGTTTATAACACTTGTCAAATGTAAGAGTAAAAGTGTCCTACTCTTGTACATTTGAAGTTGGTAAGTTGTGATGTTTTGGATTAAACAAAGACCAACTAAGGCCAATTGTGTGAAGTGTTTGTCTTGATAAAGAATCCGCACTATCTCTTGAATATTTGGCGAGATAGTCTTATATGTCAAGAGGACAGTGGGAGTCTTAAAGATCCTAAAAATAATTTCAAGAACTAATCAAGAATAAAACCTAAGGTTCTTCACTAGCACACGACTTGAGGTTTATAACCTATCATGTTGACATATTCTATGCTCATTCTAGTTAAAGTTGGCTTTGCATAGGAGTTCTGAAAGTTCTCAATTGGTTGCATAACAACTTGGAAGCAATGGCAGGCCCTGTACTGCCAGGTGGCAAGAAGTTAAGATTGCATAAGTTCAGTCCATATGAGTTTGGATTTGTCATTATCCTTGTCTTGTGACTATGGTTTTGACAATTCACATGGATAAGAACACATACACCATAAAATCTAAGGGTCATAAGGTTTCTCTCCGATTCATGAAAATGATGGTGAGGAAACACTTCCACCAAGTAGATTTGAAGTAGATGGCAAAAGGTCTAAACAATTGAGACTATGATTACGGCATCCCTTTTCATAGTTCCGAAATTGTTTAGACACACATGCATGCTATCTAAGGAAAGGTGTATGATTTTGATAAAGTTTTATCAAAGCATCTCGTATCAGAAATCTGAACTTTGGTAAGGAAGTCAATAAAGTATTGATTTCTAGAAGTCCAGCTGATTTCTGAGTACATGTCAAAGCTAGTAGGAGCATAAGTGTTATGCTAATAATCATCATGTTAGTGGGATCATGATAATTATTGTTAGTGTTGAAAGTTAGCAATGTTAATTATAGAAAACAAAAGTTTCAATTTGTGAGGCTGCAGAGATTGAAAAAGTTGTCTTGCTATAATTAAGGGAGAGGATATACTTCATTTAAGTTCTAAAGGCTTAGCTTGAGACCTTAATCATCTTTAGTCAAGAATATATATATGAATTTCATGTTGGATTGGTTCAACTTAAGGAAATTCTATATATTGCGTTCTCAAAATTCGATTATGATTACGGCATCCCTCTTCATAGTCAAATTTTGAAAACATGGCAAATAAAAATATTGTAGCAAAAGACTGGTCTAGAATCATGTCTTTATGTGAGACATCATGAATCGTGTACCATTTGCTTTGGGTACAGGATCGATTGCATGTGCTATAAGAATTGTCATTTCTAAATTTTTCCAAATGCCCAGAGGCATTAAGAAGGGAAAAGGTCTACAATTGGATATGACTAAAATGATTAAGCAATTGTGGAGGACAATCTGAGGTTTACCAAAGATTGGTTGCTCAGGGACAGTTGGAAGTATAGTGCTAATTTTGGAAGGACCATATTGACATATTCTGAAAAGAGGCATCTCTTATTCAGAAGTGATAGTCAAAATGAGAATATGGAGTTGTCTCCATAGGTGGAAGTTATCTGTGTAAGATTAGAAAACTTAATGCAAGAAGCATGTCCAAAGAAATGTACTTTGAATATGAGACTTAGTTTCCATGGAGTTGATCTCCATTGGAATACCTTATAACGACTGTTGACAAGTCTTTGTGACTTTGTACATATTCATTACAGGAGGGTCAGTGCATATAAGTTTAAAATCTAAACAGATTTCGATAAATGATAGGAATTTGAAATTCTCACATTTTTCGATAAGGATTTGGGAGTGTGAAATTAGAATCATTGAAATTATATTCAATTGGTTTATTTCACAAAGTAAGGATCATAGACAAACATAGAGTGCATAATTGGTGTATGGCAAAGCTATTGTTTAAGAAAAACATAGTGTACATGCTTGGAGCATAGGACAACTAGTGTTTTTAATTCAAGTATAAAGTTGATAAAACCGAGACAATGAATAATGAGTAATCAGTATGGAGATAAATAAAAGTGTTTATTTATATTCATAGGGTTTGATACCATATTTCATTCATTTATTCTTCTGTTTCACTTTGCATGTTTTGACTTCCAGAATAACTAAGTCGCTCTTCATGAATGATTAAGTTATTCAAACCATCCACAGTCGGTCATATGTTGGAAGTAGATATGAATCAAGACTGTCATGGGTTGGTTTGTAGAGGTCCAAGTTGGTGGACAAAGTGGTGCTACAACACTCATGAGTGCTCATAAGTTCTGAGTATTGGATTCAACCCGCGCTCATTTGAATCACTTCATGGATTTTATCACGAGTGATCATGAGACGATAATATCTTATATTATTCAAACCTAGAGATATGAGTTGTTACTATGAGTTGGTTGTACATTGATTGCACGAAAACGTATTCGGTAACTCGATGTTATAAAACGTGCCTTTGTGTATGATTCAACAAGTAGTAGAACAAGCCATATGAGTCGAAGTTTATCCATTCCTTTTACCTTCGGGATAAAAGCGAAATCTGTGGGCCCCTTGATGATTTAAAGATGATACATGTGAGTGCTTGGCCAAGCCAGGACTGATTTGATTTGTTCAATCAGTCAGTCATCATGAATCGGAAATCGGGAAACAACAAATGGACAGAGAGAATGATTGATAATCCATGTCTCAGTCCATATGATATCTAGAATGGAGGAATATATGATCCCTTATCTAATGGACAAGTCATTGACAAAGGTCAGAGTTCATCGACAAGGTCAGAGTTCGACAGAAGCTTTTGAGAGCTACGATTGTTGATCGGTTCCTGAAGTCATACGCAATAATAGTTTTAGACTTATCCAAGTGGGAGACTGTTGGATTAATGTCTAAGTCCATAACTATAATTGGTATGACTTGACCCGACCCGGCATGGTCCATTTGGGTTGCATGGCATCATGCATTTGGATAGACTATAATGAGAGAAATAACACTTAAGGTTGGTTAATATATTATAAGTTCTAATATATTAATAAGGTTATTTAATTAGTATTGATCAAGAATTAATTTGGAATTAATTAAGTGATCAAAAGGAGACTAATTAAATATATGGGTTGATTGTGTAAATCATTCATTCTTATATATGTGGGCTTGTGATCCAAGATTCCTTATGTTGGACTAAGTCCATGGGGTGACCCATGGATACTCCATGGAGGTTAAAATCTATGGAGCATAAGGAATGGGTAAAGTTATGAGTTACATGGTGTAACCCTAATAACCACCATATAAAAGAATCCCATGGCTCAAGAAATCGTGCACTAATGTGTGAATATGAGGGCTAGACAATTTCAAGGAGTGTTCCATTTCTCTCAAGTCATTCCATGTGCATTTGGTATTGTGTGAACCATTTGAGGTGTCACACTTGGGGTACTAGGCACTCAAGCTTCATGGAGACAAGCTACATCAAACAAAGGTATGTATTCTATCCATTTGATTACCCAAATATCAAGTATTGTATGCTAGATAGGGTAATACCTTGGAAAGTTCATAATTGCATGTATAATAGAGAAAAACATAAATCCAAGGTATTTAGGGTTGCATGTACACTTAGGAGTGTTAGAATGCGCAAAACCCATCATTTTCTTCACATTAGGAAGCTGCTGGAAAAGGAGATTGTTGTATGTAGTGGTTTCTTTTGGGATCGGAGATGTTTAGGTCATGGGGCATTTGTGTCGCTTAGGTTGAGTATCGGTTGTTGAAGGATTTGTTAGATTGTTGTATAGATTGGTATCTATAGAATAGGATGAGTAGTTGATGACCTATCAATCAACTTAAGAGTTTGGTATGTGTAGTTCCACATGGGATTTGGTCAGTAGTGTATTAGATCAGTGAATTAGTTGTCAATGCATTCTCGATCATGGACCATTTTGTGCATCGTCAAGGGCTAAGGTTTTTTGAAAATTTTGAGATGTTTCAGTGGAAGTTCAAGGGATGTAGCTGTAATTTTGAGACCATTTTGTGCATTGTCAACCTATCGTCAAAATCTGTACATTGTTCCTTTTGGTTCATGGGTATGGGTACCCTCAACTGTTGGTTATGGAAGTATTGTTCATAGTAGGCTCGGGTTTGGCAGCTGTCCTTGCTTATTGGGAGTTCGGACGTCGGAGCGGTATGTTTACTTTTTCAGGTGTGGCTTTGTATCTACGCATAATCCAATTCTAGCATGTCATGTCGACAGGGTTTGTGACAACCCGATATTTCGAATCAATGTAATGACCTAAAAAGTCAAGAGTTGTAATCTCTTTTAATATAATGAAATTATCATCAAAAAATAAAATGTTCAAAAGTCTCTACTAGATTTCATAAATGATAGATATCGTGTCAAGGGTTTCAGAAATATAAAGAACACTAAAATCCGAGTTATAATGAAGAAGTTACGACCAACCTAAGATTCACAGCAAAACCGTCAATACGGTTAAACGTAAAACGCGAAGTTTTAATAAAATACTTTTTAACCTTAGGTATCTAAATGAAAGTCGTAGATATCATTAAACTGTAAACAAACATAAAAAGAACGTCCAAATCTGACTTCGTATGAGGAAGTTATGATTTTTCGAAGTTTCGGATATAGCAGTAGACAGCTAAAAACTCGAAATAGAGATCGAGCGACTTTTAGCCGACGCAACCTAAACGAGAATCGAAGGTCTCATCAATAGTAGTACACCGGTAAAAAGACTGACGAAACGGACATCAGATGAAGAAGTTATGCATTTTTAACGGACTTTTCCAGTCCCGGCCTGTTAAAAATATATTATTAAAAATAAACAGAAAATTTGTCGACGGAGTCTAAACGAGAGCTGTAGAGTATATTCTCACCTTCACGTGCATATAAAGAACGTCGAATATGGACCTCGTACGCGAAAGTTAAGGATTTTACAAGTTCGGGGCACAACTTCTGAGGCTGGTCGGAAGGGAACACCCTGTGCTCCCTAAGGGAACGCCCCGCGTTCGTGCTCGCAGACCTGTCCCTTCGCCATCCCATCCGAGGATCGTAAGCGATGACGTATTTCAGCTTCGGAGCACGTTGCGTTCAGGGGAACGCCCTGTGTAGGGGAAACGCCCCACGTACCCAACAGGAACGCCCCGCCTTCGCATCTTTTCCAGCCCCTATATAAAGGGTGCGAGGGTGACGGGCAAAGGTTGCTAATTCACCACCAACGCTCCCGATTTTCGCGCTTCTAACCTCACGAGATTATCCTGACATTCCGGTTTCATATTCAAGCGCTGACGGAAGTTCTACGCTCCCAAGGGTGTCGAGAATTCCCAAGAATCTCGAGAAATCCGCTTTCTCAAGTCGAAGTTCTGCTCGGTTTTCGTCTCACCTTCTTCAATCTATCAGGTGAGTTCATACCCCTATAACTACGTTTTCAAATGTTTTGAAAATGCTTTTATACACTTTTAAGGGGGGGATACAAGTACACACACGGTAATCCTCGTGTGAAAAACTTCAGCTTTTGGAGAAGTGATGATAAGGCGTCAGTTTAAAACTCATTTTGTCATCATATTGTAACTTGTTTTGAAACAAGTATCATTCAACAATGTAACTTTTAAATTATATATATGATGGTTGTTTTACTTTCTTTACTATGTATTCAACTGTTACGATACTATATGAAGTCATCCGCCCTCGAACGATTTCGCCGTTCTGGTTTGGGGGTGTGACAGATTGGTATCAGAGCATTGTTTATAGTGAACTAAGTATATCGAACCACATAAGATATACAAACTATAAATGCATAGGGACTAAAATTCTCTGACAAAACGTTGTTACACCTAAACCGCGTTTCATTTAACTTTAGTTATTGGGACGAAAAAGCACAAATACATGCATACAACGATTTATTTTCATAGTTAGAACTATACAAGAAGTATTAAGACAAGTTGGACACTACGACTAGGACTCGGAATATGTAATCGGATTTGGGACGAATATAGCCTGATCAACTATATTTATCCGAGATCGGACTAATGTATGTCGAGGAATGGTCGTAGTGAGCAACAAGTCAAAACTTACCAAAATAACACTAGTATCAAACATACAAATTTAAATACTATAGGAGTATTTGGTAAATGCAATAGTTTAACCTACATATTTAGACTTACATTATTCAAATTTTGGACAATTTTTATAACCCTATTCTCGTACAATCGAAATGGCTGGATTCTATCCACCCGCGGATACCTACTACCCGAATCAGTGCAATGGAGGATGGGTAGAGGAGGACCCCGAAGAAGATGAGGAACCTATAGAGTTGGAGGAAGGGGAGGACTCTGGGACAGACTCAGAGCCAGAAGTAATCAACCCACCAGTTGCTCAACCTCCCGCATTTAGGAGAAACTTTCAGGGACCAACTCCCATTTGGGGAAGTCACATTCACCATTGGAGCCGACAGCAAGGATTACGTCCTCCCTACGGTATGTGTCGGGACTTCTACGACGTTAGGGGTGGAGGTTCAGCCGACCGAGCACTCCCAGTCATGGTGGGCAAACTAGCCAACCAGTCCTATCAATCCGGGTTTCAAGCAAACCGGATTCGTGAAGTCAACGTGGAAGTATAAGTTCACACTTCCGACATCCGTCGACTGGACAGGTTGCAGGATAATGCCCAACTCCGCACCGACACATTCCAAGAGCAACTGATTGTAGCCCTCTCTGAGATAAAGGAAATGAGGGAACAGCAAGCCGCCTTCGATAGGCGTCTCATGGAAGCAAAGCAATCAGACACGGAGTCGAGCTCCAAGTGCAACCTATGTCGCAAGTAGTACTTGCCCGAATCCCAAAAATTTTGTTATAGAATAGGAACTCGGCTAAAAGTCTTACTTTTCTTTAACTTCTATATCCGAAACCCTTATAAGGGTCGAAATTTTCCTAACTTCAAAATGTAACTCAACGTATGTTTAATATATATGAAGAAATTCCTTTGTGTGTTAATTCATTGAATACCACTCAGATTCATAAGTTTATCTATCACTATACAAACTTTTATTATGAATCAAGCTCTAAAACCTTGGGTAGCTCAGTCAAATTCATAAAGTGATGAATATAGCAAATTTATTAACACACAACTTCTAATCATTAAAGACTTATGGTCTTCATTCTATTTCTTTAGCAGCACGATGCCGCCCCATAGATCTACACGCCGTGTCAACAACGCAACACCTCCACCACCACCACCTCCATCAATGGATAATGTCGTCTTAATAGCTGCTGTAACAGCTGCAGTGACAGCAACAATGGCACAGATGAGTAATAATGGGTCCGGAGGAGGAATAAATAGCTCTACGAATGGCCAACATCAGGGTCGTTCAGGGGATTGCACCTTCAAGGACTTCACCAATAGCAAGTCCATATCTTTTAATGGATCCGGAGGGATAATGGCTTTATCGCAGTGGATAGAGAAAACAGAAGCGGTTTTCGAGATCTGTGTATGTCTGGAAGGGAGCAAGGTAAAGTTTGTTGCTTGTACATTCTTCGAGAGAGCTCTGACGTGGTGGAATGGCCATGTCAAGTCACTAACTCTGGTAGTGGCTAATTCTATGGGCTGGGAGAATCTAAAACAAATGTTAATGCAAGAGTACTATCCAAGGGGCGAAGTACAAAAGCTAGAGCAGGAACTTTGGCGCCATACTATGGTAGGCTCGGACATTACAACCTATAACAATAGGTTTAGTGATTTGGCAATCCTTTGCCTAGGGATGGTTGCTCTAGAGAGCAAGAAGATCGAGAGGTACATTTGGGGACTGTCACCCCAGATCCAAGGAAGTGTAATAGCTTCCAAACCAGTCACTTTCGATAGTGCCAAACAGTTGGCACAAGCTCTCGTTGACCATGGAGTCTGCCAAGGCTTCGCAACTGCTGTTCCGGAGCAAACCATAGAAAACAACAACAACAACAATAGTACCAACAACAACAGTAAGAAGAAGTTTTGGAACAAGAGGAAGAGTCAATTTTCACAAGAACCTTTCAAGAAGCAACAGATGGTGGCAGTCCATGCCGCTACTACCCCCACTGCTGCTCCTGTTACCCCTACACTAGCAAAGCAATATGTTGGGAACCTACCGAAATGCAGCAAATGCAATTTCCATCACAACGGAAATTGTTGGGAAATGCACTGCAACAACTGCAACAAGAAAGGGCACACTGCCTGTTTCTGTAAGGCACCGGCACGACCAATCACCCAAGTCCCTGGAGTCTGTGTGGGCCAGGCGTGTTATGGGTGCGGTGAGGTTGGACACTATAAGAGAGACTGCCCTAAGGCAAGGAATGTTGGCGGCATAGGAAGAGTGCTGGCAATAGGGCAGAACGAAGTAATAGCTGATCCCACGGTGGTTACGGGTACGTTTCTCCTTAATAACGCTTATGCATGCATACTCTTCGATTGTGGTGCGGAGAGGAGTTTCGTGAGTCATAAATTCAAACACATACTAAAACAGAACCCTCAATTACTCAATAAGATATTAACAGTAGAAATGACAAACGGTAGAACAGAAAGCACAAACGATATGTACATAGGCTGCACACTAACTCTAAACGAACATTCATTTCAAATCAATCTATTGCCAATCACTATAAAGAGCTTTGATGTCATCATCGGTATGGATTGGTTAAGTCTACACCATGCCGATATACTTTGACACGAAAGGGTCGTTCGCCTAAATCTGCCAAACGGCGAAACTCTTGTCATTTATGGTGACAAACCCGGTACCAATTTACAAATCATCTCTTGCGTTAAAGCCCAGAAATACCTACTTAAGGAGTACCATGCCTTCTTAGCCCACTAGTAGATAAGAAAAAAGAAGCGAAGGACCTCAAAGACATTCCAAAAGTCTGCGATTTTCCCGATGTCTTCCCTGAAGATCTTCCAGGAGTCCCACAAGAACGACAAGTTGAGTTCAGAATCGATTTAATTCCTGGAGCTACCCCAGTAGCTAAATCGATGTATCGTCTAGCGCCAGCTGAGATGCAAGAATTATCCAGCCAATTAAACGAACTACTCAGCAAAGGATTCATCAGACCGAGCTTCTCACCTTGGGGAGCACCAGTCATGTTCGTAAAGAAGAAGGATGGATCTTTCCGCATGTGCATCGATTACCGGGAACTCAACAAGCTCACTATCAAGAACCGATATCCCCTACCACACATTCACGACTTGTTCGACCAACTCCAAGGAGCGAGTTATTTCTCAAAGATCGATTTGAGATCCGAGTATCATCAGCTGCGAGTCTTGGAAGGAGATGTTCTCAAAACAGCCTTTCGAACTGGTTATGGTCACTACGAGTTTGTAGTGATGCCCTTTGGATTAACAAATGTACCGGCGGTGTTCATGGACTTAATGAACCGAGTGTGTCGTTCATTCCTGGACAAATTTGTGATCATGTTCATAGACGATATACTCATTTATTCGAAGAGTAATGAGGAACATGGTCAACACCTCCGACAAATCTTGGAAACGCTAAGAAAAGAGAAGCTATACGCAAAATTTTCAAAGTGCGAATTTTGGATTCGGAAAGTAGATTTCCTAGGTCACGTGGTTAGCAAAGACGGGATACACGTGGACCCTTCCAAAATCAAGGCAATCGAGAACTGGTCAGCTCCCAGAACCCCAACGGAAATACGGCAATTCTTGGGCCTTGCTGGCTATTACTGAAGGTTTATACAAAACGTCTCGAAGTTTGCTACACCACTTACCACCTTGACCCAGAAGGGTGTAACTTTCAATTGGGAAGAAAGACAAGACGCTGCATTCCAAACACTGAAGCAAGCACTATGCAGCGCACCTATATTGTCCTTGCCAGAAGGAACAGAAGACTTCGTCGTCTACTGTGATGCATCTAATCAAGGTCTTGGATGTGTTCTAATGCAACGAGGAAAGGTCATCGCCTACGCCTCGAGACAACTCAAGACACACGAGGTCTACTACACTACACACGACCTCGAACTGGGAGCAGTCGTTTTCGCACGAAATGCACGAAATGCTCAATCAAAGGGAACTCAACATGAGGAAAAGACGATGGGTTGAACTGTTGAATGACTACGAATGTGAAATTCATTATCATCCAGGAAAAGCAAATATGGTGCCTGATGCTCTTAGTCGAAAGGAATATTCGGGCCGCCGAGTGAAATCCTTAACCATGACGATCCATTCACACCTGTCCACACAAATCAAGGAAGCTCAGAGGGAAGCCTTGAAAACAGAGAATGTGACGGGTGAAGCCTTAAGGGGAATGGATAAGAATCTTGAAGTCAAGGGTGACAGAGTTCGTTACTTCGTGGATCGGATCTGGACACCGAAGTTTGGTGGATTCAGAGACGTGGTCATGAATGAGGCTCATAAGACTCGATACTCCGTGCATCCAGGTTCAGACAAGATGTATCTGGCTCTCAAGAAACTGTATTGGTGGCCGAACATGAAAGCAGATATCACTACCTATGTGGGCAAGTGTCTGACTTGCGCCAAAGTCAAGGTAGAGTACCAAAAGCCCTCGGGATTACTACAACAGCCTGAAATACCCGAGTGGAAGTGGGAGCGGATAACCATGGATTTCATAAAAAAATTACCCAAGACAGCAGGTGGGCTAGACACCATCTGGGTGATCGTCGATAGATTAACAAAATCCGCACACTTCCTACCAATAAAGGAAACCGACAAGATGGAGAAGCTAGCTCGAACATACATCCGAGAGATTATACGACTGCATGGTGTAACAATATCCATTATCTCCAACAGAGATAGTAGGTTCACCTCCCGATTCTGGCAGTCGCTGCAAAAATCTCTAGGGACGAGACTAGACATGAGTACCGCTTACCATACACAAACCGACGGTCAAAGTGAGAGGACCATACAAACCTTGGAAGATATGCTAAGAGCTTGTGTAATCGATTTTGGTAAATCATGGGATACCCATTTACCACTAGTCGAATTCTCATACAACAATAGCTATCACTCCAGCATTAAAGTTGCTCCATTCGAAGCCCTCTATGGCCGCAAGTGCAGATCACCACTGTGTTGGGCCGAAGTGGGTGACACGCAACTAGCCAAGGGACAAGTACCCGACAGCGCTCTCACAGGCCCGAAAATTATAAAAGAAACAACTAAGAAGATTGTTCAAATTCGGGAACGACTAAAGGCTTCAAGAGACAGACAAAAGAGTTACGCGGACAAAAGATGGAAGCCCTTAGAATTTCAGGTTGGGGACCGAGTGCTATTGAAGGTCTCGCCCTGGAAAGGGTTAATACATTTCGGAAAACGTGGGAAACTAAACCCAAGGTATATCGGACCATTCGAGATCCTTGCAAGGATCGGCCCAGTAGCATACAAACTTCAACTACCGCAGGAACTCAATAACGTACATCCTACCTTTCATGTGTCAAACTTGAAGAAATGTTTGTCCGATGAGACCCACGTCGTCCCTCTAGACGAAATCGAAATCAACGAGAGTCTCCACTTTGTAGAGGAACCAATTGAGGTCATTGATAGGGAAATTAAAAGAACAAAACAAAGTCGCATACCCATTGTGAAGGTCCGCTGGAATGCAAAGCGGGGACCTGAATATACTTGGGAGCGCGAAGATCAGATGAAACAAAAGTACCCGCATCTCTTTCCCTAATCCATAAATATTTACCTTACATTTAATTTCGGGACGAAATTCCCTCTAACGGGGGGATGATGTGACAACCCGATATTTCGAATCAATGTAATGACCTAAAAAGTCAAGAGTTGTAATCTCTTTTGATATAATGAAATTATCGTCAAAAAATAAAATGTTCAAAAGTCTCTACTGGATTTCATAAATGATAGATATCGTGTCAAGGGTTTCAGAAATATAAAGAACATTAAAATTCGAGTTATAACGAAGAAGTTATGACCAACCTAAGATTCACAGCAAAACCGTCAATACGGTTAAACGTAAAACGCGAAGTTTTAATAAAATACTTTTTAACCTTAGGTATCTAAATGAAAGTCGTAGATATCATTAAACTGTAAACAAACATAAAAAGAACGTCCAAATCTGACTTCGTATGAGGAAGTTATGATTTTTCGAAGTTTCGGATATAGCAGTAGACAGCTAAAAACTCGAAATAGAGATCGAGCAACTTTTAGCCAACGCAACCTAAACAAGAATCGAAGGTCTCATCAATAGTAGTACAACGGTAAAAAGACTGATGAAAACGGACATCGGATGAAGAAGTTATGGATTTTTAACGGACTTTTCCAGTCCTGGCCTGTTAAAAATATACTATTAAAAATATACTGAAAATTTGCCGACGGAGTCTAAACGAGAGTTGTAGAGTATATTCTCACCTTCACGTGTATATAAAGAACGTCGAAAACGGAGCTCGTACGCGAAAGTTACGAATTTTACAAGTTCGGGGCACAACTTCTGAGGCTGGTCCGAAGGGGACGCCCTGCGCTCCCTAAGGGAACGCCCCACGTTCGTGCTCGCAGACTTGTCCCTTCGCCATCCCATCCGAGGTTCGTAAGCGATGACGTATTTCAGCTTCGGAGCGCGCTGCGTTCAGGGGAACGCCCTACGTAGGGGAAACGCCCCGCGTACCCAGCAGGAACGCCCTGCGTTCGCATCTTTTCCAGCGCCTATATAAAGGGTGCGAGGGTGACGGGCAAAGGTTGCTAATTCACCACCAACGCTCCCGATTTTCTTGCTTCTAACCTCTCGAGATTTCCTGACATTCCGACTTGATATTCAAGCGTTGACGGAAGTTCTACGCTCGCGAGGGTCTCGAGAATCCCGAGAAATCTGCTCGGTTTTCATCTCACCTTCTTCAATCTATCAAGTGAGTTCATACCCCTATAACTACGTTTTCAAATGTTTTGTAAATGCTTTTATACACTTTTAAGGGGGGGGGGATACAAGTACACACACGATTATCCTCGTGTGAAAAACTTCAGCTTTTGGAGCAGTGACGCTAAGGCGTCAGTTTAAAACTCATTTTGTCATCATATTGTAATTTGTTTTGAAACAAGCAACATTCAACAATGTAACTTTTAAATTATATATATGATGGTTGTTTTACTTTCTTTACTATGTATTCAACTGTTACGATACTACATGAAGTCATCCGCCCTCGAACGATTCCGCCGTTCTAGTTTTGGGGTGTGACAGGGTTAATGTTTGAATTTACCCGACCAAGGTTTTAGCAGCATTTCTGGATAACTTTGTAAGTTTTAGTGGGCTAGTTATATGTTGGTGAAATCTGTTCAGTTTTAGTCAAGGGGTAGGACCTTGTTTCAGACATTTATAAGGATGTTTATGTTAGCTATTGAGGTTTATCATTTTCATTTTGTTAGATCTACTGGTACTTCACCCTTTTAGGTAAGGCGGTGAGGAAAAAGGAATGCAGTAGATCCTAGGTTGGTTATTGGGTTCTCTTGAGTGTGTATTGTAGTAAGTTCATTATGTATTGTCGGGAGGGGTGTATATGGACTGGACAAGATAGCAAAGGATCACTTGGCTCAAGTTATTAGCATGGTTCTTATTTGGTTTATAGCCTTTGAATTGGAACAAGATTGAAACTGTCTATCTCATTTTTTGGTTGTGTGCGACCATGTTTTCGTCGGATTTTGCATTGGTAGCAGCCTGTTCTATGAAAGGAATTATGCATGATAGAAGCCTATGGCCTGTATAGTGTTTGGTTAGCATTGAGAGGGATGTTGATTGGGTTCCTGTAAGTTGGTAGATTAATGTTTGAGTACCTTTAGGCCCCTGTGGTGTTGGTCGTGAGTCTTCAGGACAATGATGGAATAACGATAAGATCGACGTAGTACCGTGAGCTTATCGTTTTTGTGGCTAGATGGTGCTACGATGTATCGTGAACCAGTGATTGTATGAATCATATGGGTGGGACCAGATAGTCATTTGTTTAAGACCCTTATGTCTCGGATCGTTAGTATTATTGGCATGATTGGGCATTAATGCATTTTAGGAGTTGGAAGACTCAATGACCAGTTGGTTTGGATCATGTGGACAGTAAAAGGTTGTTGGGAGTATTAATTGTGCATCAGAAATCTCCTGCTGAATGTTTGCATTATGAAACCCGTTTTTCTTATGAGCTGTTTATTAGGAGTTTGGTTACCAATGTTGGCTATTGGTTCCAAAATCTCAAATAATCAATTTTGTTGTAAATGCCTCGAGTGATTTGTTAGGTGGATGTAAACCACTTCTGGTAAAGGATTCAGATGCAACATGAGAATCTTGGATGGACCATCATTATGCTCTTGGATGGATCATAATTATTAGTGGTGTTCCTAGTCAGGGAACTAGGGGTAGGTATGACGAATGGATGATCATCAGACTTACGGTACGGTTTCTAAAGTTTAGAGTGATGGGTTCCCAGTTTTGGGGGTTTTTTTAATAGAGTTAGGTGTAATTCTAATTTTTTAGAAGTTTCCAAGTTTGAGTAGTTTTCACTGGGAGTTAGGCATTGCAGCTAGGGAGAGAAGGATAGTGTTGTTGTTGAGTATTTTTCAAGTTTTTGGGTTGTTTGTCTGCAGCTGTGGGTTTCCGAGTGGTCACTTGAGTTTTATTTATAAGATGCCTTGATTTCGAAGTGGTTAGAGGAAGCTTATGGAATGTGTTGGCATTGCTTTCAAAGATCATAACCAAGACGAATTATGAGGACGAAATCCAACTTAAGTAGGGGAGAATTGTAACATCATGTTTCAAAAACTTCTTATTTCAGGATTATAGAGAACAAATGGATCAAATGGAGGCCTTAGGCTTCAATGGAATTGATTTTAGAATCTATTGGAGGCGTATGATGTTGGATAAGTGATTTGAACCTTGGATTGTTTGACGCAAGCTGAGGGGTAAAATAGGAAAGGTTGTGCTTTCAGGCTTCTTGCATAAATTAAGGATTTTAGTTCAAGATGTTTTTGGCTATAAGTATCAAGATAGAATTTTAGAGCTCGTCGATACCTTTCAAGGGGCAGGTATCAAGATAGAATTGAGGAGCCTTTTATAACAGCAGCGCGTGTGTGATTCAATTATCTTCAGGATAAGGTGAGTCTCTTCACTGTACTTGTGGGTCGAAGGAACTAATGTTGACCCCCTGTATCATGTTCGTGGGATGATAATTGTCTTCGTGACATTTGTTGATATGCCTTTATGTGCTTGTTGTCTATGTGACTCATGCTTATATGCTTGTATACCTATTTATGTGGGGATGAAATAGACTCGGGGTTGTTATGGACCCAACATAGCTACATGTTGTTATATGGAATCATTATGGACTTGGAGTTGATTCGGACCGGAGGGTTGTTACGGACCCGACACGGCTACATGCTATTATATGGAGTCATTATGGACTCGGAGTTAGTATGGAACCGGGGGTTTGTTACGGACCTGACACATCAACGTGTTGTTATATATATATATATATATATATATATATATATATATATATATATATATATATATATATATATATATATATATATATATATATATGAAAAAGTTCAATAGAGAACCATTATTAATCATGGAACCAAGGAACGAATCTAAAGCGTCGGAAATTAAAACGATCAACGGCAAATGGAAGGGTTGTAAACTTTTACAATTGACGCACATGCACCAGATTATAACAAAACCCACTTCCTTTTTTCGTTTAATTATTTTAGGTTATGTTTTTTATCAAAAAAAAACCGAATATACTATTGTTCGTGATTTTTCGTCCTCTTTCCACAAAGATCCATATTGATATACAAAAAATGAATTTTATTTTCATAAAAACCCACTTCATTTATTTTTTTTTTGAAAAGTTAAGGACTATTTTTGTTCGAAAAAAATTAATAAATATATCGAAATTCATATTTTTTGGTACTTTTTAAACAAAGATTTATATTGATGTAAAAAAACGAAATTTCAGAATAGATTCACATTTTGAATTTGAGCAGATTCACAATGTGAATAATAGTAAGTTAGATTCACATTGTGAATGTTAAAATTCAAATATTTACAGTTCAGATTCAGATTATTAATATGAACTGATCGAGATTGTTTTTTTAGTCGATGTTGATGGTAATTAATAGAGGACAAAAAATTGAAATTTTTGGGTATAATTAGTTTTTTTGGATGAAAATAAACTTAAATATTGAAAAAAAAAACAAAACGAAGTGGGTTTTTTTTTTAAAAAAAAAAGTTTGTTTTTTATATATCAACATGGATCTTTATGGAAAGAGAACAAAAAAATCATGAACAACGGTATTCGGTTTTTTTCCGATAAAAACCGTAGCTTAATTTTTTTAAACGAAGAAAAGAGGTAGGTTTTTTGGTAAAGATGGGGGTTTTATGGTATAATCTCATGTATATGCGTCCAATATACAAGTGTACATCCATTTCTTTTACCGTTGACCACTTTAAATTCTGAAGCTTACGATTAGTTCCTTGGTTCAATGTTAATAATGGTTCTCTATTGAACCTCATCATATATATATATATATATATATATATATATATATATATATATATATATATATATATATATATATATATAGATAGATAGATATGTAACATCTCGGGTGTGACAACCGTCAAAATTTGAGACAGTTCTAGATTTGGATAAACTTAGTTGGACACATAGGCACAACACATACTAGAATTTGTAACTAAAAGCTAAGTTATAACCTACTAGAAACATGGAAACAAGTAGAAATGAAGGATAGTGTACTTAGATTTCACATTGATACGTGACTTCTTTGGTTACTTGAACTATAACAACTATTCAAATTTAGGTCATTCCTTGACTTGTACACCTTTTCATGAATCATATACACACATCATGCACTTGACCTAGAAGTAGAAATTAGGTCAAAGTCTCATAGAAACTTATGTCAAAGTTGAAAACTAGTTCTAGTATACTTGATTGCTCAATTTCGCTTCAATCTCGGAATCACTGCATTGAATGCCAATAAACCGATAAAAATAAATTACAAACATTATTTCTAATTTGAATAAGAGTTATGAAACTCTAAAATAGTTTGAAGTCTCAAAATTCAAGTGATTTTGATATCCAAAGATTTACAAACTCTCAAAAACTCTAAATGCCCTAAAAACCTAAATTTATAAAATTTAACCTCTAAAATTCAATTAAAATAATTATGAATCTTAAAATATCAATTTAAAATAATTAAAATTAGAAAAATATAACCAAGGAAATAAATTTTAGGTCATTACAATTAGCCTAAATTTCTAAGCCAAAAATCAAGGTTTTAGGGATAAAAACTAGGTTAAGTTATATATTTTAGAAAACTCTGGTATTTTTTGTAAGGGCGAAGTTTAGTTGTAAGGTGTCGAAAGTTTTGTAATGTTATTTACTAAGGCATAATAGTTTCGAAGTCTTGATGTTTAGTCCTTAGTATTTTTTGTATACTTACTTATTCTCCTATAAATAGGAGTTGTACTCAGAGTTAGATAGAACTAATGTAAGTCATTATGTCTATTATTCTCTCTGTATCGAAGGTATAATTGAGCTATAAACCATATCTTATTTACTCTCCGTGTTCATACTACTTTGATTACTCTGATTACATTGATACTCGATTAAATCACTACTACATTTTTTTATAAAAGATTTAAATATTATAAATAGAAGATATTAAGAGAGGATGTTATACCTCAAAAATTCGGATCTCTCCCTCCCTATATCTTTCTCTCACACTCTCATTCTCCAACACACACACATCTCTCTTATTTCTCTCTCTAGAAAACTTGTCTCCTCCCTCTCTTTATAAAATATGAAGTTAAAAGCAGAATCTGTGGGAGAGATATTTCCAGTCGATAATTCATGAGTCTACATGCGTCTCCGGATTTTTGTGGGTAATTTTGGTGGAGAGAAACCCCAAAGAGATGACGAGAGAGACTGGGTATCCAGAGAGATGAAATCTTTCTTTTCTCTCTTTTCTTCTCTCTAAAACGCCACACTCTCCCTCTCTAAAAACTAGCCTCCAACTCACGAAATTTAGGATATATTTGGGTGTTTTTGAAGCTACACAAAAAAGAAAAAGGTAAGAGCTTACATCTTTTGAAGATCCATAACAATTTATACAAGTTTCCTTGTTATTTTCGTCTTTTATTTTCAGATTTTATGACCCTTTCTTGTCTTTGATCTTGATTTTTGTAGATTATCACTATAAACATGTTTCATTTTATGAAAATAGTTATAATCCATGATCAAACCAAAGTTGAGACCAAAGATAAACACATGCAAGCTCTAAACCATCATCAATGGTGATTTTCACACTTTCTTCTTGAGATTTTTGAGTCTTTTGTACCTAAATCATTTCTAAACCATCAAGAACTTATTTTAAACTTCATGCATGTTCATTAATTCATATTTCATATGCTAAAACACAAACTCAAATGTTTGGATCAAATGATTTCTCATAAACAACATAAAACTCATTTTAAGAGTTCTTGAGAAATATGATTTTTTTAATTTTAATCCATGTATGTAAATTATGATTTATAAATATATTTGATCTCTGGAAACAAGATCATAAGATTGATGGATCATAATTTCATTAAATATTTTAAAGTATTTTCTCAAACTAATAAATAAAGTTCACTTTTCCAACCTATTAGCAAGCATGCAATCTACTAGATTTCTTTATCTGACTTTTAACTGCCATATCTCACTCATTTCTTAACATAATTTCGAGATTCTTTTTCTATAATATAATATTTTGATTTAGCTTTCAAACCTATCTAACCTCAATGAAAATTTCAAATATTTGGATTTTTAATAATTTTTACAAAATTGTTGCTCAAATAGCACCTTTTTGTGAATACTAGTTTTGTATTTCATGTTCAAAGGACTTATTCCTCACTAAAAATCTAGGAAAAATTAATTTAGCACTTAAGATCATATATACATAGGGACAAAAAGATCTTGATTCAAAAGTCTTTGGAACATGTTGCAAAAATTCTCAAAGTGACATCAATAACTTTTACCAAAATCATAAAAACCAAGTTTTCTCTGTAATATATTAAGCCTTTAGGCGTGTTTTTCAACATCCAAAATAAGAAAACGATTTTTATCTGTTATTAAATTGTATGAAGATGCATTCTGAAAATTTTCAGGTCAATATATATTTTCTTTATTTTTACATGAAAATAATAAGAATATAGAATGTTAAAGCATATAGAATACCTACGCTAGTAAATAAATTCTAGAAAAATTCATGGAGGACCTATACCGTAAACCAACATCTCCCATGAAGTTTGAGAAATTTTATTACTATTTACCATCAGTTTTTATTTTATTATTATTAAGCACGAATAAATAACAAAAGTCGGGTTCCAAGTTATAAAAATTACATTTATTATTTTTAGAAGCTTTTATATATTATATAACATTCAAAGAAAATTTTGATGAATTTTCCATAGCGTTTACTATTTTTCCAATATTTAATGTTTATTAAAAGAATTAAATTAGTGAAAAATAGTTAATGTTATCCAAAATTCATAAAAATTTACCGGAAAAACGTTTCCTACATTATAACCATAAATAAATATTTTGACGAGTTATCTTAATTGTTTACTATTTATTTCTATTTTCTTAGTATTAAACACACTTAAATTATAAATATAGGGTTTTACATTTCAAAAATGACTTACAATAAATTTCCCAGATTATGTACCCTGTAAAATAGTTACAAAAAAATTATAAAAAATTTTCATGATAATTTACTATTTTTCCATGATTTTATGATTATTCAAGGAAATTCAAATGGTGAAACATAGTTAGACAAATCAAAATTTCAAGAAAAATTATTTTAACATCTTTGACTTCAGTTGAAACTGAAATAAAAAGTTTGGGAAATTTTAAAACTAAATTGATTTAGTTTTTGAATATTTAATCATTGGAACACCTCTTAAAATGTTAAATATTAACATTCTAATAATGGTAATTTTCCATTTAAATTGTTGTATAACAATTGATTGATGGAAATCTAAATTTCACATAATATTGTTTTTAACTTATCAATATAAAAATTTGGACACATTATTGACATAATTCTATTATAGAAGTTAAGTATACTAGTATTAGATTCATTAGTATGTAACATCGTTATAGGAATCGGAAGTGATACAAGCGGAACTTAGTTCAAGGCATCGTTAGCATCGTATCAAACCATTGCGAGTTTTCACAACTTCCCCCTATTTTCAGTTTTTAAATGTTTTGGGGTTGAAAATCATGTTCTAAACTATTTATGTTTGTTGTAATTATTTTGACTCGTATAAACTTGGTTGCTATATTTTGCATGTATGTGTATGTTACTTTAATTCATGAGGATTGTATCGCGGTTAAGTCCCTTTAATCATTTGACACAACTCATTAACTCTTTGAGCCCATGGTCATTATGGATAGCGCTATTACGTGTAGACAACTCCTCACTCGCACGATTTGCTTGAGTGCATTTTACCATGTTATACACTATGTTTGCGATACACATAGTAGTCAATAGGCCACGATTCGGTCATTAGGCTTGGCTTGTGAACTCATGAATGGAAACTTGATGTACATACGAATCTTACGTCGCATTTTAGCAAAAAAACTTGCATACTCATGTTAGCAACGACACTTGTATACTCATTTTAGCAACGAAGCTTATATACTCATTTTAGCAACAAAACTTCTATACTTATTTTAGCAACGAAACTTGTATTTCCCATGAGAATATGAACTTTGCATCTCCGTTTGGCAATGTACTTTATTTCTCATGATGACAACGAACATTGTTTGTGCAAACTTATTTACTCATTTTTTGCAATATACTTTTATTTATGGAAACTTCTATCAAAACTTTTATTACGATTCATGAAGCCAATATTTTTGTAAGCCTGTGAACTTACCAACTATTTTTATAGTTGACGCTCGTTTAAATGCTTTTTCTTGAATCATCGACTAAGTGGCACATTGAGACATATCACTTATAGGAGCATCGGCATGTGTGATTCTTTTTATACGTTGTAGTTATTTTTAAAAGTTACTCAAACTTATTGTAAATTGTAAAGCGTTTAATACTATGGTTGGTGTTTTCTTTTAACTTTTGCTATGAGACCCTTTATACTGCCACGCCCCGTGTTTCTGCTTTAGCGGGGTGTGACATCAGGTTTCAGGTATTTTCAAATTCATCCCATGGTTTTAATTATGTCATTTTTGGCCCTTGGAGTTTGAAGGATGCGGTCATGGGAAGCCCTAGGGGAAAAATTGTAAGTTTTATGTGGGAGGAGTATGTTGAGCATACATGTGGGTACGCCAAGCGTACTAGGGCGTAACCTAGTACGATGGGCGTACTCATGTCTGGGTGATACATTAATTTTTAGGGTTTGTAGGGTATTTATGCACTCTTATGGATCATTTAGCCTCATATTTACAGCCTCCAAGCCCTTGTATCGTTTTTGGCAAACCCTAACCCCACAAGAGAGTGTTTTGTGCTATAAGTGTGTCCTTTATGTGCTTAAGGAAGAAGGAGTTACATCAAGGAGACAAGAGGTTGAAGCAATCTTATGGATCTTGGATCATCACCATCTTGGGAAGCTCCAGGAGGTAAAAAGTTGCCACCTTTATGTTTTTTTTCTTGGATCTCTTGTTGGTAGCCTTATGATGTTCTTGTTGTCCTAAAAGTCCCATTTTTATGCATGCTTGGTTTTAGACGTCTTGGGCTTTCCTTTCAGACCCTAGGAAGGGTTTTAAGCGATAAAAATGAGGTCCCTTAAGCTAGTTTGGCCCCATGCTTCTTGTAGAAGGTTTTAATGGATTAAGACCATGTATTAAGAACTTTTTGGACGTCTAAAGTCATAAAGTTTGAGACTTTATGACTCTAGAGTGCATTTGGACCATGGATCTGAAGTTCGGGCTTAAGTGCTTAAGCCATTAAGCGCTTATTGGATTTTGGGCTCTATGTGGGTACCCCCGCATAGAAGGAAGTACGACCAACATACTGGGTCAATGTCCCCCTAATGCAGTCAAGGCGAGGCTCAGTGTACGCCCCGCGTACCGTAGGGGTACGCCCCATGTACGACCTTCTGTTGGACTTTGATTTTGGGCTTCAATTTTGGGCCACCTTTTGGTCTTGGATGCTTGGGCCCTTATTTGGTCAATCTGATTATGTGTATTTTTGGGCCGAGTGAAGTGTTGGACCTTGAGGTAAGGCCTAAATAGGATTTGGGCCCAATTTGGAAAATTGGGCCAATTATGGGCCTTGAGGGATTAATTATTTATGGGCCTGGATCTTAACCCACTTAGGGAAAGGGTAATATGGACATTTACCTTAAGAATAGACTATGAGTCAAGTATTGTAATCAAATTGTTAATTGGATGATTAATGTGTGGTGTTAGTGAGGGATTTTAGTGAGCTAGCAGTCAGAGGCTACTGAGCGATTCGGCAGTGTGAGGTGTGTTTTCATCACTGTACTTCCGGGTCTAAGGCACCAAGGCTGGCCCATTGGTTTGATAACCTAATATTGTTGTTATGCGGAGTATGCAATATATATGCATGCTAATTTTGATATGCTAGATTGGTAGATATGTAGGATTACCTGTGATACTGTCTGTTTATCTGTATATGATATTATATGTTGTATGTCAACATATTGTGTCGTTTGGGTTGAGGTTGTACTACTCTGTGCTGTAGCCAACAAACCCTGGAGCATACCAGATATGAGATGAGAGTCAGGGTAGGCATGCCAGACTCATACTGAGGGCTCATGAGCATTCCAGATACGAGCTGAGAGTTGGGAAGGACATTCCAGACTCGTACTGAGGGCTTAGTGGTATTCAGTCCGAGGACTAAACAGGCAGGGGAGCAAGCCAGATTTAATCTGTGGGCCCAGTGGGAAAGCTAGACTTGTGTTGTGGGCTCAGGGGTAATGCAGTCTATTAGTTGTGGACCAATTTCATGATGTTATTATATTTGTGTTATTTGGTGTGTAGTGGTACATTGGAGGAACTCACTAAGCTTTCGGCTTACAGTTTCAGATTATATTTTAGGTACCTCAGAGGATCGCGGGAAGGCGAAGGCATGATCATGCACCTCCTCATATTTTGTTTCATGATTTTGGGACTACTCTGATATTGAACCTGTTTTGAAAACTATTTGTAAACATTGATGATTTTTGGGTTGTTTAAAAGTTTAAATTTCTCATGAAATTTATGGATGTTACAAGTTCGTATCAGATCCTTGGTTTGAGTGAATTGGAGGAATAATCGTGTGAATCCAGTCTCAAACTAAGGAAAACGATTTTTAAAATGGTTTTCCAAATAGTTTTCAAAATAATCACGGAAGATACGATGAGTACGATCAGCCAGAGCCAGTAAGTAGACCCCAAAATACCATACTGTTTTTTGATACTATGATATGTTAGAACTGTTAGATTAGTGTCTAAGCTCGTAACTATGTTTGGTAAGTACTTGACCCGGTTGTGGATGGTCCTTTTAGGTTGCCTTCACCAAAGCAACATGATAGGATGATTTATAAATAAATAGGTTATTATGATTTATTAATATATTATATGATTAATATATTAAAGGAGAAATCATATAGTTTAATTAATATTAGACAAGAACTAATTAAGAATTAATTCTGTGGCTAAAAGATATTAATTAAATAAAGGGGGCTGGAACTGTCAATTGTGTGATAGTTGGTTTTGGGCTGTGGATCCTTATGGATCATAGGGTGGATGAAATTAAGGTGTATGGACTCCTTGAATTCGTCCAAGACTTATTCTAGAAGGATCCTTGGACTGCTTAAGGCCTAAGTTATCCAATTAGGGTTTCAGGCTATAACCCTAGCAGCTCAAGTATTTAAAGACCCCAAGGGCTACAGAAATCGGCTACCAGAAACCCTAAGGAGTTCCAAGAGCCGATTTTGTGCCTAAAACCTCTCTCTAAATCATCCTCTTGCTTCTTGGTGTTTGTAAGCCATTAGAGAAGTGACAATTGTGACTCTAAGCTCCAAGGATAACAAGATTCAAGCTTTCAAGAAGAGGTAATCATCTAGATCTATTTTATTATGTCAATTTCGAATTGTTTACTCTAGATCTAGGGCTTGAAATTCTTAGATGAAAAGCATGTTCATTAGAGAAACCTAGATCCAAGCATTAGGGTTTGCATGTGCACATAGGAATGTTCTTATGGCTCAAACCCATCAGTGGTATCAGAGCCTTGATTGGCTTCTCTTGAATTTGATGCTTTGTGTTTGATTCTTGCTTGGAAAATCGTTTTTCTTGCTCTCTGCCTGATGAACTCTGCGAGTCCCATTGTGGACTCGACGAGTTGGATGAACTCGACGAGTCCATAAGGGGACTCGGCGAGTCGGAGCGTCAGGCAGAGGGAATTTCAGGATTTCTTGCTGTTTTGCTTAAGGATACTTACCTAAATTGTTTTAGTTGAATAAAATCCGAATTTTATTACCTTTTTGTCAATATCCTCATCAAAACAAAAGATAATTACCAATTGTTTGAATAATAAATTCCTTATTTGATAATACTTGATTATTTAAATTAATTGTTGAATTATCTTGCAAGTTATATTGACTAGGTCAAAATTAGATAATTATTAAATTAAATGTTTAATTGAAAATTATTTTCTATTTGATCCTTGTGTTTTGAAAAAGTTCAAAACTTGTCCTCAAGTTTTGAAATTTAAATTTTATGATTAAAATGTTTAATTTGAACTATTTAAATTTCAAACCCTAGAATTTTACAAGTTTAAAATTCAACCTTATACTTTATAATATTATAAGATTAATATATATATATATATATATATATATATATATATATATATATATATATATCTACTACTACTTATAAAGCATTTAAGCAAAAACTCTTAAACACAAGTTTTTATGCACAAGATACATGTTTTATAAGCCAAAACTCTTAAAGACGACCTAAACAACATATTGTACAACCGCTGCATTCCTTTCCCTTCTCATGTCTTCAACTCACACGGATTGCCAACATGTCTATCCATACGGATTGTCAACATGTCAGATCCAACGGATGATTATAATGTATAGTGGATCCAACGAATTAAAACACATGGGAACAAACACAAACCCCGTTCTTTCCGGTCCATTTATCTCCAGCTCACAATTTCTAAACCCCAAAAACTCTTTTTAGCTCTCAATCTGCACCAGAGTTTCTCTCAGCCCCTGTCACTGTTTTTCTCCATCCTCACCGATGAGGTTGACCATCAGATATTTCTCTATGAGTTATATGAGTAGCTTATGGCTCATAATGTCCAGAAATGTGAAACAAAAAGCTGTTTTTCTCCATCCTTGCTAATGAGTCGGACATTGTCGTCATCACCACCATCAATGGCGACCTCTAATCCACCTTCTATAACAATGTTGATGTAATCGGTTCACCTCCTCCAAACCCCTCACAATCATCATGCTCCTCTTCGACGCCATCGCTAGGTACTTCTTTATACTTTCAGTTTAGATCTACCAACTGTTTGATATAATGCCTAAGTGAATCTAAATTTTTTTTGATGAAAATTTATTAGCTTGAGAATAAGAGATATGCTGGGGTTTAGTAAGAAGATTGAGTTATATTCTAATGGCTTGAAGTAGAAGACCTGAAGAAGTTTCGAATGACTGTTGGGTTTGAAAAGAAAGAAACAGTGGATGGTTGAAAGATCTTTCAATTTTCAAATATTGGAAGTAATATGTTGCCTATTTGGACCTGAAGCATCAGGGAATTGCCATCTCTAGGTTTGAGAAGAAAGATACAAACTAAATTCTTGTGTTGCAGATCTGATTTTAAATGTAAATGATTGTTGTGATGTTGAAATTTTTTCATTGTTATATGGGTATAGTATAAAAGATTGCTGATTGTTTTGAACAGACACACTTTTTGAATAAGATTTAGAGTTTAAAGTTTATTGTAATAATCATATTTATGTGAATCAATCTTTTTAGATCATGATATGTTGTTTTTGTCTTATTGGTTCATATTTCATATTCAGTAAATTGTTTTAACAAGATTAAAAAATTTCTTAAGAAAG
Organism: Lactuca virosa; assembly: GCF_052849685.1. NCBI lineage: Eukaryota > Viridiplantae > Streptophyta > Magnoliopsida > Asterales > Asteraceae > Lactuca > Lactuca virosa. The sequence continues at coordinate 148,941,277 of NC_136427.1, read as the reverse complement.
AATAGATCTGAAGGGATAATTAAATAGTTATGTGTCTAACTTCTATGGGTAATGATATTTTAAAAATAAAATATACAATGTAACAAAATGATACATTGTCGACCAAGATTTTTGAGGCTTATACACAAGTTGACAATATTTCAGATGCTTACTATTAATACCAAAATTCTCATTAAAATTATCTTATATTATAGCATATTGCAAACGTACATATGAATTTAGATAAAAATGTTTAGGTTATTTGTTTTTCTTTTCAGTAATTATATGATGTGAATGTTAATGGTTTTTTGAAAAAAAATTTAATTTTTGTTTCCAAGTTACGATTAACTTTTTAACATTAAGCTAATATTTATTATATATAATTGCAATACTCAAAACTTTAATTATTTACTAATGTCTAAATTAGGAAATAATTATCAAAAAACGTTGACGGTATTGTTATAAAAAGAAAGTATATAAAAGATGAATAGAAAATATAAATTACTAGATTTCTTATATATCTTTAATTTAATATTTGGTAGTATCTTTAATAATTATCACAACTGTTGTAGTATTATCACTTCTTGCATGCAACCATTTATTTTTTCCAACCATAGTAATTTAGTATATATCTCCGTTTCAATTAATTTTGCCAATAAGTCGATACTTTATTTCATAAAATTAATAATATCATCTTAAGAAATAATATAATAGAAGTTGTTTAATTTCTTGAACATATTTACTAACTTTTTACAATTCTTGAAATAAACAACTAAAGTACATTTACCTTTTTAAAGCTATGATTTTTAATGACTTTAACCGGTTATATAAAAAAATTTGGTTAGATATTTTTTCTAGAACGGCAAATCTACACTACTCCTAAACTACTCCTAATATCACCTATGTCTCCAATGAGACTTGAACCCTCAACCTCTAGGAGAGAGGGCAACACCGGTACCGCTGGGCTAGAAGCCCTTCGGCATCGTTACAATTTAATTTTGATCCAAAACCCTCAACCTCTATGCGATTGTATTTCCTATGCGATTGAGATTATAAAATGATAGTTTTTATTCAAAAATATTTAAAACTGAACTTTTATATTATTATAACATTGTATTTTAACTGAGTTGTGTAGTGAAATGTTTTATAAATTATAATGTAGAATATAGTTTCATTTACAAAAGAAATTTGACACTCTTGACAAATAAAATTAACATCTTTCAATTTCATAATATATGATAAAAGAAGATAAATAGAGGATAAATAAAAAAAGAGAATTGGTGAGTTGAAAGCATAGATAACAATATAAAATATTAGTTAATCTATAATGATCAGGTGGTATAAAGTTTGAAAATAAGCATATGAGTTCTTATAAAACAATATGAAGGATATATTCAATATAAAGGAGATATTGTTAAATTAACAATGCAAATGGTTTTCATTTTGATTATATTCCCAATACTCTCGATATGGTAAATTTAAATGGAAAAATGCTTTATATTATTTTATTGTAGCAAAAATATAAGGAAAGTTATCAATAAAAATGCTTATTCGTACAACATACTCAATTGTAATTTAAAATTTATTTGTGTTTCTATATTTACCTATGGATAAAAGATTTTGATTTGACTTCATGCACCAGCATCATTTAGGTCAAACACTAAGAAAAAGAGTAGGACACTCTTCAAAAGAAAAAGTGTGACAGCAACTTTATGAAAAAAAAAAAGGAGAAAAGACATCATTCCTAATTGGGAGCAGAACGCTACTGGAAATCTTATTTTCATTTTTTACAACATTGGCTAGAAGCTCAAGATGGAAATATTGAGACTAAAAACTTAAAAGAAGTCAACAGAGATGATAATTTATGTAACACCATCGTTTTTAAAGCTGAATTTAGAAATAATGATACTAAAAACTCTAAAAGCAATCAAAAAACTATCAAAAATGACTAATATATGGAAGTAACCCCTCTAATGAGTCTTATTCATTGTTCCTTTATGGTCTCTTCCACAGAGTCCTCTTCATTGCCACTATCACCCCATCCACTTCATTTCTCTTCAACACACATACTCAACAACTCTCATATCTTATCAGGTAACTTACAAAATCTATAATTTCTTTTGCACTATCTTATTTGAGTTATGATTTATTCATATTTTGTACTTTTTTTATATCAATGCTTTAAAGTAGGTTATCATAGCTATATATGTTAGATGCAATATAATAATCATCGGGACTTATTTTGTTGTGCTAGAATGATTTATATGGTGATACCTTAGAATATTAATACATATGGAAATACCATTAAAACTCTAAGGATTATATGTTGGAGTAATTATTAGTAAATATAATTACTGTTCATGTTTTTGTTTTCCTTTTTTGTTATTATGGTATGTTAAGATATTCACGAATTTATAAAAAAATAACTATTTATGATGGTAACTTTATTTTTGCGGTAGTTTTTTTGGTGCAAGTGAAATAACATATTTGAAAGTATAATCAATCAAAGTATTTAAACAATAACATGTAAGTTTTTACATACTAATATAATATGGATCAATTTTGTAGAAGATGAGTTCACCTTTTTGTGTTGAAGATTTTGCATCACTTCAAAGTTGTTTTATGTGGTGGGATTTGACAACTGTGAGGGTTAAGTTTGTTTGGAAAGACATCAAGAGGAACAGACTATTTATTATCCTTCTTGATAAAAATGTAAGTTGTAATTATAACTTAATTATAAAAACATGTATAATAGTATGTTTAATATTATTATTTATTATTTATTTAACTATTATATTATATATCAGAGACACAAAATGGCTGCTATTGTCCCGCCAAACCTTATCCAGTTATATGAGAACAAGAATATGATTGGACAAGTTTTTTCTTTGGGTCATTTCCAAGTTGAAAAAATCATAGAAGATTATCCCAAATTTGAAAATTATAGCTTTGTCCATACAGATTTGGAGATAATTATCGACAACAAGACAAAGTTTAATCGCTTGACAACCGATATTGAAAAGGGGTTTGCACTTTATCCGTTGGTGGCTACTATTAAAACTCTACAGGAAGATAGGACATGTCGGAAAATGATGATCGGTATATCTATCTATTAATCATGTTTATATATATATATATATATATATATATATATATATATATATATATAGATATATATATATATATATATTATTTAATATTTGAAGTAATTACACATAATAAATTTAAATCTTTCTATTTTTAGATGTGGTTGGAAAAATTATCATGGGCAGAATACAATATGTACATGTTAACAGATGGGTCCGACTTCGTTCGTATAATATATATCTTCAGGATGGGACGTAAGTGTGAATATGTTGTATATATGTAAGATATATTAAAATATAACAATTTTAAATAACTTTTAACTATATTTGGTTATAAATAGGGGGCATATAATAAATATGAAGTTCCATGAAACACCGCGAACAAATGTTGTAAGGACCTTTTGTGCGATAAAGAAAAAATCCATAATCTATGCCTCTCTGAGTAAAATTGGTCCATCTAAATTCAAGTAAGTTATTATTATTTTTCAAGAATATTTTATGTTTGCCAAAAAAAAAATATTAAACTCATTAATTCAATATGTGTTATTAATTACATATTATATTTATTTTCAGTGAACATTTTGATTTCAACCGAATTAACAGACATTGAGTTCGAACCGGAAATGCCAGAAGCGGATAACATTAGGATTATGCATCGTAACATCTTTAATTTTTTGTGAGACGTTTTGTGGTGAATCTTATATTTATGGAAAAGTTTTTATATTAAGGTCATAGGGTGTAGTCCAATTTATCAATGTGAGCGTTTTTGTGGTAGACGTTTTAAATATGTATTAGGTTTTAAGTATGTTGTGCTCAACTTGATTTAGTGAGACTTTGTGGTGTGTAATGTTTTATTAAGTTTTTAAGTTTGTTGTACTCGACTTGATTTATTAATGTCATATTTGTGATTTTTTTTGGTTGTATCTAATGTTGATTTTCAGAAAATAAAAATAAAAATAATAACAAAGTTCCTAAGTAATTTATTTGTAGCATCCCAACCAAAACTAACTAATGAAGAATATAAACCAAAACCATATATGATCAGTTTGCGTGATGAAAAGTTAATCAATTAACTTTAAGTCTAAAAGTATAATTAAATGTCAACAATAACTACATATTAATCCAAAAAAATACATGCTTGCGCCTACATCTATAATGATAAAAAAAATTAAAACCAACAATTTTTGTTGTAAAATAGGTAAATATGATAACCAATGATGATAAATGGATTAAAGTCTAAGATGAAGTTTTATTTTAATTTAGTTTTTTGTAAGCATAAAAGTCACCGGCCTATCTCACTAGAAGAATTTAGTATGATTAATAGTATTATTTATTATTCTTTTTAGGTTCAATGAGGACCGAAGATGAAACACGAAAGGAAGTGGTACAATGTGGTATCATTCTTTAATCTATATATACATTAACTTTTTTAATTTTATGTTGGTTATTTTTCTAAAAACATAGGATATTTAATAAACGCATGATTCTAAAAACTAATTTTTTCATATTTCGTCAAATAATATTTGTAGCAGAAAAACGAAAAAACTACAATAGAAAATATTATGCACGACAAAAGGAAAACAAACGGAGAAGAATAACTAATGGTGAAGGAAGTAGCCGATCTACGACAATTATGCCGAATGTTGTTGCAAATCAAATGAATATCAATGAAGGAACTACTAATGATGTTGTAAGAATTGAACAGATGAGGAAAATTCATAATAAAAATTATTATGAACGACGGAAGGAACTAAACAGAAGACAAATTATGCGAGACAACATGCTCCAACAAGATCCATATACTTTTGTTTATGATGGTATGCATATGGAGCATAATGTATTAAAAGTCCAAAATGCATGTGTTCATTGCGGAGCAAAACGATTTCAATTTGAATTACCCAGCTTTTGTTGCATGTCGGGAAAGACAAAGTTGGTATTCTCCGATATTCACGAAGAATTACGAAATCTTTACACATCCAATTCTGAACTAAGCAAAATGTTCAGACACAACATACGTGCATACAACACCGATTTCTCATTCGCATCAATGGGTGTAGATGTGGATAAAACAATGACCAATATGACATCCAGAGTATATACTTTTTGTGCGCATGGAGCAATATATCACAGAATCGATCAGTTAGTTCCAAAGAATGGAGACCCTAAGCACTTACAGTTGTATTTTTATGATGCTGACACTGAGATTTCGTATAGACTCCGAAAACCAAATCTTAATAGAAGCGTCATTGAAATTTTGACCCGTGTTCTTGCTACAAATCCATACGTGCAAACATTTCGAAGACTTGCTGATCTAGGGCCACTTGACAATTACAGAGTCACTTTGAATGCATCAGTAGAACTTGACCAAAGGGTCTACAACCGACCGACCACATCTGAGGTATCATAATAATTAGTGTCTACTAATTATAAAATAAATATATCATGTATGACATACAATTGTGCATATTACATATCATATTTAATCATATCGTTTATATGATAAAAATCTCAGGTCGCAGGTATTTGGGTTGAAGGTAATGACAACATAGCTGCATATAAACGAAGTATTATCGTGTATGGCAGATTAGACAAAGCACAAACAATTCAAGCTTACTGGGGATGTTATGATCCATTGTCTTATCCTTTGTTTTTTCCTAATGGTGAGTCTGGATGGCATTCTAATATTCCAAGACATGGATTTCCCATCAATAATATTAGCAATTACAACGAAGATATCGAGGGGGATTTAGAAGGTACACATATCATAAAATTTAGTTAAACTCACAAACATACATTTTGTACATATCATTAATTTTTTTTTTCACGAAATCAACATTGTGTAGACTCTAATACAAAAAGAGGGCGGAATACTGTAAGTATGCGAGAGTACTATTGTTATAAGTTTCAAATCCGGTCAAATTATAATGTAATTTTGTTGGGGGGGAGATTACTACAACAATTTGTAGTAGATATCCACATCAAGCTTGAGACTTCACGTTTGGAATTTTGTAGAAAAAACCAGTCCAAAATAAGAGCAGATTTATACCAAGGTGTTGTGGACTGTGTTAATGCCGGTGAGGTTCGACCGACTATGATAGGGCAACGTGTTGTGTTGCCATCAAGTTTCATCGGAGGCCCCCGTGACATGCGGCGACGATTTCTTGATGCCATGACTTTAGTTCAAGATGACGGTAAGCCTGACGTATTCCTTACTATGACATGCAATCCAAACTGGCAAGAAATAAAAGATGAGTTACTCCCTTGGCAGACGGCTCAAGATCGTCCGGACCTTGTGTCTAGAGTTTTTCGTGCTAAGTTAGAGTATCTTAAGAAACAACTCTTCACAAAGCACATCCTTGGCGTGGTGGGTGCGTACGTTTATGTCATTGAGTTTCAAAAACGTGGTTTGCCACATGCACATTTCCTCATGATAATGAGACCTCCACACAAGCTTACTAATGCAGACCATTACGACAAAATAGTTTGTGCTGAAATTCCAGACCCACAAAAGTATCCTAAAATGCACGAATTAGTCGTCGCACACATGATTCACGGTCCTTGCGGTAGCTTAAACTCTGACTGTCCTTGTATGAAGAATGAGCAAAAAAATGTCGTTTTAGATACCCTCGACAATTCAATGAAACAACATTACAAGGAAAGGACTCATATCCTGTGTACCGAAGGAGAGATAATGGTATAGAGGTGGACATACGAGGCAATAAGATGGATAACAGATGGGTGGTCCCGTATAACCCAAAGTTGTTAATGATGTTTAACTGTCATATGAATGTTGAGGTCTGCTCGAGTATAACCTCTGTGAAATATGTGTTCAAGTATATTTACAAGGGTCATGACAAACAAGTTATCAATATTGATCCGGATGGACAACCTGTTGTAGTTAATGAGATAAAACGGTTTCAAGATGCACGATATGTCTCGCCTCCCGAGGCAATTTGGAGGATTTTTAGCTTCCCACTTTCTCAGATCCACCCTTTTGTGATGGCGTTGCAAGTGCATCTCCCAAATCAACAAATGGTTAGGTTCAGTGAGGATGATATGTTGACTAGCGTTGTTGAAAAAGAGAAAGATAAGAGATCAATGTTGACTGCTTTTTTTCTAAAAAATAAGGAAGATAAAAATGCGAGACAACATAAATACAAAGATTTTCCAAAACAATTTACATGGGATCCGAGCTCACATCCTTGGAATTGTCGAAAACTAGGATTAATGCGAGGTCGTTTGGTTTCTGCTAATCCCGCTAAAGGAGAGCGATACTACCTTCGCCTACTTTTATCACATATTAGTGGCCCAACATGTTTTGAAGATCTTTACACAGTCAACAACGTAAAACACCCAACATTTCGTAAAGCAGCTCTTGAAAGAGGGTTAATAGAGTCTGATGATGGTTTATCTCAATGTCTTACAGAGGCATCTTTCTTTCAATTTCCCAATGCTCTTAGAAGGCTATTTGTAACGATATTGACTTTTTGTGAGCCAGGAGATGTTCGTAAGTTATGGGATGACCATTACAATGCTCTTTCAGAAGATTATAGGCGATAATACGGAAGTGTTGAGAGAGTCCAGAATATGGTCCTTACTGACATCATGGTATTCATACAATCAATGGGGGACAATATTGATGATTTTGATCTTCCACAGATAAATGAAAATGTCGATTTAGAATCTGGAGTTTTTCGTGAGGTACAAGAAGAGTGTTCTATAGTGATAGAATCTGAACATTTACAAGCAATAGATTTTCTTAATCCTGAACAGAAATTTGCATATGATGAGATCATGTGGCATGTCCATAATGATATTCCTGGAGTGTTCTTCATAGACGGTCCTGGTGGAACAGGAAAAACATTTTTGTACAAAGCTCTACTTGCTAATATTCGTTCGTGTGGTCATATTGCACTTGCAACCGCTTCATCGGGTGTTGCGGCTAATAACATGCCTGGGGAGAGAACAACTCACTCTCGCTTTAAAATTCCTCTCAATCTTGAAAATAACTCAGTCTACATGATTTCAAGACAAAGTGGTATTGCTCAACTACTTCGGATTGCAAAGGTAATCGTATGGGACAAAGCATCGATGGCTAAAAGACATGCATTGGAGGCGGTTGACCGTACAATGAAAGATATCACTGGGGTGATGCTCCCATTTGGTGGAAAGATAATGGTTTTGGGAGGTGATTTCAGACAAGTGTTGCCGGTCGTTAGACGTGGAACACGAGCACAAACCGTGGATTCTAGCATACGAATATCACCTCTTTGGTCTTCGATTATCAAGTTGCGATTAACTATAAATATGAGAGCACTAACCGATCCATGGTTCTCATATTTTCTGTTACGTGTCGGTGATGGAGTTGAAGAAACAGTGCATGAAAACTTTATCCGTATCCCTGATGATATGGGAATTCCCTTCACCGAAAAAGAAAAGTCATTGAATGCTTTGATTGATGCAATCTTTCCATCTTTGGAAATTAATAGATCTAAATCAGATTATATTATTTCCCGTGCAATATTATCCACAAGAAATGATAGCGTCGATGAGATTAATGATCGTTTGATTGGCTGATTCATTGGAGAAGAGACAATTTACTATAGTTTTGATGAAGCTATAGACGATATAAATAACTTCTATCCTGTGGAATTCTTGAACACGCTCAGTGTTAGTGGTTTACCCCCTCATTACCTACGACTGAAAGTTGGATGTCCGATAATACTGTTACGAAATCTTGACCCATCAAATGGATTGTGTAACGGCACCCGATTGATTTGTAAAAGTTTTCAGCACAATGTGATTGATGCCGAAATAGCTGTTGGCCAACATGCTGGAAAGAGGGTATTTTTGCCAAGGATACCTCTATGTCCATCTGATGAGGACATGTTCCCGTTCAAGCTGAAGAGAAAACAATTTCCAATTCGATTATGTTTTGCGATGACAATCAATAAAGCTCAGGGACAAACAATTCCAAATGTAGGAATTTATCTTCCAGAATCGGTTTTCTCACATGGCCAACTTTATGTGGCATTATCCAGAGGGATTTCACGCGCCAATACAAAAGTATTAGTGATCCCTGATGGACAATTCAACGATGGTGAAGTCTATACATCAAATGTGGTGTATAAAGAAGTGTTGCACGATTAATAATGCACAATCAATTGCATGTCTTCATATACATTTGTAAGGAATCCCAACTTTTAATTTTTAATTTTCATTGTATTTGTTTCTGTTAGCATGACTCTTAATTATAATTTTTTAGATATAGTAAACTATTTGCGCAAACGAACTAATTGCCTCTAGAGATGCGTAGACCGTTCAAATTTACAAGTTACCATATTCCAAAGCAAATTAGATTAATGTTAGGGGTTTACCTTTTCATTACCCTCATGTAAAAGTTGGGTGCCCAATCATAAAACTTTCCGAATAGAAATAATTTCCGAATGAAACGATTCACACCCGTCGCTTGGCGTGGGTAAATGGCTAGTATATATATATATATATATATATATATATATATATATATATATATATATATATATATATATATATATGTGTGTGTGTGTGTGTGTATAACTTAAAATGCTAGTCTTACCGTTAGTAGGCCTCATTCACGAAGCCGATCTATAAGGGGGGTATAAGGTTATGGCCTATAAAATGGCCGTTTAATGGGTGTCCACTCTCACCCACTGCTTCCTTGATTGGTGGAGGGTCGTTAGCCGAGCGGGTAGGAAAGGGCAAACCTTTCCTCATTAAAAATATAATGAATCTATATAAAGTAACTAAATGTTTTACAAAATTCTCATTCTCAGTTACTTTAGGCAAAGTGAATTGATGCAATCCCATGAAATTACACTTTGTACCCTTGCTAATAAGTTAGTGGAGCGTGTATGGTTAACTGGCACACTAATTAGTTTCTAAGAAAAGGTGGCAAAGGGTGACTCATTGTTTGTCATAGTTCGATGGAGCGTGTGTGGTTAACCGGCACATGGTATAGATGACTGTAACAATGAGGGCACCATGTACATTTGCATGGTTATTCACACCCGCTTTCTGATCCTCGGCATCCCAGTCACAAACTTGAGGGGCATATCGAGATTTAAACATGCCATTGAAAGGTTCAATGAATCCCAAAAGAATCTAGGAGTTTTCAATACATTTAAAAATTAATCTTCTTTTCGTTTTTCATGGTGGAGAATTAGTGAATCGTCATTCACTTACCTTCAAGTTATTTGCATGTTAGATTACGGCATCCGTTTTCTAATATGTAAATAATGTTGTTGGATCCTAGCCCTAATTTCTAATTTTGGGTGTTTAATTAGGGATTCATTTCTAATCAAACTTTGTTCTTTTCTTTTTCAGATGTCGAACATGAACAACAACAACGCTTCTGGCTCGAGTTCCTTCGGCTCTTTCTGACTCATGAACTTGTGTGGGAGGGTGATATTCGACGGAAACAATTTCAACAATTGGATTCGTAACATTAGAATGGCCACCTGTTATGAGGACAAAGAGTATGTCCTAGATAAGGAGCTGAAGGAGATCGACGTGAACACTGCTACTCCCGAAGAGATCGCTGCCTTTGAGGCCCACGAGCGTGATGCCACGAAAGTCCATTGGATCATGCTGGCGAATATGACTTCCGAACTCCAAAAGTCTTATGAGGACATGTATCCCTATGAGATGCATCAAGACTTGCTGGACCGGTTCCATCAAAGTGCGAGGCAAGAGAGGTATGAGATCATCACTTCGATGATCACTACCCGAATGGGTAGTGGATAGTCTCTTACCGCTCATCTACAAAAGATGCATAGATATGTTGACCGTCTTCTCAAGTTGAATTTTAACTTTGATGAAGAGCTGACGATTGACATTATCCTTCACTCCCTGCCTCCCTGCTACAACCAGTTCCGCATGACCTACCACATGAATAAGGAAGAGGTCACCTTGAGCAAGCTTCAAGTCTTGCTTAGGACTGTTGAGAGCAATCTCAAGGATAAGTCTGTTGCATCAACTCCCGCTCCAACCGCTTCCCCTATTTTGGCAATTGGGCAAGGGAGGGATAAGATGAGGAAGGCTCCCTCAAAGAGTAACCATAAGGGTAGACCCCAAGATGGTACCTCTTCTAGTGGAACCAAAGTTGGTTCTGCTAAACCCAACTCTAACCCGAAGGAGGCAGAGTGCCACCACTGCCACAAAATAGGGTATTGGAAGAGAAGCTATCCAGAATATCTACAGGTCATCAAGGATGGAAAGATCAAGCCATCTTACGCAGGTATTTACACAATTAAATCTAACAATTGATCACATTCTATTTCTTGGATACTTGATACAGGATGTGGTTTTCACATTTGTTCTGATTTGCAGGGCCTAAGAAGGGATAGGGATGTGGAGCATGGGAAGATAAATTTGATCATGGGGAACAGAAGATCGTCGCCTGTCACCAAGATCGGAATTTACTCTTTAATGCTTAATAGTGGATTAGGATTAGATTTAGACAATTGTTGCTATTCGCCAGATATGGCAATAAACATCATTTCATTTCATTGTTTATATAGACAAGGTTTTAGATATTCATTTGATAATGAAAAGGGTTCTATTAATGCTTATCTTAATGGTGTATTTTATTTTGAAGCATTACCTTGTAATGGAACTTATGAAACTGTGATGGTTGTAGATAACTTAGGAAATGATGTGTTGTGTGTTGATTCATCCAATGGTTTGGATAAAGCATGCTTGTGGCATTGTCGTCTTAGACATGTCAATAAGAAACGCATAGCCCAACTCCAAAAGGATGGAGTGTCGGAGTCATTCGACCTTAGGGACGATGACGTGTGCGAGCCTTGTTTACTTCGGAAGATGACCAAGTCACCCTTTACTGGCACTTCTGAGAGGGGTGAGGGTCTATTGGATCTCATACACACCGATGTGTGTGGGCCCTTTAGATCAACCACAAGGGATGCGAGCCGCTTCTACGTGACTTTTACTGACGATTATAGTAGATATGGATATATCTACTTAATCAAGCACAAGTCGGAAACCTTTGAAAAGTTCAAAGAGTTTAAACAAGAAGTGGAGAATCAGTTGGGCAGGAAAATCAAGATACTTCAATCCGATCGAGGAGGAGAGTACCTAAGTCTTGAATTCCATTACTATCTTAAGGAATGTGGAATCGTTTCGCAATTGACGCCACCTAGGACACCACAGTTGAACGGTGTGGCTGAGAGGCGTAATCGAACCTTGTTGGACATGGTTCGTTCCATGCTGAGTCGTGCTTCACTACCTATCTCATTTTGGGGGTACGCCTTAGAGACTGCCGCTCATATCCTTAACTTAGTACCTATAAAGAAGGTTGCCAAAACACCTCACGAGATGTGGACGGGGAAGGCTCCCTCGTTGGCACATATAAAGGTTTGGGGTTGCGAGGCTTTCGTAAGACGAGAGACACACGACAAGCTCGAACCTCATAGTGAGCGGTGTATTTTCATCGGCTACCCGCAGAAATCCTTTGGATATCTCTTCTATAGAGCGAGTGACAATGTTGTCTTCGTTGCGCGGAGAGGGGTTTTCCGAGAACGAGAACTCATAAGCCAAGGGGTTAGTGGGAGGCAAATCGATCTTGAAGAGATTCAAGATTCGAGCGATGAAGGAACCTCTAACGATGGCACTCAACCCGAGGAGGAAACTCCGGTTGAACCGATTGACGAGTCATTACCTCTTAGACGTTCCGAAAGAGTTAGAGTTCCACCCCAGCTATATGGTTTTCATATTACTACAGAAGGGGACACATATATTAGTGATAGTACACTAATAAATTTGGACGAACCTAACAACTATAAGGAAGCCATGGCAGGCCCGAAGTTTGCGAAATGGAAAGAGGCGATGGACAGCGAGATTCAGTCCATGTACGACAACCAAGTTTGGAATTTGGTTGACCATTTGCCCGGACGTAAGACGGTCGGGTGCAAGTGGATCTTCAATAAGAAGACCAACATGGATGGGAATGTGCACACATATAAGGCGCGATTGGTCGCGAAGGGTTTCACTCAAACTCCCGGTGTTGACTATGATGAAACCTTCTTACCGGTTGCCAAGATAAAATCTATTAGGGTGATGCTGGCCATTGCTGCATTTCATGATTATGAAATATGGCAAATGGATGTCAAAACCGCTTTCCTTAATGGGAAGTTTGCTGAGGATGTTTACATGGCTTAGCCAGAGGGTTTTGTCAATGCGAAGCATCCCAATAGAGTGTGCAAGCTTGAGAAGTCCATTTATGGACTTAAGCAAGCGTCTTGCAGATGGAATTTTTGCTTCGACGAGAAAGTCAAAGAGTTTGGGTTTCTACGAAGCGAGGATGAATCATGTGTATATGTCAAAGCCAGTGGGAGTATAGTTAGTTTCCTCGTATTGTATGTCGATGACATACTACTCATAGGAAACGACATCCCGACACTGCAGGAGGTTAAGTCCTGGCTCGGGAAGTGCTTCGCTATGAAGGACCTCGGAGAGGCTTCCTATATTTTGGGAATTAGGATAGTGAGAGACAAAAGTAAGAGACTAATAGGACTTAGTTAGAATACTTACTTGGACAAGGTACTAAAACGTTTTAGTATGGAGAATTCAACGAAGGGAGAATTACCGATCCAAAGTAATGCCAAGTTGAGTAAGACTCTATGCCCGAGTACCGAAGTCGAGATAGCTGAAATGAGCCGAGTACCATACGCTTCCGCAGTTGGCTCGATTATGTATGCTATGACTTGTACTCGCCCTGATGTGGCCTTCGCTTTGAGCATGGTCAGCAGATATCAAGGGAACCCTGGCAAAGCGCATTGGACCGCAGTCAAAAACATTCTTAAGTACCTTCGGAGGACCAAGGAATGATTTCTAGTCCTCGGAGGTAGTGATGACTTAAAGGTGGGAGGGTACAGTGACACTAGTTTTCAGACCGACAGGGACAACTACCGTTCGCAGTCGGGCTGAGTCTTTACCCTTAACGGAGGAGCAGTGACTTGGAAAAGTTCCAAGCAAGAGACAGTAGCTGATTCAACGTGCGAATCGGAGTACATTGCAGCGAGCGAAGCGTCAAAGGAGGCGATATGGTTGGAGAACTTCATTGGAGACCTTGGAGTTGTGCCAGCCATAAAGGAGCCCATGGAAACTTTCTGTGATAATGAAGGTGCGGTTGCCTTGACCAAGGAACTGAGGGATCACGACAGATCTCGACATATCGACAGAAAATATCATTTTATTCGACATCGGGTGGAAGAAGGACTCCTCGTAGTAAAGAGGGTATCGTCAGAGGATAACCCAGCAGATCCACTTACGAAGGGACAGAGCAGGGTTAAGCACTTCCAGCACGCTAGGAGCATCGGGCTGAAGGACGATATTAGTTTAGATTAGATAGTTTAGAAACATGTAATAGATAAACTGTAATTAACATTTGATGATTAAATAAAAGAGTATTATTTATTAGTAATGTTACTGTCTTATGTTAATTGTTTACCTATTGTTTCAATTTTTGCATGTTTTGACTTCCGGAATAATAAGAATTATTCGAACCGTCCACAATCGTTCATATGTTGGAAGTAGGTATGAATGAAGACTGTCATGAATTGGTGTGTAGATTGTCTAAAATGTATTAGACATAGCAAAAGTTTGCTACGACGTTCATGAGTGCATATGAGTTTTATTTGAGCATTGGAATAAACCCTCTCTTGCTGGAATCACTTCATGGAATTTATCTCGAGTGATCGCAAGACGATAATATCATATGGTCTTAAAACCTAGATATATGGTTTATTGTTTGGTAATTGGTTATGCATTGATAATGCGAAAACGCATCAGTAAATTGATGTTATAAAACGCATTGTTGTGTATGATTTGATTATTGAATAATAAATGCATATAAGTCGAAGTTTATCTGTTCCTTTTATCCTAAGAGGATAAAAGCGATATCAGGGCCCCTCGATGATTTGGTTTGACTTATGTGTCGGGCCCGGTCAGGACTGAATTGACGTGTTCAATTAAGTTCTATGCAAACAAATCAAAGATCGAGAAACAAACTGCTGGACAATAAGTATGACTATGTTCCATGTAATTGTCCGTGTGATATCTAGAACAGAGGACTATACGATCCCTTATCTAAAGGACAGGTTACTGATAAGATCAGAGTTCGACAGCGTCTTTGAGAGCTACGATTGCTAATCGGATTGTGCTTACATTTATAGTTACTAGACTTATCCAAGTGGGAGACTGTTGGATTAGTGTCTAAGCCCGTAACTATGTTTGGTAAGTACTTGACCCGATTGTGCATGGTCCTTTCGGGTTGCTTTCACCAAAGCAACATGATAGGATGATCTATAAATAAAGAGGTTATTATGATTTATTAATATATTATATGATTAATATATTAAAGGAGAAATCATATAATTTAATTAATATTAGACAAGAATTAATTAAGAATTAATTTTGTGGCTAAAGGAGATTAATTAAATAAAGGGGGCTGGAACTGACAATTGTGTGATAGTTGGTTTTGGGTTGTGGATCCTTATGGATCATCGGGTGGACGAAATTAAGGTGCATGGACTCCTTGAATTCATCCAAGCCTTATTCTAGAAGGATCCTTGGACTGCTTATGGCCTAAGTTATCTAATTAGGGTTTCAGGCTATACCCCTAGCAGCTCAAGTATTTAAAGACCCCAAGGGCTACAGAAATCGGCTACCAGAAACCCTAAGGAGTTCCTAGAGCCGATTTTGTTCCTACAACCTCTCTCCAAATAATCCTCTTGCTTCTTGGTGTTTGTATGCCATTAGAGGAGTGACAATTGTGACTCTAAGCTCGAAGGATAACAAGATTCAAGCTTTCAATAAGAGTTAATCATCTAGATATATTTTATTATGTCAATTTCAAATTGTTTACTCTAGATCTAGGGTTTGCAAGTATTAGATGAAAATCATGTTCATTAGAGAAACCTAGATCCAAGCATTAGGGTTTGTATGTGCACATAGGAATGTTCTTATGGCTCAAACCCATCAAGAACAACATGCTAGCGATAGGCTAGGAATCTTCAGGAATTGCATAATAGAATTGCCTAATTATATGATGCCTAATAGCCTAGGACCTTTCTATTTATGGAATTGATATCATTACTGTAGTTGCTTAGTGTATGCATTATGGTTATGCATAACTAAGATCTTATAGCCTAAGAATATTTAGTTTGGCCTTATTTCCTATTCTTTTTTGATGAAGGGCTTATGGTAGGATCAGGTATACGACTGTCTATAGGGTCCAGTGTTATGCATGGCTAGCATACACGAGTGCTGTAGGGTTGGTGGAAGTTTCATGGATGTGTTGCGTGGGGCCAGCCGACCAGTTTCGAGATGTTTAGCTTTTCTTCTAGGGAGTGAGGATTGAGAGTCTATTATTGCTAGTGTATATTGTTAGGACTGTTGTGATGGTATCTGAGACAAATATGGGTAGGTGTGGAAGGTAGTATGGGCCCGTACTACTAAAGCATAGGACCAGTACACGTATCATGGAAGTCACAACCCCTAGGGCTTCTTAGGAGTTGGTTCCCCTGTTATGCTATGAGTATAATCTGATATGTCCCTGGTATATTTTCATTATGGTGACTACGGGAGGAGTTGAGACCGGATCGGGATTAGGAGCTGGCAGGCAGATTGGATTTGAGGAGTTGGATGCCTGGATTAGGGAGGTTCTCCATGAGGAGGTTGTGGCTTTTGTCAGGAGTCAGATACCAGAGTTATTTGGGTTTATTAAGACCTCGATGATGGAGTTATTTAATGATAGATACGCAGCTGTATCAGAGGAGGTACATTCATACTCGATTTAATCACTACTGCAATTGGTATCAGAGCAGGAATCATACTGCAATGATCTGATTTTCATTCTGTATCAATCATATTTTGAATCTCATCTTGGATTCAAAAATTTCCGCACCTTTGATACTGAAAATCATCTTAGATCTTTAGTTGTGATTTGATTCTGCAACTAGTTTGTATAATCGAGTGTTCTTCTTGTTCTTTCTGTTCAATTCATCCATTAATTCTCAAATTTCTGAAGTTTTTCTGAGAATTCTTCCGTACATCCATGGCAAATTTTAACATGAACACAATGACACCGTATTCTCATCTCCTTGGGTCATCAACGAAGATTCCAATGCTGATTCCAGAGTATTACGATCAGTAGGCTGATCGAATGGAGGATTACTTGAATAGCATAGATGAAGAGTTATGGAATTGCATTAGTAATGATGTAACTCCACCTTCTTCTATTGAAAGCATAGGTACTTCTTCATCATCTCCAAGTGTTACTGAACAAAATGAAAGGTTGAAGAAGTATGAGAAGAAATGCATGAGAGAGCTTCGTGGTGCTCTTCCTCCTATGGTGTATAATCATGTTCGCACTTGCACAACTTCAAAAGAGATCTAGAATACATTGAAGGAAAATTACTAGGGGAGTGAGAAAACCAAAATTAGTTTTGTAAAACAATGTCTAATTGGATTAAGATAATTCAAGCAGAATGATGGAGAAACAATTGAAATGTATTACGATCGTCTGAACGAGCTTATCTGTTGAGAGCAAAACTTGAGACACACTTGAACAAACGTTAGATCAAGTATAGTTGCGGAATAGTTTATCTCAAAGGATCTAAAAGCTCAACAATAATAATAATAAGTAAGAGTTAGATAATTAGAGAGTTAGATGCGGAAATGTAAGGAAATATAATGACAGCATGTATTATATCAAGTATACACGTAAGTTGATTCTTAACAAGGAATGCATTCAAACCAAGTTAGTAAATGAGATCAAGCTTAGTGATTAAGTCAAGAATGACTTGCTCCGAAGAGAGATGATGTTCAGTTATGATATAGTGAGTTTGGAGAGTAAGAAAGAGATTAGAGTAATAACACAAGATATGAGATTTAAGATGCGAAGTGTTATCATATGTGTTTTTAGTTGAGAAAGATTAAGTTCTATATATAGAGACTCAAAGGTTACACTTGTTCATCTATCTAAACGTAGCCATGCAAGGCATACTGGATAAAAGAGAGTATTCTAATAAAAGCATATAAAAAGCTAAACTAAGAAAACTAGATAGTGAACTGCTGATGATGATGACTTCGGATGCGGTTGTTGAACTGACTTGACTGCGGATCTTCAAGGGGATGCGGTAGGTCAAGTTAAAGAGGGTCACTTTTATGATTCAACATTTTCCCCCTAAGTGACCTCTTCAGCTTTTTCTTCAGTTATCAAGTTTTAGGAACTTGATTAGAATCCACCAAAACTTTCTAACATTCTCCAACCAGGTGATCCTTCTTAAAATTTCGAACTTGACTTCGGCAGTTGTATGTTTTGACTTTTGAACTGCGGTTCGAGAAACTTCAAGTTGTTTCCTTGTGAGGCGATTCATGGCAGTCAAAGGAATGAAGTATTTGGTTTCATTGATTTTCCTTTTGAAGATGACACCAAGATCTGGGAAGTTTATTGCACCTAGAGATCTCTCTTGATACCTTCAGTAAACATTGGTGCAGGATCAAGTGGTGGTAGATCAAACTTCTTGGCAAGAGCAGGATGAATGTCCGCATCAATTTTTGCAAAGTCACAGACCGTTTCCCTTAGAAAAATGCTATCCCTTTCAAATGCTATCTCCATCTTTGGATACTTCTCAGATTTGTTTCGGAACACCCTTGCTATCAAGAAAACTTCTTCTGGATTCATGCATGGGAAGTCAGCTTGGGTGCGGACGTAGTCCTGGTTCCTTCTTGTGAGAGTATACTGGATGAAGTTAGCTTTCATGAATTTTCGGGGTTTGAAGTTCTTGACTGCGGATGGTCTATCGTTAGACAAGATTTTCTCTATTGAGGAAGCATGTTTGGCATGGAATCGATTAAGTCTTTCGAATTCCATAGGCAGCCTCTTGTGATCAGGTAGGCTTCGGTCAAACTGCTCAAATACAGTGAAGTATTTTGCATTGGGGGATATTGGAATATCCCAGTAACCGTCAGATGGAGGTTCAGCAAAGGTAAGGTAGGGCTTGTAGTCATCATCTAGCAATCTGCGGTGAGGATTAATCCAAGAATTGACTAAGGATTCATCCATGGTAATGTCGAATCCGTTTTCTCTCCAGATTAGTTTGGCAAGCTTGGCTGCTTTCCAGTCTACTTTCTCCTGTTTCGTTGTGGGAGAGTCATCGGAATGTTCAAATGACATGTTGGATGCTAAATTTTTGAAGTGGGGAGGAGTCTCTGGTCACTTTGGATCATCTTCTTGAATGTTTTCCTGTTGCAGTGGTGACTGATGTTGTGGTGGAGTCTGATGGCTTGGAGTCTTGTGAGGAGATGGTTGCGGTGAAGGAAATGTTTCATTTATGACAGGGGAGCTTTTATGTTGCTGAGAGATGTTGTTGGAGTGATGGTCTTCATCACTTCCCCCTCTTGAGGAATGCAGAGCCGGGGATTCCTCAAGCCATTGCTTAAGACCATCGACTTTAGCACACACATTGTCAAATTGATCTTTAAGTGCATCAGCCAGTTGCTGATTGTTGGGAATGGTGATGTTGAAAAGTAAGGGAATGGTGATGTTGAGGAATGCATCAGAGCCAGAAGTAATCAACCCACCAGTTGCTCAACCTCCCGCATTTAGGAGAAACTTTCAGGGACCAACTCCCATTTGGGGAAGTCACATTCACCATTGGAGCCGACAGCAAGGATTACGTCCTCCCTACGGTATGTGTCGGGACTTCTACGACGTTAGGGGTGGAGGTTCAGCCGACCGAGCACTCCCAGTCATGGTGGGCAAACTAGCCAACCAGTCCTATCAATCCGGGTTTCAAGCAAACCGGATTCGTGAAGTCAACGTGGAAGTATAAGTTCACACTTCCGACATCCGTCGACTGGACAGGTTGCAGGATAATGCCCAACTCCGCACCGACACATTCCAAGAGCAACTGATTGTAGCCCTCTCTGAGATAAAGGAAATGAGGGAACAGCAAGCCGCCTTCGATAGGCGTCTCATGGAAGCAAAGCAATCAGACACGGAGTCGAGCTCCAAGTGCAACCTATGTCGCAAGTAGTACTTGCCCGAATCCCAAAAATTTTGTTATAGAATAGGAACTCGGCTAAAAGTCTTACTTTTCTTTAACTTCTATATCCGAAACCCTTATAAGGGTCGAAATTTTCCTAACTTCAAAATGTAACTCAACGTATGTTTAATATATATGAAGAAATTCCTTTGTGTGTTAATTCATTGAATACCACTCAGATTCATAAGTTTATCTATCACTATACAAACTTTTATTATGAATCAAGCTCTAAAACCTTGGGTAGCTCAGTCAAATTCATAAAGTGATGAATATAGCAAATTTATTAACACACAACTTCTAATCATTAAAGACTTATGGTCTTCATTCTATTTCTTTAGCAGCACGATGCCGCCCCATAGATCTACACGCCGTGTCAACAACGCAACACCTCCACCACCACCACCTCCATCAATGGATAATGTCGTCTTAATAGCTGCTGTAACAGCTGCAGTGACAGCAACAATGGCACAGATGAGTAATAATGGGTCCGGAGGAGGAATAAATAGCTCTACGAATGGCCAACATCAGGGTCGTTCAGGGGATTGCACCTTCAAGGACTTCACCAATAGCAAGTCCATATCTTTTAATGGATCCGGAGGGATAATGGCTTTATCGCAGTGGATAGAGAAAACAGAAGCGGTTTTCGAGATCTGTGTATGTCTGGAAGGGAGCAAGGTAAAGTTTGTTGCTTGTACATTCTTCGAGAGAGCTCTGACGTGGTGGAATGGCCATGTCAAGTCACTAACTCTGGTAGTGGCTAATTCTATGGGCTGGGAGAATCTAAAACAAATGTTAATGCAAGAGTACTATCCAAGGGGCGAAGTACAAAAGCTAGAGCAGGAACTTTGGCGCCATACTATGGTAGGCTCGGACATTACAACCTATAACAATAGGTTTAGTGATTTGGCAATCCTTTGCCTAGGGATGGTTGCTCTAGAGAGCAAGAAGATCGAGAGGTACATTTGGGGACTGTCACCCCAGATCCAAGGAAGTGTAATAGCTTCCAAACCAGTCACTTTCGATAGTGCCAAACAGTTGGCACAAGCTCTCGTTGACCATGGAGTCTGCCAAGGCTTCGCAACTGCTGTTCCGGAGCAAACCATAGAAAACAACAACAACAACAACAGTACCAACAACAACAGTAAGAAGAAGTTTTGGAACAAGAGGAAGAGTCAATTTTCACAAGAACCTTTCAAGAAGCAACAGATGGTGGCAGTCCATGCCGCTACTACCCCCACTGCTGCTCCTGTTACCCCTACACTAGCAAAGCAATATGTTGGGAACCTACCGAAATGCAGCAAATGCAATTTCCATCACAACGGAAATTGTTGGGAAATGCACTGCAACAACTGCAACAAGAAAGGGCACACTGCCTGTTTCTGTAAGGCACCGGCACGACCAATCACCCAAGTCCCTGGAGTCTGTGTGGGCCAGGCGTGTTATGGGTGCGGTGAGGTTGGACACTATAAGAGAGACTGCCCTAAGGCAAGGAATGTTGGCGGCATAGGAAGAGTGCTGGCAATAGGGCAGAACGAAGTAATAGCTGATCCCACGGTGGTTACGGGTACGTTTCTCCTTAATAACGCTTATGCATGCATACTCTTCGATTGTGGTGCGGAGAGGAGTTTCGTGAGTCATAAATTCAAACACATACTAAAACAGAACCCTCAATTACTCAATAAGATATTAACAGTAGAAATGGCAAACGGTAGAACAGAAAGCACAAACGATATGTACATAGGCTGCACACTAACTCTAAACGAACATTCATTTCAAATCAATCTATTGCCAATCACTATAAAGAGCTTTGATGTCATCATCGGTATGGATTGGTTAAGTCTACACCATGCCGATATACTTTGACACGAAAGGGTCGTTCGCCTAAATCTGCCAAACGGCGAAACTCTTGTCATTTATGGTGACAAACCCGGTACCAATTTACAAATCATCTCTTGCGTTAAAGCCCAGAAATACCTACTTAAGGAGTACCATGCCTTCTTAGCCCACTAGTAGATAAGAAAAAAGAAGCGAAGGACCTCAAAGACATTCCAAAAGTCTGCGATTTTCCCGATGTCTTCCCTGAAGATCTTCCAGGAGTCCCACAAGAACGACAAGTTGAGTTCAGAATCGATTTAATTCCTGGAGCTACCCCAGTAGCTAAATCGATGTATCGTCTAGCGCCAGCTGAGATGCAAGAATTATCCAGCCAATTAAACGAACTACTCAGCAAAGGATTCATCAGACCGAGCTTCTCACCTTGGGGAGCACCAGTCATGTTCGTAAAGAAGAAGGATGGATCTTTCCGCATGTGCATCGATTACCGGGAACTCAACAAGCTCACTATCAAGAACCGATATCCCCTACCACACATTCACGACTTGTTCGACCAACTCCAAGGAGCGAGTTATTTCTCAAAGATCGATTTGAGATCCGAGTATCATCAGCTGCGAGTCTTGGAAGGAGATGTTCTCAAAACAGCCTTTCGAACTGGTTATGGTCACTACGAGTTTGTAGTGATGCCCTTTGGATTAACAAATGTACCGGCGGTGTTCATGGACTTAATGAACCGAGTGTGTCGTTCATTCCTGGACAAATTTGTGATCATGTTCATAGACGATATACTCATTTATTCGAAGAGTAATGAGGAACATGGTCAACACCTCCGACAAATCTTGGAAACGCTAAGAAAAGAGAAGCTATACGCAAAATTTTCAAAGTGCGAATTTTGGATTCGGAAAGTAGATTTCCTAGGTCACGTGGTTAGCAAAGACGGGATACACGTGGACCCTTCCAAAATCAAGGCAATCGAGAACTGGTCAGCTCCCAGAACCCCAACGGAAATACGGCAATTCTTGGGCCTTGCTGGCTATTACTGAAGGTTTATACAAAACGTCTCGAAGTTTGCTACACCACTTACCACCTTGACCCAGAAGGGTGTAACTTTCAATTGGGAAGAAAGACAAGACGCTGCATTCCAAACACTGAAGCAAGCACTATGCAGCGCACCTATATTGTCCTTGCCAGAAGGAACAGAAGACTTCGTCGTCTACTGTGATGCATCTAATCAAGGTCTTGGATGTGTTCTAATGCAACGAGGAAAGGTCATCGCCTACGCCTCGAGACAACTCAAGACACACGAGGTCTACTACACTACACACGACCTCGAACTGGGAGCAGTCGTTTTCGCACGAAATGCACGAAATGCTCAATCAAAGGGAACTCAACATGAGGAAAAGACGATGGGTTGAACTGTTGAATGACTACGAATGTGAAATTCATTATCATCCAGGAAAAGCAAATATGGTGCCTGATGCTCTTAGTCGAAAGGAATATTCGGGCCGCCGAGTGAAATCCTTAACCATGACGATCCATTCACACCTGTCCACACAAATCAAGGAAGCTCAGAGGGAAGCCTTGAAAACAGAGAATGTGACGGGTGAAGCCTTAAGGGGAATGGATAAGAATCTTGAAGTCAAGGGTGACGGAGTTCGTTACTTCGTGGATCGGATCTGGACACCGAAGTTTGGTGGATTCAGAGACGTGGTCATGAATGAGGCTCATAAGACTCGATACTCCGTGCATCCAGGTTCAGACAAGATGTATCTGGCTCTCAAGAAACTGTATTGGTGGCCGAACATGAAAGCAGATATCACTACCTATGTGGGCAAGTGTCTGACTTGCGCCAAAGTCAAGGTAGAGTACCAAAAGCCCTCGGGATTACTACAACAGCCTGAAATACCCGAGTGGAAGTGGGAGCGGATAACCATGGATTTCATAAAAAAATTACCCAAGACAGCAGGTGGGCTAGACACCATCTGGGTGATCGTCGATAGATTAACAAAATCCGCACACTTCCTACCAATAAAGGAAACCGACAAGATGGAGAAGCTAGCTCGAACATACATCCGAGAGATTATACGACTGCATGGTGTAACAATATCCATTATCTCCAACAGAGATAGTAGGTTCACCTCCCGATTCTGGCAGTCGCTGCAAAAATCTCTAGGGACGAGACTAGACATGAGTACCGCTTACCATACACAAACCGACGGTCAAAGTGAGAGGACCATACAAACCTTGGAAGATATGCTAAGAGCTTGTGTAATCGATTTTGGTAAATCATGGGATACCCATTTACCACTAGTCGAATTCTCATACAACAATAGCTATCACTCCAGCATTAAAGTTGCTCCATTCGAAGCCCTCTATGGCCGCAAGTGCAGATCACCACTGTGTTGGGCCGAAGTGGGTGACACGCAACTAGCCAAGGGACAAGTACCCGACAGCGCTCTCACAGGCCCGAAAATTATAAAAGAAACAACTAAGAAGATTGTTCAAATTCGGGAACGACTAAAGGCTTCAAGAGACAGACAAAAGAGTTACGCGGACAAAAGATGGAAGCCCTTAGAATTTCAGGTTGGGGACCGAGTGCTATTGAAGGTCTCGCCCTGGAAAGGGTTAATACGTTTCGGAAAACGTGGGAAACTAAACCCAAGGTATATCGGACCATTCGAGATCCTTGCAAGGATCGGCCCAGTAGCATACAAACTTCAACTACCGCAGGAACTCAATAACGTACATCCTACCTTTCATGTGTCAAACTTGAAGAAATGTTTGTCCGATGAGACCCTCGTCGTCCCTCTAGACGAAATCGAAATCAACGAGAGTCTCCACTTTGTAGAGGAACCAATTGAGGTCATTGATAGGGAAATTAAAAGAACAAAACAAAGTCGCATACCCATTGTGAAGGTCCGCTGGAATGCAAAGCGGGGACCTGAATATACTTGGGAGCGCGAAGATCAGATGAAACAAAAGTACCCGCATCTCTTTCCCTAATCCACAAATATTTACCTTACATTTAATTTCGGGACGAAATTCCCTCTAACGGGGGGATGATGTGACAACCCGATATTTCGAATCAATGTAATGACCTAAAAAGTCAAGAGTTGTAATCTCTTTTGATATAATGAAATTATCGTCAAAAAATAAAATGTTCAAAAGTCTCTACTGGATTTCATAAATGATAGATATCGTGTCAAGGGTTTCAGAAATATAAAGAACATTAAAATTCGAGTTATAACGAAGAAGTTATGACCAACCTAAGATTCACAGCAAAACCGTCAATACGGTTAAAGGTAAAACGCGAAGTTTTAATAAAATACTTTTTAACCTTAGGTATCTAAATGAAAGTCGTAGATATCATTAAACTGTAAACAAACATAAAAAGAACGTCCAAATCTGACTTCGTATGAGGAAGTTATGATTTTTCGAAGTTTCGGATATAGCAGTAGACAGCTAAAAACTCGAAATAGAGATCGAGCAACTTTTAGCCAACGCAACCTAAACAAGAATCGAAGGTCTCATCAATAGTAGTACAACGGTAAAAAGACTGATGAAAACGGACATCGGATGAAGAAGTTATGGATTTTTAACGGACTTTTCCAGTCCTGGCCTGTTAAAAATATACTATTAAAAATATACTGAAAATTTGCGGACGGAGTCTAAACGAGAGTTGTAGAGTATATTCTCACCTTCACGTGTATATAAAGAACGTCGAAAACGGAGCTCGTACGCGAAAGTTACGAATTTTACAAGTTCGGGGCACAACTTCTGAGGCTGGTCCGAAGGGGACGCCCTGCGCTCCCTAAGGGAACGCCCCACGTTCGTGCTCGCAGACTTGTCCCTTCGCCATCCCATCCGAGGTTCGTAAGCGATGACGTATTTCAGCTTCGGAGCGCGCTGCGTTCAGGGGAACGCCCTGCGTAGGGGAAACGCCCCGCGTACCCAGCAGGAACGCCCTGCGTTCGCATCTTTTCCAGCGCCTATATAAAGGGTGCGAGGGTGACGGGCAAAGGTTGCTAATTCACCACCAACGCTCCCGATTTTCTTGCTTCTAACCTCTCGAGATTTCCTGACATTCCGACTTGATATTCAAGCGTTGACGGAAGTTCTACGCTCGCGAGGGTCTCGAGAATCCCGAGAAATCTGCTCGGTTTTCATCTCACCTTCTTCAATCTATCAAGTGAGTTCATACCCCTATAACTACGTTTTCAAATGTTTTGTAAATGCTTTTATACACTTTTAAGGGGGGGGGATACAAGTACACACACGGTTATCCTCGTGTGAAAAACTTCAGCTTTTGGAGCAGTGACGCTAAGGCGTCAGTTTAAAACTCATTTTGTCATCATATTGTAATTTGTTTTGAAACAAGCAACATTCAACAATGTAACTTTTAAATTATATATATGATGGTTGTTTTACTTTCTTTACTATGTATTCAACTGTTACGATACTACATGAAGTCATCCGCCCTCGAACGATTCCGCCGTTCTAGTTTTGGGGTGTGACAGGGTTAATGTTTGAATTTACCCGACCAAGGTTTTAGCAGCATTTCTGGATAACTTTGTAAGTTTTAGTGGGCTAGTTATATGTTGGTGAAATCTGTTCAGTTTTAGTCAAGGGGTAGGACCTTGTTTCAGACATTTATAAGGATGTTTATGTTAGCTATTGAGGTTTATCATTTTCATTTTGTTAGATCTACTGGTACTTCACCCTTTTAGGTAAGGCGGTGAGGAAAAAGGAATGCAGTAGATCCTAGGTTGGTTATTGGGTTCTCTTGAGTGTGTATTGTAGTAAGTTCATTATGTATTGTCGGGAGGGGTGTATATGGACTGGACAAGATAGCAAAGGATCACTTGGCTCAAGTTATTAGCATGGTTCTTATTTGGTTTATAGCCTTTGAATTGGAACAAGATTGAAACTGTCTATCTCATTTTTTGGTTGTGTGCGACCATGTTTTCGTCGGATTTTGCATTGGTAGCAGCCTGTTCTATGAAAGGAATTATGCATGATAGAAGCCTATGGCCTGTATAGTGTTTGGTTAGCATTGAGAGGGATGTTGATTGGGTTCCTGTAAGTTGGTAGATTAATGTTTGAGTACCTTTAGGCCCCTGTGGTGTTGGTCGTGAGTCTTCAGGACAATGATGGAATAACGATAAGATCGACGTAGTACCGTGAGCTTATCGTTTTTGTGGCTAGATGGTGCTACGATGTATCGTGAACCAGTGATTGTATGAATCATATGGGTGGGACCAGATAGTCATTTGTTTAAGACCCTTATGTCTCGGATCGTTAGTATTATTGGCATGATTGGGCATTAATGCATTTTAGGAGTTGGAAGACTCAATGACCAGTTGGTTTGGATCATGTGGACAGTAAAAGGTTGTTGGGAGTATTAATTGTGCATCAGAAATCTCCTGCTGAATGTTTGCATTATGAAACCCGTTTTTCTTATGAGCTGTTTATTAGGAGTTTGGTTACCAATGTTGGCTATTGGTTCCAAAATCTCAAATAATCAATTTTGTTGTAAATGCCTCGAGTGATTTGTTAGGTGGATGTAAACCACTTCTGGTAAAGGATTCAGATGCAACATGAGAATCTTGGATGGACCATCATTATGCTCTTGGATGGATCATAATTATTAGTGGTGTTCCTAGTCAGGGAACTAGGGGTAGGTATGACGAATGGATGATCATCAGACTTACGGTACGGTTTCTAAAGTTTAGAGTGATGGGTTCCCAGTTTTGGGGGTTTTTTTAATAGAGTTAGGTGTAATTCTAATTTTTTAGAAGTTTCCAAGTTTGAGTAGTTTTCACTGGGAGTTAGGCATTACAGCTAGGGAGAGAAGGATAGTGTTGTTGTTGAGTATTTTTCAAGTTTTTGGGTTGTTTGTCTGCAGCTGTGGGTTTCCGAGTGGTCACTTGAGTTTTATTTATAAGATGCCTTGATTTCGAAGTGGTTAGAGGAAGCTTATGGAATGTGTTGGCATTGCTTTCAAAGATCATAACCAAGACGAATTATGAGGACGAAATCCAACTTAAGTAGGGGAGAATTGTAACATCATGTTTCAAAAACTTCTTATTTCAGGATTATAGAGAACAAATGGATCAAATGGAGGCCTTAGGCTTCAATGGAATTGATTTTAGAATCTATTGGAGGCGTATGATGTTGGATAAGTGATTTGAACCTTGGATTGTTTGACGCAAGCTGAGGGGTAAAATAGGAAAGGTTGTGCTTTCAGGCTTCTTGCATAAATTAAGGATTTTAGTTCAAGATGTTTTTGGCTATAAGTATCAAGATAGAATTTTAGAGCTCGTCGATACCTTTCAAGGGGCAGGTATCAAGATAGAATTGAGGAGCCTTTTATAACAGCAGCGCGTGTGTGATTCAATTATCTTCAGGATAAGGTGAGTCTCTTCACTGTACTTGTGGGTCGAAGGAACTAATGTTGACCCCCTGTATCATGTTCGTGGGATGATAATTGTCTTCGTGACATTTGTTGATATGCCTTTATGTGCTTGTTGTCTATGTGACTCATGCTTATATGCTTGTATACCTATTTATGTGGGGATGAAATAGACTCGGGGTTGTTATGGACCCAACATAGCTACATGTTGTTATATGGAATCATTATGGACTTGGAGTTGATTCGGACCGGAGGGTTGTTACGGACCCGACACGGCTACATGCTATTATATGGAGTCATTATGGACTCGGAGTTAGTATGGAACCGGGGGTTTGTTACGGACCTGACACATCAACGTGTTGTTATATATATATATATATATATATATATATATATATATATATATATATATATATATATATATATATATATATATATATATATATATATATATATATATGAAAAAGTTCAATAGAGAACCATTATTAATCATGGAACCAAGGAACGAATCTAAAGCGTCGGAAATTAAAACGATCAACGGCAAATGGAAGGGTTGTAAACTTTTACAATTGACGCACATGCACCAGATTATAACAAAACCCACTTCCTTTTTTCGTTTAATTATTTTAGGTTATGTTTTTTATCAAAAAAAAACCGAATATACTATTGTTCGTGATTTTTCGTCCTCTTTCCACAAAGATCCATATTGATATACAAAAAATGAATTTTATTTTCATAAAAACCCACTTCATTTATTTTTTTTTGAAAAGTTAAGGACTATTTTTGTTCGAAAAAAATTAATAAATATATCGAAATTCATATTTTTTGGTACTTTTTAAACAAAGATTTATATTGATGTAAAAAAACGAAATTTCAGAATAGATTCACATTTTGAATTTGAGCAGATTCACAATGTGAATAATAGTAAGTTAGATTCACATTGTGAATGTTAAAATTCAAATATTTACAGTTCAGATTCAGATTATTAATATGAACTGATCGAGATTGTTTTTTTAGTCGATGTTGATGGTAATTAATAGAGGACAAAAAATTGAAATTTTTGGGTATAATTAGTTTTTTTGGATGAAAATAAACTTAAATATTGAAAAAAAAAACAAAACGAAGTGGGTTTTTTTTTTAAAAAAAAAGTTTGTTTTTTATATATCAACATGGATCTTTATGGAAAGAGAACAAAAAAATCATGAACAACGGTATTCGGTTTTTTTCCGATAAAAACCGTAGCCTAATTTTTTTAAACGAAGAAAAGAGGTAGGTTTTTTGGTAAAGATGAGGGTTTTATATGCGTCCAATATACAAGTGTACATCCATTTCTTTTACCGTTGACCACTTTAAATTCTGAAGCTTACGATTAGTTCCTTGGTTCAATGTTAATAATGGTTCTCTATTGAACCTCATCATATATATATATATATATATATATATATATATATATATATATATATATATATATATATATATATATATATATATATAGATAGATAGATATGTAACATCTCGGGTGTGACAACCGTCAAAATTTGAGACAGTTCTAGATTTGGATAAACTTAGTTGGACACATAGGCACAACACATACTAGAATTTGTAACTAAAAGCTAAGTGATAACCTACTAGAAACATGGAAACAAGTAGAAATGAAGGATAGTGTACTTAGATTTCACATTGATACGTGACTTCTTTGGTTACTTGAACTATAACAACTATTCAAATTTAGGTCATTCCTTGACTTGTACACCTTTTCATGAATCATATACACACATCATGCACTTGACCTAGAAGTAGAAATTAGGTCAAAGTCTCATAGAAACTTATGTCAAAGTTGAAAACTAGTTCTAGTATACTTGATTGCTCAATTTCGCTTCAATCTCGGAATCACTGCATAGAATGCCAATAAACCGATAAAAATAAATTACAAACATTATTTCTAATTTGAATAAGAGTTATGAAACTCTAAAATAGTTTGAAGTCTCAAAATTCAAGTGATTTTGATATCCAAAGATTTACAAACTCTCAAAAACTCTAAATGCCCTAAAAACCTAAATTTATAAAATTTAACCTCTAAAATTCAATTAAAATAATTATGAATCTTAAAATATCAATTTAAAATAATTAAAATTAGAAAAATATAACCAAGGAAATAAATTTTAGGTCATTACAATTAGCCTAAATTTCTAAGCCAAAAATCAAGGTTTTAGGGATAAAAACTAGGTTAAGTTATATATTTTAGAAAACTCTGGTATTTTTTGTAAGGGCGAAGTTTAGTTGTAAGGTGTCGAAAGTTTTGTAATGTTATTTACTAAGGCATAATAGTTTCGAAGTCTTGATGTTTAGTCCTTAGTATTTTTTGTATACTTACTTATTCTCCTATAAATAGGAGTTGTACTCAGAGTTAGATAGAACTAATGTAAGTCATTATGTCTATTATTCTCTCTGTATCGAAGGTATAATTGAGCTATAAACCATATCTTATTTACTCTCCGTGTTCATACTACTTTGATTACTCTGATTACATTGATACTCGATTAAATCACTACTACATTTTTTTATAAAAGATTTAAATATTATAAATAGAAGATATTAAGAGAGGATGTTATACCTCAAAAATTCGGATCTCTCCCTCCCTATATCTTTCTCTCACACTCTCATTCTCCAACACACACACATCTCTCTTATTTCTCTCTCTAGAAAACTTGTCTCCTCCCTCTCTTTATAAAATATGAAGTTAAAAGCAGAATCTGTGGGAGAGATATTTCCAGTCGATAATTCATGAGTCTACATGCGTCTCCGGATTTTTGTGGGTAATTTTGGTGGAGAGAAACCCCAAAGAGATGACGAGAGAGACTGGGTATCCAGAGAGATGAAATCTTTCTTTTCTCTCTTTTCTTCTCTCTAAAACGCCACACTCTCCCTCTCTAAAAACTAGCCTCCAACTCACGAAATTTAGGATATATTTGGGTGTTTTTGAAGCTACACAAAAAAGAAAAAGGTAAGAGCTTACATCTTTTGAAGATCCATAACAATTTATACAAGTTTCCTTGTTATTTTCGTCTTTTATTTTCAGATTTTATGACCCTTTCTTGTCTTTGATCTTGATTTTTGTAGATTATCACTATAAACATGTTTCATTTTATGAAAATAGTTATAATCCATGATCAAACCAAAGTTGAGACCAAAGATAAACACATGCAAGCTCTAAACCATCATCAATGGTGATTTTCACACTTTCTTCTTGAGATTTTTGAGTCTTTTGTACCTAAATCATTTCTAAACCATCAAGAACTTATTTTAAACTTCATGCATGTTCATTAATTCATATTTCATATGCTAAAACACAAACTCAAATGTTTGGATCAAATGATTTCTCATAAACAACATAAAACTCATTTTAAGAGTTCTTGAGAAATATGATTTTTTTAATTTTAATCCATGTATGTAAATTATGATTTATAAATATATTTGATCTCTGGAAACAAGATCATAAGATTGATGGATCATAATTTCATTAAATATTTTAAAGTATTTTCTCAAACTAATAAATAAAGTTCACTTTTCCAACCTATTAGCAAGCATGCAATCTACTAGATTTCTTTATCTGACTTTTAACTGCCATATCTCACTCATTTCTTAACATAATTTCGAGATTCTTTTTCTATAATATAATATTTTGATTTAGCTTTCAAACCTATCTAACCTCAATGAAAATTTCAAATATTTGGATTTTTAATAATTTTTACAAAATTGTTGCTCAAATAGCACCTTTTTGTGAATACTAGTTTTGTATTTCATGTTCAAAGGACTTATTCCTCACTAAAAATCTAGGAAAAATTAATTTAGCACTTAAGATCATATATACATAGGGACAAAAAGATCTTGATTCAAAAGTCTTTGGAACATGTTGCAAAAATTCTCAAAGTGACATCAATAACTTTTACCAAAATCATAAAAACCAAGTTTTCTCTGTAATATATTAAGCCTTTAGGCGTGTTTTTCAACATCCAAAATAAGAAAACGATTTTTATCTGTTATTAAATTGTATGAAGATGCATTCTGAAAATTTTCAGGTCAATATATATTTTCTTTATTTTTACATGAAAATAATAAGAATATAGAATGTTAAAGCATATAGAATACCTACGCTAGTAAATAAATTCTAGAAAAATTCATGGAGGACCTATACCGTAAACCAACATCTCCCATGAAGTTTGAGAAATTTTATTACTATTTACCATCAGTTTTTATTTTATTATTATTAAGCACGAATAAATAACAAAAGTCGGGTTCCAAGTTATAAAAATTACATTTATTATTTTTAGAAGCTTTTATATATTATATAACATTCAAAGAAAATTTTGATGAATTTTCCATAGCGTTTACTATTTTTCCAATATTTAATGTTTATTAAAAGAATTAAATTAGTGAAAAATAGTTAATGTTATCCAAAATTCATAAAAATTTACCGGAAAAACGTTTCCTACATTATAACCATAAATAAATATTTTGACGAGTTATCTTAATTGTTTACTATTTATTTCTATTTTCTTAGTATTAAACACACTTAAATTATAAATATAGGGTTTTACATTTCAAAAATGACTTACAATAAATTTCCCAGATTATGTACCCTGTAAAATAGTTACAAAAAAATTATAAAAAATTTTCATGATAATTTACTATTTTTCCATGATTTTATGATTATTCAAGGAAATTCAAATGGTGAAACATAGTTAGACAAATCAAAATTTCAAGAAAAATTATTTTAACATCTTTGACTTCAGTTGAAACTGAAATAAAAAGTTTGGGAAATTTTAAAACTAAATTGATTTAGTTTTTGAATATTTAATCATTGGAACACCTCTTAAAATGTTAAATATTAACATTCTAATAATGGTAATTTTCCATTTAAATTGTTGTATAACAATTGATTGATGGAAATCTAAATTTCACATAATATTGTTTTTAACTTATCAATATAAAAATTTGGACACATTATTGACATAATTCTATTATAGAAGTTAAGTATACTAGTATTAGATTCATTAGTATGTAACATCGTTATAGGAATCGGAAGTGATACAAGCGGAACTTAGTTCAAGGCATCGTTAGCATCGTATCAAACCATTGCGAGTTTTCACAACTTCCCCCTATTTTCAGTTTTTAAATGTTTTGGGGTTGAAAATCATGTTCTAAACTATTTATGTTTGTTGTAATTATTTTGACTCGTATAAACTTGGTTGCTATATTTTGCATGTATGTGTATGTTACTTTAATTCATGAGGATTGTATCGCGGTTAAGTCCCTTTAATCATTTGACACAACTCATTAACTCTTTGAGCCCATGGTCATTATGGATAGCGCTATTACGTGTAGACAACTCCTCACTCGCACGATTTGCTTGAGTGCATTTTACCATGTTATACACTATGTTTGCGATACACATAGTAGTCAATAGGCCACGATTCGGTCATTAGGCTTGGCTTGTGAACTCATGAATGGAAACTTGATGTACATACGAATCTTACGTCGCATTTTAGCAAAAAAACTTGTATACTCATGTTAGCAACGACACTTGTATACTCATTTTAGCAACGAAGCTTATATACTCATTTTAGCAACAAAACTTCTATACTTATTTTAGCAACGAAACTTGTATTTCCCATGAGAATATGAACTTTGCATCTCCGTTTGGCAATGTACTTTATTTCTCATGATGACAACGAACATTGTTTGTGCAAACTTATTTACTCATTTTTTGCAATATACTTTTATTTATGGAAACTTCTATCAAAACTTTTATTACGATTCATGAAGCCAATATTTTTGTAAGCCTGTGAACTTACCAACTATTTTTATAGTTGACGCTCGTTTAAATGCTTTTTCTTGAATCATCGAGTAAGTGGCACATTGAGACATATCACTTATAGGAGCATCGGCATGTGTGATTCTTTTTATACGTTGTAGTTATTTTTAAAAGTTACTCAAACTTATTGTAAATTGTAAAGCGTTTAATACTATGGTTGGTGTTTTCTTTTAACTTTTGCTATGAGACCCTTTATACTGCCACGCCCCGTGTTTCTGCTTTAGCGGGGTGTGACATCAGGTTTCAGGTATTTTCAAATTCATCCCATGGTTTTAATTATGTCATTTTTGGCCCTTGGAGTTTGAAGGATGCGGTCATGGGAAGCCCTAGGGGAAAAATTGTAAGTTTTATGTGGGAGGAGTATGTTGAGCATACATGTGGGTACGCCAAGCGTACTAGGGCGTAACCTAGTACGATGGGCGTACTCATGTCTGGGTGATACATTAATTTTTAGGGTTTGTAGGGTATTTATGCACTCTTATGGATCATTTAGCCTCATATTTACAGCCTCCAAGCCCTTGTATCGTTTTTGGCAAACCCTAACCCCACAAGAGAGTGTTTTGTGCTATAAGTGTGTCCTTTATGTGCTTAAGGAAGAAGGAGTTACATCAAGGAGACAAGAGGTTGAAGCAATCTTATGGATCTTGGATCATCACCATCTTGGGAAGCTCCAGGAGGTAAAAAGTTGCCACCTTTATGTTTTTTTTCTTGGATCTCTTGTTGGTAGCCTTATGATGTTCTTGTTGTCCTAAAAGTCCCATTTTTATGCATGCTTGGTTTTAGACGTCTTGGGCTTTCCTTTCAGACCCTAGGAAGGGTTTTAAGCGATAAAAATGAGGTCCCTTAAGCTAGTTTGGCCCCATGCTTCTTGTAGAAGGTTTTAATGGATTAAGACCATGTATTAAGAACTTTTTGGACGTCTAAAGTCATAAAGTTTGAGACTTTATGACTCTAGAGTGCATTTGGACCATGGATCTGAAGTTCGGGCTTAAGTGCTTAAGCCATTAAGCGCTTATTGGATTTTGGGCTCTATGTGGGTACCCCCGCATAGAAGGAAGTACGACCAACATACTGGGTCAATGTCCCCCTAATGCAGTCAAGGCGAGGCTCAGTGTACGCCCCGCGTACCGTAGGGGTACGCCCCATGTACGACCTTCTGTTGGACTTTGATTTTGGGCTTCAATTTTGGGCCACCTTTTGGTCTTGGATGCTTGGGCCCTTATTTGGTCAATCTGATTATGTGTATTTTTGGGCCGAGTGAAGTGTTGGACCTTGAGGTAAGGCCTAAATAGGATTTGGGCCCAATTTGGAAAATTGGGCCAATTATGGGCCTTGAGGGATTAATTATTTATGGGCCTGGATCTTAACCCACTTAGGGAAAGGGTAATATGGACATTTACCTTAAGAATAGACTATGAGTCAAGTATTGTAATCAAATTGTTAATTGGATGATTAATGTGTGGTGTTAGTGAGGGATTTTAGTGAGCTAGCAGTCAGAGGCTACTGAGCGATTCGGCAGTGTGAGGTGTGTTTTCATCACTGTACTTCCGGGTCTAAGGCACCAAGGCTGGCCCATTGGTTTGATAACCTAATATTGTTGTTATGCGGAGTATGCAATATATATGCATGCTAATTTTGATATGCTAGATTGGTAGATATGTAGGATTACCTGTGATACTGTCTGTTTATCTGTATATGATATTATATGTTGTATGTCAACATATTGTGTCGTTTGGGTTGAGGTTGTACTACTCTGTGCTGTAGCCAACAAACCCTGGAGCATACCAGATATGAGATGAGAGTCAGGGTAGGCATGCCAGACTCATACTGAGGGCTCATGAGCATTCCAGATACGAGCTGAGAGTTGGGAAGGACATTCCAGACTCGTACTGAGGGCTTAGTGGTATTCAGTCCGAGGACTAAACAGGCAGGGGAGCAAGCCAGATTTAATCTGTGGGCCCAGTGGGAAAGCTAGACTTGTGTTGTGGGCTCAGGGGTAATGCAGTCTATTAGTTGTGGACCAATTTCATGATGTTATTATATTTGTGTTATTTGGTGTGTAGTGGTACATTGGAGGAACTCACTAAGCTTTCGGCTTACAGTTTCAGATTATATTTTAGGTACCTCAGAGGATCGCGGGAAGGCGAAGGCATGATCATGCACCTCCTCATATTTTGTTTCATGATTTTGGGACTACTCTGATATTGAACCTGTTTTGAAAACTATTTGTAAACATTGATGATTTTTGGGTTGTTTAAAAGTTTAAATTTCTCATGAAATTTATGGATGTTACAAGTTCGTATCAGATCCTTGGTTTGAGTGAATTGGAGGAATAATCGTGTGAATCCAGTCTCAAACTAAGGAAAACGATTTTTAAAATGGTTTTCCAAATAGTTTTCAAAATAATCACGGAAGATACGATGAGTACGATCAGCCAGAGCCAGTAAGTAGACCCCAAAATACCATACTGTTTTTTGATACTATGATATGTTAGAACTGTTAGATTAGTGTCTAAGCTCGTAACTATGTTTGGTAAGTACTTGACCCGGTTGTGGATGGTCCTTTTAGGTTGCCTTCACCAAAGCAACATGATAGGATGATTTATAAATAAATAGGTTATTATGATTTATTAATATATTATATGATTAATATATTAAAGGAGAAATCATATAGTTTAATTAATATTAGACAAGAACTAATTAAGAATTAATTCTGTGGCTAAAAGATATTAATTAAATAAAGGGGGCTGGAACTGTCAATTGTGTGATAGTTGGTTTTGGGCTGTGGATCCTTATGGATCATAGGGTGGATGAAATTAAGGTGTATGGACTCCTTGAATTCGTCCAAGACTTATTCTAGAAGGATCCTTGGACTGCTTAAGGCCTAAGTTATCCAATTAGGGTTTCAGGCTATAACCCTAGCAGCTCAAGTATTTAAAGACCCCAAGGGCTACAGAAATCGGCTACCAGAAACCCTAAGGAGTTCCAAGAGCCGATTTTGTGCCTAAAACCTCTCTCTAAATCATCCTCTTGCTTCTTGGTGTTTGTAAGCCATTAGAGAAGTGACAATTGTGACTCTAAGCTCCAAGGATAACAAGATTCAAGCTTTCAAGAAGAGGTAATCATCTAGATCTATTTTATTATGTCAATTTCGAATTGTTTACTCTAGATCTAGGGCTTGAAATTCTTAGATGAAAAGCATGTTCATTAGAGAAACCTAGATCCAAGCATTAGGGTTTGCATGTGCACATAGGAATGTTCTTATGGCTCAAACCCATCAGTGGTATCAGAGCCTTGATTGGCTTCTCTTGAATTTGATGCTTTGTGTTTGATTCTTGCTTGGAAAATCGTTTTTCTTGCTCTCTGCCTGATGAACTCTGCGAGTCCCATTGTGGACTCGACGAGTAGGATGAACTCGACGAGTCCATAAGGGGACTCGGCGAGTCGGAGCGTCAGGCAGAGGGAATTTCAGGATTTCTTGCTGTTTTGCTTAAGGATACTTACCTAAATTGTTTTAGTTGAATAAAATCCGAATTTTATTACCTTTTTGTCAATATCCTCATCAAAACAAAAGATAATTACCAATTGTTTGAATAATAAATTCCTTATTTGATAATACTTGATTATTTAAATTAATTGTTGAATTATCTTGCAAGTTATATTGACTAGGTCAAAATTAGATAATTATTAAATTAAATGTTTAATTGAAAATTATTTTCTATTTGATCCTTGTGTTTTGAAAAAGTTCAAAACTTGTCCTCAAGTTTTGAAATTTAAATTTTATGATTAAAATGTTTAATTTGAACTATTTAAATTTCAAACCCTAGAATTTTACAAGTTTAAAATTCAACCTTATACTTTATAATATTATAAGATTAATATATATATATATATATATATATATATATATATATATCTACTACTACTTATAAAGCATTTAAGCAAAAACTCTTAAACACAAGTTTTTATGCACAAGATACATGTTTTATAAGCCAAAACTCTTAAAGACGACCTAAACAACATATTGTACAACCGCTGCATTCCTTTCCCTTCTCATGTCTTCAACTCACACGGATTGCCAACATGTCTATCCATACGGATTGTCAACATGTCAGATCCAACGGATGATTATAATGTATAGTGGATCCAACGAATTAAAACACATGGGAACAAACACAAACCCCGTTCTTTCCGGTCCATTTATCTCCAGCTCACAATTTCTAAACCCCAAAAACTCTTTTTAGCTCTCAATCTGCACCAGAGTTTCTCTCAGCCCCTGTCACTGTTTTTCTCCATCCTCACCGATGAGGTTGACCATCAGATATTTCTCTATGAGTTATATGAGTAGCTTATGGCTCATAATGTCCAGAAATGTGAAACAAAAAGCTGTTTTTCTCCATCCTTGCTAATGAGTCGGACATTGTCGTCATCACCACCATCAATGGCGACCTCTAATCCACCTTCTATAACAATGTTGATGTAATCGGTTCACCTCCTCCAAACCCCTCACAATCATCATGCTCCTCTTCGACGCCATCGCTAGGTACTTCTTTATACTTTCAGTTTAGATCTACCAACTGTTTGATATAATGCCTAAGTGAATCTAAATTTTTTTTGATGAAAATTTATTAGCTTGAGAATAAGAGATATGCTGGGGTTTAGTAAGAAGATTGAGTTATATTCTAATGGCTTGAAGTAGAAGACCTGAAGAAGTTTCGAATGACTGTTGGGTTTGAAAAGAAAGAAACAGTGGATGGTTGAAAGATCTTTCAATTTTCAAATATTGGAAGTAATATGTTGCCTATTTGGACCTGAAGCATCAGGGAATTGCCATCTCTAGGTTTGAGAAGAAAGATACAAACTAAATTCTTGTGTTGCAGATCTGATTTTAAATGTAAATGATTGTTGTGATGTTGAAATTTTTTCATTGTTATATGGGTATAGTATAAAAGATTGCTGATTGTTTTGAACAGACACACTTTTTGAATAAGATTTAGAGTTTAAAGTTTATTGTAATAATCATATTTATGTGAATCAATCTTTTTAGATCATGATATGTTGTTTTTGTCTTATTGGTTCATATTTCATATTCAGTAAATTGTTTTAACAAGATTAAAAAATTTCTTAAGAAAGAATAGATCTGAAGGGATAATTAAATAGTTATGTGTCTAACTTCTATGGGTAATGATATTTTAAAAATAAAATATACAATGTAACAAAATGATACATTGTCGACCAAGATTTTTGAGGCTTATACACAAGTTGACAATATTTCAGATGCTTACTATTAATACCAAAATTCTCATTAAAATTATCTTATATTATAGCATATTGCAAACGTACA
The DNA here is from genome assembly GCF_052849685.1 of Lactuca virosa. Lineage (NCBI taxonomy): Eukaryota > Viridiplantae > Streptophyta > Magnoliopsida > Asterales > Asteraceae > Lactuca > Lactuca virosa. The sequence goes on along the minus strand of NC_136427.1, from coordinate 148,901,638 downwards.
TATGAATTTAGATAAAAATGTTTAGGTTATTTGTTTTTCTTTTCAGTAATTATATGATGTGAATGTTAATGGTTTTTTGAAAAAAAATTTAATTTTTGTTTCCAAGTTACGATTAACTTTTTAACATTAAGCTAATATTTATTATATATAATTGCAATACTCAAAACTTTAATTATTTACTAATGTCTAAATTAGGAAATAATTATCAAAAAACGTTGACGGTATTGTTATAAAAAGAAAGTATATAAAAGATGAATAGAAAATATAAATTACTAGATTTCTTATATATCTTTAATTTAATATTTGGTAGTATCTTTAATAATTATCACAACTGTTGTAGTATTATCACTTCTTGCATGCAACCATTTATTTTTTCCAACCATAGTAATTTAGTATATATCTCCGTTTCAATTAATTTTGCCAATAAGTCGATACTTTATTTCATAAAATTAATAATATCATCTTAAGAAATAATATAATAGAAGTTGTTTAATTTCTTGAACATATTTACTAACTTTTTACAATTCTTGAAATAAACAACTAAAGTACATTTACCTTTTTAAAGCTATGATTTTTAATGACTTTAACCGGTTATATAAAAAAATTTGGTTAGATATTTTTTCTAGAACGGCAAATCTACACTACTCCTAAACTACTCCTAATATCACCTATGTCTCCAATGAGACTTGAACCCTCAACCTCTAGGAGAGAGGGCAACACCGGTACCGCTGGGCTAGAAGCCCTTCGGCATCGTTACAATTTAATTTTGATCCAAAACCCTCAACCTCTATGCGATTGTATTTCCTATGCGATTGAGATTATAAAATGATAGTTTTTATTCAAAAATATTTAAAACTGAACTTTTATATTATTATAACATTGTATTTTAACTGAGTTGTGTAGTGAAATGTTTTATAAATTATAATGTAGAATATAGTTTCATTTACAAAAGAAATTTGACACTCTTGACAAATAAAATTAACATCTTTCAATTTCATAATATATGATAAAAGAAGATAAATAGAGGATAAATAAAAAAAGAGAATTGGTGAGTTGAAAGCATAGATAACAATATAAAATATTAGTTAATCTATAATGATCAGGTGGTATAAAGTTTGAAAATAAGCATATGAGTTCTTATAAAACAATATGAAGGATATATTCAATATAAAGGAGATATTGTTAAATTAACAATGCAAATGGTTTTCATTTTGATTATATTCCCAATACTCTCGATATGGTAAATTTAAATGGAAAAATGCTTTATATTATTTTATTGTAGCAAAAATATAAGGAAAGTTATCAATAAAAATGCTTATTCGTACAACATACTCAATTGTAATTTAAAATTTATTTGTGTTTCTATATTTACCTATGGATAAAAGATTTTGATTTGACTTCATGCACCAGCATCATTTAGGTCAAACACTAAGAAAAAGAGTAGGACACTCTTCAAAAGAAAAAGTGTGACAGCAACTTTATGAAAAAAAAAAGGAGAAAAGACATCATTCCTAATTGGGAGCAGAACGCTACTGGAAATCTTATTTTCATTTTTTACAACATTGGCTAGAAGCTCAAGATGGAAATATTGAGACTAAAAACTTAAAAGAAGTCAACAGAGATGATAATTTATGTAACACCATCGTTTTTAAAGCTGAATTTAGAAATAATGATACTAAAAACTCTAAAAGCAATCAAAAAACTATAAAAAATGACTAATATATGGAAGTAACCCCTCTAATGAGTCTTATTCATTGTTCCTTTATGGTCTCTTCCACAGAGTCCTCTTCATTGCCACTATCACCCCATCCACTTCATTTCTCTTCAACACACATACTCAACAACTCTCATATCTTATCAGGTAACTTACAAAATCTATAATTTCTTTTGCACTATCTTATTTGAGTTATGATTTATTCATATTTTGTACTTTTTTTATATCAATGCTTTAAAGTAGGTTATCATAGCTATATATGTTAGATGCAATATAATAATCATCGGGACTTATTTTGTTGTGCTAGAATGATTTATATGGTGATACCTTAGAATATTAATACATATGGAAATACCATTAAAACTCTAAGGATTATATGTTGGAGTAATTATTAGTAAATATAATTACTGTTCATGTTTTTGTTTTCCTTTTTTGTTATTATGGTATGTTAAGATATTCACGAATTTATAAAAAAATAACTATTTATGATGGTAACTTTATTTTTGCGGTAGTTTTTTTGGTGCAAGTGAAATAACATATTTGAAAGTATAATCAATCAAAGTATTTAAACAATAACATGTAAGTTTTTACATACTAATATAATATGGATCAATTTTGTAGAAGATGAGTTCACCTTTTTGTGTTGAAGATTTTGCATCACTTCAAAGTTGTTTTATGTGGTGGGATTTGACAACTGTGAGGGTTAAGTTTGTTTGGAAAGACATCAAGAGGAACAGACTATTTATTATCCTTCTTGATAAAAATGTAAGTTGTAATTATAACTTAATTATAAAAACATGTATAATAGTATGTTTAATATTATTATTTATTATTTATTTAACTATTATATTATATATCAGAGACACAAAATGGCTGCTATTGTCCCGCCAAACCTTATCCAGTTATATGAGAACAAGAATATGATTGGACAAGTTTTTTCTTTGGGTCATTTCCAAGTTGAAAAAATCATAGAAGATTATCCCAAATTTGAAAATTATAGCTTTGTCCATACAGATTTGGAGATAATTATCGACAACAAGACAAAGTTTAATCGCTTGACAACCGATATTGAAAAGGGGTTTGCACTTTATCCGTTGGTGGCTACTATTAAAACTCTACAGGAAGATAGGACATGTCGGAAAATGATGATCGGTATATCTATCTATTAATCATGTTATATATATATATATATATATATATATATATATATATATATATATATATAGATATATATATATATATATATATATTATTTAATATTTGAAGTAATTACACATAATAAATTTAAATCTTTCTATTTTTAGATGTGGTTGGAAAAATTATCATGGGCAGAATACAATATGTACATGTTAACAGATGGGTCCGACTTCGTTCGTATAATATATATCTTCAGGATGGGACGTAAGTGTGAATATGTTGTATATATGTAAGATATATTAAAATATAACAATTTTAAATAACTTTTAACTATATTTGGTTATAAATAGGGGGCATATAATAAATATGAAGTTCCATGAAACACCGCGAACAAATGTTGTAAGGACCTTTTGTGCGATAAAGAAAAAATCCATAATCTATGCCTCTCTGAGTAAAATTGGTCCATCTAAATTCAAGTAAGTTATTATTATTTTTCAAGAATATTTTATGTTTGCCAAAAAAAAAATATTAAACTCATTAATTCAATATGTGTTATTAATTACATATTATATTTATTTTCAGTGAACATTTTGATTTCAACCGAATTAACAGACATTGAGTTCGAACCGGAAATGCCAGAAGCGGATAACATTAGGATTATGCATCGTAACATCTTTAATTTTTTGTGAGACGTTTTGTGGTGAATCTTATATTTATGGAAAAGTTTTTATATTAAGGTCATAGGGTGTAGTCCAATTTATCAATGTGAGCGTTTTTGTGGTAGACGTTTTAAATATGTATTAGGTTTTAAGTATGTTGTGATCAACTTGATTTAGTGAGACTTTGTGGTGTGTAATGTTTTATTAAGTTTTTAAGTTTGTTGTACTCGACTTGATTTATTAATGTCATATTTGTGATTTTTTTTGGTTGTATCTAATGTTGATTTTCAGAAAATAAAAATAAAAATAATAACAAAGTTCCTAAGTAATTTATTTGTAGCATCCCAACCAAAACTAACTAATGAAGAATATAAACCAAAACCATATATGATCAGTTTGCGTGATGAAAAGTTAATCAATTAACTTTAAGTCTAAAAGTATAATTAAATGTCAACAATAACTACATATTAATCCAAAAAAATACATGCTTGCGCCTACATCTATAATGATAAAAAAAATTAAAACCAACAATTTTTGTTGTAAAATAGGTAAATATGATAACCAATGATGATAAATGGATTAAAGTCTAAGATGAAGTTTTATTTTAATTTAGTTTTTTGTAAGCATAAAAGTCACCGGCCTATCTCACTAGAAGAATTTAGTATGATTAATAGTATTATTTATTATTCTTTTTAGGTTCAATGAGGACCGAAGATGAAACACGAAAGGAAGTGGTACAATGTGGTATCATTCTTTAATCTATATATACATTAACTTTTTTAATTTTATGTTGGTTATTTTTCTAAAAACATAGGATATTTAATAAACGCATGATTCTAAAAACTAATTTTTTCATATTTCGTCAAATAATATTTGTAGCAGAAAAACGAAAAAACTACAATAGAAAATATTATGCACGACAAAAGGAAAACAAACGGAGAAGAATAACTAATGGTGAAGGAAGTAGCCGATCTACGACAATTATGCCGAATGTTGTTGCAAATCAAATGAATATCAATGAAGGAACTACTAATGATGTTGTAAGAATTGAACAGATGAGGAAAATTCATAATAAAAATTATTATGAACGACGGAAGGAACTAAACAGAAGACAAATTATGCGAGACAACATGCTCCAACAAGATCCATATACTTTTGTTTATGATGGTATGCATATGGAGCATAATGTATTAAAAGTCCAAAATGCATGTGTTCATTGCGGAGCAAAACGATTTCAATTTGAATTACCCAGCTTTTGTTGCATGTCGGGAAAGACAAAGTTGGTATTCTCCGATATTCACGAAGAATTACGAAATCTTTACACATCCAATTCTGAACTAAGCAAAATGTTCAGACACAACATACGTGCATACAACACCGATTTCTCATTCGCATCAATGGGTGTAGATGTGGATAAAACAATGACCAATATGACATCCAGAGTATATACTTTTTGTGCGCATGGAGCAATATATCACAGAATCGATCAGTTAGTTCCAAAGAATGGAGACCCTAAGCACTTACAGTTGTATTTTTATGATGCTGACACTGAGATTTCGTATAGACTCCGAAAACCAAATCTTAATAGAAGCGTCATTGAAATTTTGACCCGTGTTCTTGCTACAAATCCATACGTGCAAACATTTCGAAGACTTGCTGATCTAGGGCCACTTGACAATTACAGAGTCACTTTGAATGCATCAGTAGAACTTGACCAAAGGGTCTACAACCGACCGACCACATCTGAGGTATCATAATAATTAGTGTCTACTAATTATAAAATAAATATATCATGTATGACATACAATTGTGCATATTACATATCATATTTAATCATATCGTTTATATGATAAAAATCTCAGGTCGCAGGTATTTGGGTTGAAGGTAATGACAACATAGCTGCATATAAACGAAGTATTATCGTGTATGGCAGATTAGACAAAGCACAAACAATTCAAGCTTACTGGGGATGTTATGATCCATTGTCTTATCCTTTGTTTTTTCCTAATGGTGAGTCTGGATGGCATTCTAATATTCCAAGACATGGATTTCCCATCAATAATATTAGCAATTACAACGAAGATATCGAGGGGGATTTAGAAGGTACACATATCATAAAATTTAGTTAAACTCACAAACATACATTTTGTACATATCATTAATTTTTTTTTTCACGAAATCAACATTGTGTAGACTCTAATACAAAAAGAGGGCGGAATACTGTAAGTATGCGAGAGTACTATTGTTATAAGTTTCAAATCCGGTCAAATTATAATGTAATTTTGTTGGGGGGGAGATTACTACAACAATTTGTAGTAGATATCCACATCAAGCTTGAGACTTCACGTTTGGAATTTTGTAGAAAAAACCAGTCCAAAATAAGAGCAGATTTATACCAAGGTGTTGTGGACTGTGTTAATGCCGGTGAGGTTCGACCGACTATGATAGGGCAACGTGTTGTGTTGCCATCAAGTTTCATCGGAGGCCCCCGTGACATGCGGCGACGATTTCTTGATGCCATGACTTTAGTTCAAGATGACGGTAAGCCTGACGTATTCCTTACTATGACATGCAATCCAAACTGGCAAGAAATAAAAGATGAGTTACTCCCTTGGCAGACGGCTCAAGATCGTCCGGACCTTGTGTCTAGAGTTTTTCGTGCTAAGTTAGAGTATCTTAAGAAACAACTCTTCACAAAGCACATCCTTGGCGTGGTGGGTGCGTACGTTTATGTCATTGAGTTTCAAAAACGTGGTTTGCCACATGCACATTTCCTCATGATAATGAGACCTCCACACAAGCTTACTAATGCAGACCATTACGACAAAATAGTTTGTGCTGAAATTCCAGACCCACAAAAGTATCCTAAAATGCACGAATTAGTCGTCGCACACATGATTCACGGTCCTTGCGGTAGCTTAAACTCTGACTGTCCTTGTATGAAGAATGAGCAAAAAAATGTCGTTTTAGATACCCTCGACAATTCAATGAAACAACATTACAAGGAAAGGACTCATATCCTGTGTACCGAAGGAGAGATAATGGTATAGAGGTGGACATACGAGGCAATAAGATGGATAACAGATGGGTGGTCCCGTATAACCCAAAGTTGTTAATGATGTTTAACTGTCATATGAATGTTGAGGTCTGCTCGAGTATAACCTCTGTGAAATATGTGTTCAAGTATATTTACAAGGGTCATGACAAACAAGTTATCAATATTGATCCGGATGGACAACCTGTTGTAGTTAATGAGATAAAACGGTTTCAAGATGCACGATATGTCTCGCCTCCCGAGGCAATTTGGAGGATTTTTAGCTTCCCACTTTCTCAGATCCACCCTTTTGTGATGGCGTTGCAAGTGCATCTCCCAAATCAACAAATGGTTAGGTTCAGTGAGGATGATATGTTGACTAGCGTTGTTGAAAAAGAGAAAGATAAGAGATCAATGTTGACTGCTTTTTTTCTAAAAAATAAGGAAGATAAAAATGCGAGACAACATAAATACAAAGATTTTCCAAAACAATTTACATGGGATCCGAGCTCACATCCTTGGAATTGTCGAAAACTAGGATTAATGCGAGGTCGTTTGGTTTCTGCTAATCCCGCTAAAGGAGAGCGATACTACCTTCGCCTAATTTTATCACATATTAGTGGCCCAACATGTTTTGAAGATCTTTACACAGTCAACAACGTAAAACACCCAACATTTCGTAAAGCAGCTCTTGAAAGAGGGTTAATAGAGTCTGATGATGGTTTATCTCAATGTCTTACAGAGGCATCTTTCTTTCAATTTCCCAATGCTCTTAGAAGGCTATTTGTAACGATATTGACTTTTTGTGAGCCAGGAGATGTTCGTAAGTTATGGGATGACCATTACAATGCTCTTTCAGAAGATTATAGGCGATAATACGGAAGTGTTGAGAGAGTCCAGAATATGGTCCTTACTGACATCATGGTATTCATACAATCAATGGGGGACAATATTGATGATTTTGATCTTCCACAGATAAATGAAAATGTCGATTTAGAATCTGGAGTTTTTCGTGAGGTACAAGAAGAGTGTTCTATAGTGATAGAATCTGAACATTTACAAGCAATAGATTTTCTTAATCCTGAACAGAAATTTGCATATGATGAGATCATGTGGCATGTCCATAATGATATTCCTGGAGTGTTCTTCATAGACGGTCCTGGTGGAACAGGAAAAACATTTTTGTACAAAGCTCTACTTGCTAATATTCGTTCGTGTGGTCATATTGCACTTGCAACCGCTTCATCGGGTGTTGCGGCTAATAACATGCCTGGGGAGAGAACAACTCACTCTCGCTTTAAAATTCCTCTCAATCTTGAAAATAACTCAGTCTACATGATTTCAAGACAAAGTGGTATTGCTCAACTACTTCGGATTGCAAAGGTAATCGTATGGGACGAAGCATCGATGGCTAAAAGACATGCATTGGAGGCGGTTGACCGTACAATGAAAGATATCACTGGGGTGATGCTCCCATTTGGTGGAAAGATAATGGTTTTGGGAGGTGATTTCAGACAAGTGTTGCCGGTCGTTAGACGTGGAACACGAGCACAAACCGTGGATTCTAGCATACGAATATCACCTCTTTGGTCTTCGATTATCAAGTTGCGATTAACTATAAATATGAGAGCACTAACCGATCCATGGTTCTCATATTTTCTGTTACGTGTCGGTGATGGAGTTGAAGAAACAGTGCATGAAAACTTTATCCGTATCCCTGATGATATGGGAATTCCCTTCACCGAAAAAGAAAAGTCATTGAATGCTTTGATTGATGCAATCTTTCCATCTTTGGAAATTAATAGATCTAAATCAGATTATATTATTTCCCGTGCAATATTATCCACAAGAAATGATAGCGTCGATGAGATTAATGATCGTTTGATTGGCTGATTCATTGGAGAAGAGACAATTTACTATAGTTTTGATGAAGCTATAGACGATATAAATAACTTCTATCCTGTGGAATTCTTGAACACGCTCAGTGTTAGTGGTTTACCCCCTCATTACCTACGACTGAAAGTTGGATGTCCGATAATACTGTTACGAAATCTTGACCCATCAAATGGATTGTGTAACGGCACCCGATTGATTTGTAAAAGTTTTCAGCACAATGTGATTGATGCCGAAATAGCTGTTGGCCAACATGCTGGAAAGAGGGTATTTTTGCCAAGGATACCTCTATGTCCATCTGATGAGGACATGTTCCCGTTCAAGCTGAAGAGAAAACAATTTCCAATTCGATTATGTTTTGCGATGACAATCAATAAAGCTCAGGGACAAACAATTCCAAATGTAGGAATTTATCTTCCAGAATCGGTTTTCTCACATGGCCAACTTTATGTGGCATTATCCAGAGGGATTTCACGCGCCAATACAAAAGTATTAGTGATCCCTGATGGACAATTCAACGATGGTGAAGTCTATACATCAAATGTGGTGTATAAAGAAGTGTTGCACGATTAATAATGCACAATCAATTGCATGTCTTCATATACATTTGTAAGGAATCCCAACTTTTAATTTTTAATTTTCATTGTATTTGTTTCTGTTAGCATGACTCTTAATTATAATTTTTTAGATGTAGTAAACTATTTGCGCAAACGAACTAATTGCCTCTAGAGATGCGTAGACCGTTCAAATTTACAAGTTACCATATTCCAAAGCAAATTAGATTAATGTTAGGGGTTTACCTTTTCATTACCCTCATGTAAAAGTTGGGTGCCCAATCATAAAACTTTCCGAATAGAAATAATTTCCGAATGAAACGATTCACACCCGTCGCTTGGCGTGGGTAAATGGCTAGTATATATATATATATATATATATATATATATATATATATATGTGTGTGTGTGTGTGTGTGTGTGTATAACTTAAAATGCTAGTCTTACCGTTAGTAGGCCTCATTCACGAAGCCGATCTATAAGGGGGGTATAAGGTTATGGCCTATAAAATGGCCGTTTAATGGGTGTCCACTCTCACCCACTGCTTCCTTGATTGGTGGAGGGTCGTTAGCCGAGCGGGTAGGAAAGGGCAAACCTTTCCTCATTAAAAATATAATGAATCTATATAAAGTAACTAAATGTTTTACAAAATTCTCATTCTCAGTTACTTTAGGCAAAGTGAATTGATGCAATCCCATGAAATTACACTTTGTACCCTTGCTAATAAGTTAGTGGAGCGTGTATGGTTAACTGGCACACTAATTGGTTTCTAAGAAAAGGTGGCAAAGGGTGACTCATTGTTTGTCATAGTTCGATGGAGCGTGTGTGGTTAACCGGCACATGGTATAGATGACTGTAACAATGAGGGCACCATGTACATTTGCATGGTTATTCACACCCGCTTTCTGATCCTCGGCATCCCAGTCACAAACTTGAGGGGCATATCGAGATTTAAACATGCCATTGAAAGGTTCAATGAATCCCAAAAGAATCTAGGAGTTTTCAATACATTTAAAAATTAATCTTCTTTTCGTTTTTCATGGTGGAGAATTAGTGAATCGTCATTCACTTACCTTCAAGTTATTTGCATGTTAGATTACGGCATCCGTTTTCTAATATGTAAATAATGTTGTTGGATCCTAGCCCTAATTTCTAATTTTGGGTGTTTAATTAGGGATTCATTTCTAATCAAACTTTGTTCTTTTCTTTTTCAGATGTCGAACATGAACAACAACAACGCTTCTGGCTCGAGTTCCTTCGGCTCTTTCTGACTCATGAACTTGTGTGGGAGGGTGATATTCGACGGAAACAATTTCAACAATTGGATTCGTAACATTAGAATGGCCACCTGTTATGAGGACAAAGAGTATGTCCTAGATAAGGAGCTGAAGGAGATCGACGTGAACACTGCTACTCCCGAAGAGATCGCTGCCTTTGAGGCCCACGAGCGTGATGCCACGAAAGTCCATTGGATCATGCTGGCGAATATGACTTCCGAACTCCAAAAGTCCTATGAGGACATGTATCCCTATGAGATGCATCAAGACTTGCTGGACCGGTTCCATCAAAGTGCGAGGCAAGAGAGGTATGAGATCATCACTTCGATGATCACTACCCGAATGGGTAGTGGAGAGTCTCTTACCGCTCATCTACAAAAGATGCATAGATATGTTGACCGTCTTCTCAAGTTGAATTTTAACTTTGATGAAGAGCTGACGATTGACATTATCCTTCACTCCCTGCCTCCCTGCTACAACCAGTTCCGCATGACCTACCACATGAATAAGGAAGAGGTCACCTTGAGCAAGCTTCAAGTCTTGCTTAGGACTGTTGAGAGCAATCTCAAGGATAAGTCTGTTGCATCAACTCCCGCTCCAACCGCTTCCCCTATTTTGGCAATTGGGCAAGGGAGGGATAAGATGAGGAAGGCTCCCTCAAAGAGTAACCATAAGGGTAGACCCCAAGATGGTACCTCTTCTAGTGGAACCAAAGTTGGTTCTGCTAAACCCAACTCTAACCCGAAGGAGGCAGAGTGCCACCACTGCCACAAAATAGGGTATTGGAAGAGAAGCTATCCAGAATATCTACAGGTCATCAAGGATGGAAAGATCAAGCCATCTTACGCAGGTATTTACACAATTAAATCTAACGATTGATCACATTCTATTTCTTGGATACTTGATACAGGATGTGGTTTTCACATTTGTTCTGATTTGCAGGGCCTAAGAAGGGATAGGGATGTGGAGCATGGGAAGATAAATTTGATCATGGGGAACAGAAGATCGTCGCCTGTCACCAAGATCGGAATTTACTCTTTAATGCTTAATAGTGGATTAGGATTAGATTTAGACAATTGTTGCTATTCGCCAGATATGGCAATAAACATCATTTCATTTCATTGTTTATATAGACAAGGTTTTAGATATTCATTTGATAATGAAAAGGGTTCTATTAATGCTTATCTTAATGGTGTATTTTATTTTGAAGCATTACCTTGTAATGGAACTTATGAAACTGTGATGGTTGTAGATAACTTAGGAAATGATGTGTTGTGTGTTGATTCATCCAATGGTTTGGATAAAGCATGCTTGTGGCATTGTCGTCTTAGACATGTCAATAAGAAACGCATAGCCCAACTCCAAAAGGATGGAGTGTCGGAGTCATTCGACCTTAGGGACGATGACGTGTGCGAGCCTTGTTTACTTCGGAAGATGACCAAGTCACCCTTAGTGGCACTTCTGAGAGGGGTGAGGGTCTATTGGATCTCATACACACCGATGTGTGTGGGCCCTTTAGATCAACCACAAGGGATGCGAGCCGCTTCTACGTGACTTTTACTGACGATTATAGTAGATATGGATATATCTACTTAATCAAGCACAAGTCGGAAACCTTTGAAAAGTTCAAAGAGTTTAAACAAGAAGTGGAGAATCAGTTGGGCAGGAAAATCAAGATACTTCAATCCGATCGAGGAGGAGAGTACCTAAGTCTTGAATTCCATTACTATCTTAAGGAATGTGGAATCGTTTCGCAATTGACGCCACCTAGGACACCACAGTTGAACGGTGTGGCTGAGAGGCGTAATCGAACCTTGTTGGACATGGTTCGTTCCATGCTGAGTCGTGCTTCACTACCTATCTCATTTTGGGGGTACGCCTTAGAGACTGCCGCTCATATCCTTAACTTAGTACCTATAAAGAAGGTTGCCAAAACACCTCACGAGATGTGGACGGGGAAGGCTCCCTCGTTGGCACATATAAAGGTTTGGGGTTGCGAGGCTTTCGTAAGACGAGAGACACACGACAAGCTCGAACCTCATAGTGAGCGGTGTATTTTCATCGGCTACCCGCAGAAATCCTTTGGATATCTCTTCTATAGAGCGAGTGACAATGTTGTCTTCGTTGCGCGGAGAGGGGTTTTCCGAGAACGAGAACTCATAAGCCAAGGGGTTAGTGGGAGGCAAATCGATCTTGAAGAGATTCAAGATTCGAGCGATGAAGGAACCTCTAACGATGGCACTCAACCCGAGGAGGAAACTCCGGTTGAACCGATTGACGAGTCATTACCTCTTAGACGTTCCGAAAGAGTTAGAGTTCCACCCCAGCTATATGGTTTTCATATTACTACAGAAGGGGACACATATATTAGTGATAGTACACTAATAAATTTGGACGAACCTAACAACTATAAGGAAGCCATGGCAGGCCCGAAGTTTGCGAAATGGAAAGAGGCGATGGACAGCGAGATTCAGTCCATGTACGACAACCAAGTTTGGAATTTGGTTGACCATTTGCCCGGACGTAAGACGGTCGGGTGCAAGTGGATCTTCAATAAGAAGACCAACATGGATGGGAATGTGCACACATATAAGGCGCGATTGGTCGCGAAGGGTTTCACTCAAACTCCCGGTGTTGACTATGATGAAACCTTCTTACCGGTTGCCAAGATAAAATCTATTAGGGTGATGCTGGCCATTGCTGCATTTCATGATTATGAAATATGGCAAATGGATGTCAAAACCGCTTTCCTTAATGGGAAGTTTGCTGAGGATGTTTACATGGCTTAGCCAGAGGGTTTTGTCAATGCGAAGCATCCCAATAGAGTGTGCAAGCTTGAGAAGTCCATTTATGGACTTAAGCAAGCGTCTTGCAGATGGAATTTTTGCTTCGACGAGAAAGTCAAAGAGTTTGGGTTTCTACGAAGCGAGGATGAATCATGTGTATATGTCAAAGCCAGTGGGAGTATAGTTAGTTTCCTCGTATTGTATGTCGATGACATACTACGCATAGGAAACGACATCCCGACACTGCAGGAGGTTAAGTCCTGGCTCGGGAAGTGCTTCGCTATGAAGGACCTCGGAGAGGCTTCCTATATTTTGGGAATTAGGATAGTGAGAGACAAAAGTAAGAGACTAATAGGACTTAGTTAGAATACTTACTTGGACAAGGTACTAAAACGTTTTAGTATGGAGAATTCAACGAAGGGAGAATTACCGATCCAAAGTAATGCCAAGTTGAGTAAGACTCTATGCCCGAGTACCGAAGTCGAGATAGCTGAAATGAGCCGAGTACCATACGCTTCCGCAGTTGGCTCGATTATGTATGCTATGACTTGTACTCGCCCTGATGTGGCCTTCGCTTTGAGCATGGTCAGCAGATATCAAGGGAACCCTGGCAAAGCGCATTGGACCGCAGTCAAAAACATTCTTAAGTACCTTCGGAGGACCAAGGAATGATTTCTAGTCCTCGGAGGTAGTGATGACTTAAAGGTGGGAGGGTACAGTGACACTAGTTTTCAGACCGACAGGGACAACTACCGTTCACAGTCGGGCTGAGTCTTTACCCTTAACGGAGGAGCAGTGACTTGGAAAAGTTCCAAGCAAGAGACAGTAGCTGATTCAACGTGCGAATCGGAGTACATTGCAGCGAGCGAAGCGTCAAAGGAGGCGATATGGTTGGAGAACTTCATTGGAGACCTTGGAGTTGTGCCAGCCATAAAGGAGCCCATGGAAACTTTCTGTGATAATGAAGGTGCGGTTGCCTTGACCAAGGAACTGAGGGATCACGACAGATCTCGACATATCGACAGAAAATATCATTTTATTCGACATCGGGTGGAAGAAGGACTCCTCGTAGTAAAGAGGGTATCGTCAGAGGATAACCCAGCAGATCCACTTACGAAGGGACAGAGCAGGGTTAAGCACTTCCAGCACGCTAGGAGCATCGGGCTGAAGGACGATATTAGTTTAGATTAGATAGTTTAGAAACATGTAATAGATAAACTGTAATTAACATTTGATGATTAAATAAAAGAGTATTATTTATTAGTAATGTTACTGTCTTATGTTAATTGTTTACCTATTGTTTCAATTTTTGCATGTTTTGACTTCCGGAATAATAAGAATTATTCGAACTGTCCACAATCGTTCATATGTTGGAAGTAGGTATGAATGAAGACTGTCATGAATTGGTGTGTAGATTGTCTAAAATGTATTAGACATAGCAAAAGTTTGCTACGACGTTCATGAGTGCATATGAGTTTTATTTGAGCATTGGAATAAACCCTCTCTTGCTGGAATCACTTCATGGAATTTATCTCGAGTGATCGCAAGACGATAATATCATATGGTCTTAAAACCTAGATATATGGTTTATTGTTTGGTAATTGGTTATGCATTGATAATGCGAAAACGCATCAGTAAATTGATGTTATAAAACGCATTGTTGTGTATGATTTGATTATTGAATAATAAATGCATATAAGTCGAAGTTTATCTGTTCCTTTTATCCTAAGAGGATAAAAGCGATATCAGGGCCCCTCGATGATTTGGTTTGACTTATGTGTCGGGCCCGGTCAGGACTGAATTGACGTGTTCAATTAAGTTCTATGCAAACAAATCAAAGATCGAGAAACAAACTGCTGGACAATAAGTATGACTATGTTCCATGTAATTGTCCGTGTGATATCTAGAACAGAGGACTATACGATCCCTTATCTAAAGGACAGGTTACTGATAAGATCAGAGTTCGACAGCGTCTTTGAGAGCTACGATTGCTAATCGGATTGTGCTTACATTTATAGTTACTAGACTTATCCAAGTGGGAGACTGTTGGATTAGTGTCTAAGCCCGTAACTATGTTTGGTAAGTACTTGACCCGATTGTGCATGGTCCTTTCGGGTTGCTTTCACCAAAGCAACATGATAGGATGATCTATAAATAAAGAGGTTATTATGATTTATTAATATATTATATGATTAATATATTAAAGGAGAAATCATATAATTTAATTAATATTAGACAAGAATTAATTAAGAATTAATTTTGTGGCTAAAGGAGATTAATTAAATAAAGGGGGCTGGAACTGACAATTGTGTGATAGTTGGTTTTGGGTTGTGGATCCTTATGGATCATCGGGTGGACGAAATTAAGGTGCATGGACTCCTTGAATTCATCCAAGCCTTATTCTAGAAGGATCCTTGGACTGCTTATGGCCTAAGTTATCTAATTAGGGTTTCAGGCTATAACCCTAGCAGCTCAAGTATTTAAAGACCCCAAGGGCTACAGAAATCGGCTACCAGAAACCCTAAGGAGTTCCTAGAGCCGATTTTGTTCCTACAACCTCTCTCCAAATAATCCTCTTGCTTCTTGGTGTTTGTATGCCATTAGAGGAGTGACAATTGTGACTCTAAGCTCGAAGGATAACAAGATTCAAGCTTTCAATAAGAGTTAATCATCTAGATATATTTTATTATGTCAATTTCAAATTGTTTACTCTAGATCTAGGGTTTGCAAGTATTAGATGAAAATCATGTTCATTAGAGAAACCTAGATCCAAGCATTAGGGTTTGTATGTGCACATAGGAATGTTCTTATGGCTCAAACCCATCAAGAACAACATGCTAGCGATAGGCTAGGAATCTTCAGGAATTGCATAATAGAATTGCCTAATTATATGATGCCTAATAGCCTAGGACCTTTCTATTTATGGAATTGATATCATTACTGTAGTTGCTTAGTGTATGCATTATGGTTATGCATAACTAAGATCTTATAGCCTAAGAATATTTAGTTTGGCCTTATTTCCTATTCTTTTTTGATGAAGGGCTTATGGTAGGATCAGGTATACGACTGTCTATAGGGTCCAGTGTTATGCATGGCTAGCATACACGAGTGCTGTAGGGTTGGTGGAAGTTTCATGGATGTGTTGCGTGGGGCCAGCCGACCAGTTTCGAGATATTTAGCTTTTCTTCTAGGGAGTGAGGATTGAGAGTCTATTATTGCTAGTGTATATTGTTAGGACTGTTGTGATGGTATCTGAGACAAATATGGGTAGGTGTGGAAGGTAGTATGGGCCCGTACTACTAAAGCATAGGACCAGTACACGTATCATGGAAGTCACAACCCCTAGGGCTTCTTAGGAGTTGGTTCCCCTGTTATGCTATGAGTATAATCTGATATGTCCCTGGTATATTTTCATTATGGTGACTACGGGAGGAGTTGAGACCGGATCGGGATTAGGAGCTGGCAGGCAGATTGGATTTGAGGAGTTGGATGCCTGGATTAGGGAGGTTCTCCATGAGGAGGTTGTGGCTTTTGTCAGGAGTCAGATACCAGAGTTATTTGGGTTTATTAAGACCTCGATGATGGAGTTATTTAATGATAGATACGCA
The DNA here is from genome assembly GCF_052849685.1 of Lactuca virosa. Lineage (NCBI taxonomy): Eukaryota > Viridiplantae > Streptophyta > Magnoliopsida > Asterales > Asteraceae > Lactuca > Lactuca virosa. The sequence goes on along the minus strand of NC_136427.1, from coordinate 148,884,976 downwards.
GCTGTATCAGAGGAGGTACATTCATACTCGATTTAATCACTACTGCAATTGGTATCAGAGCAGGAATCATACTGCAATGATCTGATTTTCATTCTGTATCAATCATATTTTGAATCTCATCTTGGATTCAAAAATTTCCGCACCTTTGATACTGAAAATCATCTTAGATCTTTAGTTGTGATTTGATTCTGCAACTAGTTTGTATAATCGAGTGTTCTTCTTGTTCTTTCTGTTCAATTCATCCATTAATTCTCAAATTTCTGAAGTTTTTCTGAGAATTCTTCCGTACATCCATGGCAAATTTTAACATGAACACAATGACACCGTATTCTCATCTCCTTGGGTCATCAACGAAGATTCCAATGCTGATTCCAGAGTATTACGATCAGTAGGCTGATCGAATGGAGGATTACTTGAATAGCATAGATGAAGAGTTATGGAATTGCATTAGTAATGATGTAACTCCACCTTCTTCTATTGAAAGCATAGGTACTTCTTCATCATCTCCAAGTGTTACTGAACAAAATGAAAGGTTGAAGAAGTATGAGAAGAAATGCATGAGAGAGCTTCGTGGTGCTCTTCCTCCTATGGTGTATAATCATGTTCGCACTTGCACAACTTCAAAAGAGATCTAGAATACATTGAAGGAAAATTACTAGGGGAGTGAGAAAACCAAAATTAGTTTTGTAAAACAATGTCTAATTGGATTAAGATAATTCAAGCAGAATGATGGAGAAACAATTGAAATGTATTACGATCGTCTGAACGAGCTTATCTGTTGAGAGCAAAACTTGAGACACACTTGAACAAACGTTAGATCAAGTATAGTTGCGGAATAGTTTATCTCAAAGGATCTAAAAGCTCAACAATAATAATAATAAGTAAGAGTTAGATAATTAGAGAGTTAGATGCGGAAATGTAAGGAAATATAATGACAGCATGTATTATATCAAGTATACACGTAAGTTGATTCTTAACAAGGAATGCATTCAAACCAAGTTAGTAAATGAGATCAAGCTTAGTGATTAAGTCAAGAATGACTTGCTCCGAAGAGAGATGATGTTCAGTTATGATATAGTGAGTTTGGAGAGTAAGAAAGAGATTAGAGTAATAACACAAGATATGAGATTTAAGATGCGAAGTGTTATCATATGTGTTTTTAGTTGAGAAAGATTAAGTTCTATATATAGAGACTCAAAGGTTACACTTGTTCATCTATCTAAACGTAGCCATGCAAGGCATACTGGATAAAAGAGAGTATTCTAATAAAAGCATATAAAAAGCTAAACTAAGAAAACTAGATAGTGAACTGCTGATGATGATGACTTCGGATGCGGTTGTTGAACTGACTTGACTGCGGATCTTCAAGGGGATGCGGTAGGTCAAGTTAAAGAGGGTCACTTTTATGATTCAACATTTTCCCCCTAAGTGACCTCTTCAACTTTTTCTTCAGTTATCAAGTTTTAGGAACTTGATTAGAATCCACCAAAACTTTCTAACATTCTCCAACCAGGTGATCCTTCTTAAAATTTCGAACTTGACTTCGGCAGTTGTATGTTTTGACTTTTGAACTGCGGTTCGAGAAACTTCAAGTTGTTTCCTTGTGAGGCGATTCATGGCAGTCAAAGGAATGAAGTATTTGGTTTCATTGATTTTCCTTTTGAAGATGACACCAAGATCTGGGAAGTTTATTGCACCTAGAGATCTCTCTTGATACCTTCAGTAAACATTGGTGCAGGATCAAGTGGTGGTAGATCAAACTTCTTGGCAAGAGCAGGATGAATGTCCGCATCAATTTTTGCAAAGTCACAGACCGTTTCCCTTAGAAAAATGCTATCCCTTTCAAATGCTATCTCCATCTTTGGATACTTCTCAGATTTGTTTCGGAACACCCTTGCTATCAAGAAAACTTCTTCTGGATTCATGCATGGGAAGTCAGCTTGGGTGCGGACGTAGTCCTGGTTCCTTCTTGTGAGAGTATACTGGATGAAGTTAGCTTTCATGAATTTTCGGGGTTTGAAGTTCTTGACTGCGGATGGTCTATCGTTAGACAAGATTTTCTCTATTGAGGAAGCATGTTTGGCATGGAATCGATTAAGTCTTTCGAATTCCATAGGCAGCCTCTTGTGATCAGGTAGGCTTCGGTCAAACTGCTCAAATACAGTGAAGTATTTTGCATTGGGGGATATTGGAATATCCCAGTAACCGTCAGATGGAGGTTCAGCAAAGGTAAGGTAGGGCTTGTAGTCATCATCTAGCAATCTGCGGTGAGGATTAATCCAAGAATTGACTAAGGATTCATCCATGGTAATGTCGAATCCGTTTTCTCTCCAGATTAGTTTGGCAAGCTTGGCTGCTTTCCAGTCTACTTTCTCCTGTTTCGTTGTGGGAGAGTCATCGGAATGTTCAAATGACATGTTGGATGCTAAATTTTTGAAGTGGGGAGGAGTCTCTGGTCACTTTGGATCATCTTCTTGAATGTTTTCCTGTTGCAGTGGTGACTGATGTTGTGGTGGAGTCTGATGGCTTGGAGTCTTGTGAGGAGATGGTTGCGGTGAAGGAAATGTTTCATTTATGACAGGGGAGCTTTTATGTTGCTGAGAGATGTTGTTGGAGTGATGGTCTTCATCACTTCCCCCTCTTGAGGAATGCAGAGCCGGGGATTCCTCAAGCCATTGCTTAAGACCATCGACTTTAGCACACACATTGTCGAATTGATCTTTAAGTGCATCAGCCAGTTGCTGATTGTTGGGAATGGTGATGTTGAAAAGTAAGCGATGAATCTCTTTGGTAAGTTGAAGGATCTCTGGACCATGAAAGTTTGAAGATAGTGAACGTCGAAGGCTATTGATCGTAGATTGAAGGAACGAGATGGTGGACTCATAGGCAATATGAGTTTCATCTATCAGCTTCTTTGAGTGTGTTGATTAATCCGAAATGGCAGTTTGTAGGTCTGCCTTGATTGCAGATACCTCAGAGATGAGGCGCTCCGCAATAGCCATAAATTGCTGATGGTCAGCCTTGCGACTTGTGTCCAAAGAACGAATCCCCATTTCAACTTTCAGAGGAATTCACTCACAGCCAGTCGTTCACGAGTTTCCAGTCTTTCGATTCTTTCAATTAAGGACTGCGATCCTGGAATGTCTTCAGGTTGCGGTTGAGTGGGCTTGACTGCAGCAAGAATCTGATCTACTTTGGCTTGTAGACTCAGAAACTCTTTCCTTGAGACAAAAATCTTCTTCTTCTTCTTCTTCTTCTTCTTCTTCTTCTTCTCTTTGGGCTTGGAGGTGGTGTGTTGAGAGCCACTTGAAGCTTCTTCTTCATCAAATATCATTAATTCATCATCAGAAGGGGTAGGCTGATTTACCTCATTGAGATCAAAGTCATCGAACCCGAATGTAGGTGCGGAGCTGACTTCGATTGCGGTGCCATCGTCTTGAGAAGTTTGAGCATTTGGAGTTGGAGGGATTCTTGAAGTACCTTGATCACCGGGAGTGGTTTGAGCGGTGCGGACTGTCTCAGCCATGTTGGACATCCACTCTTGCACTTTCAGAATAGTGGTTACGGTGTTGGCGTTGTTAATTGCGTCTGCCCAGTACTTGGCCACTGACTGAATCTCTTGTTGTTTTTGTTGAAGCTGCTTGGTAGTACTGCTGCTTCGTTTGATGGCTTGTAAGTACTCCACGAGTCATTGAGATCAATATCGTCAATTCCTTGAAATCGCACCGAGGTTTCCCTCGGGTTCACGGATCCTTGCACCATTGTGCTCACCGTGCCTAAACCACCTGGAAAAGATGGAAGCGGAGTAGGATTTCCTGAGCTTCCTCGGTCTCCTTGACCAGTGGTCAAGTCTGGCCTCGGCTCAGTTCTAGCAAGGGCGGAAGAAGTGCCCTGCGTTTAGGAAGGTGTTCGAAGTGTATGGGTTACAGACAAAAGGATGGAGTTCAACTCCTCAGGAGAAAAGAAATGTAGACGGGAAGCCTTGGAGACCTTAGGGCGAGAACCAGTTCCATCCCCTTGGGATTGAGCTGGGGGTGAGTCTCCACGAATAGTTGAAACAGACACACTTTCTGTGTCTGAGTGGAATTCGATTGTGGTGTTGAATGGGTCTGCGGACACCCCAAGGACTACCGGAGCCTTTTGAGAGACTGCGGTATCAGTCTGGTCACGCATTTGGTCTGTGGATTGGGTTTTTCGTTTCTTTGGGATAGAAGTGGGTTGTGCATCATCATCAAAATCAATGGAATAAGATTGAGATTGATTGTCATTGGATTCGTCATCTGATGGAACAATATGTTTGAGTTTCCTTTTCTTTGATGGTTCAGTGTGCTTGGGACCATCTTTCTTCTTTGGGGTTCCATGTTTCTTAGAGATGTTGCGAGGGCCTTGGTTGGGTGATGCTACTTTCTTCTTTGGGGTTCCACGTTTCTTTGGGATAGAAATGGGCCTTGGTTGGAAGATGGAGTTGCGGTACTACCAGGATTGATGGATGTAGTTGAGGCAAGTATGTTCTAACTAGGTAGAGGCGGGGTAGGAAGGTATGGGTCAATACCTTCCGTAGCCTCTATATGATCTGAAACATCAGTGGTTTCAAGTCCAAGTGTGGACAGAATGTGGACTGGTAGTCATCTAATGGGTCCAAATATGGATTGATATTTAGAGGGATTGTACCTTTTAAGATCTTTGGTGATGAAGAGGTTGATATCGTTGCCCATGCTCAGTCCTGCATCAGCATGAATATCGGAGATGCATAGAGACCAAAATCTTGCAAAGGTGAGCTCGGTAGGCTGTTCTTTTGGACTCTCCTTAGGGATGTACTGCAGGAAGTCATCCCACAGAATCTGACCGTAGTTGACATCGTGGCCAGTGAAGATACTCTATACCAACTCTAACAGTTTGAGGCCCATGTTTCAGTGCCTCCGGTCCTTCCAGACAGACTACGGATGACGAAGTGGCAAACAAACTGCCATACCGCAGGCAACTGATTCTTCTTGAATTCGCCTACGCCTTTTAGCTTCTTTTGGTAACCCATCTGGTAAAGTGCAGACAAGATATCGGTTGTGCTTGGAGTGAAGACCTTTGTTGAAGGATGAACTAGCAGATTAATGGCATTGAGAAACTTCTCTTTGGTCAGAATAACCAGAGAATCATTCACTAGATGCAAATGCACTTCTTGAAGGTTGTTGAGAGGGCGATATGCAGAGAAAGCACATTTATAGAGGGTTGAAAGTGGTACTACGTCGGTGAAGGCGTCAAATGGACCGAACAACGGATGATTTAACAAGAACTTGATCATCAACTTAATTGGAGCATTGTAAGAGGAATGCACATCAAACACTGCCCTAAAATTGCTTGAAGCACTCAATGACATTTGGTTTCTTGAGTCGGAGTCTGAACCAGTTGGGTGAATAGAGACAGATGCTGTGGATTGTTTCTTTGAGGCACCCGATTTCACCATTTTGAAAAAGGTTTGAAGAACTTGCAGAAAAACTGAGTGCAAGAAGATGAAGAAGATGAAGTTCGTCTTGAGAGTTTTCAGAAAGCGTAAACCTTTCTTGGGAAGAAAAAGAGGGTTTTATAGTGGCGGATTAAAACTTAATTGATTTTACCCTAAGTAGAGTCGGGTAAAATAAAACGTTTGAGTTTTTTATTTGAAAGCAATCTCAGCCACAAATCATTAAAAGATTTATTTTATTTTTAAAAATTTTCCAAAAGCAGTTGCATTTAATGAAATGTCAGTCCCTAAACCATCACGTCTGAAGAAAGTGTGGTGAGGGGGTTAATCTGTTGTATAAAGGAGGAATATGTAATGGATTTGACGTTTTGGGGTAATAGGAAGCGACAGTTTAGAGGAAAAGGATTTCTTAGAAAGAAATATTTATGAAAACTGTTCTTTTTTCATCATACCTAAAATAGGTCTGACACAAGGTTTATTTGAAAAGCAGAATTGAAGCGATGATATGCTACATCAAGAATTTTTTATTTGTTTTTTTTGGAATGTTTTCTTATTTAATGAAGGATCATTAAATAGAACACAACGTTTCAAGAGTTTATGAAGTGGTTGAGAAACCGATCAATGTTATTGCGGATTGAGACTTCATTGCAGATGAATCTTTTATCATTGCGGATGGATGGTTAGATGACTGCAGTAGAAGAACTGAGGAGAACACTTGAACAAAAATTAGTAACAACAAACAATAAGGACCATTGAAAGATAGATATGATATATAGTTGTGGTACATGTGGGATACTGCGGTATATAGAATATACTGCGGTACTCAAGTTATACCAAAACTATCTATCATAAATAAGTTCAATTTAGGACCGCAATAGAGACCAAGGATGGTCTGCGGTACCTATCAATTCAAAAAGAATTGTGGGTCCGGATTCATCATTCCTAACATTTGTAAGAAACTGTTGAGTTTTGTACAGTCAAGTGCCTTTGTGAATACATCAACAATCTCTTCATGAGTATGAACAAAAATTAGTTCAATGTTACCTTTCAGGATGTGGTCTTTGATGAAGTGATTCTGTAGTTCAATATGCTTTGTCTTAGAGTGATGAATAGGATTGTGAGAAATCGCTATAGCACTTTCAGAGTCACAATAAATTGGTATCCGCAGCATTCTGTAACCGTAGTCCATAAGTTGTGTTTTCATCCACAAGACTTGTGAACAACAGCTGGCTGCGGCCACATATTCAGCTTCTGCGGTAGACAATGATACACAACTTTGTTTTCTTGACGACCAGCTGACGAGTCTTCCACCCAGAAAGTGACATCCACCTGAAGTGCTCTTTCGATCTAGTCTGCATCCAACATGATCCGCATCAGTGAATGCTTGTAGGCTGAAGTCATTTCCTGCGGGATACCATAGACCAAGGGTCTTACTACCCTTTAAGTATCGTAGAATCTGCTTTGCTGCGGTCATGTGTGACATTTTTGGATCAGCCTGGCACCTTGCGCATACACCTGTTGCAAAGACAATGTTTGGTCGGCTTGCGGTGAGGTACATCAATGAGCCAATTATTCCTCTATAAGTCTTGTGATCCACTGATTCACCGGAAGGATCAGCAGATATCTTATATCCAAAGGCTATGGGGACCTTGGCCGAAGAGCAATTATCCATCGAGTATTTCTTTAGTAATTTCGTGGTGTATTTCTCCTGATGGGTGAATATCCCTTGAGGGATTTGCTTTACTTGAAGTCCTAGAAAGAAATTAATCTCTCTATTCATGCTCATTTTGAACTTGTTGGTCATGAGCTTAGCAAATTCATCCACCAACCCTTGATCAGTTGATCCAAAGATGATATCATCCACATATATTTGTACAAGCATAAGGTGATTACCATTAGCCTTTCTAAATAAAGTGGGATCAATCACTCCTCTTTCGTATCCGGACAAGACAAGAAATTCAGAGAGTGTCTCGTACCATGCTCTTGGAGCTTTCTTTAGACCGTAGACAGCTTTTTCAAGCTTGTAGCAGTAGTCTGGGAATTCAAGACTTTCGAAGCCCGGAGGTTGCTGAAGGTAAACCTCCTCTTTTAATTCACCGTTGAGAAAAGCACTTTTCACATCCATTTGATGTACTTTGATGTTCTTGTTAGCTGCGAATGCTAAGAAGATTCGGATGGCTTCCATTCGTGCCACCGGAGCATACGTTTCATCATAGTCAATACCTTCAAGTTGACTATATCTCTTGGAAACTAGCCTTGCTTTATTTCTGATGACCGCACCAGATTCATCCAACTTGTTTTTGTACACCCATCTAGTACCAACAATAGTATGACCTTGCGGCTTTGGAACGAGTTGCCACACTTTGTTTCTTTGAATTGTTCTAGTTCTTCTTGCATTGCGGATATCCAGTCTGGTTCTAGTAATGCTTCTTTGATTGTTCGGGGCTCGACCGAGGACATAAATGCTGCATAGTGACAATGATAAGATAAATCCTTGGAAGATCGAGTCTGGATACCTTCAGATGGGTTGCCAATGATTTGAGCCGGTGGGTGGTCCTTCGTCCATACGTGAAGACGGGGTTGCAGATGATCAGCAGCTGCGGTGGAGGGCATATCTTCAATATCGGAAGATTCTACGGTTGGAGATAGCAGTTCCCCCTGGATTTGAGAACAGCCTGTGGAGTCATCTTGGACTGTTGGAGCGATATTAGCATTTTCTATTGGAAGAGGTTCCCCCTGGATTGCTGATGGAAGATCCTCTTGAGCGTGAGAAAGTTCCCCCTGAATTGTTGGAATTGTGAGAACTCTTGGGTCAGTTCTTGTGTCGATATTCTCTATGTTTTCCTCATCCGAGTCCGAAGAAACGTTTGATGGTTGAAATCCTCTGCGGAGAGGGATTGGAGCTGCTACTTCTAATACTGGAACCTCGATGGTTGTAATACGATCCGGAGTTTAGTTTTCCCCCTTAACCGGCGAGGTGGAAGTATTAAGTGATACATCATCGGATGACGTAGGACCAGATACTTCAGCATGCTGCATTTGAGCTTCAGGAGACACAAGAACTTCAGATAGCTCAGCAGTTTCGATGGGATCGAAGAGATCATCATAGTTAACTTCAACTATGTTTAATGGACCTGAAGAGTCAGGAACATCACATTCCAGGATTGCTTTGGTTTCGGTGGAGGGAGCAATGTTGCGGACATAATAATCATCAAACTTCACATCAAAGTTTCCGATTATTAGTCTCGTACGTCTTATGAGAACCCTATTGGCTACTTTGTTTGTTGAATAACCAAGAAAGATGCCTTCATCAGATTTTGGTGCGAACTTGTTGAGATGATCCTTGTTGTTAATCACAAAACATCTGCACCCAAATAGATGGAAGAATCGAACATTAGGATTTCTGCTGTTGAGGCCCTCATATGGTGTTTTGCTGAGACGTTTGCACACAATACTTCGGTTTTGTACAAAGCATGTTGTGGCCACTGCTTCGGCCCAGAAGTAGAGAGGAAGGTTGGCAAAATTGAGCATAGATCTGGCTGCTTCTACCAGAGTGCGGTTCTTTCGCTCTACTACTCCATTCTGATGTGGGGTGTATGGAGCTGAGAAATTGTGACTTATGGCCTTGGAAACCAGGAAACTATTGAGATGATGATTAGTGAACTCGGTAGTTTGATTTGAAGTTCTATCTCATTGATAAAATTGATGAGTGCCTGCGGTGTTTCCGACTTGAGTCTAAGAAAGAAGACCCATGTGAAACGAGTGAAGTCATCTACTATAACCAGTACGAATTTATTATGGTGAAGACTGGCTACGATGGATGGATCGCAGAGATCAATATGGAGAAGTTCCAGTGGTTCTGAGATTGAGGAGTCGATCACCATAGGATGACTTGCTTTGGAATGTTTTCCACACTCACATGCAGGGCAGAGAGTGTCATTGTGATACTTAAGAATAGGGAGACCTAGGACAAGTTTCCCTGTGACCAAGTTGTTGATATACCGGAAGTTGAGATGAGTAAGCTTACGATGCCAGAGCCAGCTAACTTCGGATATGGCTTTTGATAGGAAACAGAGCTGCGGTTTGTCGATGATCAGAGAGACATCCAGAGGATACATAGTACCATCGGATCTAGATTTGATCAGGCAAGTGCTCCTATCGCTTGTCATTATGTAGGAGAATTGGTTATCAAATTCAACCTGATGGCCTGCCTTACATAGTTAGCCAACACTAATGAGATTGTGTTTGAGACCTTCTACATAGGCTACCTTTTGAATAGAAAAGTTTCCAGTAGTAAGAACACCATAAACTCGGATGATCCCATTCGCGTGTTGTCGAATGTGACGTTACCCCCATTACAAATTGGCCTGAAATCCCGAAGGTATTCTAACCTTCCGGTCATGTGCAAGGAGCAGGCACTGTCGATCAACCATTCTTCTTCTTGGTCCTCCTTGCACAAATCCTGAGAATTAAACGGTCAGCTTAGGCACCCAAACGAGTTTGGAGCCTAGGGCAACATAAGAATTCTTAATTGATGCATGATACGAGGTTGCAGGGACAGGTTTTGTGTCAACTTTTAGACCTAGTCCTGGGTGTTTGAGATTTTATGGAGTTTTGTGAGATTGAGAAAAGATACGAGGTTTTTGAAAAGATTGTGATTTCATATGAGAAGAAAACTTTTGACACTGACATTTGCAAACTGGACTTTTGTCATTTGTTTTGACCTTTTGTTTAGTCAGTGGTCTTTGTGAGGAAGTATGTTTGTGACCAGTCCGAGGGTTGTGAGGTCTGACAATAGGATTTGAAAAAGCAGATTTCGTAGGTGTAAAAGCACGTGTAGACCTTTTGTGAAGTGATTTCTTAAAACTTTGATGTGACTTTAAGGGTGCTGGAGTTGACAAAATACCCTTCCATTTTGGATTATCTAATGAATAGATTTGAAAACCATTACTTCGAAAAGACTTTACTTTCTTTTGGGTTGTGTCAGATGGATTTGGAATGGATTTAGAAACTGTACATTCCTTTTTCTTCTTTTTCTTTACTGCAGAGTTTTTGGACAAATAATTTGAGAAAACAAGTTTTTCTGGACTTCTAGACTTAGGAATTTTGACAAGTTGCTTTTGTTTTGAAACATTTTCCCGCTTTTTCCCATGGGATCGAATTTCTTCCTTGAAAGCCTTTTTCGCCTCGGTTTTAGGAGAACCGCAGTCAGTGACATTTAGTTGCGGTTTCCTTGAAAAAGTTGGTAATTTTGAAAAACGAGGACTTGATTCATCCGAACTAGAGAGTTCAGGATTCAGGGAACATTGACCAACTTCAAAGTTTTCGATTGGTAATTCATGATGAATTGGTTGGATGGTCACAATACTTTTGACTAAGGTCTGCGGTTCGGAGCCTTAAACAACTGTAGAATAAGTCTGAGTGGATACATTGGTGTGACAATTGATGGAAGGTAGATGGACAGACTGAGGCTCATGACTGCACTAAGGGATACTGTAGTCTGACGGCAGAGACGGGAAGTCCATTGAGACTTCGAGACCTTCCAAGACAATTTCCTCATCAGCGATTGATGAAGTCTGAGAACTGGGAATAGTTGTGTTGTCTATAGGATTAGAAAATTCAGGGAGAATTTCCTCGATAACACAATTGTTACTCAGATCGTGAAGTCTACCAAAGTGAGCTTTGATATCTTCAGAAAATGTTTTGTCATTGACGGGAAACAAGAATTCACGGTCCGGAGGGACGTAGGGACAGTCCTTATTGAATCGGGGTGATGAGTCCGTTGTTGTAGTGTACCCATTGGACCAACCCCAATTGTAAGTATTATCAGTAGTCCCATTGTTAACAACATTCTCGATGGCTTCACTTTCATTAAACAGTTCTTCTATTAAAAGATTTAAACGTACAATTTCACTTTGAGCTAAATCTCTCTGATTCAATGTTATTTCTAATTGTGTTTCACTCAACATTCTTGCATCTTTCTCTAACATTAAGTCCTTTTCTAACATAGCCATTTTGATTCATTTGTTGTCCAGTCGTCCTCTTACGTGAAACATCTCTTGGGACGCAATGTTCTTCTCATCTAATGCTTTGTTATAGTCTGTAAGGACGGCAGCACATGTGTCATTAAGGTTGTCTATGAAGGGATGACAATAATGCATGCTATAATTTAGAGTTTGGATCATAAGTTTTACATGTTCGACGATGCTGAGTGTCCCATCTTTAGCCATATAACAGTAATTCTTCTCCGTCTTTGTGGATCCATCCTCATCAGCAGTTGCAATCATACAGATCTTTCCCTTTCCTTTGATGCTGCTGATGTCCTCATCTTCATCCCCCGAGGACCAAACTTGATGATCTCTTTTCACTTGAGCAACATATGCTCTTCCTTTTTCCCTTTCTTCCATCTCTTGAGCCATCTTGAGATAGAATGCTCTATCTTTAACTACATTTGCCTTGCAGTCTTTGGCAAAATGATTTTTTTTGTTGCACTTGTGACATATCACAACATCACTTTTATCTTCTGAAGGAGTACCAGAGTGCGTAGTTTGGATGGACTGCGGTTCCTCCTTGGGTTGAGTATTTTGAGACTGTGGTGGTGGGTAAGGTTTTTTAGTGAAACGAGAGTGATTGTTTTGAGAGTTAAGATTTCGGTTGAAAGGTGGCTTGTTGTACTGCTGGTTCTTTCGGAATGAAGGTGGTAATCGGTTGAATTGTAGGCTGACAAGAGCAATTGCATTCTGAAATTCTTCTTCGTCGTCATACTCTGAGTCTGCTTCATATGACTGCGGAGGGTTGTCATACACACTGGAGTATGAGTGAGAGTGAGGGGATTGTGCCACGAGAGCAAGTGGACCACCAAAATCTGCATAGTCTTTGAGTACCGTAGACTCTTGAGCTTACAGTTCACCGTAGATCTTATAGAGAGAAAGAGAGTGGATTTTTCTATCCCCTTGAACAATCATTTTGGCAGTTGTCCAGTGTCTTCCTAAATCGTTAAGAAACTGAAGATTTGTTTTATGGTTGCTTCGGATCGTGCCAGCATTGGATAGCTTTGTGACTATCAGATTAAACCTTTTAAAGAAATCCTCCAAACTTTCACCCGCATGAGCTTTAAAGTTTTTAAACTCATTGAGTGAGGTAGTAAGCTTTTTGTCTTGAGCTTGTTCAGTTCTTTCATACAGATTTTTGAGAACATCCCAGATCTCCTTTGCAGATTTGCAATTTATGATTATTTCGAAGTTGTCAGGCGCAACTCCAAAAGAAATCTCATAAAAGGCAATAGCGTCATTTTCCATTTTGTCAAGATCGTCCTTGGTGGGACGATTCAACGCTGGTTGACCTCTTCCTAGTCTGGCTATGGCTCCATCGGTTTGTATTGGAGTAAGAACAGGAACATGAGGTCCTTCTTCTACAGATCTCCATATGTCTCTTCCAAGTCTCCTTAAATATCTTTCCATTCTCTGAGACCAGTGATGATATTCATTTGCCACAAGTATTGGTGCTCTATTCGAACCACCAACACTGTTTGATACATTAAGAGATAATGTCTGTGCCATATTTCCTTGTTTTGAAAAGTTTTTTTTAAATAAATGAGCTTCAAGTGGTATATAAGGCTTTTTGAAAATCAGAGTTTTGCTTCAAAAGGCAACCACTTTGGCTCTGATACCAATTGTTGAGAGAAAAACTTGAGACACACTTAAACAAACGTTAGATCAAGTATAGTTGCGGAATAGTTTATCTCAAAGGATCTAAAAGCTCAACAATAATAATAATAAGTTAGAGTTAGATAATTAGAGAGTTAGATGCGGAAATGTAAGGAAATATAATGACAGCAGTTATTATATCAAGTATACACATAAGTTGATTCTTAACAAGGAATGCATTCAAACCAAGTTAGTAAATGAGATCAAGCTTAGTGATTAAGTCAAGAATGACTTGCTCCGAAGAGAGATGATGTTCAGTTATGATATAGTGAGTTTGGAGAGTAAGAAAGAGATGAGAGTAATAGCACAAGATATGAGATTTAAGATGTGAAGTGTTATCAGATGTGTTTTTAGTTGAGAAAGATTGAGTTCTATATATAGAGACTCAAAGGTTACACTTGTTCGTCTATCTAAACGTAGCCATGCAAGGCATACTGGATAAAAGAGAGTATTATAAGAAAAGCAGATAAATAGCTAAACTAAGAAAACTAGATAGTGAACAACTGATGATGATGACTTTGGATGCGGTTGCTGAACTGACTTGACTGCGGATCTTCAAGGGGTTGTGTTAGGTCAAGTTTAAGAGGGTCACTTTTATGATTCAACATTATCTACAAGTGCATAAGGTATGGAATCAAAATAACTAACATGGAATACAACATTACTTTTGCTATGCGTCTTCGAAAAGAATGGAGGAATGTAAGTTTGATGATTAAGACACAGGATGGCTTCAATTTTTCTACCTTAAATGATGTTTATAACCAGCTGAAAACTCATGAAAGTAAAGTAAATGAAATGGCTAAAGAGTCAAGGATCAGTTTGGGAGGTCCTCTAGCTCTAGTATCGAAGGTCAGTGGTAGAGAAAGTGAGAAGGAAGTTGCTGAGAACAAGGACTGAGGAAGAAGGTCTTATTGTCAACTCAGACGATGAAGCTATTGCATTTACTCCAACAACAAGGTGAAGAAGTTTTACAAGAAGCCATTTAATGAGAAGACAAAGTCTGGAGAAACGAAGGGAAGTTATTCTGGGAAGGTTAGTGAGGAGAAGAGGTTTGAGAAGAAAGAGGTAAAAGTTGAGGATTCGAAACAAGAGAAGAAGCTGAAGGGTGATTCGGGAATAGATTGTCATTATTGTCGTGGAGCAAGTCACATGGCAAATGATTGTATGCTGAGAAAGAATGAAGAAAAGAAGAATAAAGTGAAGGGTGAGGCTTATTACTCTGAGAAGCTGGAGGAAGTAAGGAAAAAGTCGAAAAATCATTCACTTGTGGCTAGAGGAGAAGATGAAGATGAGGGAAAGTATCAGATATGGTCATCGGGGTCTGATGACGAAGAAATGAGAAATTCAACCCATGGGGACATGTATGCAAGGTACGAGGATGTCGAAGAAGAGAATGTAATAGGCAGATGCTTTGTTTCGAAGTCAGGAGATAATTCACCAATGACTGCAAAGGTACGTTCTCTACTTCAATCCTTTAACATTCCTTCATCTGCATATAATTCTGTATTAACTGAGTTTGATGCTTCTGTTACTTATGTGAATAATCTTGTTATTTTCTGCTAGCAATGACGCTAAGAAAGCTAGTACTCAGTTACTAGAAACTCAAAGAATCCTGGAAACAAAGAAGTCTAAGATAGATTGTTTAGAGCTGCAAATAACAAATATTATGGTAGATAGAGATAATCTTAGCATTGACAATAAGATTTTATTGAAACAGAGGAACATATATTGTAATTTTGCTAATGGACTCTATGGAAAATTAACTGAATTACATCATTCGTGTGAAATTAGTAGAGAACAACATAGGAAGCTTCTACCATTCTTAACTTTCGAAAGAGAAAAAATAGATGTAACTTCTTATGAGTGTGAGATGAATATTTCAGATTTTGATAAAGTACCAGATAATAGATATGCATATGGAATTATGAAAATTGATGAATGTCTGGATACTAATGAATTAGTTGACATTGTGAATGACACCTTAACCAAAAATGAACAATTTAAAATTTTGAAAAGAACTGAGAATTTGAAATTTGAGAATCAATCTAGTTTTGCTGATATTGAAGATAATTCTAACAATATTAGCGAAATAAGTGAAATTGAAGATGTCGACTGTTCTCAGTTGTCTGTTATTAATGTCACATGTTTGAGTAAAGGTAAAGAAAAATATAATTATTTGTTAGCTAAGACTGACACTGATCAAGCCTCCACTTCAAAAGTTTGTGATTTTGATCATGTAAGTGTCAGAGATAGTCAAACTGACATTAGTGATGATGAGGAATGTGATGATGAAATTTTGAAAGACACAAACACAACAAAAGATGTTTTGAAAGAATGTGAAATATCAAGAATTGTTGTTGATCAGGTGTATGGAGAAACAAAAAATTTCGACAAAGTGTTGAAAGAAAAAGGTGCTCATTATCTCGAAACAAATACGGTTGTGTATCCAAATTTCAAGTGCACAGATGATGTCATTTTTCCAAATTAAGTATTTGTTACGACTGGAAATGTTGAAAACATCAAACCTGAATTTAACAAATTGGTAGATGAAGATAATAAGCAAACTTCAAAAGATGGTTTTTTCTTTAATCAAAGTGTTGTCGAAAATAATCTAACAAAGAATTCATACATTTTTCAAAGACAAAAACCTCAAAGAACATTGGTTGAAAAATTGAAAATTTCGAAAGGGGACGAAACTCAATTGGAAGTTAAATCACAAAATGTGAAAATAAATTCAAAAGAATTTAAGGATCAAATTGAAAATTTTTCGAAAGAAAATGAAGTTTCAAAGAGACAAGCAAGAAAGAAAATCTTTTGGCAAATTGTTGAGTCTCGAAAGAAACGAAATGATTTGCAAAAGAAAAGAACTGAAAAGAAAATGCCTGAACGGGTTAAGACAATGTCTTCATCAAGTTCAGTTATAAAGAAAAATCCTGCTCTGTCTAAAAAGCATTTGTCTCAATCAACTTCACATACAGATGTTTCGAAAATAAAAAATCAAGAAACTAAGTTTTTGTCACGAACTCAAAGTCACACATCTCATGAAAAGAAATTTTCAAATTCGACAAATTCATCATCTTTGAGAAATCCTCATTCTCATAATCAAACAAGGTGTTTCAATAATGGTTTTTCAAAATCATTTCCAGCTAATACCAATTCATTCTCATGGAAGAAGTCTCAACAGTGTTTTGATTCAAAGGTTGAAACAGTTCATTCAAAACGGAATGTCAAATTCACACCACAACAACCAAATTTCTCAATCCCCCAGCACAACAAGCTTTTAAAGTTTTGTATACCAAGGGTAGATCAAATGTGCAAAATATCGATAATTGGCTTAAAGGAAAAGGAAAGTCTTATCAAATAGTAAAATACTCTCAACAACAAATCAAAAATGCTTATCAAGAGTATTTGAACGAAATGTCGAATGTCAGTTCTTCATCGAAAGACTCAACATCTTCAGTTAAGGCATGACGCCCTGTTTCAAAAGAAAAGGTAACAAAGCCACAATCTGAGAAGACAAAGGCAAAAGTCAGTAAAAGTCCTAAACTTTCGAAATATTATATATCTGAGCCTTTACCAAATGAAGTGGACTTAATTGATACTGTTAAATCAAAAGTTCGTAATTGGATTTTAGGTTATTTATTTCACAATGTGTTTCAAACTAATCACAAAGGACCCAAACAGCCTTGGGTACCTAAATTTTTCCACTGATTGCAGGTTTTATGTGACAATCAATATGATGAAAAATGGTATATCGATAGTGGTTGCTCTTGTCACATGACTGGAAGGAAAGAGAATTTACGTGATTATCGAAGTTTGGAAAATGCTGGTGTTGTGAAGTTTGGTAACAATCAAAAGTGTCAAGTCAAGGGATATGGTAAAGTTACAAATCGGAAGTTTACTGTTAATCGAGTTGCTTATGCGAAGGCCTTCAACATAATTTGATTAGTGTTCTGCAACTTGTTGTGGGCACTGGAAATCAAGTGGTGTTTAATGAAGAAGGAAGCATTATTTCGAATGTCAATACAAAAAAAGTTTTGCTCAAATCCAAGATAAAATATGACATGTTCACTCTCGGCATAAAGCCTATTGTTGGTGTTCCCTCTATGTTTACTTTCGAAAGCTCCATCAGATGTTAGCTAGATGTGGCATAGACGTCTATCTCACTTGAACTTTCGAAATCTTATTAAATTGGTGGTAAATGATCTTGTTCGAGGCTTACTTGTATTAAAATTTGATAATGATACTTTGTGTGCAGCTTGCGAACAAGGGAAACAACATCGACAAGGACATCCCATTATCATCAATTCAAAAATAATTGAACCGTTGGAACTTCTTCATATTGATCTTTGTGGATCATCGACAGTTGAAACTCTCAACAAGAAACGGTACATTTTATTCATAGTTGATGAATTTTCTCGATTTACTTGGGTTTATTTTCTCAGGTTAAAATCAGAAGTTGCTCTATCAAAAATTTGGAAACAAGCATGAAGAAGAAAGTTCGAAAAATCAAGGGTGATAATTGTTCTGAATTTAAGAACAATTCTCTTGATTCATTTTTAATAGAAAAAGAAATTTCGCATCTTTTTTCTTCACCCTATACACCTCAGCAGAATGTGGTTGTTGAAAGGCGAAATCGTTCTCTTTGTGAAGCTGCAAGAATGATGCTCACATATGCGAATCTTCCTCAATATCTTTGGGCTCAAGCAGTTTCTACTGCATGTTTTACACAAAATAGATCTTTCATTCATCGAAGATTCAACATTACTCCTTATGAAATTATCAATAACCGAAAACCTAATGTCAAATTCTTTCATGTTTTTGGTTGCAGGTGTTTTATCATGAATCTCAAGGATAATCTCTCAAAATTTTTGTCCAAAGCTGATGAAGGAATTTTCTTGGGTTATTCTCATAATTCGGTTGCATATAGAGTGTTGAATAGACGAACACGGAAAATTGAAGACACATTCAATATTACGTTCGATGATTATTATATCAAAAAAGTTGAGAAGTGTTTCGAACAAAAACCAATACTTAACGAATCAAAAGATGAATATGAAATTCTTAATTCGTCTAATTTTGATTATGATTTCATTTTTGGTGTTCCAGAAAGGGTTATGGATGCTGAAATCAATGCTCAAGATAATCAACTTCCGGAATCATCAAAGCATTCTGATTGTTCGACATTTACTCAAGATGCAGTTGATGAAAACTCGACATAATCTTCTTCTGGAAATTAGGAAAGTATGCCAAATGCTCAAGTGAGGGGAGCACTTGCATTCAAATTCTCATGTTGAGGGGGTGCATTCTTTCGAGGGGGAGAGTAGGAGAATGGATGATGATGTTGAGGGGGAGAAACCTGAAAATGAAGTTGTCGAGGGGGAGGTAAATGTGTCGAATAATAATCAATATGAAATTTTTCATGATTTAAACGATAATAATTCTGTTGCAGGTTCAGAGAATAAAGAAATGTTCGAAGATGCACCATTGGATTTTGATCCAGCATATCCACCATTGGAGAAATGGACAAGAAATCATCTAAAATAACAAGCGCTTGGAAATCCACATGATGGTGTGTTAACAAGAGCTCAACTTCGTGCAAAGAATGGGGTTCTTAATGCTCATCAGGAGTTTTGCATGTTTATTGTCTTTATTTCGAAAATAGAACCAAAATCAGTTAAGGTTGCAATGGAACACTCAGATTGGGTTGTTGCAATGCAATCTGAATTGTCTGAATTCGAAAGAAACAAGGTTTGGAGATTAATTCCTAAACCAAAAGATGTTTCGATTGTTGGGTTAAAATGGATTTTCAAAAATAAAATAGACGAAGATGGTAATATTGTTCGAAATAAGGCTAGGCTTGTAGTTAAAGGTTATTCGCAAGAAGAAGGTATCGACTATGAGGAAACCTTTGCTACCGTCGCTAGACTCGAGGATGTTCGAATATTTTTGGCCTATGTAGCACACAAGGATTTTGATGTTTATCAGATGGATGTAAAATGTGCTTTTCTAAATGGAGAACTTGAAGAAACAGTATATGTTGAACAACCTCTAGGTTTTATCAATGAAGAATTTCCTAATCATTGTTATATTTTAGATAAAGTTGTATATGGGTTAAAACAAGCACCAATAGCATGGTATGCAACTCTTACCTCTTTTTTAAAACAATCAAAATTTAAACAAGGATCAGTTGATCCCACACGCTTTCGAAAGAAAGTTGGGGATCATCTTATGCTTGTTCAAATATATGTTGATGATATTATTTTTGGCTCGACTAACCCTGCTTTGTCTAGAAATTTTGAAAATCTGATGAAAAGTCAATTGGAGATAAGCATGATGGGAAAAATAAACACCTTTCTAGGACTGAATATTCGTCAAAGCAGAGAAGGAATTTTTATCAATGAAGAAAAATACACAAAGAATCTTCTTGAAAAATTTGGCTTGACGAATAGCATGAAATTGTGAGTACCAATGGCAGTTGGAATAAGGCTCTCACCTTCGTTAGATAAACCAACTGTTAATCTTACTTTATACAAAGCATGATAGGTTCGTTACTTTACCTTACGGCAAGTCGACCTGATATTATGTTTTCTGTTTGTAATTGTACAAGATGTCAATCGAATCCTAGACAACCATACTTAACAGCAGTGAAGAATATTTTTCGATATCTCAAAGGGTCAATTTCGTTAGGATTGTGGTATCCTTCGAAAACAGGATTCTTCATACAAGCATTTTCTGATGCTGATTTAGGAGATTGAAATCTTGATAGAAAAAGCACAAGTGGCGAATGTCAATTACTGGATGGAAAGTTAGTAAGTTGGCAGTCGAAGAAGCAAACATGTGTTTCGATTTCCACTACAAAAGCAGAGTATGTTGCTGCTGCAGCTTGCACTTCACAAATCATATGGATACAAAGCCAACTGCGTGATTATGCAATTAACATGAAGAAAATTCTGTTGTATTGTGATTTGGAAAGTGCCATACGAATTTGTCACAATCCTATGCAACATTCAAAAACCAAGCACATTTCTCTTCGCTATCACTTTATAAAAGATCATGTTGAGGATCGCAATATCGATGTTCACTTTGTGAAAACCACTGATCAACTTGCTAATATTTTCACAAAGCCATTAGATGAAAAAGCATTCATGAGAATTGTGGGGGGGGGTCTAGGAATGATTGAAGGAAATTCAGTTCCTAGATTGATTTCGAAAGAATGATAAGAGAACAAGGTGCAAAAGTGTCGATTCAGAGGTGCTGAATGTTTGCTCAGAGGATATAGCTTGTCATTCAGAAGTTATTGTTCACATTCAGCGCTTCGACACGCTTCGATTTCGACATTATGTACACACCGCTTAATTACAAATTTTCGTGAGTTTTGTACAAAAAACAATTCGCTACGTTTATGTCGGAAAATCAAAAGGGCCAAAAGATTTTATTTTTGTTTCCTTTTTCAAATTTAGAAAAATCAAAAAGATCAAAAAGATTTTATTTTTGTTTCGTTTTTCAAAATTCAAAAACTCAAAAAGAACAAAAAGATTTTATCTTTATTTTGTCGTTTAATTTCCGAAAAATCAAAAACTACAAAAAGATTTTCTTGTATTTTGGTGTTTGTATCTTCTTTTCTTAATGCAGCTTTTGGTAAAGATCATCAATGATTCATGCTTGCAGTTCTAGGGTCAGGTATATTTTTCGAAAAACTGTGCACTAGTTAGGTTGTCCCTAGAAGCATGCTGCAACATGTTGTCCTAAGCCTCTTTTGACTCAATGTGTTTTTTCAAAGCCTTAATGAAGTTTTCATCACGAAAATTTCTTCCCAATCAGGCTATCTTCATATTAGTCCTTGATCTACGTTACTCTTCTCATTGGAGTTAAGAGTTTACTGCATGGTCCATATATAGCAGAGGTACATGCGAATCTTTTACCACATCTTTTTCATCCTAAAGTTCTTACACTTTCACACACAATGACATATGTCCAAGAGATTTTTGGTATAAACCAATCAGGATCTAGACATATCAAAAATCTGTGTTTATGATCTGGATTCATTAGGTCGTGATGAAAGTGAAACCTAAATTTTTGAAATTAAGAAGGGATTGACGGGGAACTTTGTTCCAGATTTTCACGAAACATTTGTTTCAATACCAAATTTTGATACTCAAAATCATATTCTTTCGTTATGAGTGATCTTGATAGAATGTTCGAATCCCACGACATTTTACTCCCAACAAGATCCAATCCTTTTTGTTGTTTTATTGAATATGATTTCTGTTTGAGTATCTATTCGATTCCTTGTCACTTCATAAGTTTTTCAAAGCATACTTTTCACTGACTACACTGGTCAAACAAGTAATTTCGATTACAATTGATCACACTTATGTATAGTGCTGAAATGTAATGAAATCCTAAGCCACCCATCAAGCTTATTAAAAAGAACCCTTCGATACTTCTTTACAAGTATTCGATTGTAATTCACGGGAAACCAAACAAGCAGTTGATTATCTCTCTTGATGATTAATGAAGAAATCTTTGCCCGGGATTTATCTGCTTTCATGTCGAAATTTTATTTTCACCATCACAGAATCCAAATTTTTGTTTATTTTGCTGCTTATCTTTTTCTTTGGAACACTGCACTCATGAAAATTTATGGTACTGAGTAATGCCAACTCAGGCTGACGATTTCGAAAGTTTGGCATATGAGTTCGCTTCTAAACCCAAAAGCGAAAGAGCCCTACCTCCATTCCGAAGGTTTGATCTTTATCCACAAGAGTCACGAAGGGACTTTTGATGTGATTGTTTGATACCTATGCGTGTGTCTCGGATATTGTGTCATACACTTTATCTTACATGGCGTCTTTAACGGCTAGTGGTGCAACTTTCAAGGGCCACGTGTACACTACATTTATGGTAACCGTTTGAGCTTCACATTTGGGATACTTATAAAAAGGGAATTAGGGGCTTCATTCCAACTTTATGTTTACTAAAAATTCTCAAGGCAATTTAAGCAATCATTTTTCTCTGTTCTTCAGCTTTCAAGAAAAAACCTAGTTATGGCTACTCTTCAATCCAACAATACTGATGATATCTCTTCTCAACCCATCATGAAGATTCAGAGTACCAATTATCAAGTAGATGGTGATGTGACTGTGCACCCCGAAGAACTCAAGATGCCCATTGTTGCTTTACAACATTCTATTTTATCGACTACAATTTTCAGTTCTTTTGAAGTTCCTATGTCATGGCTTTCAATTGCTGGGTCTACTGCCTCATACAGCAAGACGATGGATACTGTGACCTTCAATTTAATCAGTGATAAGAAGTTTCGTCTTACGAAGAATTTGCTTGCCAAAATCCTCGAAATCCCTAATTCTCCACCATTCTACAAAGTTTCCAATGAACAAGTGCTACATATGTTTAATGAGATGGGTTATCAACCTACTCTCTCGAAGATCAGTGAATTCAAGAAGTCTGGTCTTCCCAGTATATGGAATTTTTTATTTGGGATTTACCTTCGATGTCTCACAGGTCGGAGTGTTGGTTTAGACAAAGGACGAATGGAGGTATATGTTATGGTTGCAGGGATCTACTATGATATACCAGTTGACTATGCTACACAGATGTGGAAGGAATTTTTGAAGAGTGTTGAAAACATGAATGCAGTAGATGGGGTGTCATGTGCAAGGTATTTGAGCTTAATTATTCGATATGCTTATGAAAAAGAAGGTGTTTTAGTGCCTGCTAATGAGCCTAAAGCAGAATCCGTGAAGTATCATTATCCAAAGGCAGTTGAAGATGATGTGAGTATTTTTCCCAATGTTGCTAGAATTCATGATGGGATGCTCAAGAAGGTTGATCCTTCGAATCCAGTGTTAGAGGCTTATTTACTCACTATCAGCACAAATGATGGTACTTTTGTTTTTTTGGCAAAACATGATGAAGAATCTTGAAAGAAATCTCGAAAACAAAAGACAATCCTGAAGAAAAATTTGGTCAATCACCAAAGCAGAAGGCTGGTGTAGTGATTAAAGTGTTGAGCCTGAAATTGCAGCTTCTTCAAAGGAAATTATTCCTTCGAAAAAGGGTGTATTCAAGAGACTTAAAAAGAAAGCTCACAGGTCGCGAATTTCTCCTGATCGATCTGGTAGTTTTTCTCCTTCAGTTGTTCGTAAGCCACATGTTAAACACAAAGGTCTTATAATTTGTGAAGTTCCTGTACCTGTCTCTCCATCATCAAAGAAACCAAGGGCAAAATATATGGCTAAACATCTTTCCAGGAAGCAACAAAAGAAACATCGAAAATTGGTGATTTAAGATGACTCTACTGAAGACGAAGTAGTTCCAGAGACCCAGGTGCCTGATTCTCCTATGAATTCGAATATCAAGACTTCTGTTCCTGTCTCTACATCTCCTGTTTCCATAAAAGTTTCTACATCAGAACCGATTGTAGTTACTTTACCTCCGTTGTCAACTATCGAAACTTCTCATACTCAAGGTAATTCTCTTGTTGTCACTTATACCAATGATACTTCCACAATGGATACTTCAACTTTGTTACCTCCATTTTTTCCTACTTCTATTGTCACCCATTCACCCACTTTCGACAATATTCTTAATCAACCTATCACCTCATTGTTTTCCTCTCAATCCACTGATCCACTTATTACTCGTGGAGAAGTTAAAAGCCCAAATGACGATGATGAGAATGTTTTCGATGGTACATTTGCAGATATTCAATTTGATATGGAGGAGGAGGATATTCCAGATAATATGCTTCTTACAGGGAAACAATTTAAAATTCTCAATCGCAAGCTTAATTCCCTTTTACAAAGTCAAGTTGATGGTGGTAAGCATTCTGTATCCAATCTGGAGGTTGATCTGTTACTCAAACGTCAAGAATCTCGTCTTTATGATTCCATTCAAGATGTTGATCGTAATAATGAGAAAAGGGTGAAGGCTCAGTTATCAATTTTTGCTTCTGATTTAAAGGACTTGAAAGTTGTTGCAAAAGAAAGGCATATCTTGTTTGTTCAAGATGTTAAGAAAGTTCGTGAAGATGTCAATCTCAAACTTCAAGAACTCAGGTAGGATATGAGTAAAGAAATTGTTGTTGTACAACAAGATTATGCTGCTCTAAATCAGCAGGTTGATATCATAGCTGATGCAGTTACAAAGTTTGTGAACTTGTATGAAGGGTTTGGTTCGAAGGTTGAGAAAATTTATGTGGATGATGTTCAAAGTTTTTCGAACATCATAGCCTTGTTAGGAGAATTAAAAGAGTTGGTTTCGATGTCCAGTTCATCTTCTGTCATCACTCTTGAATTATTAACACAAAAGTTTCGTTTGTGTGAACTGCTAAGTATTTTACTGCTAAGTATTTTACTGTCTAAACTGCTAAGTATTTTACTAACAAATGCCCCACTGTCTAAAATGCTAAGTATTTTACTAACAAATACCCCACCTGTTGTCACAGGGGTGCAAGGGGGAGAAAGAAGACCAGTTGGTAAAGGTGATGGCGCTTCTGGGAAATCTGTAACGACGTATGTTTTCAAAACAATTTTTCATTTTTCAAACAACATGATTTTCATTTAAACATTCTCAGATCTCATGTTCAACAATTGTCATCAAACAAAACATATCCCAAGATCACAAAACATAAACTCCATAAGTGTGTACAGATCATGCCGGCGCCTTCCTGCGATCCTCGCTAGTACCTGAAACACATAACACAACAACTATAAGCATAAATGCTTAGTGAGTTCCCCAAAATACCACATACGCACATATGACACTCAAGGCTATAAGACCATCCGGTCACTGTGTCTCAGAGGACTTCCATCCCACAACCCTGGTAGACCTTCCGGTCCTACTCGTATTGAACTTCCGGTCCATATCACCTTGACCTTCCGGTCCATATCATAATGACCTTCCGGTCCATAGCCTCTCCGATCTCAAAACTCTGAGGATCTCCCTTAAATGCTCCTCATGCTGCTCTCTGGATCTCGAATACACCAATACGTCATCGATGAACACGATCACCGAACGATCCAACATCGGCCTGCACACCCTGTTCATGAGATCCATGAACGCCGCCGGTGCATTGGTGAGCCCAAAAGGCATCACCACGAACTCGTAATGCCCATAACGAGTCCTGAACGCCGTCTTTTGGATATCCTCATCTCGCACTCTCATGTGATAATATCCCGACCTCAAATCAATCTTGGAGAACCAAGACGCTCCCTGCAACTGATCGAACAGATCATTGATCCTCGGTAAGGGGTAACGGTTCTTGACCGTCAACTTGTTCAACTCCCGGTAATCAATGCACATCCGATGTGAACCATACTTTTTCTTGACAAAAAGGATCGGGGCTCCCCAAGGTGAGCTACTCGGTCTGATAAATCCTTTCCCCAACAGCTCCTGAAGTTGTGAGGATAACTCCTGCATCTCTGGTGGCGCAAGGCGATAGGCGCCGCTCCCGGAACCAAATCAATGCGAAACTCCACTTGCCTCACGGGAGGCACACCCGGCAACTCTTCGTGGAAAACATCCGGGAACTCACCCACTATCGGCACATCACTAACCGAACTCGACCCCTCTGCGGCCACCCGTGAATCCATCACATCAACTACAAACCCGCTACAGTCCTGCTGTAGGCTCCGCCTCGCTCTAGCAGCCGAACAAAATGCTGACCCAGAACGGGTACCCTCGCCGTACACCGTAAGTAATCCCCCACTAGGGTCTCGTATCATCACCATCGCAGTCTATAACAGCCCCAAATCGGCTCAACCAATCCATGCCTACTATGACACACACGTCCCCCATCGCAATCGGGACTAGATCTATCGGGAACTCAACACCGAAGATCTCGAGTACACATCCCCGAATCACATCTGTAGCATACACCGGTCGCTCGTCAGCTATGGAAACTCGTAGAGGTCGACTCAACGCCTCCTGTTGGATACTGATGTGCTGACTAAACGCTAAGGACACAAATGACCGACTCGCACCCGAGTCAAATAATACCAAAGGAGGTACAGAACTCACAAGAAAAGTACCAGCCATGACATCGGGCGTTGCGCGGACCTCCTCCGCTGTCAACTGGAAGGCTCTCCCGCGAGCCTTCGGTGCCTCGGCCTTCATCGGCCGAACCTCAGTAGCTCGCACAACAGTAGGGGCAGATCCATGCGGTGCTCCCTGTGCTGTCCCCCGCAGCTGCGGACACTCGGGGCAATCCTTGGCTATGTGCCCCTCCTTGCCACATTTGTAGCAAGCGCCTGATCGACAAACCCCATCATGTCCCTTGCCGCACTTCCCACAAATGCGGCCCTTCTGGCCTCCAGGTCTCGAATCGGCGGGCTTTGCCCGCTTGGCTGTCGGCTGAGACTGTGCCCACCGCCGGTCCCTCCCCTGAGACACGACCTCCTCCCGGGCCTGAGTCTCCAGCTCGATCTCTCTCTTCTGGGCATTTTCCTGGAGCTCAGCAAATGTCCGGTATGACGAGTTCGCCACGAACTCCCTGATATCCCTCCTTAAAAAGCTCAAGTACCGACTCATGCGTGTCTGCTCAGACGACACGTGCTCAGAGCAAAACAACGCCCTCTCATGGAACATCTGTGTGATCACAGTCACTTCCTCCGTCCCCTGCTTGAGGGACAAAAACTCATGTGCCAACCGTTCCCTCTCCACCAGGGGGACGTACTCATCTCTGAACATGATGATGAACCTCTCCCAGGTCACCTCCGAAATCTCTGCAAGAGTGAAGTTTGCCGTCACAAACTTCCACCAGTCCTTCGCTCCCAAGCGAAGCTGGTTCAGTGCAAACCGAACCCTCAAATGCTCCGGACACGAACAGGTGTAGAAGCATCCCTCGATACCAAAAATCCATCTCATCGCAGCAATCGGATCATGCGTCCCATCAAACTCCGGTGGCTTCGTGTTGCTGAACTCCCGGAACAACATCGAGTCACCCCCTGAGGTCTAGCAGCAGCAACAGCTGCAGTAGCTGCAGCAGCCGCAACCTCAGTAACCGCTGCGTACCGCTCATCAAAGGTCTCAATCAATGTGGTCTTGATAGACCCAAACATCTCCGGAATCTCGGCTCGGATCGCCGCAGCCACCTCATCGTGGATCATCTGACGAAGCTCCTCGTCACTCACGTCGCTCGTCTCAGGTCTGTGGCGTGTCCCAACCATGATGTCTCTGAAATACAAACATAAAATATCAGAGACTCGCTCGAGTATACTCGCACTCGATCACTCAACCCTACTTGTTCCCTAGTACCCTAAGGATTTTTACTTGGACTGCGCACTGATCTGGTGCCTTCAGTAGTACGGGCCCTATACTACCGTCCACACCGCATCAGTATTCACCCCAAGTCCTCCTCCTTGGATCCCAGATCACAAGTACTCTACATCTCGCTAGCATAGGCTACCCTTCGGTAGACCTCTCATAAGCTCCTCACTGCTACCTACTCACTCTCAAGCACCTCATAGTAGCAGAAATCTTCCTAGGCTAAGGCATCACAAATCAGGCCACTCTAGTCCTAATATGAATACCTAGCCTACTCTAGCATGCGTAACACATGATAACATAACTCATAACACATAATGTAAGGGTATTTTGGGAAATCACCGTTCGGGCGCTGGCTGATCGTACACACTGCTTCCTTCTGTTTTTCCCAATTTCTTTTACTTTTTAGAAACAAATTGTTTATTTTATGAAAAACTTTCTCAAATCCTCAGTTTGAGTTCAAATACACCAGAAATTGCATCCGAATCCCTCAAACCAAGGCTCTGATACCAACTTGTAACGACGTAAGTTTTCAAAACAAATTTTCATTTTTCAAACAACATGATTTTCATTTAAACATTCTCAAATCTCATGTTTAACAATTGTCATCAAACAAAACATATCCCATGATCACAAAACATAAACTCCATAAGTGTGTACGGATCATGTCGGCGCCTTCCCGCGATCCTCGCTAGTACCTGAAACACATAACACAACAACTGTAAGCATAAATGCTTAGTGAGTTCCCCAAAATACCACATACGCACATACGCCACTCAAGGCTATAAGACCTTCCGGTAACTGTGTCTCAGAGGACTTCCGTCCCACAACCCTGGTAGACCTTCCGGTCCTACTCGTATTGAACTTCCGGTCCATATCACCTTGACCTTCCGGTCCATATCATAATGACCTTCCGGTCCATAGCATTCATAACATACATAACACATCCATATCATATAACAACATACATCACATACATCTCATAGCATATAAGACCTTCCGGTCACACATAGGTACCACTCTAGGTACAGTATAATGAGAAGACTCACCTCGCCTGATGTCTAGTAACTCACGTGCTCAAATTCCTGAATCTCGAATCAACGACCTAGCCCCGCCTAATCACATAAGGTAATTGTTTCAAATCATTAACGGCTCTCAAGGCTAGACTAATCTCTTCCTATGTCCTCTCAGAAGGCTAAAAACATTTTACCCATTAATGGTCCCAAAAGTCCAAATGTTGACCAACCCTAAAACTCAACGAAAGTCAACTGCAGGGTGGTACGCGGCGCGTACCATATATGTACGCGGGGCGTACTCCACGATTATCCAGAGTCGGGAAACTCGACCCCCTACGCGGCGCGTACTGGGATTACGCCCAGCGTAAGTCCCACTTTCATCCTTTCTTCATTTTTGGTCTGAATAGGTTAAGTCATGGGCTCAAATCACAGATCTCGGCTCTCTATTGCCTCCTAAGTCATAAAGTCAAAACCTTTAAGCCTTGCATGGCTATAAAGGTCACCAACCACTTCAACATATAACATCTTTCCCCCCATTAAGCCCTAATCTCATGCATGACTCAATCTTGACGTCCAAGATTGGATTTTTATGAATCCACAACGCATATTACACTGAAATAAGGCAAATCTATGCTTAGGGAGGCCATTTGCTCAAAAAGTCTCCATTTTGGGACCAAAAACCCTAAAAGTTGGTCCATCAAACACAAAACAAAAATGATTAGGAAAGCTTTGAGCTTTTTACCTCCAAGTGAAGTTCTACCCTCTGTAGAACTCAGATCTAAGCTTGTACTCCAACTTCTAGCCTCCACAAGAACTTCCTCTTCTTCTCCACTACCACACCAAGACACTTTTTAGCTCAAACACACACACACAAGCTTTGAACGATGTAATTGCTCTCTTATGGTTCTGCATCTGGGCCGGCTACGCCCAGCGTAACCCTGGGTACGCCCAGCATACCTAGGCGAGTTCGCGTCCAACTTAAGCGCATGAGTATGCACAGCGTACTCTTCAGTACACCCAGCGTACTCATTTGCCATAACTTTTCTTTTAAGGGCTAAACTTGACAACTTGAAAAAGAAGAAGGGTTTAAGAGATGTACCTGAATTTCGGGATGTTAAAAAATCAGATGAAGAGGCTAAAGTTGTTGGAAAAGTGTATACAAATCATACTCTTAATCCAAGATCAACAGTTTTGAAACCAACAATTTTGAAGGTTGAACCAATGATTGCAACTGTTACAACTACAAGGCCAATTGTCAAAGGAATTGTAATTGGATCTACTGGTGAAGGAAGTTCTTCGAAACCCAACCAATCTACAACAAATCAAGAAAAAGGAAAGGGGGTCGTAATTGAAATCAAAGGATGAGAGAAAGGGTGAGATAGATGCTGAGATAGAAAAGCAACGACAAATACAAAGTATTTTCAGGCTTTGACAAAATGATCCTCCTTCTATCAACAAACGAGATCCAAGAAAGTTGCATAGTTAGGAAAATATCGGAGCAAGGGTTTCTTATAGTGAAATGTACGAGTTTGAGAAGAAACCAAGGAAAAGTTACTCTACCGTGAATTCTGATATGAGTCAACTTGATTTTCCTATAAACGAGATGATGTTTCTCACAGCCCAGTACAAGATTGTTGATCAGTTCAAGGATAAAGATGATTTTATCCATATGAAGATAAGGTTTCATGCTGTGTTGGGAAAAGAACAAGAAGAACCATGGTCACTAGTGAAGATTGTTCGTGTGCTGAGTATTACAAAGGATGTGTTGTTCGAAAACATGCTTCAAAATTTTCGATACCATGTCGTGAGGGAAAACAATGTTGCTCTTGACTTCTCAATTGCTGATTTTCCTTTGATGAACTTGAATGACTGATTCAAGATGCGAATATACTCAAAGACATGGATGCTTCGAAACTTCAGGGAACAAATAAAGAAGTGTTACATCTGGGATTGGGCCATATCAAACTTTTCATAGACAATTATTATGGTTGTCTAGCGTTGACAAATGTTGAATTAGCACTGTCAATAGGAAAGGAAATCACCGTTCCCCAATCAGTGTTGAAGAGTCAAGTTGATTTGAAGAAGTATGTTGATGGTGAAATATGCTTGAAGCCTTTTAGAGTTGTATTCAAGGGTAAAAACAAGAAGGTAAAGCAAACGAAGTTTCTATTCCAGTTGAGTAATGTCGAAAGATATATAACTGCTCAATATACAAACTTGATTGTGCGTATGATCAGCTGTAAGAAGAATAATGAAGCAGACAAGGCGGAATTGAAGAAGGTTATGAACTGGTATGCGGAGATTCGAAGGACATTACATATGGCATCTCAAGTTTTTATACCTTGATTTTGACACTGCTTACAAAGGGGGAGATTGTAAGGATCGAAGTTTAGTTGTAAGGTGTCGAAAGTTTTGTAATGTTATTTACTAAGGCATAATAGTTTCGAAGTCTTGATGTTTAGTCCTTAGTATTTTTTGTATACTTACTTATTCTCCTATAAATAGGAGTTGTACTCAGAGTTAGATAGAACTAATGTAAGTCATTATGTCTATTATTCTCTCTGTATCGAAAGTATAATTGAGCTATAAACCATATCTTATTTACTCTCCGTGTTCATACTACTTTGATTACTCTGATTACATTGATACTCGATTAAATCACTACTACATTTTTTTATAAAAGATTTAAATATTATAAATAGAAGACATTAAGAGAGGATGTTATACCTCAAAAATTCGAATCTCTCCCTCCCTATATCTTTCTCTCACACTCTCATTCTCCAACACACACACACATCTCTCTTCTTTCCCTCTCTTGAAAACTTGTCTCCTCCCTTTCTTTATAAAATATGAAGTTAAAAGCAGAATCTGTGGGAGGGATATTTCCAGTCGATAATTCATGAGTCTACATGCATCTCCGGATTTTTGTGGGTAATTTTGGTGGAGAGAAACCCCAAAGAGATGACGAGAGAGACTGGGTATCCAGAGAGATGAAATCTTTCTTTTCTCTCTTTTCTTCTCTCTAAAACGCCACACTCTCCCTCTCTAAAAACCAGCCTCCAACTCACGAAATTTACGATATATTTGGGTGTTTTTGAAGCTACATAAAAATGAAAAAGGTAAGAGCTTACATCTTTTGAAGATCCATAACAATTTATACAAGTTTCCATGTTATTTTCATCTTTTATTTTCGGATTTTATGACCCTTTCTTGTCCTTGATCTTGATTTTTGTAGATTATCACTATAAACATGTTGCATGTTATGAAAATAGTGATAATCCATGATCAAACCAAAGTTGAGACCAAAGATGAACACATGCAAGCTCTAAACCATCATCAATGGTGATTTTCACACTTTCTTCTTGAGATTTTGAGTCTTTTGTACCTAAATCATTTCTAAACCATCAAGAACTTAGTTTAAACTTCATGCATGTTCATTAATTCATATTTCATATGCTAAAACGCAAAATTAAATGTATGGATCAAATGATTTCTCATAAACAACATAAAACTCATTTTAAGAGTTCTTGAGAAATATGATTTTTTTATTTTAGTGCATGTATGTAAATTATGATTTATAAATATATTTGATCTCTGGAAACAAGATCATAACATTTATGGATCATGATTTCATTAAATATTTTAAAGTATTTTCTCAAAGTAATGAATAAAGTTCACTTTTCCAACCTATTAGCAAGCATGCAATCCGCCAGATTTCTTTACCTGACTTTTAACTGTCATATCTCACTCATTTCTTAACCAAAATGTAAGATTCTTTTTCTAAAATATAATATTTTAAGTTACCTTTCAAACCTATCTAACCTCAATGAAAAATTCAAATATTTGGATTTTAATAACTTTTACAAAACTATTGCTCAAATAGAACCTTTTTGTGAATACTAGTTTTGTGTTTCATGTTCAAAGGACTTATTCCTCACTAAAAATCTAGGAAAAATTAATTTTGAGCACTTAACATCATATATACATAGGGACAAAAAGATCTTGATTCAAAAGTCTTTGGAACATGTTGCAAAAATTCTGAAAGTGACATCAATAACTTTTACCAAAATCACAAAAACCAAGTTTTCTCTATAATATATTAAGCCTCTAGGCGTGTTTGTCGACATCCAAAATAAGAAAACGATTTTTATCTGTTTCTAAATCGTATGAAGATGCATTCTGAAAATTTTCAGCTCAATATATATTTTCTTTATTTTTACATGAAAATAATAAGAAAATAGAGTGTTAAAGCATACTGAATACCTACGCTAGTAAATAAATTCTAGAAAAATTCATGAATGACCTATACCGTAAACCAACATCTCCGATGAAGTTTGAGAAATTTTTATTACTATTTACCATTAGTTTTTATTTTATTGTTATTAAGCACGAATAAATAACAAAAGTCGGGTTCCAAGTTATAAAAATTACATTTATTATTTTTAGAAGCTTTTATATATTATATAACCTTCAATGAAATTTTGGATGAATTTTCCATAACGTTTACTATTTTTCCAAGATTTAACGTTTATTAAAAGAATTAAATTAGTGAAAAATAGTTAATCTTATCTAAAATTCATAAAAGTTTACCGGAAAAACTTTTCTTACATTATAACCATAAAAACATATTTTGAGGAGTTATCTTAACTATTTACTATTTATTTCTATTTTCTTAGTATTAAACACACTTAAATTATAAAAATAGGGTTTTACTTTTCAAAAATGACTTTAAATAAATTTCCCAGATTATGTACACTGTAAAATAGTTACAAAAATTATAAGAAATTTTCATGATAATTTACTATTTTCCATGATTTTATGATTATTCAAGGAAATTAAAATGGTGAAAAATAGTTAGACAAATAAAAATTTCAAGAAAATTTATCTTAACATCTTTGATTTCAGTTGAAACTGAAATAAAAAGTTTGGGAAATTTTAGAACTAAATTGATTTACTTTTTGAATATTTAATCATTGGAACACCTCTTAAAATGTTAAATATTAACACTTCAATAATGGTAATTTTCCATTTAAATTGTTGTATAACAATTGATTAATGGAAATCTAAATTTCACATAAAAATGTTTTTAACTGATCAATATCAAAATTTGGACACATTATTGGTAAAACTCTATTGTAGAAGTTAAATATACTAGTATTAGATTTCAATCAGAGACTCATTAGTAAGTAACATCGTTATAGGAATCGGTAGTGATACAAACGAAACTTAGTTCATGGCATCGTTAGCATCATATCAAACCATTGTAAGTATTCACAACTTCCCCCTATTTTCGGTTTTTAAATGTTTTGGGGTGGAAAATCATGTTCTAAAATATTTATGTTCGTTGTATCTATTTTGACTCGTATAAACTTGTTTGCTATATTTTGCATGTATGTTTATTACTTTAATTCATGAGGACTGTATCGCGGTTAAGTCCCTGGAATCATTTGACACAACTCATTAACTCTTTGAGCCCATGATCATTATGGATAGCGCTATTAGGTGTAGACAACTCCTCACTCGCACGATTCGCTTGAGTGCATTTTACCATGTTATACACAATGTTTGCGATACACATAGTAGTCAATAGGGCACGATTCGGTCATTAGGCTTGGGTTGTGAACTCAAGAATGGAAACTTGATCCACATACGAATCTTACGTCGCATTTTAGCAACAAAACTTGTATACTCATGTTAGCAACGATACTTGTATACTCATTTTAGCAACGAGGCTTATATACTCATTTTAGCAACGAAACTTATATACTTAGTTTAGCAATGAGACTTGTGTACTTATTTTAGCAACGAAACTTTTATACTTATTTTAGCAACGAAACTTGTATTTCCCATGAGAATATGAACTTTGCATCTCCTTTTGGCAATGTACTTTATTTCTCATGATGACAACGAACTTTGTTTATGCAAACTTGTTTACTCATTTTACCAATATACTTTTATTTATGGAAACTTCTATCAAAACTTTTATTACGATTCATGAAGCCAATATTTTTGTAAACCTGTGAAGTCACCAACTATTTTTATAGATGATGCTCGTTTTACATGCTTTTTCAGGAATCATCGACTAAGTGGCACATAGAGACATATCACTTGTAGGAGCATTCTCATGTGTGATTCTTTTTATACGTTGTAATTATTTTTAAAAGTTATTCAAACTTATTGTAAATTGTAAAGCTTTTAATACTATGGTTGGTGTTTTCTTTTAACTTTTGCTATGAGACCCTTTGTACTGTCACGCCCCGTGTTTCTACTTTATCGAGGTGTGACATCGGGTTTCAGGTATTTTCAAATTCATCCCTTGGTTTTAATTATGTCATTTTTGGCCCTTGGAGTTTGAAGGATGCGGTCATGGGAAGCCCTAGGGGAAAATTGTAATTTTTATGTGGGAGTAGTATGTTGAGCATACATGTGGGTACGCTAAGCGTACTAGGGCGTAACCTAGTACGCTGGGCGTACACTTATGTGTGTTGGGCGTACTAATGTCTGGGTGATACATTAATTTTTAGGGTTTGTAGGGTATTTATGCATTCTTGTGGATCATTTAGCGTCATATTTACAGCCTCCAAGCCCTTGTATCGTTTTTGGGAAACCCTAACCCCACAAGAGAGTGTTTTGTGCTATAAGTGTGTTCTTTATGCGCTTAAGGAATAAGGAGTTGCATCAAGGAGACAAGAGGTCGAAGCAAGCTTGTGGATCTTGGATCATCACCTTCTTGGGATTCTACAGGAGGTAAAAAGTTGCCACCTTTATGTTTTTTTCTTGGATCTCTTGTAGGTAGTCTTATGAAGTTCTTGTTGTCCCTAAAGTCCCATTTCTATGTTTTGGACATCTTGGGTTGTCCTTTCAAACCCTAGGAAGGGTTCTAAGCGATAAAAGTGAGGTCCCTTAAGCTAGTTTGGCCCCATGCTTCTTGTAGAAGGTTTTAATGGATTAATACCATGTATTTAGAACTTTTTGGACGTCTAAAGTCATAAAGTTTGAGACTTTATGGCTCTGGAGTGCATTTGGACCATGGATCTAAAGTTTGGGCTTAAGTGCTTAAGCCATTAAGCGCTTATTGGAGTTTGGGCTCTGTGAGGGTACGCCCCGCATAGAAGGAAGTACGCCCAGCATACTGGGTCAACGTCCTCGTAACGCAGTCAAGGCGAGGCTCAGTGTACGCCCCGCGTACCGTAGGGGTACGCCCCACGTTCGACCGTCTGTTGGACTTTGATTTTGGGCTTCAAGTTTTGGCCACCTTTTTGGTCTTGGATGCTTGGGCCCTTATTTTGTCAATCTGATTATGTGTATTTTTGGGCCGAGTTAAGTGTTGGACCTTGAGGTAAGGCCCAAATAGGAGTTGGGCCGAATTTGGAAAATTGGGCCAATTATGGGCCTTGAGGGATTAATTATATATGGGCCTAGATCATAGCCCACTTAGGGAAAGGGTAATATGGCCATTTACCCTAAGTATAGACTATGAGTCAAGTACTGTAATCCAATTGTTAATTGGATGATTAATGTGTGGTGTTAGTGCGGGATTTTAGTGAGCTAGAAGCTGGAGGCTACTGAGCGATTCAGCCGTGTGAGGTGTGTTTTCATTACCGAACTTATGGGTCTAAGGCACCAAGGCTGGCCTATTGGTTTGATAATCTGATATTTTTGTTATGCATAGTATGCAATAGATATGCATGCTAGTTTTGATATGCTAGTTTGGTAGATATGTAGGACTACCTGTGATACTGTCTGTTTATCTGTATATAATATTATATGTAATATGTCGACATATTGTGTCGGATGGGTTGAGGTTGTACTGCTCCGTGCTGTAGCCAACAAGCCCTGGAGCATACCATATATGAGATGAGAGTCAGGGAGGGCATGCCAGACTCATACTTAAGGCTCATGAGCATTCTAGATACGAGCTGAGAGTTGGGAAGGGCATTCCGGACTCGTACTGAGGGCTTAGCGTTATTCAGTCCGAGGACTAAACAGGCTGGGGAGCAAGCCATACATAAACTAGGGCCCAGGGGGGAAAGCTAGACTTATGTTGTGGGCTCAGGGGTAATCCAGTCTATTAGTTGCGGACCAATTGCATGATGTTATTATATTTGTGTTATTTGTTGTGTAGTGGTACATTGGGGGAACTCACTAAGCTTTGGGCTTACAGTTTTGGATTATGTTTCAGGTACCTCAGAGGATCGCGGGAAGGAGAAGGCATGATCGTGCACCTCCTCATATTTTGTTTCATGATTTTGGGACTACTCTGATATTGAACCTGTTTTGAAAACTATTTGTAAACGATGATGATTTTTGGGTTGTTTAAAAGTTTAAATTTCTCATGAATTTTATGGATGTTACAAGTTCGTATCTAATTCTTGGTTTGAGTGAATCGGGGGAATAATCATGTGAATCCAGTCTCAAACTAAGGAAAACGATTCTTACAATATTTTTTTCCAAATAGTTTTCAAAATAATCAAGGAAGATGTGATGTGTACGATCAGCCGGAGTGAAGGATTGGTAGAGGCTATGATATGTTAGAACAACATCCTAGCGATAGGCTAGGGATCTTCAGGAATTGCATAATAGAATTGCCTAATTATATGATGCCTAATAGCCTAGGACCTTTCTATTTATGGAATTGATATCATTACTGTAGTTGCTTAGTGTATGCATTATGGTTATGCATAACTAAGATCTTATAGCCTAAGAATGTTTGGTTTGGCCTTATTTCCTATTCTTTTTTTATGAAGGGCTTAGGGTAGGATTAGGTATACGACTGTCTATAGGGTCGAGTGTTATGCATGGCTAGCATCCATGAGTGCTGCAGGGTTGGTGGAAGTTTCATGGATGTGTTGCGTGGGGCCAGCCGACCGCTTTCGAGATGTTTAGCTTTTCGTCTAGGGAGTGAGGATTGAGAGTCTATTATTGTTGTATATTGTTAGGACTATTGTGACGGTATCTGAGAAAAATATGGGTAGGTATGGAAGGTAGTATAGGCACGTACTACTAAAAGCACAGGACCCGTACGCGTAGCAGGGAAGTCACAACCCCTAGGGCTTGTTGGGAATCAGTTCCCCTGTTATGCTATGAGTATTATCTGATATCTCCTTCGTATATTTTCATTATGGTGACTACAGGAGGAGTTGAGACCGGATCGAGATCAAGAGTAGGCAGGCAGATTAAATCTCAGGAGTTGGATGCTAGGATTACGGAGGTTCTCCATGAGGAGGTTGTAGTTGTTGTCAGGAGTCAGATACCGGAGTTATTTGGGTTTATTAAGACCGCGATGATGGAGTTATTTGATGACAGATACGAAGCCCCCTACTTTCGATGGGATTCAGGATCCGATTGTAGCCATGAGGTGGCTATCCGATGTGGAGGGATGTTTCTTTACCTGGTCTTTCCCAACTGAACAGAAGGTCAGGTGTACATTGAACCTCCTGAGGACCGGAGTGAAGGATTGGTGGAGGCTTGCTAGTATTTCTTATTCTGCTGAGAAGAGAGCGGTTGTGACCTGAGAGAAGTTCTCTGAGATGTTCCGCTCCAGATATGTGCCGCTGGTGGAGTATGAGAGGTTGGCCCAATTGTACCTCGATTTTAGGCAGGTCTATCAGACGGTGACGGAGATCACCAAGATGTTCACCGAGTGGGTTATGTTTTGCCCTGAGTTTGCTGCATCTGAGCAGGCTTAGATGACCAGCTAGTTGAGCATGCTTAAAAAGGAGATCAGACAGTTTGTTTCCACCCAACGCTATGATTGCTTGTTGGATATGCAGGAGGCCACCATACAGCATGAGATTGAGATTGATTTGTAGACGAGAGAGTAGAGGTCGGCCACGACGCAGTCGCAGCTTGCTCCAAAGTGGTTTAAGGCCGATGATGTTAGATCTGGGGGCCGGAAGGGTCGTACTTGTGGAAAGTGTGGCAAGGTGCATGAGGGTGTTTTCCGATCATCTGGGCGCCATAATCGTGGTTGGCACGACCACATGGCGAGGGATTGTCGCCAGCAGGCCCCACCACTCAGTTCCAGGATTTGCTATCACTGCATCCAGGTTGGCCACGTGAAGGCAAACTGCCAATCGCTTGCTGCTAGGTCAGCACAGGCTCCAGCGTCGGCTATTTTGAGAATCACGGATGGGATTCAGGGGAGGGCAGGGCCCCCGAGGGCTCGAGGTTGTGCTTTCCAGCCTACTGCCGAAGAGGCCAGAGCAGCTACGAATGTTGCGAATGGTATGTTTCTATACATTATTTTGGTGATTATGTTTTATGTTCTGCTTGTCCGTGTACCTCTGTTAGGTACGTTTCTAGTGAACTATTTGCTTGCTCTAGTGTTGTTTAACTCAGGTGTGAGTCGGTCTTTTGTGTCTCGATCATTCATTTGAGAGTTCTCTATGCCAATTGGGGAGTTAGATTGTCCAATGCGAGTCTCTATTACTAATGAAAACAGGGTTTCTGCATCATCAATGTATCGAGATTGCGTTCTGGAGATCTTCGGGGTACCTTATTGTTGGATTAATGTCTAAGTCCATAACTATAATTGGTAAGACTTGACCCGACCCGGCATGGTCCATTTGGGTTGCATGGCATCATGCATTTGGATAGACTATAATGAGAGAAATAACACTTAAGGTTGGTTAATATATTATAAGTTCTAATTTATCAATAAGGTTATTTAATTAGTATTGATCAAGAATTAATTTGGAATTAATTAAGTGATCAAAAGGAGACTAATTAAATATATGGGTTGATTGTGTAAATCATTCATTCTTATATATGTGGGCTTGTGATACAAGATTTCTTATGTTGGACTAAGTCCATGGGGTGATCCATGGATACTCCATGGAGGTTAAAATCCATGGAGCATAAGGAATGGGTAAAGTTATGAGTTACATGGTGTAACCCTAATAGCCACCATATAAAAGAATCCCATGGCTCAAGAAATCGTGCACTAATGTGTGAATATGAGGGCTAGACGATTTCAAGGAGTGTTCCATTTCTCTCAAGTCATTCCATGTGCATTTGGTGTTGTGTGAACCATTTTAGGTGTCACACTTGGGGCACTAGGCACTTAAGCTTCATGGAGACAAGCTACATCAAACAAAGGTATGTATTCTATCCATTTGATTACCCAAGTATCAAGTATTGTATGCTAGATAGGGTAATACCTTGGAAAGTTCATAATTGCATGTATAATAGAGAAAACATAGATCGAAGGTATTTAGGGTTGCATGTACACTTAGGAGTGTTAGAATGCGCAAAACCCATCAGTGGTATCAGAGCCAGGTTTGTTTTCTTGTTATACTTGCAATATTAGCTGAAAAATCGAATTGTATTAGTTTAAAAGTTATGCTAATTACTTGAAAAAAATTTGATGTGAATTATCTTTGTTCATATGAGTTTATTATATTAATAGAAAAGTTAATTGATTATATGTTTTCAATCCATTTTAATCTAAGAGTTGATTCTAAAATGTGTTTTTGTAACTTGTCCTCAAGTTATATGAAAAGTCACATTTAAGTTTCATAAAACTCATAAAAAGTTGGCAATGGTTACAAAAATGAAGAGTCTTGTCCTCATTAAATGGTTTTATGACTCCATAACTTGTCCTCAAGTTATGGAGGTTCAAGAGTCACTTCATTAAATGATAAAATGTGTAACCTTAATTAGTTCCATAAGTTACAAAAATAAAGAAAAGTTACATTCTTTTATTAGTTTAAAGTCTTCCATAACTTGTCCTCAAGTTATGGAACTTGAAGAGTTTTTTTTTTAATGAAAACTACTTTAAACACATAAGTTATGGAATTAATTAGTTTTGAATATTTTCAAAACTTGCCCTCAAGTTTTGGAATTTGTAAAGTTTTCCCCATGAATAATTTAATTCCAAGTTAGCCCTTAGAGTTTTAAAAGTTAAAATTCAACCCTTATACTTTATAGTATTATAAGTTAATAATAAATATATGTATAAGAGCAAGTCAGTCTTACCGTTAGTAGGCCTCATTCACGAAGCCGGTCTATAAGGGGGGTATAAGGTTACTGCCTATAAAATGACAGTTTAATGGGTGTCCACTCTCACCCACCGCTTCCTTGACTGGTGGAGGGTCGTTAGCCGAACGGGTAGGACAAGGACTATAATTCTCCCTTCATTAAAAGTATTAATGATAAATACTAAGTAACTAAACTTTTTATAAATTCCCAATCTTAGTTACTTAGGAAAATGTGAATAAGGTTCTAATCCATGAAATTACACTTTGCACTTTGTTTAAACCGTTAGTGGAGCGTGTGTGGTTAACCGGCACACTAACCTGGATTTAACAAAGTAGGCAAAGGGTAACTTAATATTTATCATAGTATCGGTGGAGCTCGTGTGGTTAACCGGCACATCAATTGAGGGGTAAATATTAAGGGTACCAAGTATATTTGCATGGTTACTTCACACCTTGTTTTGTGATCCTCGGCATCCCAGTCACAAAACCTGAAGGGCACACTCGAGATTGAAACATGCCATTGAAAATTTCAATGAATCTCAAAAGATCTAGGAGTTTCAAATCCAATTAAAAACCTAATTACATTATTTCGTTTTTCATGGTGGAAATTGGTAAATCGTCATTTACCTACCTTCAACTATTTTATAACTCGGATTACGGCATCCCTCTTCTAGTTATAAATAGGTTGTTGGATCCTAGCCTTAATATTTCATATTGGGTGTTATATTAACGACTTTAGATCAACTATCTTGAATATCTCCAAAAAGATGTCTAGTTCAGACATCTATGATCTTCCCAAATCTCTTGGAACTTTACTTCCTCCACCTCCTCCAATTATTCTCCCTAACCCACAAGTTCAAGGTCACTCAAGCCCTAATGGCAAGCAAGGTCTATGTGTGATCACATCTTAGAGATGAAGTCACATATTGACAAGCTGGGAGAGTTGGGTGTCAAAGTCTTGAGAAAGTTGGATGTTCAATCACTTTCTAAGTCACATAGTGAGTTCCTTTGGGACTATTATGAAACAAACTATGACATGAACCTTAATGATCATATTTATTTGCTTGGTGCTGCTGAATCAGCAATGATTTGGAACGATAGTAAAGCAAATTTGATTAGAAGATCAACTTCCCAAAAACTTTATGGACAGTGACAATGGTGACACTGGAAATCCAGAAAAAGCATTCTCTTCCCAATGGAAAGGGATTGGCCATAGTCAACTCGGTTGACCAAATGGTAAGGAGAAAGGCTAAGTCTGAGATAGTCCCATTACCAAAGGGTCCATATGTTTATTTTGCCAAAGGAAGGGGCGTTGATTGCAAAGCTGCCAAATTTACCTAAGGATGTTAAAGTCAACAAGTTTGACTCTACATCAGGTAGAGCCCATTATCTAACTCTGTTAAGTTTCTATTCTAAGATCCTCATTACATGATGTGACTGGGTCACATGTTGATGTTTTAAGAATCAAAGAATAGAGAGAAAACTTGAAGGAAGTATATGCTGATTCTGATCGCGTAGGTGGATTTCGATCGCATCAGAATTTTGAAGCTGTTACTTAGGAGTTATGATATATTGCTTAGGAATAGATAACAACAAGTTTTTCCGTATGCATTTGCACTATAAGGGTAAGTTTTTTCCGCAAAGTTTTGAAATAAAATAAAAGTTTTTAATTTTATATTTATTTTAAATATCCTTACAAGTGGCATTTGTGAAAAATGGTTGTTTATATGATTCCATTGATAGCAATATTTGAAAAAAAAATGGACTTGATTCTTTCGTTTGTGG
Source organism: Lactuca virosa (assembly GCF_052849685.1). Lineage (NCBI taxonomy): Eukaryota > Viridiplantae > Streptophyta > Magnoliopsida > Asterales > Asteraceae > Lactuca > Lactuca virosa. The sequence goes on along the minus strand of NC_136427.1, from coordinate 148,842,744 downwards.
TAGTGTCATAATTTACCAAATAAGGAAAGATTCTCATTCCCAAGGCTTCAGTTGGATAGAAACTTGGAATCATGCAAGTTGAATAGTATGATGAATGAGAACTTTCAAGCATTGGAAAATTAAGACTTGTTCACATGGATGTGTGAGTCAAGTTAAGGACTAAAGGGATCGAGTACACATTCTTGTGCACTGGTCAAGTCCACCACAAAGCTCGTTAAGACTATTCGTCATGATTTACTAAATTTTAGTAAATATGGTTATACTTACAAGTTTAAGTATAATTCTGAAACATTGGAAAAGTCTCAATGTATGGCAGAACGAATGGGAAGAATCAAATTAGGCAGACAGATAAAAGTTTCTCAAATCTGAAAAGATGGGAGAGTACTTTAGTATCATGTTTGTGATCATCTTAATGATTTAGAAATCATATCACAATTAGTCCTCTAAAGGTCATCTTAGTGCATTCTTATGACTAAGAAGAGGAGTCATGAATTGTTGAAATGGTTAGATCAGGAAGATGAGTCATACTTCGTTCCAAAACAATTCTTAGAGTCATACTCCAAGATTGTAACTTGAGTGACATATCTTAAAGAAAGGTTTAAAACACTTGTCAAATGTAAGAGTAAAAGTGTCCTACTCTTGTACATTTGAAATTGGTAAGTTGTGATGTTTTGGATAAAACAAAGACCAACTAAGGCCAATTGTGTGAAGTGTTTGTCTTGATCAAAAATCCGCACTATCTCTTGAATATTTGGCAAGATAGTCTTATATGTCAAGAGGATAGTGGGAGTCTTAAAGATCCTAAAAAGAATTTCAAGAACTAATCAAGAATAAAACCTGAGGTTCTTCACTAGCACACGACTTGAGGTTTATAACCTATCGTGTTGACATATTATGTGCCCATTCCAGTTAAATTTGGCTTTGCATAGGAGTTCTGAAAGTTCTCAATTGGTTGCATAACAACTTGGAAGCAATGGCAGGCCATGTACTGTCAGGTGGCAAGAAGTTAAGATTGCATATGTTCAGTCCATATGAGTTTGGATTTGTCATTATCCTTGTCTTGTGACTATGGTTTTGACGATTCACATGGATAAGAACACATACACCATAAAATCTATGGGTCATAAGGTTTCTCTCCGATTCATGAAAATGATGGTGAGGAAACACTTCCACCAAGTAGATTTGAAGCAGATGGCAAAAGGTCTAAACAATTGAGATTATGATTACGGCATCCCTTTTCATAGTTCCGAAATTGTTTAGACACACATGCATGCTATCTATGGAAAGGTGTATGATTTTGATAAAGTTTTATCAAAGCATCTCGTATCAGAAATCTGAACTTTGGTAAGAAAGTCAATAAAGTATTGATTTCTAGAAGTCCAGCTGATTTCTGAGTACATGTCAAAGCTAGTGGGAGCATAAGTGTTATACTAATAATCATCATGTTAGTGGTAGCATGATAATTATTGTTAGTGTTGCAAGTTAGCAATGTTAATTATAGAAAACAAAAGTTTCAATTCGTGAGGCTGCAGGGATGGAAAAAGTTGTTTTGCTATAATTAAGGGATATGATATACTTCATTTCAGTTCTAAAGGCTTAGATTGAGACCTTAATCATCTTTAGTCAAGAATATATATATGAATTTCATGTTGGATTGGTTCAACTTAAGGAAATTCTATATATTGCGTTCTCAAAATTCGATTATGATTACGGCATCCCTCTTCATAGTCAAATTTTGAAAACATGGCAAATAAAAATATAGTAGCAAAAGACTAATCTAGAATCATGTCTTTATGTGAGACATCATGAATCGTGTACCATTTGCTTTGGGTACAGGATCGATTGCATGTGCTATAATATTTGTCATTTCTAAATTTTTCCAAATGCCCAGAGGCATTAAGAAGGGAAAAGGTCTAGAATTGGATATGACTAAAATGATTAAGCAATTGTCGAGGACAATCTGAGGTTTACCAAAGATTGGTTGCTCAGGGACAGTTGGAAGTATAGTGCTAATTTTGGAAGGACCATATTGACATATTCTGAAAAGAGGCATCTCTTATTCAGAAGTGATAGTCAAAATGAGAATATGGAGTTGTCTCCATAGGTGGAAGTTATCTGTGTAAGATTAGAAAACTTAATGCAAGAAGCATGTCCAAAGCAATGTACTTTGAATATGAGACTTAGTTTCCATGGAGTTGATCTCCATTAGAATACCTTATAATGACTGTTGACAAGTCTTTGTGACTTTGTACATATTCATTACAGGAGGGTCAGTGCATATAAGTTTAAAATCCTAACAAATTTCGATAAATGATAGGAATTTGAAATCCTCACATTTTTCGATAAGGATTTGAGTGTGTGAAATTAGAATCATTGAAATTATGTTCAATTGGTTTATTTCACAAAGTAAGGATCATAGACAAACATAGAGTGCATACTTGGTGTATGGCAAAGCTATTGTTTAAGAAAAACATAGTGTACATGCTTGGAGCATGGGACAACTAGTGTTTTTAATTCAAGTATAAAGTTGATAAAACCGAAACAATGAATAATGAGTAATCAGTATGGTGATAAATAAAAGTGTTTATTTATATTCATAGGGTTTGATACCATATTTGATTCATTTATTCTTGTGTTTCACTTTGCATGTTTTGACTTCCAGAATAACTAAGTCGCTCTTCCTGAATGATTAAGTTATTCAAACCATCCACAGTCGGTCATATGTTGGAAGTAGATATAAATCAAGACTGTCATGGGTTGGTTTGTAGAGGTCCTAGTTGGTGGACAAAGTGGTGCTACAACACTCATGAGTGCTCATAAGTTCTGAGTATTGGATTCAACCCGCGCTCATTTGAATCACTTCATGGATTTTATCACGAGTGATCATGAGACGATAATATCTTATATTCTTCAAACCTAGAGATATGAGTTGTTACTATGAGTTGGTTGTACATTGATTGCACGAAAACGAATTCGGTAACTCAATGTTATAAAACGTGCCTTTATGTATGATTCAACAAGTAGTAGAACAAGCCATATGAGTCGAAGTTTATCCATTCCTTTTACCTTCGGGATAAAAGCGATATCTGTGGGCCCCTAGATGATTTAAAGATGATACATGTGAGTGCTTGGCCAAGCCAGGACTAATTTGATTTGTTCAATCAGTCAGTCATCATGAATCGGAAATCGGGAAACAACAAATGGACAGAGAGAATGATTGATAATCCATGTCTCAGTCCATATGATATCTAGAATGGAGGAATATATGATCCCTTATCTAATGGACAAGTCATTGACAAAGGTCAGAGTTCATCGACAAGGTCAGAGTTCGACAGAAGCTTTTGAGAGCTACGATTGCTGATCGGTTCCTGAAGTCATACGCAATAATAGTTTTAGACTTATCCAAGTGGGAGACTGTTGGATTAATGTCTAAGTCCTTAACTATAATTGGTAAGACTTGACCCGACCCGGCATAGTCCATTTGGGTTGCATGGCATCATGCATTTGGAAAGACTATAATGAGAGAAATAACACTTAAGGTTGGTTAATATATTATAAGTTCTAATATATTAATAAGGTTATTTAATTAGTATTGATCAAGAATTAATTTGGAATTAATTAAGTGATCAAAAGGAGACTAATTAAATATATGGGTTGATTGTGTAAATCATTCATTCTTATATATGTGGGCTTGTGATACAAGATTTCTTATGTTGGACTAAGTCCATGGGGTGACCCATGGATACTCCATGGAGGTTAAAATCCATGGAGCATAAGGAATGGGTAAAGTTATGAGTTACATGGTGTAACCCTAATAGCCACCATATAAAAGAATCCCATGGCTCAAGAAATCGTGCACTAATGTGTGAATATGAGGGCTAGACGATTTTGAAGGAGTGTTCCATTTCTCTCAAGTTATTCCATGTGCATTTGGTGTTGTGTGAACCATTTGAGGTGTCACACTTGGGGCACTAGGCACTTAAGCTTCATGGAGACAAGCTACATCAAACAAAGGTATGTATTCTATCCATTTGATTACCCAAGTATCAAGTATTGTATGCTAGATAGGGTAATACCTTGGAAAGTTCATAATTGCATGTATAATAGAGAAAACATAGATCCAAGGTATTTAGGGTTGCATGTACACTTAGGAGTGTTAGAATGCGCAAAACCGATCACTTATTTGATCGATTTGATCTTTATCCCTATGTGGGATGTTTGTGTGATTGTGGGCATGGATTGGTTAAGTCGTTTCACTGCTATGATTGACTGTGTGGGCCAACGAGTGGTAGTTCGAACCCCAAGTGGGGGAGAACTGGTCATCTATGGAGAGGGCACCAGTATGGGTTCAAGATTTTATTATGCAGCCAGAGCTTGACAGTAAATTCAGCACGGATGTGCGGGTTATTTGGCTTATGTGGTGGATACACGTGTTGGGGATCGGGTTTCAGTTTTAGAGGTCCCAGTTGTGAGGGAATTTGTAGATGTATTTCCAGAGGAGTTACCCGGAGTGCCTCCCGAGAGGCAGGTCGAGTTCAGGATTGATCTCATGCTAGATGCGGCCCCTATTGCCAAGTCGTCGTAATGCTTGTTACCGCCTGAGATGCAGGAGCTGTCATCTCAGCTGCAGGAACTTCTAGGCAAGTAGTTCATCAGGCCGAGTAGTTCTTCGTGAGGTGCGCCAATATTGTTTGTTAAGACGAAGGATAGCCGTGCCGAATGTGCATAGATTACCGCAAGTTGAACAAGTTAACGGTGAAGAACCGTTATCCCTTCCCGTGGACTGATGACCTTTTCGATCAGCTGTTGGGTGCATCTTGGTTTTCCAAGATATATCTGAGGTCTGGGTATCATCAGGTCAGGGTGAGAGAGGAGGACGTGGAGAAGACTACGTTTCAGACTCATTATGGGCATTACGAGCTCATGGTGATGCCATTCGGGCTCACCAATGTGCATGCGGTACTTATGGACGTGATGAATCGGGTGTGCAGGTCGATGCTTGATCATTCGTTTATTGTGTTTATTGATAACATCTTGGTATATTCCAAGACTAGAGAGCAGCATGAGACGCATCTTCGCGAGCTTTTGGGGGTTTTGAGGCGAGAACTGATGGGTTTTGAGCATTCTAACACTCCTATGGTGTACATGCAACCCTATAAACCTTGGATCTATGTTTTCTCTATTATACATGCAAATATTCAATATTCCAAGGTTTCATCCTAACTAGCATAATATGAAGCAACTATACTACAAGAATCAAGTAGAATGACATATATTTTGATGGAGCTTGAAGTCTTGAACCTTTAAGAGCCTAGTTCCTCAAATGTTGAACCTCAAATGGTTCACACAACATCAAGAACTCTTGGAATAACTTGAGAATAAGGATACTTGCACCAAATCGGTTTTGCCCTCTTGTGTACTATACACTAGTGCCTAGCCCCCTTGTGTACACACTCTAGTGCATAGCACTTAGCCCCATTTCATGAACCATAGATCTCTTTATATAGTATGGAGGATTAGGGTTACATTCATGTAAACCCTAATACCCATGACCTTTCATTTCCATAGGATCCATAGGTTAAACACTCCATGGACTATCCATGAAAGCTTAGCCCAACCTAAATGAACTTGGCCCACCATCTATATATAAGAGTCCATATTTAATTAGTTCCTTTTGATCACCAGATTAATTCTAAATTAATTCTTGATCAACACTAATTAAATAATATGATTTCATATTAATATATTAGAACTTATAATATATTAATATAAATCACTAGTATCCTTTTTCTCATTTTGTCTATCCAATTGTTCCGATGGCATGCAACCCAAAATGGACCATGCCAAATCAGGTCAAATACATACCAATTATAGTTATGGACGTAGACACTAATCCAACAGTCTCCCACTTGGATAAGTCTAAAACTATTATTGTGTATGACTCCAAAACCCGACTAGCAATTGTAGTTCTTAAAGCCGCTGTCGGACTCTGACCTAGTCAATGACTTGTCCATTAGATAAGGGATCATATATTCCTCCATTCTAGATATCATATGGACTGAGACATGGATTATAATCATTCTCTCTGTCCATTTGTTGTTTCCCGATTTCCGATTTATGACGACTCACTAATTGAACAAATCAAATCAGTCCAGGCTTGGCCAAGCACTTCGGGGTGTCATCAGTAAATCATCGAGGGGCCCATAGATATCACTTTTGTCCCTTGAAGGGTAAAAGGAATGGATAAACTTTGACTCATATGCTTTTTTTACTACTTATTGAATCATACACAAAGGCACGTTTTATAACATCGAGTTACCAATGCGTTTTCGTGCAATCAATGTATAACCAACTCATAGTCAACAAATCATATCTGTAGGTTTGAAGAATATAAGATAGTATCGTCTCATGATCACTCGTGATAAAATCCATGAAGTGATTCAAATGAGCGTGGGTTTAATCCAATACTCAGAACTTATGAGCACTCATGAATGTTGTAGCAACTCTTGCTATGTCCAACACCTTAGACATCTACAAGCCAACTTCACGAAAGTCTTGATTCATACCTACTTCCAACATATGACCGACTGTGGATGGTTTGAATAACTTAGTCATTCGGGAAGAATGACCTAGTTATTCTGGAAGTCAAAACATGCACAGTGAAACACAAGAATAATACTAATTCAATATGGCCCCAAGCACCTTTGAGAGTAAATAGAACATCTTTTATTTAAACACCATATTGATTACTCATTATTCATTGTATAATGTTTCGAATTTATCAACTTAATACTTGAATTAAAACAATAGTTGTCCCATGCTCCAAACATGTACACTATGTTTTCTAAACAATAGTTATGCCATACACCAAGTATGCACACTATGTTTGTCTATGATCCTTACTTTGTGAAATAGACCAATTGAACATGATTCCAATGATGCTCATTTCACAGACCCAAATCCTTACCGTAAATGTAAGAATTCCAAATTCCTGCCATTTACCGAAATCTGTTCGATTCTAAACTTATATGCATTGATCCTCTCGTAATGACTATGCACCAAGTCACAAAGACTTGGCAACAGACATTACAAAGTATTCCAATAGAGATCATTCCATGGAAACAAAGTCTCCAATTCAAAGTACATTGCTTTGAACATCCTTCTTGCATTAAGTTTCCTAATCTTACACAGATTTAATGGATAACCTCCACCTATGAAACATTTCCATATTCCCATTCTGACTATCACTTCTGAACAAGAGTTGCCTCTTTTCAGAATATGTCAATATGGTCCTGTACAAAAAATTAACTCCATACTTCCAATGTCCCTGAGCAACCAATCTTTGGTAAACCTTAGATTCTCCTCGAGAATTGCTTAATCAAATTAGTCATATCCAGTTATAGTACTTTTTTCCTCTTAATGCCCTAGGCATTTCGAAAAATTTAGAACAGATGAATATTATAGCACATGCGATCGATCCTATATCCGAAGCATATGGGACACGATTCATAATGTCTCACATAAATACATGATACTAGACCAGTCTTTTGCTATAATATTTCTATTTCTATTTGCTATGTTCTCATAATTCAGATTATGAAAAGGGATGCCATAATCATAATCGAATTTTAGAATGCAAATAAACGCAAATAATGTTCCCATATATAGAATTTCCTTATGTTGAACCATTCCAACATAACATTCATATATATACTTGACTAAATTTGATTAAAATCTCACGATCTAAGCTTTTAGATTTGAAATGAAGTTTAACTTCCTCTCCCTTAATTATAGCAAAACAGCTTTTTCCCAATTGAAACTTTTGTTTTCTATAATTAACATTGCAAACTTGCAACACTTGTCATAATTATCATGCTCCCACTAACATGATGATTATTAGCATAACACTTATGCTCCCACTAGCTTTGACATGTACTCAGAAATCAGCTGGACTTCTAGAAATCAATACTTTATTGACGTTCTTACCAAAGTTCAAATTTATGATATGAGATGCTTTGATAAAACTTTATCAAAATCATACACCTTTCCTTAGATAGCACACATGTGTGTCTAAACAATTTCAGAACTATGAAAAGGGATGTCTTAATCATAGTCTCAATTGTTTAGACCTTTGCCATTTCTCACAAGTCCATGATAGTGTGCCGGTTAGCCACACACGCTCCACTAACGACTTTGAGAATGCAAATATCACAATTGTTATCTACTTAAGATCACTTAGTGAAAGTGTTTCCTCACAATCATTTTCATGATTCGGAGAGAAACCTTATGACACTTAGATTTTATGGTGTATGTGTTCCTATCCATGTGAATTTGTCAAAACCATAATCACAAGACAAGGTTAGTGACAAATCCAAACTCATATGGACGGAACTTGTGTAGTCTTAACCTCTTGCCACCTGGCAGCACAAGGGCCTACTATTGCTTCCAAGTTGTTATGCAACCAATTGAGAACTCTCAAAACTCATATGCAAAGCCAACTTTAACTGGAATGGGCACAAAAATAGGAATATGTCAACACGATAAACCTCAAGTCGTGTGCTAGTGATAAACTACATGTTTTATCCTTGATTAGATCTTGAAACTCTTTCAGGATTTTTTAGACTCCCACTGTCCTCTTGACATATAAGACTCTCTTTCCAAATATTCAAGAGATAGTGTGGATTCTTTGTCATGAGAAACACTTCACACAATTGGCCTTATTCGGTCTTTGTTTTATCCAAAACATCACAACTTACCAATTTCAAATGTACAAGTGTAGAACACATTTTACTCTTAAATTTGACAAGTGTTAATAAACCTTCTTTAAGATATATCCCTCAAGTTACAATCTTGGAGTATGACTCTAAGAATTCTTTTGGAACGCAGTATGACTCATCTGCTTGATTTAACCATTTCAACAATTCAAGATTCCTCTTCTTAGCCATAGGAATGCACTGAGATGTCCTTATACGAGTAATTGTGATATGATTTCTTAATCATTAAGATAATCACAAAAAATGATACTAAAGTACTCTCCCATCTTTTCAGATTTGAGAAACTTTTATCTTTCTGCCTAATTTGATTCTTCTCATTCGTTCTGCCATACATCGAAACTTTTCCAATGTTTCAGAATTATACTTAAACTTGTAAGTATAACCATATTTACTAAACTTTAGTAAATCACGACGAATAATCTTATCGATCTTTTGTGGTGGACTTGACCAGTGCACAAGAATGTGTACTCGATCCATTTGTCCTTCACTTGACTCACATATACATGTGAACGAGGAATTAGTCTTAATTTTTCAAAGATGAAAATTCTCATTCATCATACAACTTGCATGATTCCAAGTTTCGGTCCAATTGAAAACTTGAGTGATGAGAATATTTCCTTATTCAGTAAATTTAGACACTACCACAAATGAAAGAATCAAATTCATATTTCCAATATTGCTAGAAACAAACATCAATTTTTCATAAATGCCATTGCAAGGAGATATAATAAAATAAAACAAAATTTTATTTATTTATAAAATCCGAAAAAAAAAACTTTTTTTCCTTACAATGCAACTTTAAATGAAAACTATGCTATTACATATTTTCTACCAATCTATCATAACTCCTAAGTAGTAGCTCAAGAATCCGATCTTCGAACCATGCGATTGAAATCCATTTTCGCGATCAGATTCAGCATACTCTTCCTTTAAGTTTCCTTCCCTTTGCTTGATCCTGCCAAACATCAAAATGTAACCGAGTCACATTTTGTATTAAGAATCATCAATTAGGAACTTAACAGAGTTAGATAGTGGACTTACCTAAAGCAGAGTCAAACTTTTTGATTCTTCCTTCTCTCAGATCTTTCAGGTAGTTAGGGCAGCTTCGCAACCAATACCCCTTCCTTTAGCAATAGAAACCTATGGACCCTTTGGGAATGATACACTGGACTATCTCAGACTTGCCTTTCTCTTTACCATTTGGTCAACCGATTTGACTATGGCCAATCCCTTTCCATTGGGAAGAGAAAGCTTTTCTAGATTTCCAATGTTACCATTGTCAATGTCCATGGAAGTTTGGGAAGTTGATCTTCTAATCAAATTTGCTTTACCAGTGCTTCTAATCATTGTTGATTCAGCAGCATCAAGCAAATAGGTAAGATCATTAAGGGTCATGTCATAGTGTGTTACATAGTAGTCCTTAAAGAACTCACTATGTGACTTGGAAAGTGATTGAATAACCTAGTCAACAACCAACTTCCTCAAGACTTTGACACCCAACTCTCCCGGCTTGCCAATATGTGACTTCATCTCCAAGATGTGAGCACACATAGACTTTGCTTGCCAATAGGGCTTGAGTGACCTTGAACTATTCAAGAACTTGTGGGTTAGGGAGAATAATTGGGGAAGGAGGAGGAAGAGAAGTATGCTTTCCATGAGATTTGGGAAGATCATAGTTGTCTGAACCGGACATCTACAATGGGAGCAATTCAAGTTAGTTGATCTAAGTCCTTAATAGAACACCCAATACGAAATATTAAGGCTAGGACCCAACACAATATTTTATAACTTGGAAGAGGGATTCCGTAATCCAAGCTACAAAATATTTGAAGGTAGGCGAATGACGATTCACCAATTTCCACCATGAAAAAGGAAATAGAAATTAGGTTTTAATTGGTTTGAAACTCCTAGATCTTTTGAGATTCATTGAATTTTTCAATGGCATGTTTCAATCTCAATTGTGCCCTCTCAAGTTTTTTGACTGGGATGCCGAGGATCACAAAACAAGGTGTGAATAACCATGCAAATATACTTGGTACCCTTAATATTTATCACTTAATCGATGTGCCGGTTAACCACATGCGCTTCACCGATCCTATGATAAACATTAAGTTACCCTTTGCCTACCTTGTTAAATCCAAGCTAGTATACCGGTTAACCACACGCGCTCCACTACCGACCTAAGCAAAGTGCAAAGTGTAGTTTCATGGGTTAACACCAAAATAGTTTAAGGTGATGATTATAGACCAATTCCAGCCTTAAAAGTCGAAGATATGCTGTCAGGGGGGTCCAACTCGTTGAGTGCAGGAACCAACTCGACGAGTTAGATGAATTTAGGCATGGACTCGTTGAGTCCCTTAATGGACTCGGCGAGTCAGCTGTCCAGACAACATACAAACTTCGATTTTCAGCAATTTGCATCAAGTATAAATGAAAACAAGCCTAGGCTCTGATACCACTGATGGGTTTTGAGCATTCAAACAATCCTATGGTGTACATGCAACCCTATAAACCTTGGATCTATGTTTTCTCTATTATACATGCAAATATCCAATATTCCAAGGTTTCATCCTAACTAGCATAATATGAAGCCACTACACTACAAGAATCAAGTAGAATGACATACCTTTTGATGGAGCTTGAAGTCTTGAACCTTTAAGAGCCTAGTGCCTCAAATGTTGCACCTCAAATGGTTCACACAAAATCAAGAACTCTTGGAATAACTTGAGAATAAGGATACTTGCACCAAATCGGTTTTTCCCTCTTGTGTACTATACACTAGTGCCTAGCCCCCTTGTGTACACACTCTAGTGCATAACATTTAGCCCCATTTCATGAACCATAGACCTCTTTATATAGTGTGGAGGATTAGGGTTACATTCATGTAAACCCTAATACCCATGACCTTTCATTTCCATAGGATCCATGGGTTAAACACTCCATGGACTATCCATGAAAGCTTAGCCCAACCTAAATGAACTTGGCCCACCATCTATATATAAGAGTCCATATTTAATTAGTTCCTTTTGATCACTAGATTAATTCTAAATTAATTCTTGATCAATACTAATTAAATAATATGATTTCATATTAATATATTAGAACTTATAATATATTAATATAAATCACTAGTATCCTTTTTTCTCATTTTGTCTATCCAATTGTTTCGATGTCATGCAACCCAAAATGGACCATGCCAAATCGGGTCAAGTACATACCAATTATAGTTATGGACTTAAACACTAATCCAACAAGAACGACTTTGTGCTAAGTTCTCGAACTACGAGTTTTTGTTACGTGAGTTTCAGTTCCTTGGACACCTCATTAATCAAGACAGGATTTTCGTCGATCCGGCCAAGATCGAGGCGGTAAAGCAGTGGGAGGTTCTGAAATGTTCCTCAGATATCAGGAGTTTCTTGAGGTTGGCAGGGTACTATCGGAGATTCATTCAGGATTTCTCCAAGATTGTTGTACCCATCACTCGTCTGACGAGGAAGGGGGTGGATTTTTGATGGGGCCCTGAGCAACAGACAACATTTTAGACTCTTCGGCATAGACTATGTGGGGCCCCAGTTTTGACCCTCCCGGAGGTAAAAGAGGATTTTGTGGTTTTCTGTGATGCTTCCATCATCGGTTTAGTGGCGGTCCCCATGCAGAGAGGACGAGTGATAGCTTATGCTTCACGGCAGATGAACCCACACGATACGAGGTATCCCACAGATTATCTTGAGTTGGGGGTTGTGGTCTTTGCCCTCAAGATTTGGAGGCATTATCTTTACGGGGTCTGTTGTACTAACTACACAGACCACAAGAGTTTGATACATATTATAGATCAACTGAACCTCAACATGAGGCAATCCAGGTAGTTGGACGTAGTCAAGGATTATGAATGTGAGATCCTTTACCATCTGGGTAAAAGCGAATTTTGTAGCGGATGCTTTGAACCGCTAGTCGGCTCGATCTTCAGATGGGGTATCATGTATAAGGATATCAGTGGATTCCCTACATTTGGGATTGATTAGGGAGGCTCAGGCCGAGGGTGTTCTTCAGCAGAGAAGTTGGTCGATGTGTATATCCATGAGATCATTGCTCGCCATGGGGTTCCGTTGGCCATTGTTTTAGATTGTGATGTTCGATTCACCTCCTGTTTTTTGCAAAAGTGCCATGAGGAACTGGGCACGAGGTTGCACTTCAGCACAACTTATCATCCGCAGACCGACGGTCAGAGTGAGCGGATGATACAGACAATTGTGGATATGTTGCGGGTCTATGTCATTGATTTTGGTAGGAGTTGGCACTCCTACCTACATCTTGCGGAGTTCTCCTATAACAACAGTTTTCACTCCAGCATTGGTGTTCTGCCTTTTGAGCTCTTGTATGGGCAGAGATGTTGTACCCCGGTCTGCTAGGGCGAGGTTGGTCACAGGGTTATGGGGCGGACCGAGGTGGTCCTTCGGACTACGGAGATGATTCAGCAGACCTGCAGAGATTGCAGACTGCCCAGAGTCGGCAGAAGAGCTATGCCGACAGGTGCCCGTTCGACATGGAATTTCAGGTCAGCGACATGGTGTTACTGAAGGTCTAACCTTGGAAATGTCTGATTCGCTTAAGGAAGAAGGGGAAATTGGGCCCCGATATATTGAGGAATTTCGGATTATTGCCACGGTTGGCAAGGTGGCGTACAGGCTAGATCTTCCTGAGGAGCTCAGCTAGATTCACAGCAGTTTCCATGTTTTGCATTTGCGAAAGTGTATATTGGATGAAGATCCGGTGTTGTCTTTAGATGATATTCAGATTGATGAGCGTTTGAACTATGTTGAGAGACCAGTGGCTATTTTAGAGAAGAAGGGGAAGGTTTTGCGTAGCAAGGAAGTACCTTTGGTAAAGGTACGATGGCAACATCGGAGGGGCTCCGAGTAGACCTAGGAGTCGGAGGCGGAGATGCAGGAGCATTATCCGGACTTGTTTGTAATATAAGACTTCGAGGATTAAGTCTAGTTCAAGTGGTGGAGATTTGTAACATCCCGAGTTTCATGTATTTTCAAATTCATCCCTTGGTTTTAATTATGTCATTTTTGGCCCTTGGAGTTTGAAGGATGCGGTCATGGGAAGCCCTAGGGGCAAAATTGTAATTTTGATATGGGAGGAGTACGTTGAGCATACATGTGGGTATGTTAAGCGTACTAGGGCACAATCTAACACGTTGGGCGTACAATTATGTACGTTGGGCGTACTCATGTCCGGGTGAAACCCTAATTTTTAGGGTTTGTGGGGTATTTAAGCACTCTTTTGGATCATTTAGCCTCATATTTACAGCCTCCAATCCCTTTTGTCATTTTTGGCAAACCCTAACCCCATAATAGAGAGTTTTGAGCTATAAGTTTGTTTTTTGTGTGCTTAAGGAAGAACGAGTTCCATCAAAGAGACAAGAGTTTGAAGCAAGCTTGTGGATCTTGGATTATTACCTTCTTGGGAAGCTCTAGGAGGTAAAAAGTTGCCACCTTTACAATTGTTTGCTTGGATCTCTTGTTGGTAGCTTTATGATGTTCTTTTTGTCCTAAAATTCCCATTTATATGCATGCTTGGTTTTGGACATTTTGGGATGTCCTTTTAGACCCTAGGAAGGGTTCTAAGCCATAAAAATGAGGTCTCCTAAGCTAGTTTGGCTCCATGCTTCTTGTAGAAGGTCTTAATGGATTAAGACCATGTATTAAGCACTTTTTGGACATCTAAAGTCATAAAGTTGGAGAATTTATGACTCTTGGGTGTATTTGGACCATGGATCTGAAGTTTGGGCTTTTGTGGTTAAGCCATTAAGCACTTATTGGAGTTTGGACTCTGTGAGGGTAAGTCCCGCGTAGAAGAAAGTACGCCTAGCATACTGGGTCAACGTCCCCGTAACGCAGTCAAGGTGAGGGTCGGTGTACACCCCACCTATGACCGTGTGTTGGACTTTGATTTTGGGCTTCAAGTTTTGGGCCACCTTTTGGGCTTAGAAGCTTAGTCCCTTATTTGTTCCATCTAATTATGTGTATTTTTCGGTTGAGTGAAGTGTTGGACCTTGAGGTAAGGCCTAAATAGGAGTTGGGCCCAATTTGGAAAATTGGGCTAATTGTGGGACTACTCGGAAATTGAACCTATTTTGAAAACTATTTGTAAACAATGATGATTTCGGTTTGTTTAAATGTTTAAATTTTTCATGAATTTTATGGATGTTACAATATATATATATATATATATATATATATATATATATATATATATATATATATATATATATATATATATATAAGTTGTATGTGGTATTTTGGGTAGAACTCACTAAGCTTTGTGCTTACGGTTTTGTGGTTTAAACATTTCCAGGTTCTTCCAGTTTTAAAAAGAAGTGCTCGGATTTATCGCACTGCATCCCCTGGAGATTTATTCTGCAATGATTGTTTATGATTTTAGTCTGATGTATTGAGAATAATTTTATTTCGATCGTCTTTTGGGATAATGAATAAATAATTTTGGTTTATTTAAAATGAAAAGTTTACTTGGTATTTTTGGGACGTTACATAACAAAGAAATATCATCCAAACTACTAGAACAAGCTTAAAACCATAGATCTAGACCTAATAACTCATAAATCTTCAAACTTGAAGACTTACATAGGTCCATAAGCTGCTCAAAAGGTTGAAACTCACTTGCTCCTTGAATCCTTGCTTCACCAAATGCACATACTTCTCCTTCAAGGTGCAAGAACAAACATGATAAGCACAGACATAAAAGAGAGAGGCTAGGGTTTGATGAAGATTCTTTAATGGTGATGAGGGTTGAGGGTGGAGAAAACCCTAGACAAATCATTCTTTAAATGACGCTCAAAATCTGAAATCTAGGATTTTGGGCCTTCGCGGCTTCACGGTGATACATGTGGGGCGCCCATCACGGTGTGACTTAGTCCTGGTCTTGGTGGAACTTACCACAAACCCTTAAAACTTAACATTGAACAATCCAAAGTGATTAAGTAGTTTATACCTAAAAAGTAGGTCTTACAATTATACCCCACTTATTTCAATTTCGTCCCTGCATCCGCCTCATCAAATAACCTTGGATATTGTCTGCTCATCTCTTCCTCCGATTCCCATGTCCCTGTCGATCCTCTTTGGTGATGACAACTCACTTTCACTAGCACAATTTCCTTGTTTCAGGGCTTCTTTATCTTGTGATTAAGAGTAGCTATTGGTTACTCAACATAACTCAATCTTCCATCCACCTAAATATCCTCGAATGGTACTGTAATGGTATCATCCGTAGTGTAAACGACCTTCCGAACTCGGGATAACACTCTGAATGGTTTAATATATCGAGTTCCAAATTTTCCTCACTTCCTAAAGTGAGTGATCCCCTTCCAAGGAGATACTTTTAGAAATATGTAATCCCCTACTTGGAGCTCCAAATCCAATCTACTTTTGTGGTCATAACTCTTTTTTTGACTTTGAGTAGTCTTCAGGCGTTCTATGATCTACTGAATATACTTGATGGTATTATGAACAATATCAATGCTCCCAAGCTCACGCTACCCTACCCGTCCCAACGGATCGAGGTTCAACATTACCTTCCATATAACACATCATGTGGAGGTATTCCGTTGCGGTCATGATAACTATTATTGTAGGAGAACTCAGATAGTGGCAAGAAGGTATCCTATCAACCTCCAAAACCAATCACACAAGCATGCAACATGTCTTCCAATTTCTGGATAGTTCTCTTGCTTTAGTCGTATGTTTGAGGGTGGTATGTGTTGGGTTTTATTTAGAAATATTATATAAAAACTACAATTTTAGCAATGGAAGGATTTTAAAATAAATAAACTTAAAAAAAACTTTTACCCACCAAAGATCATTTTGCAAAGAATAAAATGATTAAATCAACCATAGATGGAAAGAGACAATAACCTTTGAAGACATTGATTCCTCTCGGGAGGCTGAACGTTGATGAAGATGGCAAGAAAAGAAAGGAGGGTTCCTCTACAAGTATCCACATAGAAGGGATAAACCACTTCAAGATGCTAGTCTTCACTTGTAATTAGTTCTTCTTAATCCATAAACACATATACTAAATAAGTATTAAGGAGAAGAAACTAATAAGAATTCTATTCTTCACTACACCATGCAATTAGGAGGAGATGGAAAGAACAAGGATGCTCTCCGTTGAAGAGGGAAAGGAAGAGGAAAAATGTGACAACCTGGAAAATTACATCATCAACCGTAGTTAATATTAAACGATAAAACACAAAAATGTAATTAGGAAAATCTTGTCACCACCCAATATATTTTAATATATTCAATTTTTTCGTCCTGAATTATGTCAACCTTTAGGCTCAAAAGTAAGTGCATGAAAATGCACGTCACTTTGAGAGAAGGTTAGCATTTTTGGATTATCTAAGCTGCCGCAATGTCAGAAATATAAATTTTGCAAAAATCCGAATCAGTATAGGTTCGATATGACTTTTGTAGTAAATAAATATCTACCATACGTAAGAAATTACAAAGACGAAAACTACAAGGAAAATGGTTGACTTTTGGAAAAAGTCACCAACAAGACAATCGTAGTACTAGTCAAAGTCGGAATTATGACATGAAGAACGCCTAAAATGGAAATCATATGAGAGAGTTATGATTTTTATAAAATGATAATAGTAATAAAAACTAGTCGAAAAACGAAAGTTAGAATTAGCCAAAACGACCAAAAGGAAAGTTGTAGGGACCGTCGAGACCTAAACGAATATATAAGAGTCGTTGAGAATAAAGTTCGTATAGGAGAGTTACAAAATTTGAACGTTTGATTTTTTCCGTCACGCCCGCCCATGCACATTCTGACACTCGATCCGCTTGGATACAGGGTGACGTGACACAAGGAGAGGACAATATGTGGCATCCCCCTGTGGGTCATGTGTAAATGCTTGGTGCCCCCTGCATGGCTTGTACCCCAAATTTTTCTATAAATAGCAGGCTTCGACAATCTCATTTCCACACCACTCAAACACTCTCTTGATCTGTGTGCCACTGCCCCCGAGTACCTCTTGAAGTTCGGACTTTTGGTTTCCACCCTACAACAACGGAATCATATTTCACAGGTGAGTTCACGGCCCCATATCCTAAACATTTTCGGGGGGAATACATGTTAAAATAAAAATATAACATAGTTATTACTAATTGTATAAAATTAGTTAGATAATTATGCTCTGAACATTAGGATGGTATTCTGCCCGATAGATACTCTGCTCAAAGTTAATATTATGCCTAGTTGTTATACTGATTCACACTGATAGAAAATATCATATCTAGTTGTCACGCTGGCCAGTTGCCAGTAAATGCTAATACTCTAGTCGTTATTATAGCCACCCTTTGGATAAGCTTAGCACCTAGTGGTTACATTGTCCAAAATACTCGACTACGAAAAACACACTAATTATATATATATATATATATATATATATATATATATATATATATATATATATATATATATATAAGATGAATAAAATATATAATAAGTATCTCGTATAAATACAAAGAATAACAACACAACCGACTAGAGGAGGCTCTCACAAAAAGAGTTCGATGAGACACGATTCATCTACACGCTGAAAGACTTTCAGCTAACCCCGACCTATAATCGTTAAATATTAAGTGATCGGGAAATATATGTATAGATCTACACAGAATTGACACTCGCACCTATGGTTGCTACCTACAGCCTGACGGCCAGTCTAAGCAGGCATAACTTTATAAACACATTTGCGATGTCCGATGAAGTGTCATGGCTTTTTGGAGAACACTCAACAATCATAGCTCGATTACAGGAAATCATCGTAACATTTTTAAACTAAAACTAACTATCTTAGACTACTACTAGGAAATAACCTATGAAAGTAGCGGTAGTACACAAAAACTCGAGGAAGTGAGTTTAGGATAAACAAGATAACTAAAACAACCACACGACGTTTTATCATAATAAAATCTGTGGACTCACCAACATTATGTTGACCTTTCAAGAACCACATATATTCTCAAGAGAATGAATCCGGATGAAGAGGGAAGTAGCCCCCATGATGCAGCTTGAACTCTATGTGCTTTACTATTGTACTTTGTATTTGTGACATATTTATACCTCGAGCAGCTTTGTGATATATTTTATTTAATGAATAAAAAGTGACGTTGTTTAATATATCAGTGTATTATTCAATGTATGTCTGTGGTATGAAATCCAACATTCTAACGTCACACAACCCGACGTTTATGCCGTCGGCCTGGGGTGTGACAGATTGTTATCAGAGCTTCATATTATAACATACTAGTAATTCCTTAGGAAATACAAATATAATCTCGGGCTACACTCTAATTACGTTTAACCCTTTAAGCCTAATAAATTAAAAAGTTTTAATATTAATTACAATACTTCTTGACTACTTACTGGAGAGTTGAATAGTTTAAACTATCGCTTTAGTTGCTAGATTTCAGAATGGCTTTATGCTAAAATGGTCCTACCCTCCGATACTTTTCACATGGCTTATCCTTATTTGATAGTCTTTGTAATTCAAAACCACAAAATTAATAAAATATACACAACCAAACAAAGATTTAAAGATATAGAGCAATATAAATATGCTCATATAAATATATCTACTACCCACAAACATAAATCCACCAAATCACAACTCATGATTTTAGGTCAAAAAACATGTTAAGAATTGGTATAGTACAGCAGCCATACAACAACTAGACCTAGAATGCGCAACTAAGTTTTATTATGGTACGAAAGACGCATGACCAAACTCATATACGGTGGTTGGCAATCTAAACGCTTGAGGACTTCTGGATTGTACGCTTAGTTTCAAGGATTATACACTCGGGGATTTCTTTTTAGAGGCTTCTATGTCTGAGGATTTCTGGCTTAACGACATCTACACTCGGGGATTATTGGCTTAGGTACCACTATTCGTGACTTACGACATAGTAGGGAGAATCAGGAGTTACGGGTACTATCTATTACATACATATATGTGACAACCGTCAATTTTTGGTCAGTTCAAAGTCAACCTAAGTCAACAAGTCAAACCGGTCAACTCATTTAACCCTTGTATATTAGGGTTTCCATTATGATCCTTATTGTACAACTCGCAATCTTAATACAAAGTATCACTTAGAGTTTTCACGTGTTCGGAAATTCTAAACCCTAATCAGGGTAAGTGATGAATCTACTCGATAAAACATTATTCCATACCCCTCGGGAGCGTATAACAATCATAACGAGGCTTAACGGGGTGTACGAACCTTGCGTTACGAAGCCAAACACTCAAAAAAGGTCACAAACATAGTCTCTCTCAATCTCTTTCACTTTATCTCTCTCTATTAAAAATCTCTCCCAAATCTCTCTCAAAACTCCCTTCAATTTTTTATAGTCTTTCGAGTCAACACGACCCTTAACCGGGTCAAAAACCGCTTGAAACGGGGTAATATTTGGTAAAACAGCCTTAATAGACCGAAGCCTCCCTTTAGGAAGCGAACCCTAAAGGAACCGAAACTAGCCTCTTAGAACCGAACCCGAAGCTGCTGAACCGAAACCACCAGGACCGAACCTCCTCTTGGTCTATTTCGCTCCTCGCCCAGGTTCGCTTCTGACACTTCGCCTTCGCTCCCTTTCGGTCCTAGCCTCACAATCCACTTTGGTCCCCACCTTCTTAGGACCGAAACTTGCCACCTTCGGTTCCCCAATGCGAGAAGCCTCGCAGGTTCGCCATTTTCACCTGGTTTTCGACTAGTTTTGCGTTTTAAGGCCGATTTTAATTATTTTAACGCGGGATTTACACCCAAAATCATATTTTAACATATAACACCCCATATTTAATAATTAATCACGTTTTTGGGGTATAATCTTTATCCAAGAAGAGTGGGTGGGATATTATTGGTGGAGTGTTGACTTTGCTTTAGTGTATGACACAAGCAACCACCCCATGCCCACTCTATGACCAACCCTTGTCCTTCCACCATACCTAGTCACTTCCATCGTCCTTCCCATCATTTTCTTCCAGCCATACACTTGAACAAAAGGTAGAATCATTATCTCTCCTCTCTCATTTCTCTCATTTTCCACCAAAGAACAAACACCTTTCTCTCTCACTTCTCTTTCTCTCAAATTCGAGGTTCAAGGGCTGATCATCAAGTTTTCTTCCACTTTTGGTAGGTGCGATTATCCTCCTTATGATTATTTCACTTCCTTCTACCCAAATCATAGATTACTTACACAAATTCCATCACATTTGTGTTAGATCTTCGAACCTTCAAGGCATCTTCTAAGTGTTCTTGAGTTGAAAACTTATTTTCTTCAACATCCATCCACTAAGAACACACAAGGTGAGTTCATACCCCTATCTTTTCATGTTTTCTTAAGTTTTAAGGGGGGGAATACAAGTTAAAATACCAAGAACACAACTAAACTTTTCCAACAGCTTTCATCAGGAAAGCTTAACTCCATTCACGGACTGTTTTGGACAACATAAACATTTTAGTTTTCCAAACTGTACTAGGTGCAAATATTTCAGATCCATACCTTTAAAATGGATACTTGCACATCTCCATACGTTTTTTCTACAATTTATGGTGATTTTTACAAAACTGCCTATCATTTCAAGAACAAATCCGGACCAGTCTGTGATTTTGGACTTTTTCACACATGTTGGAGGCCACTAAAAATCATGAGAAAATTTATGAACAAACTAGACATATTTTCTAAACTCTCAGAATTTACGGATTTTGATTTAGACCTTTGATGATGTTTCTATAAATTTTATAAGAACAGGAATAGAAATGTTATCACTAGAAAAGTGCCATCAATTTCATTCACACCTTGTAACTTGTTGAGCAAGGTGTGTATCATTATGTGATTTTATATTATTACATTATATGTCATTTTGTCTTGGTATGTAGACATACATCAGAAAACAAATGGGTTTTTACTATATTAAGTATGGTGAAATAATATATTGTCATAAACAAAGTTTACATCCGTTACATACAAACATTTGGTAAACCATGACAAGGATAGTACCAATTGAATACATGTGAATGATAATACATATTATTTACCTTATCTTGAAGGTATGAATCATATACCAAGGTTTGCCACTACTATAAGTAATTACAATAAACTATAATAAGTATACACTACCAACAAATACGCTAACTATAGTAGGTATAGTTAGGTTGCATTACATTACAAACAATATGATAAACTATAATAGGTATAGTTTATGTTCTCTACCACCACCACTTTTGGATAAACTATAATATGCATAATTCATGTTCACTATCACTACCACTATTTGGTGAATTATGATATGTATAGTTTATGTTCACTACCACTACCACTATTTGATAAACTATAATATGCATAATTCATGTTCACTATCACTACCACTATTTGGTGAATTATGATATGTATAGTTTATGTTCACTACCACTACCACTACTTGATGAACTATGATCGGCATAGTCTCGGTCTTTGGCTTTTAAGACTACATTCTATCTAGAATTGTTAGTTTCCAGCCATAATTACTAAGTGTATATGCAAGGGTTATATAGAATTTAGTCGTGATCGACTTAGAACTGGTGGGTCCGCTTTATTTCATGTTCCTTGTTTGGTTGTGGGCCTAGGGCAGACCCATTACGTTCGACGGTCTATTTAACTTTAATTTTATATAACTTATATACACTTAGAAATTATAGAAGGAAACTATAGGAAATTCTAGGATGCACTATTTTATAACATAGAAACATTGAATTCACTCTTTAAGGAAAATATCGGATTTTCTGGAACAACTTTATCGCTTTTACAAAGGAAAACAGTTTCGTTTCAAAATAAAACTCTTATGAACTCACCAAGTTAATTATTGACATTTTTTCAAAACTACTTGTATTCTCAGGATTTCAGTCAGCAGGTAATGTTCAGCTTTGAAGACAGGGACGCTAAGGCGTTAAGTTCAAAACATATTTTGTCATCATGATGTAATTGATTTTGAAAACATGTAAACACATACTACGATGTAGCTTTTTCAATTATATTGATGATGGTTGTGTTTGCTTTCTTCACTATTATATTCATTGTTATGATATTGCCCAAGAAGTCATCCGCCCCCGAACGTTTCCGTCGTTCTGGTTTGGGGGTGTGACAGATTGGTATCAGAGCATTGTTTATAGTGAACTAAGTATATCGAACCATATAAGATATACATACTATAAATACAATGGGACAAAAACACTCTAACCAAGGGTTATATTTTTATATAACAAGTCTTTGCTAAAAGTATTCATACATGCACACACACTAGGGTCAGTATCGTGGTAGAACATAACAAAAGTGGTGATTGTTGAATGGCACAAGTAGGCTTGGGGATGTATAGTCAGGTCTGGGAATGACATAGCCTGATCAACTATGTCTATCCCAGAAGTGATTAGCATATGCCCAAGAATGATTGTGGTGTTGCAACAAGTCTAAAAACTTACCAAGAAACATTGAGAACCTAAGACAAACATTAAAATACTATAGGAGTATTTTGTGGTACTATAACCAACTTATGTGAAAACTAAAGACCCCTATTAGTAGGTCTGTAATGACTGAGTGCATACGTTAAGATTATATATAATTGAAGATATTATAGACTCAGAATCTATGACTATTGCTCTACTTCCTGTTCCTTGTTTGGTTGTGGACTTAGAGCAGAGTCATTTATTTGAAGATCTATTCTATCTCGGATTATGTATAACTGGTATACACTATCTGTTTATAGAAGTGACTAATAAGGATCACCCCCTATAAGTAATTATAGGGTTATACGTCTATTAATTATCTCTTCTACCCCTATTCTCGCACGAACAACATGACGGGAGCTCAACTACCAGGAGACCCTATTCTCCTAACCAGGAAAATGGTGGTTAGAACGAAGAAACTCTTGAAGAGTATCCTGAAGAAATAATGGAGGAAGACCCCGGAGACAATTAGAAGGGGAACGAGGGGATGAGAAACCAAAGGAAAACAAAGGAAAGAAGAAATGAGAGACGACTCTGACGAGGAGCCGAGGCCTACAATACACCCTCCAGACTCTACATCCCGATGAGACTTCCATGGCCTAACACCTCGATGAGCCGGAGATTTAAAGAGGTGGAGTCTGAGACAAGGTCAAACACCCTCCCTGCAGTATGGAAAGAGGCTTCTACAACCTCAATAGGGGAGGATCAGTAGACAAGGTCCTCCTTGTCATAGTGTACTGCATCGCTTACCAGAGGATAGAAACACGAGCACCGGTCAACCGAATCAGGAAGGTTAGTACTATCACCAGGATCACCGCAATTCGCCCTTGTCACCTGGATGGAAGACACGACAGGCCAAGAACCATATCAAAGCCTACAAATAGAAGTGACCACAACTTGAGCCAAGAATCGGAGAGTATCGGGAACGTCAAACAAGCATTAGAGAAAATGCGTGATACAAACAGAACATCGAATAACAGAAGTCAGGGT
The DNA here is from genome assembly GCF_052849685.1 of Lactuca virosa. NCBI lineage: Eukaryota > Viridiplantae > Streptophyta > Magnoliopsida > Asterales > Asteraceae > Lactuca > Lactuca virosa. Next base: position 148,818,410 of record NC_136427.1, on the reverse strand, counting down.
GGAGGTTAGGGCAATGCGGACTTTCATGTCTTTATTCTATGACCCACAGAGCATCACCCGCCACGAGTAATGTGTACACTACTGACATATCGGTATAGACTCAAACAACTAGAATATGTTTAAACACTACCCCTCACATGCATGAATTCGACCCATCAAATTTAGAGACTACGCCATTCAAGAGGGTCGTGTCACTGTCGAAATTTTCCATACCATAATGTAATGTGGACCTTCTATAAGGTCAAACTTTCCAGAACTTTATGTACTAGATTATATCAATGAAATTAGTATACATTTTCATTTCATTGGGAATTTAACAAATATTTCATAACTTGGTATTATAGACGATTTGCTTATGGTAACTCTAAGAATTCTTAATGTATACCTCAAGGTTAGGTGTAATTAAGAGACGATCGACTTAGAAATGGTGAGTCCGCCTTGGGTCCTGTTCCTTGTTTGGTTGTGGGCCTAGGGCAGACTCATTAAGTTCAACGGCCTATTAAACCTTAATTACACGCAACTGGTATTCATCGGGTGATCTTAGGAGTGGATCAGGCATGGAACAAATCACAAGATTACATTCGAGTCACTACCACTAAATTCATAAGTTATCTATATGGACTTTCATTATGAATTGCTCTCAAAATACCCTTGAGTCGGGACATAATACAGAAAAATCTAGTTCAATAACATCCGACTTGTCACTACTATTGGAGACTTATCGTCTGTTCGTCTTTACAAATTTATGATAGAACCATGCCGCCAAAGAAAAAGTCCAGACCTTCCAGCAGCGTAGCACCACCACCACCTCCGCCACCACCTCTGCCGTTTGATCCCGCAATGTTCCAAGCTACCATAACCGCAGCCGTAGCTACCGCAATGTCGCAAATTGGTATGAATGGTACCGGTGATGCTGGATCTGGTGCCACAAACTCTAACCATGGGGACAGTACGGGGCATACGAGGGAATGTTCCTATAAGGATTTCATCAATAGCAAACCCGAATCTTTTAATGGAAGCGGGGGCGTTATCACTCTGATGCAATAGTTCGAGAAGACAGAATTAGTCTTCGAGGTCTGTGCATGTCCCGAAGCAAGCAAGGTCAAATATGCAGCTTGCACTTTCTCTGGCCGAGCCCTTACTTGGTGGAAAATCCACGTTAAGTCACTGACGCTTGCAGTGGCTAACTCGTTAAGCTCGGAAGACTTAAAGACGCTGATGATGAAAGAGTACTGCCCAAGGGGCGAAGTACAAAAACTAGAGCAAGAACTGTGGAATCTCAAGATGACAGGCTCTGAGCTTGCAACTTACACCGACCGATTCTGTGATCTAGCACTCCTTTGTCCCGCGATGGTCACTCCTGAGGAAAAGAAGGTGGAATGATACCTCTGGGGATTGTCTCCCCAAATTCAAGATAGCGTGTTGGCTTCAAGACCAACTACCTTTGACAGTGCCAAGGAGTTGTCACAACAACTCATCGACCACAGGGGCAGCCATGGCACTATGACAACCACCCCTGAGAAAGATGGCAAGGGAAACAATAAAAGGAAGTCTTGGGACAACGAGAAGAATCAATCAGCCCAAGACCCCACAAATAAGCATCAGATCGTCAATGTTCATGCTGCCACAACCCATGCCACTCCCTCACCCATAAATCGATACGTTGGAACCCTTCCGAAATGTAACAAGTGTAGCTTCCATCACACTGGGGCTTGCAGGGAATTGCATTGCATGAATTGCAACAGGAAGGGACACACTACCCGTTTCCGTAAGGCACCGGTACGACCCATCAACTAGGTCCCCAGCATTGGAGCAAGCCCAACTTGTTACGAGTGCTATGAAACGGGACACTTTAAGAAAGACTGTCCAAGGATAAGGAATGCTGGTGACGGTGGAAGGGTACTTATGATCACCGCAGGAGAAACTTCCCCAGAACCACTCGTGAATAATGGCACGCGCTCCTAACCATCACATGTAGGATTTGAATTTTACTAAAACTAGTGTCAATTTAGGGCTTATCAACCATAAACCTCACGAGCACGACGAACCCGAATAAGTCTTATCATGTATATATAAAAACATAGGGTTTTTACTAGTGAATTTATGATGGCTAGTGTAAACGTTGTGGCCATATATCATTAATATTCTATGGACTTAGAATGTATAATTCCACCTTACTTCCTGTTCCTTGTTTGGTTGTGGGCTTAAGGCGGAGTCACTCATTCGACTGCCCTTGCAATCTTAATGATATAGGACTAGATTACACAAAGCGATTATAGAAGAACTGGTAGGACTTATACTACAACTTTCGTCATAAGTTGTCAAAACACACGTGCTGCTAATACTCACTAACTACAACCTGGAATTTTCGTAGTTTTAACAACAAGGATAAAACAGAGAACTTAAAGACATACATAGAATGCACTATCATTATGAAACAATCACTCCTTTTAAATCGACTTATCTCTAATTACAATAAGAAATTCCAAGTCGTCGTTTAACATAAGGTGGATTGGTCCTCGCCATATCAAATTCTTGTACTCCGAAAAGTACCCACATCTTTGCCCCAAATTCTTGAAGTCCCAGTCGAAACACTAATTTCGGGACGAAATTCTTTCTAACGGGGGGATGATGTGACATTCGTTAATTTTTGGTCAAGTCAAAGTCAACCTAAGTCAAGAAGTCAAACCGGTCAACTCATCTAACCCTTGTATATTAGGGTTTCCATTATGATCCTTATTGTACAACTCGCAATCTTAATACAAAGTATCACTAAGAGTTTTCACGTGTTCGGAAATTCTAAACCCTAATCAGGGTAAGTGATGAATCTACTCGATAAAACATTATTCCATACCCCTCGGGAGCGTATAACAATCGTAACAAGGCTTAACGGGGTGTACGAACCTTGCGTTACGAAGCCAAACACTCAAAAAATGTCACAAACATAGTCTCTCTCAATCTCTTTCACTTTATCTCTCTCTATTAAAAATCTCTCCCAAATCTCTCTCAAAACTCCCTTGAACTTTTTATAGTCTTTCGAGTCATCCCGACCCTTAACCGGGTCAAAAACCGCTTGAAACGGGGTAATATTTGGTAAAACAGCCTTAATAGACCGAAGCCTCCCTTTAGGAAGCGAACCCTAAAGGAACCGAAACTAGCCTCTTAGAACCGAACCCGAAGCAGCTGAACCGAAACCACCAGGACCGAACCAAAAGGTCCCTTCGGACCGAACCTCCTCTCGGTCTATTTCGCTCCTCGCCCAGGTTCGCTTCTGACACTTCGCCTTCGCTCCCTTTCAGTCCTAGCCTCAGAAGCCACTTCGGTCCCCACCTCCTTAGGACCGAAACTTGCCACCTTCGGTTTCCCAATGCGAGAAGCCTTGCAGGTTCGCCATTTTCACCCGGTTTTCGACTAGTTTTGCGTTTTAAGCCCGATTTTAATTATTTTAAAACGGGATTTTCACCCAAAATAATATTTTAACATATAACACCCCATATTTCATAATTAATCACGTTTTTGGGGTATAATCCTTATCCAAGAAGAGTGGGTGGGATATTATTGGTGGAGTGTTGACTTTGCTTTAGTGTATGACACAAGCAACCACCCCATGCCCACTCCATGACCAACCCTTGTCCTTCCACCATACCTAGTCACTTCCATCGTCCTTCCCATCATTTTCTTCCAGCCATACACTTGAATAAAAGGTAGAATCATTATCTTTCCTCTCTCATTTCTCTCATTTTCCACCAAAGAACAAACACCTTTCTCTCTCACTTCTCTCTCTCTCTCTCTCTCTCTCTCTTAAATTCGAGGTTCAAGGGTTGATCATCAAGTTTTCTTCCACTTTTGGCAGGTGATATTATCCTCCTTATGATTATTTCACTTCCTTCTACCCAAATCATAGATTACTTACACAAATTCCATCACATTTTTGTTAGATCTTCGAACCTTCAAGGCATCTTCTAAGTGTTCTTGAGTTGAACACTTATTTTCTTCAACATCCATCCACTAAGAACACACAAGGTGAGTTAATACCCCTATGTTTTCATGTTTTCTTAAGTTTTAAGGGGGGGAATACAAGTTAAAACACCAAGAACACAACTAAACTTTTCCAACAGCTTTCATCAGGAAAGTGTAACTCCATTCACGGACTGTTTTGGACAACTTAAACATTTTAGTTTTCCAAACTGTACTAGGTGCAAATATTTCAGATCCATACCTTTAAAATGGCTACTTTCACATCTCCATATGATTTTTCTACGATTTATGGTGATTTTTACAAAACTACCTATCATTTCAAGAACAAATCCGGACCAGTCTGTGATTATGGACGTTTTCACACAAGTTGGAGGTCACTAAAAATCATTAGAAAATTTATGAACAAACTAGACATATTTTATGAACTCTCAGAATTTACGGATTTTGATTTAGACCTTTGATGATTTTTTTATAAATTTTCTAAGAACAGGAATAGAAATGTTATCACTAGAAAAATGCCATCAATTTCATTCACACCTTGTAACTTGTTGAGCAAGGTGTGTATCATTATGTGATTTTATATTATTACATTATATGTCATTTTGTCTTGGTATGTAGACATAAATCAGAAAACAAATGGGTTTTTACTATATTAATTATGGTGAAATAATAAATTGTCATAAACAAAGTTTACATCTGTTACATACAAACATTTGGTAAACCATGACAAGGATAGTACCAATTGAATACATGTGAATGATAATACATATTATTTACCTTATCTTGAAGGTATGAATCATATACCAAGGTTTGCCACGACTACAAGTAATTACAATAAACTATAATAAGTATACACTACCAACAAATACGCTAACTATAGTAGGTATAGTTAGGTTGCATTACATTACAAACAATATGATAACCTATAATAGGTATAATTTATGTTCTCTACCACCACCACTTTTGGATAAACTATAATATGCATAATTCATGTTCACTATCACTACCACTATTTGGTGAATTATGATATGCATAGTTTATGTTCACTACCACTACCACTATTTGATAAACTATAATATGCATAATTCATGTTCACTATCACTACCACTATTTGGTGAATTATGATATGTATAGTTTATGTTCACTACCACTACCACTACTTGATGAACTATGATCGGCATAGTCTCGGTCTTTGGCTTTTAAGACTACATTCTATCTAGAATTGTTAGTTTCCAGCCATAATTACTAAGTGTATATGCAAGGGTTATATAGAATTTAGTCGTGATCGACTTAGAACTGGTGGGTCCGCTTTATTTCATGTTCCTTGTTTGGTTGTGGGCCTAGGGCAGACCCATTACATTCGACGGTCTATTTAACTTTAATTTTATATAACTTATATACACTTAGAAATTATAGAAGGAAACTATAGGAAATTCTAGGATGCACTATTTTATAACATAGAAACTTTGAATTCACTCTTTAAGGAAAATATCGGATTTTCTGGAACAACTTTATCGCTTTTACAAAGGAAAACAGTTTCGTTTCAAAATAAAACTCTTATGAACTCACCAACTTAATTGTTGACACTTTTTCAAAACTACTTGTATTCTCAGGATTTCAGTGAGCAGGTAATGTTCAGCTTTGAAGACAGGGACGCTAAGGCGTTAAGTTCAAAACATATTTTGTCATCATGATGTAATTGATTTTGAAAACATGTAAACACATACTACGATGTAGCTTTTTCAATTATATTGATGATGGTTGTGTTTGCTTTCTTCACTATTATATTCATTGTTATGATACTGCCCAAGAAGTCATCCGCCCCCGAACGTTTCCGTCGTTCTGGTTTGGGGGTGTGACAATATAATTTGACATTATATTGTATTTAATTTATCTTCACATCTCTCAAAAACAACTTTCCTGTTTGATGTCTTATGCATGTTTTCCCGAGAGTATAGCAGACACATGATCATGGAGTGCAGCTTCCCCACCAACAGATGAGCATGTAGTAGATGGTGCTTCTAACCCTACCGACACCCCAATGATGATCGTGGTTTCTGAGGAGGATCCTACAGAGGAGAATGATGACACCGAGCCTGACTATACTCCAGCCGAGCACTCGTCCGAGCCGGACTACAGTCCAGCTGATCACTTCAGCTTGGACCCTTCCAAGCCCCTTTATTCACCAGTCTACACACTAGCTGGACTTGAGTTTCTCAGCTCAAATTATGAGCTGGATGAGGACAAGGAGTATAATGCCACCTCGCTTGAGATCTTACCACCCCGCCCCACTCTTTCACATCGATATTTCAGAGCATACACTACTGGTACTTGGGTGAAACAAACCCCAAGAAAGACTATTGTCATCCCATATCGAAAGAGAGCAGGATCCCCACCAGCATCACCACCGCCATCAAAGAAACCGTGAGGAAACTACACATGGATGACCCATATTAGAACTTGGAGACATTAGGAGGATATCGGATCATGCTTCGAGGTAACAGAGTCCTCTACCACACCTACCCCAACCTGATACACTTCAATCGAGCATGTTATCTCTTTCCATGTACCATAGACTGTCATCACTCATATCATATAGGAGCGATGGACTGCGAGCTCTTTTTTTTAGGATGACCTTGAGTCAAATAACAAAATGGGTACAGTATCTTGAGTATGAGGCGAATGTGATGGAGATGATGACTTTACTTACTCGAGACCAGTTACAGGAGGCAAGGGATGAGTCTAAGTTTCATCATCAGGTGTTGGTGGACGTGGTCAGTCACACCGACACACTGGAGCTTCTAGTAGATAAGGAAGAGTCGAGGATTTCATTTTTAGATATTTGGATAGAGTATGTTTATAGGCAAGTAGTACAATTGATGACATTTTTGAGTTTACTGTTGATATTAGGCTTTTCCCTAATATGATGGATAAGATGAATACGTATATACCTTTGGGATAGTGTACTAGAAAAGCTCGATAAACGTACTTGTTTATTTCGTAACCTCAAAGCTTTTCTTACACTAAACATCCTTTTTTGATGATCACATTGTAAGATATTATGATACATATTGTAACATTCAAATTTTTCTTAAGGTATATGTTAGAACAAGGATATGATGCGCAGGGACAAGGTTTGAAAACCCAAACCTTGAGTTAATGCTTAAGATCAATATCTACTTGTAATTAAATGTTCCAGTCAAGTCTGGTAACACCAGTTAATACTTGAAGTAAGAATTCAACAAAGTACTCAAGTAATAAATGAAGAAGTATGAGTATAATCAAGGGAAAAACAATAAATGAACAAGAAGAATGTTTTGAAAGAGTTTGATTTGAGAGAAAAATGAAAGTGAGTTAATACGAGAATATGCTATCTTTGGAAGAACAATCCACACTATTCTTGTCATTAAACTACTCCTTATAAAGTAAAAGGAGTGACATCGTACAAACTGAGATGTATACAAAGGACTAGATAATCGCACTACTTCTGAAACTCTGATTATCCAAATTGACAGAAAGACTTAGTCCTATGTATAGTTACATCATAGAAATAGACAAGAATAATAAATGCACGATCAGACACTCAATCTCGTATTATTTCTTCATCTCGGAACAACTCTACTTCTGACTGAAACTCCACCTCTAACCATAAGATTATCTCGTACCATTCCACATCTCGAACTCAAGACTGACTTCGGATATTCATATTATGATTGCTAAAGGTTCACTTTCAGGTTCCAATATCTCCCCCTAAGTGAACTTAGCAATCAAGTCACCTCAGTTTGAATCTTCCTTGATGAACACATACGCCATGTACAACCAATCTATGACTGCTATATACCATTGAAGTTAACTTATGAACTTTGCCTTTACATGCTCTGGAGCTTCTGACTTTGATGCATGATTGATGAATTTTTGTAGAGCTTTGTTAGGAACTATATTCTTTTCAAGGACTCGGAAGAAGTCCTTCTTGTTCGTCTTATTTTTCATGTAATAAAACCCTAGCACCGACTCACCAATTGGTCCTTCGGCTAATAAGTTGGCTTCTACAAGTTTAAAATCAATCTTGTCTAAGAGCTTCTATGTTCCGAACAGGTGAGCTAACTCAAAGTCACATTTGCAAAATTCCGCGACATAATCTTTAAGAAAGCTCAAGTCCGCACGGTAAGCACCGATGGTGAGATCATCGTTTTAATGGCTTCGGAAGTGCGATGTAATTGTCAGGATGTCGTTGGGATTGAATGATAGGAAATCGGCGTCTGTGATAGTGAATTGAGTTGGTTTGTTTCGAAAGATGTGGTATCGGTACATCATACAGTTTAGATCAAACTTGGCTAAAACTTTCCTTCCACACCCAGAGATCTTGGTAATTTTCTTCCAAGACCATACTTCTTATTTTAGGAAGTGCGTTCTTGGAGTAGAAGGTTTTCAGGCGTTCACGTTCAGTTCTAATGATCATTTGAGGATCATGTTCCGGGTGGAGAGGTGCAAATTTGGTGTAGAACCTTCCATATAGAGATATGGGTAGATCAGTCTGGTTCAAATCTTGATCTGGTAAGTCATAATACATAAATGGCACTATGTACACGTCATGTATTATTCCTTCCCGAAAAAGAGGTGAAGCCCTAGCATCGGATGAGGATTGTCTTTGAGGGCTTGGATTCTGATGCTTTCCTCGAGGGCTTGTTCTATTCCAGCGTGAGAGCAACCAAATTTTTGTTTTGGAGGAGGTTTGGAGTGGAGGACTTCTTAAATGGGCTTTTTGCCTTTGTTCTTGGGGCTTCTTGAGTGCCGAGATGATGTGTTTGCATGTTTTCATAAATAACAAATTTTGGAGGAGAGGAAACAAGGGGCTCTTCGGAATATCATCAGGCTTCCGAAAAGCAGAGCCTTCATTTTGGTGGCTCGGAAGGCGTCAACTGTTAGTTTGGTTTTATCCTTAGCCACTTCACGACTTATTTGAAGTACATTAGCCAGAGTTGATGGTCGTAAGACTGTCGACCATATTCGTTGCTCTTCCTCGGAAAGCTCTTTGGCTGGGAAATTCTTTGGAGCTGGAACCCTTATGATTGCATTGGTGATATACTTATCTTCTTCATCCTCATCATCAACGTCATCGTTATCTGGAGAACCAGTAAGAACTTGCACAGAATCATCGGAGTCTTTATCTCGGAGTCTGACTCTAAGACAAGTATTTAGGAGATGGATTGGTGTCACACCACGCTAAAGCAGAAATACGGGATGTGGCAGTACAAAGGGTTTCATAGAAAAAGTTAAAAGACAACACCAACCATACTATTAAAAAGAATTACAATGTACAATGACTTTGAACAACTTTTTAAAATAGATTACAATGTATTTGAAAGATAACACATGCAAATGCTCCTACAAGTGTTGTGTCTCTATGTGCCTTTTACTAGATGATTCCTGAAAAAGCATGTAAAACGAGCGTCAACTATAAAAATAGTTTGTGAGTACTCACATGTTTATAACATAATAAAGTTTGAAGTCATGAAAATCAGCATATTGATAACGGTTTCCATAAACAAATGTTCATTACTAAATAAGTAAATAAGTTTTCATGAATAGAAGCTCGTTGGTAAAACAAGTAATAAAGTTTCCATAAATAGAAGTTTGTTGCTAATATGAGAAACAAAGTTCGTTACTCAAATGAGTAAACAGGTTCACTGCAACAAAGAGCAAACAAGTTCGTTGCTACAAAGAGCAACCAAGTTCATTGCTAAGACAAGCAAATAAGTTTCCAGTAATAAAAGTTTGTTGCTATGGTGAGAAACAAAGTTCGTTGCTATAATAAGTAAGCTAGTTTCGTATGTATATCAGCAAACAATTAGTTCTTAACCAAGCATATGACTGATGCCCTATCAAGATCTATGTTTATCGTTCCATAAATTAATATGGTATCATGCACTCCAGCAATCGGGCGAGTGAGGAGTTGTCAATTCCTAATAGCACTATCCATAATTACCATTAGCTCAAAGAGTTAATGGTTGGAGTAAAGTGTAAGGGAAGGGACTTAAGATGATAAGGCCTCATGTTTCTAGTTTCATAGACATACATAGCAAAATATAGCAATCATGTTTGATACAAATCAATTTAAATAAAACGAACAATAAATAGTTTTTCGGACATGCTTTTCCACCCGAAAACATAAAAACTGAAAATAGGGGGATGCATAAATACTCACAATGCATTGAGATGATGCAAATCATGCCTTGAACTACGTTCCACTTGTACCACTATCGATTCCTATAATGATGTTACATGCTAATGAGTCTCTAATCGAAATCTAATACTAGTATACTTACTACTACAACATAATTATGTCAATATTGTGTCAAAATTTAATATTTTTAAGTTACAAACATCTTTCTATGAAATTTAGATTTCTATGAATCAATTTGTTGTATAACAAATTTAAGTGAAAAATCCCATTTTTAGCAATGTCAATTGAAGTGTAACTATAATTTTGGAAAGTGTTTCAAATGGTTAAATATTTAAAACTAAATCAAATAAGTTATAAAATTTCCCAAACTTTGTGTTTCAGTTTTAACTAAAGTCAAAGACATTAAAATAAATTTTCTTGAATTTTTGATTGGTCTAACTATTTTTCACCAATTTAATTCCTTGAAAACATAATAAAATTTGGGGAAAATAGTAAATGATCATGGAAAATTATTATATTTGTTGTGTTACTGCTTCATAATGTCCTTAAACTGGGAAAATTATTAAATGCCAGTTATGATAAAAAAAAACCCGGTTTTATAATTTAATAATCTTTTGCACCAAGAAATTTTAATTAAATACAAAACAGTAGTAAAAAATCACCAAGCTTTTAATTTGTGTTCCAACTGAAGTTAAGGACTTCCATAAAATTTTACATGAATTTTATATATGTATAGATATTTTTCTTTTATTTAATTTCTCAAATCAACACAAATTCAAAATAAATAGGAAACAGTTTACAAAATTCTCCAAACATTTTGTGCCACTGTTATTTAATATATATAAGCTGGGAGAAACATCAAAGTTGGTTTTCAAGAAATTTAACTATTTTTATTTGTTTTATTTGTTTAAATATGCATTAATTCGTGAAAAATTATTAAAGAGTAGGTAAAATTCACTAAACTTTTTATTTATGATTTATATGTAATATACGATATTATGATGAAGTTTCATAATTTTTGGAGAAGTGTTGCTATTTTTCATCAATTTAATCCCTTAAACATTCATTAAATTGCGAAAAATAAGAAATTGTCTTGGAAAAATCTGGAAAATATTTCATTGAGTCCCTATGATTTCCATAAGGTTCGAAAATTATTAAGTATGGCTTTGGAAATACATAACTTTATTTTTCAATTTATTTCTCTTCAAAAAAAAATTGAAATCAATTGAAAAAAATTATAGAAATGCATGCAACTTCATGAAAAGTGTTTAATTAGTACATAGGTCATATCAGAGTTGTACCATAATTTATTGACCATAAAGAGTATTTTATGTGAATTATTCCTCTATTTTCTTACAAAAATTACAATAAATCGAGGAAAATGAATTGTTTTCAGAAAATTTCTAGATCATCTTGTTTTGTTGTTTGTATTCTGGGAAAAACGTATTTGAATAGAAAAGAAGTTTTAGATATTTCTTTATGAATAAATCATTTATAAGCATTCTTAACAATGTACTTTGATAATCAAGCTTTTAAGCTTGATGTTCATCACATGCATTATGATTTGAAGACCATGTATGAACTTATTCTTTTCAAAATGATGTTTCTAAATGAAAAACTTGAATGCATGTGGTTTTGGATCTTTAAACCTTGTAAAACTCAAGTTGATGGATTTGGTTTAGGTTTTGATCAGTGGATTTCACCTTCTAACAACATCCATGTTATTTTTGGGTGAAATCCTACCACCATCATCAACAAATTTTACATGCATGAACATGCATGTGAATAATCTCAAAGAAAAGTGTATGGAGAAGAAAAATGTAAGAGAAGTTGATATTTTTGAAAGAAAAGTGAACAAAATGTAAGGAAAATGATTTTACTTTGAAGATCAACTTCAAGTGATCAATATTCTTGAGTAAAATGAGGGATATTTGCTGGAAATTTCATGGGTTTTGGAGCTAATTCATAGAGGTAAAGAGTGGAGTTTTTAGAGAGAAGAAAAAAGAGAAAAGAGAGATTCTATCTCTCTGGATAGGTCATCTCTCTCGTCATCTCTTCGGGGTTATACTCCACCAAAATCGTCCACCAAAATACCGATATGCTTAAGCACTCATGAAGAATTGAATGACAAAATCTCTCCCAACAATTCTACCCCTAAGTTCCTATTTTGTAGAGAGAAGTAAAGAGGTAGAGTGAGGGAATGAGTAAAATGATTAGGGTTAGGGAAGAGATGACTTGGGGGAAGAGATGTGAACGTGATTTTGAGGAGAGAAGGGGCATTTTCCATCATATTTTTATTTATTTATATAATTTATAAGGTTTGGGGGTTATGTTTATAAAATATAAAATCTTGTATTAAATTTTATGACAATTTAGCTCTTATGCTCATAAGTAAGCTAATGTTTATCAATTATTGTCCATAATATAGTTTAGGTTTCATGACATATATAAATAATTAAAGATGTTATATATAATATAAAATTTTAGGGGAAGTTTAAATTTTATAAAACTTGCATTTATTTTATCAAATTTTGACACCTGTTATAAAGTTTGGGCATTTTGGAATATCACAATGGATGTAGAATGTAATGGATTGTTTTGAACCAAATAAAATTTATTAACACAATAATGAATTGATTTTAATATTTGAATAAAAATCAAATTTCTCAAAATAAAATAATTTGATTGAAATCAAATTATTGGCATTCTATGTAGTGGTGCCGAGATTCAAGTGAAACTGAAGTACCAAGTTTACTAGTCATAGTTTCAACTTTGACTTAAATTCCTACGAGACTTGGACCTAATTTATACTACTAGGTCAAGTTCATGATGTGTCTACATGATTAATGCAAAGATGTTCAAGTCAAAGAATGACCCGAATATGGATAGTCATTACAGTTAAGTAGTTGTAGAATTCACATACCAGTGTGAAATCTAAGTACACTATCATTCGATTCTACTTGTTTCCAAGTTTATATTAGTTTATAACATAGATCCTAGTTACAAAGTCTAGTATATATCTTGCCTATATGTGCAACTAAGTTTATTCGAATCTAGAACTGTCTTAAATTTTAACTGTTGTCATAATTGGTTTCTCCTGCTAGGCCCTTCTCCCCCTCTTGCATCGGATGAACCGACAACCGATTCAAGCAATGTGGATTCCTGGAGTTGTGAGAATCGATCAAATACCTGTTGAAAACTTTTATTCATATGTAGTTTTAAGGCATCATAGGTTTCAGCTGTGGGAGCATGAGCCTTCATGTGGTCGAAGACTTAGCCAAGGATGGAGAGCATCTCGTCAAATTTATTGTTCGGAACATCTACAGTCTTCCAGAATGCCCTGAGGAGCTTGATGAGGACATGTTGCATTATCAAGTTCATTTCATCTTTCTTCCTGATCTCCTTCTCTAGTCTCTGAATTTGCTTCTTGTGACGGACGTGGGTTTGTTTGATGAGCTCATTGGTTGAACCAATCATATCATCATGGATCTTCAACATTGTGGTGATTATGTCGAGGCAATGATCCAAACAATCATCGCACCAATCATATCATCATGGATCTTCAACATTGATGCACACTGTAGTTGTTCGATGAGCAGTTTTCCGTGGATTGTTCCCTATTCCCCTATGAGGGAATAAGGTTATAGTTGGAATGGACTAGTTGAGCCCCAATGGGGAAATTATCGACTGCAAGCAACAACTAGTGAGGGTTCGGACTCCTAGTGGGGGAGGGTTAATGATTATGGGCGAGAGGCTGCAGGGTGGACCGACCCTATGTTCAGCAGTGAGAGCGAGGCGCTACCTTCAACAGGGTTACGCAGGTTATGTCGCCTATGTTATGGATAAGGGTAAGGCAACAGTGGATGATGTACCGATCGTGCGAGAGTACCCGGACGTATTCCCGGAGGATTTTCCCGGGATACCTCCGGAGAGACACGTTGAGTTCAGGATTGACCTAGTCCCTGGTGTGGCTCTGATAGCCAAGGCACCATATCGGTTGGCTCCTCCCGAGATGCAGGAGTTGTCTACACAGTTGTAGGAGTTGTTAGACAAGGGATTTATCAGACCTAGCAGTTCACCATGGGGAGCCCCGATTCTGTTTGTGAAGAAGAAGGACGGGTCATATCGGATGTGCATAGACTACCGGGAGTTGAATAAGGTAACGGTGAAGAACCATTATCCCCTCCCGAGGATCGATGATTTGTTTGACCAGCTACAAGGTACATCTTGGTTCTCTAAGATTGATCTGCGATCGGTTTACCACCAGATGCGAGTCAGGGACGACGACGTGCCGAAGAAAGCCTTTAGGACTCGCTATGGTCACTATGAGTTCGTCGTGATTCTGTTTGGGCTCACCAATGCTCCTGCCGCATTCATGGACCTCATGAAACGCGTGTGCAGACCGATGCTGGTTCGGTTTGTGATAGTCTTCATCGATGATATCCTGGTTTATTCCAAGACTCAGGAGCAGCATGAAGAGCACCTGAGGGAGGTGTTGGAGACACTAAGGAGGGAGAGACTTTTCGCAAATTTCTCCAAGTTTGAGTTCTGGTTACACGAGGTGCAGTTTCTAGCGCACCTTGTCAACCAGAAGGGTATTTTGGTCAATCCGGCCAAGATAGAGGTCGTGATGTAGTGGGAGATTCCGAGGTCTCCATCAGAGATTCATAATTTTCTTGGACTAGTAGGTTACTATTGGATATTCATACAGGATTTATCCAAGATCGTTGTTCCTCTGACCCGACTGACCAAGAAGTCGATGACATTCCGCTGGGGGCCTGAGCAGCAGGCAGCCTTCGAGACTCTTAGACAGCAGCTATGCGAGGCACCGATTCTGACTTTTCCGGAGGGCGTCGACGACTTCATAGTTTACTGTGATGCTTCGATCACGGGCATGGGTGCGGTATTGATGCAGCGGGGTCACGTGATAGCTTAAGTTTCGCGGCAGTTGAACCCTCACGAGGCGAACTACCCGACGCATGATTTAGAGCTGGGGTTGTGCTTTTCCCCCTCAAGGTTTTTTGGCATTACCTATATGGGGTCCGCTGTACCATTTACACAGACCACAAGAGTTTGAGGTACCTCATGGATCAGCCTGTCACACCCCCAAACCAGAACGGCGGAAACATTCGGGGGCGGAGGACGTCATGTACAATATCATAACAATTGAATAGTAAAGAAAGTACACACAACCATCATATACATAATTGAAAAGTTTACATGATTGTAGTATTACATGTTTGCAAAAGTCAATTACAATATGATGTCCAAAAGATTAAACTAACGCCTGAGCGTAAGTCTTCAAAAGCAGTTGCTAACCTGGTTTAGCGATTCCCTGAGAATACAAGTTATTTCAAAGAAAAAGTGTCAACATTTAAGTTGGTGAGTTCATAAGCTGTTATTTGTGTAAATGAATGTTATTTGAAAAGTCCGCGTTTGTTTTCAGAAAATCTGATATTTTCTTAAGAATGATGTTGTAAATCGTTATTGTACAAAATGAATGTATTTGAACCAGGAAAATCCTATATTTTCCTAAAAGTGAGGTGTAGTCTTATATGAACCAAGACCATTAATGTAAGTAAATATGCCATACTTAACCTGGGAATATATAATTTTATTATTTAAATTACTAATGATGTGTTTAAATCCGATCTTGAACGTGACAATAATATCCTACTATGATTACTTAATACAAACTAGTTATATAAAAGAAATCATAAAGAAACTATTCCATGGCGGAGTTCGAGAAGTGTATTACTACGTGCATGAGTCATTGTTTCCGCGTGCGAGTCTCTCATAACCATACTAGACGGTAGTACCAATGTTGACATTTGTCACCCCTTGGACTGTAGCTAACAGTCAGGGTGCAGAGTCATCAGCCTCGTATAGATCTATATACAAATTCACGCTCTCCCTCCAGGAGACTCTGGTTATAGATGAGGGCTTTCTTTGATACTAAGCAAAGCCATATGCCTGACATGATCGCTAACAACGAGTTTACGAGTAATATGTTGAAAAATCTTTTGTATGAAATGATTCCCTTTTCTACCGTGTTAACAAAGGCATACTAATGAGTTGAATTTTCTTGTAAAAGCATAATGTTATAGTTGAAATGGTTACCCGTGTTTATGATATGTTATATGAACATATAAATGAAACATAGTTTGTTATATATATATATATATATATATATATATATATATATATATATATATATATATATATATATATATATATATATATATATATATATATAAACATGTTTTATTCCACAAGGGAAAAATGGTATCGTGAGATGTTTTCCATGCTAATGTTTTCGTATGATAGTTATAAATCACATATGATTGATTATATAATGAAAAGTATAGCAAAAGATTGATGTTATTCAAACGATTCTTACCGTGTGTTTACTTGTATTCCCCTCCTAAAAGTATTTAAAAAGCAGTTAAAAACGTATTTAAATTGTGTTTGTAATGGTATGAACACACTTGATAAGTGGTGAATCGGGCAGCGTTTCGTTTCTAGGAAGGATTGTTCTTGACGAAACAGCAGGTTTCTGGTGAAAAACCGGGCTTCACGCGGGCAGTACTTCGACTGGAAAGACTGTTTTTCTTGGGAACTTAGGGCGTCGCGACTTGCGTCATGTGCTAGGGGTGTTACCGGGGCTTCGGGGTGGTTTAGAGGGGCTTGAGAGGTGTTTTAAGGTGAAAGGAATGAGAGTAAAGCAACCAAACTCGGGCAGCCCTCGCATCCTATTTATAGGAGGGGTCTGGCCTCTGAACGCAACGCGTTCCCTAAATGAACGCAGCACATTCCTTTATCGAACGCAGCACGTTCCATCGTCCGTCATGGCTTACGAACGTCGGACTTGACAAGCGACAGGACAGGCTCTGGGCCCCGAACGCGGGGCGTTCCCTTTTTGGTAAGCGTGCCTCGAATTTCAAAAATTCATATCTTTCGCATACGAACTCCGTTTTCGACATTCTTTATATCCACGCGTAGGTGAGATTATAGTCTACAATTTTTGTTTAGACTTCATCGGCTAGTTTTGAATGTATTTTTAATATTATATTTTTAACAGGTCGGAACTGGAAAAGTCCGTTAAAAATCCATAAGTTCTTCAACCTACATCCGTTTTCGTCTGTCTTTTTACTGTTGTACTACTATTGACGAGATCTTAGATTCTCGTTTAGATTGCGTCGGCTAAAAGTCGCTCGATCTCTATTTCGAGTTTTTAGCTGTCTACTATTATATCCGAAACTTCAAAAAATCATAACTTCCTCATACGAAGTCAGATTTGGACGTTCTTTTTATGTATGTTTACGGTTTAATGATATCTACAACTTTCATTTAGATACCTAAGGCTAAAAAGTATTTTATTGGAATTTCGTATTTTATGCTTAACAGTGTTTTTACCGGTTTTGTTGCGGATCTTCGATTAGCCATAACTTCTTCGTTATAACTCGGATTTTACTGTTCTTTATATTTTTGAAAACCTTGCTACGATATCTACCAATTAGTACATTCCAATTATGGTTACTGAACAAATTTATTTTACACCTATTTTTTTTGCTGGTGTTACATTATCCCCCCATTAGAGAGAATTTCGTCCCGAAATTCGCATTTTGACTGGGACTTCAATTGTTGAGGAAACATGTGTGTACTTCTGTTCCATTTGAATTTTCTTGTTCTCTATTGAACCCAGATCCTAGCGTGGGTGTTCCTGCGGACCTTCGTTACTCCGTCTATTGCTTCGATCGGTAGAGGTCGTGTGGATTTGGGTTTGTTTGACTATGTTCATCTAAATATTAGCATTGTCCACTCGTAATACAGGTCGTTTCGTTTTGAAGTTCATGGTTGAATTCTTACCTGGTCCGCTTATCACCACCTTGTGTATACAAGTTGCATACACATTTGCAGTGATAGGTTAACCGTAATCTTTCCTAGCCTCTGCGTTTGAACTTGACTCGTCGTACGTGTGTTATTCCTAAATAGTCGGTCAGTAATACTTCGGGAAGGTTGCAAAGGATATAGTACTCCTCACATGAGTACCACGGGATTTTGAAACTAGAAACGATTTGGGAGTTGTGTCGGGTTTGTCGTTATAAATCGATATAGTTTCGTTAGCCAACGGTGAAAGTGAAGGGTCTTTCCAAAGCACATGCAATTGGCATGGTGAAGACCAAGCCAATCCATTTCTAGTAGATATTTGGGAACTTTTTATCGTAAAAGGTGTGAAGTCGATGGGAAGAGTGTTCAATTTGTGTGATAGTGCGTTCTACACATGTGTTTTCAGTTTTTAAATTTGTGACTCACGAAACTCCTCTCCGCTCCACTATAAAATAAAATGCATGCTAATGTGTTATCGAGGAAAAACGAACCCGGAATAACCGTGGGGTCTGCAATGGCCTCCTCTTGGCCCATTGCGAATACTCGGCCTCCTCCACCAGCATTCTTGTTGTTTGCCTTCGGGTAGTCCCTTCGGAAGTGCCCCGTTGCTCCGCACTCATAACAAGTACGGTCTACTACGACATTTGTGGCTGGAGCGGTTGGTGGGGTTGGTTCCCTGCAGTAGCGGACGGTGTGTCCCTTACTGTTGCACCTAGTGCAATGCATTTCACGGAAGGGTCCGTGATGATGAAATTTGCATCGGTTGCACTTAGGCTGGTTGTCGTTGTACGACCTTGTGGGTGTGGGGGTGGTAGGGACAGTAACAGCGTGAGCTGTCACTAACTATTGCCTCTTGGGGTTCTCTTGCGTGGTTTCCCCCTTTCTCTTATTCCAGGGTTTCCTTCGGTCCTCTATATCCTTCGGTGGCTCCGAAACAGCGGTAATAGTACCCTGTTTAACACCGTGATCAATCAATCGTTGAGCCAAACACTTCGCACTGTCAAACGTGACTGGGTTAGAGGCCAGGACATGCCCCTGGATCTGGGGTGATAATCCCCAAATGTCCGTCTCTACCTTCTTCGATTCCGGGTTTACCATACCTGCGCACAAGACTGAGAAATCACTGAAGCTGGCCGTGTAAGCGACTAGGTCCGATCCGTTCATCCTTAGGTTCCATAGCTCATGCTCTAACTTTTGGACTTCGCCCCTCGGTCAGTATTCTTCCAGCATCAAGATTTTGAGATCTTCCCAGCTCATGACATTAGCAATTGTGAGAGATAGGGCTTTCACATGGCCCTTCCACCAGGTGAGGGCTCGATCAGAGAAAGTGCAAGAGGCGAACTTGACTTTGCTGGTCTCCGGGCATGCACAGATCTCGAAGACCGTTTCGGTCTTCTCGAACCATTGCATAAGTGCAATGACTCCTCCTACCCCGTTGAAAGTCTTTGGCTTCGTATTCGAAAATTCCTTGTATGTGCATTCCCTGATATGACCATGGCCAGTGCCATGATTCAAGTGGTTGGTACTGCTTCCAGTTCCGCCAGCGTCGTTAGAGTTTATTTGCGTAAGAGCAGCTGCTACTACTGCAGTGATAGCAGCCTGTACCATGACGGGATCATAGTGTGGAGGTGGTGGCGGTGGCGTAGGTGTTGCGTTGTTGACACGGCGTGCAGATCTGCGAGGCGGCATCGAGCTGCCAAAGAAATAACAATGAAGACAATAAGTCTTCAATGATTGAAAGCCGGGTGTTAATGAGTTAGCTATTTTAAGCATTTCATGAATTGGATTTGACCTAAACAAGGTTTTGAGTTTGATTCATATTGAGAGTTTATATATTAATAGATAAACTTATGAATTTGAGTGATAACCAAGAAATTTTACACGCAACGCAAATGCATTAGTATATATATATATATATATATATATATATATATATATATATATATATATATATATATATATATATATATATATATATACGTGGATACATCGAAACGTTGGAAAATTTGACCTTATCTACAGGTCTACAGTACATAAAGTTAATACTAGAGTCTATATAAAGACCTAAACTATATCCAAAAGACAGAGTAGAGTAGACTCTACTTGCAAGGGGAATTGTTGTGATTGGTACTTGATTCAGCCCTGGCTTCAGCCAGCTGCTGTTCCGTTTCCCATATGCGTATTTGCAGTGCCACCTGGTTCTGAGGAAGATCCTTGGTCTCAGATCGACAGGCACCCAACTCCACCTGTAAGGCGTCGGTACGAGACCTTTCAAAGTCCTGGTCCTCAGTCAGATAACGAAGACGAACTGTGTTGACTCTAGAGTTAGCACGGATCTCCCTGACTTCAGTTTGAGTTGCAGTTAGCTCTCTCCGCCAAGCTTCACTTTGATTTACAGCCCTAACATGAGCTAATCCTAACTGTCGTATGCGAACTGTATTGACTCTGGTGTTCGCATCATTCTCCTCGGTTCGTTGGATAGTTGCCCTTCCTTGCTCATCATTGCGGACAATTCGGCGAACCAATATAGGAAGGACTCTGTCTGCTGAGCCTCCCTCGCTCAGATTGTAGAAGCTCTGGTCTCCATGGTACGGAGGGGATTAACCTTGTTCATTGCTCCACTTATTCAAGTTCACTGCCCACAGAGGTGTTGGGCCCTAAAATCCTGATCGGGGATTAGGATTTTGGATCGGAGTCACTAAAGGTAAGTTATTGGTTTCGGGGTCGGTGTCGGAGTCTTCTTGTATTTCTTCCTCGAATCCTTCCATAATTTCCTCGGGACCCTGCTCCGGATCATCTTCTACCCATCCTCCATTGCCTTGGTTCGGGTAGTAGGGGTCCCCTGGTAGATGGTATCCTGCCATTGCGTCTGTGTGAGAATAGGGATATGAGAATTGTCTAAAAATTAAAACATGTAAATCTAAACATGTAGGTTAAACTATTGTATTTACAAGATACTCCTATAGTATTCTAGACTTTATGTTTGATTCTAAAGTTTATAAGTTTGGTAAGTTTTAGACTTGTTGTCCACTGAAGCTATTCCCCGGCATACGTTAGTCGGCTCTCGGATAAATATAGTTGATCAGGCTATATTCGCCCCAGTCCCGATTACATGTCCCACGGCATACTTGCAGTGCACAACTCACCTATAATACTTCTATATTGTTTTCATTATGACACTGACCTTGTTATATAATGTATGCATGTATACTTTATAAAAATTTCATTTTAAAAGTATAACTCTCACTCAAAGTGTTTTTGTCCAGTTGTGTTTAGAGTTGTATATCAAAAATGGTTTTGATATACTTAGTTCACTATAAACAATGCTCTGATACCAATCTGTCACACCCCCAAACCAGAACGGCGGAAACATTCGGGGGCGGAGGACGTCGTGTCAGTATCATAACAATTGAATAGTAATGAAAGTACACACAACCATCATATACATAATTGAAAAGTTTACATGTTTGCAAAAGTCAATTACAATATGATGTCCAAAAGATTAAACTAACGCCTGAGGGTAAGTCTTCAAAAGCAGTTGCTAACCTGGGTTAGCGATTCCCTGAGAATACAAGTTATTACAAAGAAAAAGTGTCAACATTTAAATTGGTGAGTTCATAAGCTGTTATTTGTGTAAATGAATGTTATTTGAAAAGTCCGCGTTTGTTTTCAGAAAATCCAATCTTTTCTTAAGAATGATGTTGTAAATCGTTATTGTACAAAATGAATGTATTTGAACCAGGAAAATCCTATATTTTCCTAAAAGTAAGGTGTAGTCTTATATGAACCAAGACCATGAATGTAAGTAAATATGCCATACTTAAACTAGGAATATATAATTTTATTATTTAAAATAATAAAATTACTAATGATGTGTTTAAATCCGATCCAGAACGTGACAATAATATCCTACTATGATTACTTAATACAAACTAGTTATATAAAAGAAATCATAAAGAAACTATTCCATGGCGGTGTTCGAGAAGTGTATTACTACGTGCATGAGTCATTGTTTCCGCGTGCGAGTCTCTCATAACCATACTAGACGGTAGTACCAATGTTGACATTTGTCACCCGTTGGACTGTAGCTAACAGTCAGGGTGCGGAGTCATCAGCCCCGTATAGATCTATACACAAATTCACGCTCTCCCTCCAGGAGACTCTGGTTATAGATGAGGGGTTTCTTTGATACTAAGAAAAGCCATATGCCTGACATGATTGCTAACAACGAGTTCACGAGTAATATGTTGATAAATCTTTTGTATGAAATGATTTCCTTTTCTACCGTGTTAACAAAGGCGTACTAATGAGTTGAATTTTCTTGAAAAAGCATAATGTTATAGTTGAAATGGTTACCCGTGTTTATGATATGTTATATGAACATATAAATGAAACATAGTTTGTTATATATATATATATATATATATATATATATATATATATATATATATATATATATATATATATATATATGTATATACATATATATATATATATATATATATATATATATATATATATATATATATATATATATATATATAACATGTTTTATTCCACAAGGGCAAAATGGTATCGTGAGATGTTTTCCATGCTAATGTTTTCGTATGATAGTTATAAATCACATATGATTGATTATATAATGAAAAGTATAGCAAAAGATTGATGTTTTTCAAACGATTATTACCGTGTGTTTACTTGTATTCCCCCCTAAAAGTATTTAAAAGCAGTTAAAAACATATTTAAAGTGTGTTTGTAGGGGTATGAACTCACTTGATAAGTGGTGAATCGGGCAGCGTTTCGTTTCAAGGAAGGATTGTTCTTGACGAAGCAGCGGGTTTCTGGTGAAAAACCGGGCTTCACGCGGGCAGTACTGCAACTGGAAAGACTGTTTTTCTCGGGAACTTCGAGCGTCGGGACTTGCGTCATGTGTTAGGGGTGTTATTGGGGCTTCAGGGTGGTTTAGAGGGGCTTGAGAGGTGTTTTAAGGTGAAAGGAATGAGAGGAAAGCAACCAAACCCGGGCAGCCCTCGCATCCTATTTATAGGAGGGGTTTGGCCTCCGAACGCAGCGCGTTCCCTGA
The DNA here is from genome assembly GCF_052849685.1 of Lactuca virosa. NCBI lineage: Eukaryota > Viridiplantae > Streptophyta > Magnoliopsida > Asterales > Asteraceae > Lactuca > Lactuca virosa. The sequence goes on along the minus strand of NC_136427.1, from coordinate 148,795,275 downwards.
ACGAACGCAGCGCGTTCCGCCGTGCATCTAGGCTTACGAACTTCGGACTTGACAGGCGACGGGACAGACTCTGGGCCCCCAACGCGGGGCGTTCCCTTTTTGGTAAGCGTGCCTCGAATTTCATAAATTCATATCTTTCGCATACGAACTCCGTTTTCGACGTTCTTTATATCCACGCATAGGTGAGAATATACTCTACAACTTTTGTTTAGACTCCGTCGGCTAGTTTTGAATTTATTTTTAATATTATATTTTTAACAGGCCGGGACTGGAAAAGTCTGTTAAAAATCCATAAGTTCTTCATCCTACGTCCGTTTTCGTCTGTCTTTTTACTGTTGTACTGCTATTGATGAGATCTTCGATTCTCGTTTCGATTGCTTCGGCTAAAAGTCGCTCGATCTCTATTTCGAGTTTTTAGCTGTCTACTGTTATATCCGAAACTTCGAAAAATATAACTTCCTCATACGAAGTCAGATTTGGACGTTCTTTTTATGTATGTTTACGGTTTAATGATATCTACAACTTTCATTTAGATACCTAAGGCTAAAAGGTATTTTATTGGAATTTCGTATTTTATGCTTAATAGTGTTTTTACCGGTTTTGTTGCGGATCTTCGATTGGCCATAACTTCTTCGTTATAACTCGGATTTTAGTGTTCTTTATATTTTTGAAAACCTTGTTACGATATCTACCACTTAGTACATTCCAATTATGGTTACTGAACAAATTTATTTTTGACCTATTTTTTTTTGTGCTGGTGTTACACAGCCGAATCTGAACATGAGGCAGCGTCGGTGATTAGATGTGATGAAGGATTACGACTGTGAGATACTTTACCACCCAGGCAAGGCTAATGTGGTGATCGATGCGCTGAGCCGAAAGGCAGTGGCTGGTCCGATTCAGGACATATGTCTGAAGATGACAGTGACTACTTCGTTGCTAGAGCAGATCTGGAGGCGCAGTTCGAGGGCCTGAAGGAGGAGCGTCGGAACTGCAAGCGGATCATAGGCCAGGTGGCCTCATTTGATTATGATAGTCGTAGGCTGTTGACTGTGACAACCTGAAATTTCTATTTTGTACAACCATCCACTTCAATAGAAGTCAGAACTGTTTCTGCTAACTTTTGAGCTGTGTAGAGTCAGTTTGAGTGTTCTAAAGCCTAGTACTTCAGGAGATAACTGGAGAGAGGATTCCCTAGGGTTTATTGTGCAACAATAAAGTCCCAAAACTCCAAGAGTTTAGAGTTTAGAGCCTAAACAAGGTGTTTACGGCCGTAAACCCTAAGGGGGTATAAATATGACACTTAGTCATATTTACCACTTTTTCACATTTTCAAGATCCAAAACTCAAATCCTCTCAAGTATCATCCAATTTTCCTTCTTGATCTTCAACTTTTTAAGTGTCTCTAGCCTTAATAAGTTGATATCTTACTTAATCTAGTGATCTTACATGATTCCATCCGTGAAATCATTCCATATGTGTAGATCTTCAAGTTTCACCAAGAACACCAAGAACACATACTAGTGTTCTTGGACTTTTAGCACCTTTTCAAGCTTCTACATAGTAAGTACTCTTACCCTAGTGTGTTGTAAGACTTGCTACACTTCTTAATCATCTAGAAAACATAAGGAAACACAAGATCAAAGGTGTTTACGGTCCAAGATGTTCTTGGACCGTAAACCCTAATGAAGGGGCCAAAGTGTGCCCTAGCCACTTACCAAGCCTTGGAAACTAGTCTAGATGCCATCCTTGATGTGCTTAGGACCTTAAACATCAAAAAGACCATTAACCATTTGGGTTTACGGTCGTAAACCCAAGGAGAAATGGTCCAAGGACCGTAAACTCCACAAAGGAGTGAAATGGTGCCCTAATCACTTCCAAAGGCTTAGACATGAAGTAGGAATGCTTCTTATGACCTTAAAAGCTTCAAATCACAAAATGGTAAAAGTACCATGAGTTTACGGCCGTAAACTCATGGGTTTACGACCGTAAACTCCAATGGAGTTGGTCCCAAAACCGTAAACTCATAAAGAGTTTACCCTTGGACCCCAAACTCAATAGCCAAGTCCTACAACCCTTAGATGCAATCCTTAGTACTTATAGCACTTAAATCAAGTGTTTTACATGTCTTAGGATGTCTTAACTTGGTTAATTAGTTTTTTAAATGACTAATTGGATACATATATGTGTTATTATATGTTAACTAGGATCCTTGTGTGTGTTCAAGTCTTCACTTGACACTTAGCATCCTATAACATCAGTTCATCCAAACCACTCACTACAGGTGAGTTCATACCCCTTAATCAACCTTTTAAATGATTTTAAATGCTTTTATGGGGGGGGGGGGAATACAAGTTGAACTATCATAGTTATTATATCAATCACATGTGATTAATAACTACCAAACAAGTGGATTTCTTACTTTTCAAACTGTGTTATCAAACAAACTACTTCAAACTGTTTTATTAAACTCTTTTACATGTCAAATACTTTTATTAAACTCTTTTAAACTTATATTCTGTTAAATGTGTATCTAGATAGATATAGTTATATAAGTAGGATTGAAAGGACTTATGACTGATAGCTCACCTTACTTCTTGTTCCTTGTTTGGTTGTGGACTTAGGGTATTCAGGTTATTTGTCCGAGGGTCGTTTGAATCCTAGTTATATATTATGTATATGTATATAGATATAAAAGGTTACTTCTTTCTATTCAATACCTTTGGGTAGCAAAGGTATACACACATGTTCATACATCCAAACAACATTACTAGTAAGCTATAATAGGTATAGTTTATGCAGATACTAATACTATTACTAGAACAGTAAAACATACAAAGAGTCAGTTCATACACGAGTCAATACCATACAGAGAGAACATACAATACCATACAGAGAGAACATACAATACCATACAGAGAGAACATAGATGCTAGATGTCACACCCCCAAACCAGGATGGCGGAAACATTCGGGGGTGGGTGACTTCACGTAGTATCATAACAGTTGAATTTTGTAAAGAAAGTAAACACAACCATCATAAATATAATAAAAACTTACATTGTTGCTTGTAATACATGTTTCAAAAGAATATTACAAATATGATGATTTAAAATGTTTCGCTAATAGACGCCTTAGCGTTCCTTCTCCAAAAGCTGATGGTTACATGTATTACTGATTCCCTGAGAAATACAAGTAGTTTTGAAAAGTGTCAAAAAGTAAGTTGGTGAGTTCATAAGCGTTTTTGTACTGAAATTTGTATGTCCTTTAGTAAAAATAACTGAACGTGTTTTCCAGAAAATCCAATATTTTCTACATATAGTTTGAAAAAGTTCCAAGGGCTAGAGTACAATAGTGTTTTTCGTGCTCAAAATAATGAAACTGTATTTATACTCAAATAATGTATTTACTGAATGCATTCAAAAGTCTCATAAATCAAACTTATTTTAATACTTCTGTGTGAGTTTTATAACCATGTTATTGACCCAGACTGCCTGTAACAACGTTCTTCAGGCGTTGTAGTGTTATGACGTTTGTCACCCCAGACCTGCCGGTCTAACTGTAGCTAACAGTTTAGGTGCGGGATTGTCAATCCCGTATAGATCTATACACAAGTATCACGCTCTCCCTCCAAGAGATTATGGCTTATAATACAGGACTTGAAATGCGTACTTGTAAGTACGTTGAAGTTGAATGTCTCACAACACTTAGTATTTATAGATTTACAAAAAAAAAGTCTATATTTCATGTAGATGAAAGTATTTCATTTTTCACAATGTTTACGTAAAGTTGTAATGAATAACCCGTAAACTATACCCATTATAGTTTATCAAAAGCGTGTTCCATTGGATAACACAAAACTTGGTGTAATATCAACTTTGCATGTGAAGTATAATATTAGTATAAATGTTGTTTATCATCCATAACAAAAATCTAGATAAAGTATTTGAAAACATTTCTAACGACGTGTATTTGAAGTATGAGTTTATCTCGTGTTTCACTTGTATTCCCCCCCTAAAACATGAAAAATGCGTGAAAATGTAGGGGTATGAACTCACCTGAAAAGTGTGGTGATTCGAAGAAATCGAGATTTTTCACGGGCGGCGCTTCGACCGGAAATTGGTGAGATTCTCGGGAATCTCGGGGCTTCGGACCTTCGTCGGGGCTGAGGTATGAAAACCGGGGCTTCGGGATATTTCTTGCACGTAAAACGGAGTAAAAACGCAAGAGGAAAAGAGAAAATGAGCACTTATGCCCGGAACCCTCGCATCCTTTTTATAGTGGCTGAAGGCCCTCGGTACGCTGGGCGTACGACGGTACGCGGGGCGTACTCGGACGTCATGCATGACCGCATCTTCGATTGTCGGACTTCAGACAGGACAGTTTAGAGGCGTAGGGGGCGACGTGGGCGATCCGGAGCCTAGCATCCGAGTACGCTGGGCGTACGAGGGTACGCTGGGCGTAAATCGTCTCGTTTTGTGCACCTCGAACTTGTAAAATCCATAACTTTCGCATACGAGCTCCGATTTTGACGTTCTTTATATCCATGCGAAGCTGAGAAAATACTCTACAACTTTCATTTAGACTTCGTTGGCTAGTTTTGAATTTATTTTTAATTATATTTTATTTAATAGGCCGGGACACGATAATTCCGTTAAAATCCATAACTTCTTTATCCGACGTCCGTTTTTGTATGTCTTTTTCCCATTGCACTACTATTGTAGAGACCTTGAACTCCCGTTTAGTTTGCGTCGGCTAAAAATCGCTCGATCTTTATTCCGAATTTTTAGCTGTCTACCGCAGTTCCGAAACTTAGAAAAATCATAACTTCCTCATATGAAGTCAGATTTGGGCGTTCTTTTTATGTATACTCACGGTTTAACGTAATCTACGACTTTTGTTTAGATATCTTAAGGCTAAAAAGCTTTTTATTGAAGTTTCACTTTTTACGTTTAGCAGTGTTTTACCGGGTGTGTCGTGGATTTTCGATTGGTCATAACTCCTTCGTTATAACTCGGATTTGAGTGTTCTTTATGTTTTTGGAAACCTTGGCACGATATCTAACACTTTATGCATCCCAATTAAGATTTTAGAACACTTTATTTTTGACGCTAATTTCGTTGATTCCAAATAGTTCATTATATTTGACTTTTTGAATGTTACATTTGACTTAAAATATCGGGTTGTTACATCATCCCCATGTTAGAGGGAATTTCGTCCCGAAATTTAATCTAAGACAGAGTTTATGGATTAGGAAAAAGATGTGGGTACTTTTGTCTCATCTGATCCTCGCGTTCCCAGGTGTATTCAGGTCCTCGCCTGGCGTTCCAACGGACCTTCACAATGGGTATGCGGCTTTGTTTAGTTCTTTTAATTTCCCGATCCATGATCTCTACTGGCTCTTCCACGAATTGGAGACTTTCGTTGATTTCAATTTCTTCTAGAGGAATAACGAGGGTCTCATCGGATAAGCACTTCTTTAGGTTCGACACGTGAAAGATAGGGTGTACGTTATTGAGTTCCTGCGGTAATCGAAGTTTGTACGCCACTGGTCTGATCCTGGCAAGGATCTCGAATGGTCTGATATATCTTGGGTTTAGTTTCCCACATTTTCCGAAACGTATTAACCCCTTCCAGGCGAGACCTTCAATAGCACTCGGTCTCCAACCTGAAATTCTAAAGGTTTCCTTCTTTTGTCCGCATAACTCTTTTGTCTGTCTCTGGAAGCCTTCAGTCGCTCCCGGATTTAAACAATCTTTTCCGTAGTTTCCCTTATGATTTTTGGTCCAGTGAGAGTGCTGTCAGTTGCTTGTCCTCTTGCTAGTTGGGTGTCACCCACTTCGGCCCAGCACAGAGGTGATCTGCACTTACGGCCATAGAGGGCTTCGAATGGGGCAACCTTGATGCTAGTGTGATAGCTATTGTTGTACGAGAACTCGACCAATGGTAAATGGGTGTCCCACGCCTTATCAAAATCGATCACACAAGCTCTTAGCATATCTTCCAAGGTTTGAATGGTTCTCTCACTCTGGCCGTCGGTCTGTGGGTGGTAGGCGGTACTCATGTCTAGCTTCGTTCCTAAAGATTTCTGTAGTGACTGCCAGAACCTCGAGGTGAATCTACTATCTCGGTCCGAGATAATGGATATTTGCACACCATGCAGTCGTACAATCTCCCTGATGTATGTTCTAGTTAGTTTCTCCAGTTTATCCGTTTCCTTGATTGGTAGGAAGTGCGCGGATTTGGTTAACCTGTCGATGATCACCCAGATGGTGTCAAGTCCGCTTGCCGTCTTGGGTAACTTGGTTATGAAGTTCATGGTTATCCGCTCCCACTTCCATTCGGGTATTTCTGGTTGTTGTAACAATCCCGAGGGCTTTTGGTATTCCACCTTGACTTTGGCGCAAGTCAAACATTTGCCTACGTAGGTAGCAATTTCGGCTTTCATGTTCGGCCACCAATACAGTTTCTTGAGGTCTAAGTACATCTTGTCTGAGCCGGGATGTACGGAGTAGCGAGTTTTATGAGCTTCGTTCATGACAACATCCCTGAATCCACCAAATTTTGGTGTCCAGATCCGATTCATGAGACAACGAACTCCGTCATCCCTGACTTCAAGGTTTTTGTCCATTCCTCTCAATGCTTCACCTGTCACGTTCTCTGGCCTCAAGGCTTCTTCCTGTGCTTCTTTGATTTGTGCGGACAAGTGTGATTGGATGGTCATTGTTAAGGATTTCACTCGGCGGCCCGAGTATTCCTTTCGGCTGAGTGCATCGGCCACTACATTAGCTTTCCCGGGATGATAACGAATTTCGCATTCGTAATCGTTTAATAGTTCTACCCACCGTTTTTGTCTCATGTTGAGTTCCTTTTGACTGAGGATGTGTTGAAGGCTTTTATGATCGGTGAAGATTTTACATTTCGTGCCGTAGAGGTAGTGCCTCCAGATCTTTAGGGCGAAAACGACGGCTCCTAGTTCGAGATCGTGCGTGGTGTAGTTTACCTCGTGCGTCTTCAGTTGCCTTGAGGTATATGCGATGACCTTCCCTCGTTGCATCAGGACACATCCAAGTCCCTGGTTTGACGCGTCACAGTAGACCACGAAGTCTTCTGTTCCTTCTGGCAAAGATAATATAGGTGCACTACATAGGGCTCGCTTTAATGTTTGGAATGCAACGTCTTGTTTCTCTCCCCAGCTGAAGGTTACTCCCTTCTGAGTCAGGGTGGTAAGTGGCTTAGCAATCTTTGAGAAGTTTTGTATGAACCTTCGGTAATACCCGGCGAGGCCCAAGAATTGTCGGATTTCCGTTGGAGTCCTTGGAGTTGTCCAGTTCTCGATTGCATTGATTTTGGAAGGGTCCACGTGTATCCCCTCCTCGCTGACTACGTGACCTAGGAAATCTACCTTTCGAATCCAAAACTCGCACTTTGAGAATTTTGCGTAAAGCTTCTCCGTCCTTAACGTTTCTAAGACTTGTCGGAGATGTTGGCTATGTTCATCCTTGCTCCTTGAATAGATGAGTATATCGTCTATGAACACGATTACAAATTTGTCCAGGAACGGACGACATACTCGGTTCATCAAATCCATGAACACCGCCGGTGCATTTGTTAAGTCAAAGGGCATCACCACAAAGTCGTAGTGACCATAGCGAGTTCGGAATGCTGTTTTGGGAATGTCTCCTTCCAGAACTCGTAGCTGGTGATACCCAGACCGCAAATCGATCTTTGAGAAGTAGCTCGGTCCTTGTAGTTGGTCGAATAGATCGTCTATGTGTGGTAAGGGATATCGGTTCTTGATCGTGAGTTTGTTCAGCTCCCGGTAATCAATGCACATGCGAAAAGATTCGTCCTTCTTCTTTACAAACAAGACTGGTGCTCCCCAAGGTGAGAAGCTCGGTCTGATGAATCCCTTGCTTAGAAGCTCGTTCAGCTGGCTAGATAACTCCTGCATTTCAGCCGGTGCTAGACGGTATGCGATTTTGCTACTGGGGTAGCTCCGGGAATCAAGTCGATCCTGAACTCGACTTGACGTTCTGGTGGGATTCCTGGAAGATCTTTAGGGAAAATGTCGGGGAAATTGCAGACTTCCAGAATGTCTTTAATGTCCTTCACTCCTCGTTTCTTGTCTACTACGTGGGCTAGAAAGGCATGATATTCCTTGCGAAGGTATTTTTGGGCTTTAACGCATGAGATGATTTGTAAATTTGCACTGAGTTTGTCACCATAAATGACAAGAGTTTTTCCGCTTGGCAGATTGAGGTGAACGGCCCTTTCGTGACAAAGTATATCGGCATGGTGAAGGCTTAACCAGTCCATATCGATGATGACATCAAAACTTCTTATAGTAATCGGCATAAGGTCGATTTGGAATGAGTGTTCATTTAAATTTAACGTACAGCCCATGTACATATCGTTTGTGCTTTCCGTTTTACCGTTTGCCATTTCTACCGTGAATGTTTTATTGAGTGCTTGGGGTTTTTGATTAAGTAAGTGTTTGAATTTATGACTCACGAAACTTCTCTCCGCACCACAGTCAAAGAGTATGCATGCATAAATGTCGTTGAGGAGAAACGTACCCGTAACCACCGTGGGATCGGCTATTGCCTCGGTCTGCCCTATTGCCAGCACTCTTCCTACACCGCCAGCATTCTTTGCCTTAGGGCAATCCCTCTTGAAGTGCCTAGTTTCCCCACACCCATAACATGCCTGGCTTACTCCAGTACCAGGAACTTGGGTGATTGGTCGCGCCGGTGCCTTATAGAAACGGGCAGTGTGCCCTTTTCTATTGCAGTTTTTACAGTGCATCTCCTGGCAATTACCGTGGTGATGGTAATTGCATTTGTTGCACTTTGGCAGATTCCCCGCATATTGTTTTGTCGGCGCGGGGGTAGCGGGAACAGCAGTGGGGGCAGTAGCGGCATGGACCGCCACTATTTGTTTCTTTGATGGTTCTTGCGAAGTTTGACCTTTCCTCTTGTTCCAAAACTTCTTCTTGTTGTTGTTGTTGGCATTGCTGTCATTGTTGTTGCTTCCTTTGGTTGGTTCCGGGACGACGGTCGTGATACTTTGGCAGACCCCATGATCAACGAGAGATTGTGCCAGTTCCTTGGCGTTGTCGAACGTCGTGGGTTTGGAAGCTAGCACACATCCTCGAAGCTGGGGCGACAGCCCCCAGATATACCTTTCCACCTTTTGGCTTTCCAGAATCATCATTCCTAGGCATAGTATCATCAAATCACTGAACCTATTCGTATAGCTTGTGATGTCCGAGCCTACCATCGTAAGGCCCCAAAGCTCCTGTTCGAGCTTCTGAATCTCGCCCCTTGGGCGGTACTCTCGTAGTAGCATCCGTTTCAGGTTCTCCCAACCCATTGAGTTTGCCACCACCAGAGTTAGTGACTTTGCTTTCCTCAGGGCATGAGCATATCTCGAACACAGCTTCCGTTTTCTCTATCCATTGGGATAGAGCCATCACTCCCCCAGATCCATTAAAGGGGATGGGTTTGCTGTTGGAGAAGTCTTTGTAAGTACATTCCCCGGAGCGACCTTGGTTTTGGCCATTAGTAGAGGTATTTATCCCTCCTCCTGATCCGTTGTTACTCATTTGTGACATTGCTGCGGTTACGGCGGCTGTTACAGCAGCCTGAAAGGTAGCAGCATCCATTGATGGAGGGGGTGGTGGAGATGGTGCTGGTGCTCCGTTTGTATTGAAACGTCGGGGATTTCTCCTTGGTGGCATGATTCTGCCACAAGTTAAGAGACGAATTCTTGATAAGTCATTAGAAATGATTATGGAAGGTTTTAGTATTATCAGTTTTAGTTCTGAACATTTCTGGTTTTCGCATGTAAATGGAAACTTTCAAAAATAAGTGTATGCTTCTTTTAAGAATTTTAATGGAATACTCAAGAAAATACTAATCGCGTGTCAATTTCATTGATATTAGTATATGATACAACGATCAGGAAAATTTGACCTTATATAGGTCTAGGGTACACCAATGAAAATGGGAAAATTTGACCGCATTCCGACCCCCGAACTGCGTTCTCACAATTCGTCGGGTTTACATTCTTAAAGAAAAGAGTAGCACCAACACTTATTTAATAGGTATATACATAGCGCCAGAAGTACGCGCTCTACTCTGAGCGGTTGGCACGCTGCGGACCATGGTATGTGGTTGTGGAAGCCTTAGCTCGGGCTACTTGACGTTCGGCCTCGATGATGCGCCTCTCCATGGCGGCTTGGCTCCTATGGAGCTCCCTCACTTCGTTTCTTGTAGCAGTAATGTCCCTCTACAGGGAAAAGGTGTGCTCTATTGTTCGCTCATGTTCTTCGTCCAGACGACGAAGACGTACCGCGGTGACAGCAGCGGTGGCCCCAATGTCCAAAAGTTGGTTGGCATTTGCTCTTGCTTGCTCTCCTTGGTTGGCAATGCGTCGGACCATGACAGGGAGTGCCCTGTCAGCCGAACCCCCGTTGCGGAGGTTATAAAAGCCTCGCGCCATGCCGTAGGGTGGGCGTTGCCCTTGTTCCCTGCTCCATCGCTTCAGATCCACAGCCTAGCGGGGCGCCGGGCCCTGAAAGTTCCTTGGGGGATTTGCTGCTCCTCGGGGAGGATTGTAGATCTCGGGCTCTGAGTCTGTGCTCCCACCATCTCCTTCCTCTTCTGTATCTTCGTTTGGGTCTTCCTCAGGATCCTCTTCGGATTCTTCTTCGGGTTCTTCCTCGGGAATTTCCTCTTCGGAATCCTCTTCGCGGTCGTCCTCAATCCAGCCTCCATTACCCTGGTTAGGGTAGTAGGGATCCCCGGGAATGTGAAAACCTTTCATTTCGTCTGATCGAGAATAGGGGCAAGAGAATTATATAAAACTCGGGAGTGAGAAGGGAAATTTTCGATAAGGGTAAATTTTATTCGACGATTCCTATTTCTAATTAAATACTGAGATTCGCATGATTATAACAGTTCTTTTTTTTTTTACAAAATACTCCTATAGTATTTCAAATTCGTGAGTTTGATTCTAATATTTAATTCAGTAAGTTTTCGACTCGTTGCTTACTACGACCATTCCTCGACATACGTTGGTCACATCCAGGATAAATATAGTTGATTAGGCTATATTTATTCTCGATTTGATTTACATATCCCGAGGCCTAGTCGTAGTGTCGCAACTTGTCTTAATACTTCTTTATAAAACTTTGCTATGATACGAAACTGATGCATGCGTGTACTTATATTTAAAAAAAAATGTATATCACTTTAATTTATTAAAAGTATCGTTTATGAAAACGTTTTTTCAGAGGGTTTTTGGTCCTTTTGCATTTACAGTTTGTATATCTTATGTGGTTCGATATACTTAGTTCACTATAAACAATGCTCTGATACCAATCTGTCACACCCCAAACCAGGATGGCGGAAACATTCGGGGGTGGGTGACTTCACGTAGTATCATAACAGTTGAATATTGTAAAGAAAGTAAACACAACCATCATAAATATAATAAAAACTTACGTTGTTGCTTGTAATACATGTTTCAAAAGAATATTACAAATATGATGAATTAAAATGTTTCGCTAATAGACGCCTTAGCGTTCCTTCTCCAAAAGTTGATGGTTACCTGTATTACTAATTCCCTGAGAAATACAAGTAGTTTTGAAAAGTGTCAACAATTAAGTTGGTGAGTTCATAAGCGTTTTTGTACTGAAATTTGTATGTCCTTTGGTAAAAATAACTGAACGTGTTTTCCAGAAAATCCAATATTTTCTACATATAGTTTGAAAAAGTTCCAAGGGCTAGAGTACAATAGTGTCTTTCGTGCTCAAAATAATGAAAGTGTATTTATACTCAAATAATGTATTTACTGAATGCATTCAAAAGTCTCGTAAATCAAACTTATTTTAATACTTCCGTGTGAGTTTTATAACCATGCTATTGACCCAGACTGCCAGTAACAACGTTCTTCAGGCGTTGTAGTGTTATGACGTTTGTCACCCCAGACCTGCCGGTCTAACTGTAGCTAACAGTTTAGGTGCGGGATTGTCAATCCCGTATAGATCTATACACAAGTATCACGCTCTCCCTCCAAGAGATTATGGCTTATAATACAGGACTTGAAATGTGTACTTGTAAGTACGTTGAAGTTGAATGTCTCACAACACTTAGTATTTATAGATTTACAAAAAAAAGTCTATATTTCATGTAGATGAAAGTATTTCATTTTTCACAATGTTTACGTAAAGTTGTAATGAATAACCCGTAAACAATACCCATTATAGTTTATCAAAAGCGTGTTCCATTGGATAACACAAAACTTGGTGTAATATCAACTTTGCATGTGAAGTATAATATTAGTATAAATGTTGTTTATCATCCATAACAAAAATCTAGATCCACTTTTTCACAAGGTGTTTACGGCCGTAAACCTTAAGGGGGTATAAATATGACACTTAGTCATATTTACCACTTTTTCACATTTTCAAGATCCAAAACTCAAATCCTCTCAAGTATCATCCGATTTTCCTTCTTGATATTCAACTTTGTAAGTGTCTCTAGCCTTAATAAGTTGATATCTTACTTAATCTAGTGAAAGTGTGCCCTAGCCACTTACCAAGTTTCACCAAGAACACCAAGAACACACACTAGTGTTCTTGGACTTTTAGCACCTTTTCAAGCTTCTACATAGTAAGTACTCTTACCCTAGTGTGTTGTAAGACTTGCTGCACTTCTTAATCATCTAGAAAACATAAGGAAACACAAGATCAAAGGTGTTTACACTCCAAGATGTTCTTGGACCGTAAACCCTAATGAAGGGGCCAAAGTGTGCCCTAGCCACTTACCAAGCCTTGGAAACTAGTCTAGATGCCATCCTTGATGTGATTAGGACCTTAAACATTAAAAAGAACATAAACCATTTGGGTTTACGGCCGTAAACCCAAGGAGAAATGGTCCAAGGACCGTAAACTCCACAAAGGAGTGAAATGGTGCCCTAATCACTTCCAAAGGCTTAGACTTGAAGTAGGAATGCTTCTTATGACCTTACAAGCTTCAAATCACAAAATGGTAAAAGTACCATGAGTTTACGGCCGTAAACTCATGGGTTTACGACCGTAAACTCCAATGGATTTGGTCCCAAAACCGTAAACTCATAAAGAGTTTACCCTTGGACCCCAAACTCAATAGCCAAGTCCTACAACCCTTAGATGCAATCCTTAGTACTTATAGCACTTAAATCAAGTGTTTTACATGCCTTAGGATGTCTTAACTTGGTTAATTAGTTGTTTAAATGACTAATTGGATACATATATGTGTTATTATATGTTAACTAGGATCCTTGTGTGTGTTCAAGTCTTCACTTGACACTTAGCATCCTATAACATCAGTTCATCCAAACCACTCACTACAGGTGAGTTCATACCCCTTAATCAACCTTTTAAATGATTTTAAATGCTTTTATGGGGGGGGGGGGGAATACAAGTTGAACTATCATAGTTATTATATCAATCACATGTGATTAATAACTACCAAACAAGTGGATTTCTTACTTTTCAAACTGTGTTATCAAACAAACTACTTCAAACTGTTTTATTAAACTGTTTTACATGTCAAATACTTTTATTAAACTCTTTTAAACTTATATTCTGTTAAATGTGTATCTATATAGATATAGTTATATAAGTAGGATTGAAAGGACTTAGGACTGATAGCTCACCTTACTTCCTGTTCCTTGTTTGGTTGTGGACTTAGGGTATTCAGGTTATTTGTCCGAGGGTCGTTTGAATCCTAGTTATATATTATGTATATGTATATAGATATAAAAGGTTACTTCTTTCTATTCAATACCTTTGGGTAGCAAAGGTATAGACACATGTTCATACATCCAAACAACATTACTAGTAAGCTATAATAGGTATAGTTTATGCAGATACTAATACTATTACTAGAACAGTAAAACATCCAAAGAGTCAGTTCATACATGAGTCAATACCATACAGAGAGAGCATACAATACCATACAGAGAGAACATACATGCTAGAAAGGGAGAGAACACACAATACAGCTAGCACATACATATACTAGAACATTACTACAGTTATGTGAGCCACGTAACGGGGCATGGCATCACCTGTCATGGCCCGTTTTGTATCCAGAATCTCCTTAAGTGGGGAGCGTTTGAGTTTGTGTATAGATCTATACTTGATTGACTATCTTACACCTTGCTGCTCGCTACAGTGGGACTTGCAAGTCTACGGGTGCCAAACGTCATTTCTTCCGACGTCTTACATCGTTGTGTTTATAGTCGGTAGCAGGGTACTGGCCGATCACATGGTACTTTAAATAACAATTGGTTTAAGGTAGTTAGTACAGCAGTAGTTACTTAATATAACACTACAGTACTATTTCATTTTCCCATTGCATTCACTTTGTGAACTTCACACAATAAACAGTAATGTAAAAACTATATTTTTGGTTAATGATAGTCAGATTTGGGAAAATACATACTCTTACAAGAGACACACACACAGACACTAGATGCCTTGGTAGAAGGCTACTTTTAGTAGGAAACATAGGGTTTTCTAGGAGAGTTCAAACAATCACAAACTTTTACAAACTTATACATCACATACGTACAAACACTTTCATACAAACAATGACACTAAAATACTTATGATCTCACCAGCTTTAGAGCTGATACTCTCTTTCAAAATAACTTGTATTCTCAGGTCACCAGTAGACAGGTACCGGTGCCAGGTTTTGAGAAGATGGAGCTCGTTCAAGACTTATATTTTATTTTGATTTATACTTTTTGGTGTCTATTACACTTGACAGAACACACTTGTATTAAAATTATATTATTAATGCAATGGATGATGTTGTTGCTTGTTTACTACTATGCATTGTTGTGATACTATATATGATGTCCTCCACCCCCGAACGATTCGGCCGTTCCGGTTTTAGGGTGTGACACTGACCCTGCATGGGAGGGTCTGGGTTCTGTACTGGGGTAAAGTACGACAAGTTCTGATGGATGAGGCCCACAAGTCGAGGTTCTCCATCCATCCTGGGGTGGCAAAAATGTATCGGGATCTTCGCCATGATTATTGGTGGCCCTACATGAAGCGGGACGTAGCATGGTATGTGGAGCGATGCTTGACCTGCAGGAAGGTCAAGGCCGAGCACCAGCGACCTCACGGAAAGATGCAGCCGTTGGATATTCTCGTGTGGAAATGGGAGGATATCACTATGTATTTTATCACAAAGCTTCCCAGGACCGCACGTGGAGTAGATTCGATATGGGTCATCGTGGATCGGTTGACCAAGAGTGCTTATTTTATCCCGATCCAGGAGGGTATATCGGCTGAGAAGGTAGTCGAGATCTACGTTCGCGAGGTGGTGGCACGTCATGGAGTGCATGTTTCGGTGGTGTCAGACTGAGATGTCTGTTTCACTTCCAGATTTTGGAAGCAGTTTCACGACGAGATGGGTACTCGTCTCCACTTCAGCACCGCTTTCCACCCTGAGACGGATGGGTAGAGCAAGAGGACGATTCAGACTCTCGAGGACATGTTGCGCGCATGTGTTTTGGATTTCGGTGGCAGTTGGGATACGTATCTTCCGTTAGCGGAATTTTCGTAGAACAACAATTACCACGCCAGCATAGACCAACCACCCTTTGAGATGCTCTACGGGAGGAAGTGTAGGACCCCAATCAGTTGGAGCGAGGTCGGACAGAGGGTCATAGGGAGTACTGAGGTAGTACTCAAGAACACTGAGAGGATCCAGCAGGTCCAGAGCAGGCTCCAGACTGCTCAGAGTCGGCAGAAAAGCTATGCCGACAAGCGCCGTTCAGATTTAGAGTTTTAGGTGGGCGACATGGTCCATATAAAGATGTCACCTTGGAAAGGTGTCGTCCGGTTCAGGAAGCGGGGAAAGCTAGGCCCCAGATACATCGGCCCGTTCAGGGTTTTGGCTCGGGTGGGTCGGGTTGCTTACCGTTTGAATCTTCCAACAAAGCTCAGCTAGATCCACAACACTTTCCATGTTTCTCAGCTGCGGAAGTTCTTAGTGGATGACTCAGCGGTTGTGCCTTTAGAGGATATTTAGGTTGATGACAGCCTGAATTACATCGAGAAACCAGTAGCCATCCTAGACAGGAAGACAAAGGAGCTGAGGGGCAAGATGGTCGAGCTGATGAAGGTGCAGTGGCAGCACCGCAATGGCTCGGAGTGGACCTAAGAGCCCAAGGAGGAGATGAGGAGCACTACCGGAAGTTATTCCTGGATGCACCGGACTTTGAAGACGAAGTCTGATTCAAGTGGGGGAGAATTGTAACATCCGTCACTTGAGGTAATAATCATTTAATTTTTCTTTAATTAATTGTTGGGCTAAGAATTTATTTGATGGACTATTGAGTGGACCACTAGTAAGTGGGTCGTGTAGTTAGGCTGCCCAGCAGACATACGCTGGGCGTACGCGGGGCATAGAGGAGCTTTGGATTCGGGGGCGCATGCACGTACGCGCAGCGTACCAAGGAGTACGTGCAACGTACATGAACAGACTCCAAACCCTAATTTTTAGGGTTGAATTCATATAAATACAACATTATGACTCAAAACCTAGCCTCTTTACCAGCCACCTCGATTCAAAAACCCTAGAAACCCTTCCATACTTCATCCTTGTGTGTTTTTGGCCTTGTGAAGCTTACTTTGGTGATTTGCAGCCTGGAAGAAGAAAGGAGAAGTTGCAGAAGAAGAACTTGAGTATCCTGAGCTCAAGGATCCGAGATTTCACCACCTTTTGGCACTCTTTGGAGGTATAAAGCTTCCCTCTTTCCTCATGAATGTTTAGATCTTTGTTGATGGAGTTTTTGACCTCTTTAGGTACCAAGAATGGATTTTTATGGATCAACTTTGTTTCTAGGGTTACGGTGGCCACCCTTAGTGGTAAAAGTGTCCCATTATCAGTAAAGTTTCTATCTTTCAAGTCCTTTTGTGACCATGCATGAGATCTAGCCATTTCCATGGAAGTTAGTTGCTATATTCCATGTTTGGGTTAATTTGGTGGGTTGCAAGCCACCAAGTAATCGACTTTATGAGTTAAGACATGCTAAGGGACTCAGATCTGAAATATGAGCTTAAGGTCTTAATGGAATAAGCATTTTTGAAGTTATGGCTTAACAGGGTAGTACATTGGATGTACAAGCCAGTACGCGCAGCGTATAAGCCATGCAGCAGTACGCTTAGCGTACAGAGCAGTACGCCCAGCGTACTCTCAGGTTTTGGGCTTTGCGACGTTTGGGCCAATCTTTGGGCTTAGCAGTTATTGGGTCCTAATGTGCCATCAGAAGTCAGATAATGGACCAAGGATATGTTTAGGCTTAAAGGAAGGCCCATTTGAGGAGTTGGGCCTAATTTAGAAAATTGGGCCTTTAGTGGGCCATTAGTGGGCTTGGAAAGATTAAAGGTTATGGTCCAAATTAGATCAGGGGGTAAAATGATCGTTTTACCCTTAGAAGGATTATTGGATTTTTGACTAAGTGTTATTGTGATAACGATAGTCGGGGAGTCCCAGTAGCAGCCGATAGAGATTCCTTACCGAGAGATTTAGCAGCCAGCTTTGTGAGGTGAGTTTTCCTCCAATAGGAACGGGTCGAAGGCACCAATATCGGCATGTTTATGTATGTTAGTATTTTTTGGACTAAGGTCCGATGTCGGGTTGTGCCCGATGTAGGTTTATATTTTTCCGGACTTCGGTCCAATGTCGGGGCAAGCCCGAGGACTGTTTGTATGCTTGATGTCTTTGTGATTCTTGCATGTGTCTGTTAGAATGTTTCCGGACTTTGGTCCGATGTCGGGGCCATCCTAAGGAATGTTTATATGTATGCTAGATGTTTATGTTTATATGTAATTGTTGATATGCTTATGTATACCGAGCTTTGCTCGATGTGGGGCAGGGCCCGATGCCGGGCGAGGACCGATGCCGCAGTATGGTTCGATGTCGGGCGGGGCCCGAAGTAGTGGGCTAGTACCAAGTTATGTGTTATGTGATTTTGTGATATATGTATGGTATGTGGTAGTCTGGGGAGACTCACTAAGCTTCGTGCTTACAGTTTTCAGTTTTGGTTTCAGGTACTTCCGCTAGTAAGGGGAAGAGCTCCGGATGACTGCATTGCACACACCACAACGTTTAGTCTGGGATGATTTACTCTGATATTTGGACATGTGATGTTGATACCGTGTTTTGATATAATGTTTTGATATACTATCATTTATGTCTTTATGAGATGTTTTGGGTTAGCATGGTATTATTTATAAAATAAAAATGAAATTTTTAGACCGTATTTTTGGGATGTTTCATCTCAACAGCTAATTTTCGCTCTAACTAAAATTCATATTTAGACTGGTTTAGAATGTTAAAGTCAGTGTGAAATTCATTACTCATTCATACAAATTCCTTTCTCGACTGTCTTTATAATGATGGATTCTTATTCATGTGATCTTCAACTCTCATTTAGATTATGTTGTCTAATAATTGTTCGATTTAGACGTTCTCTGTATGCACGCTCTCGCTTTTACGAATACTATGACTATCATTTAGACTACCTAGGCTAATAAGCAATCTATCCTTGATTCGTATTTTATGTGCGCTTTGTTCTATAAGATTGAACGCAAAACTTCAAAGAATCATAATTTTTTCATACGAAGTTGGATTCAAGTGTTTTATATATATATATATATATATATATATATATATATATATATATATATATATATATATATATATATATATATATATATATATATATATATATATATATATATATATATATACGGAAATTGTATTGACGTCTTCTACATGTTTATGATGAGTTTTAGGCTCAAAAATAATATATCTCTATTTCTTATTTCATAATAATTGTTTAATATAACAATTTACGGATACAGTAGAAATGGGGTGTTACATGTTGATTGGTTCTCGACTTTTAGAAGACCTCCTACAGGAGGTGAAGAGTTATTTCAGTATGATTTAGGGATGAGCATTTGGACCGGGGAACCGGCCAGAACCGATACCGGAACCGGATAGAACCGATCGGGCCGGGACCAGGACGATATTCTTGTGGATTTTTGGAACCAGGAACCGGTAGGAACTGGAACCGGCAAAAACCGGAACTGTATGTTGCTATTTCTCGAGGACCGGTTCCAACATTTAATACACGGCAGGAACCGGTAGAACCGGCGGTCCGATTCGGTTCTTAATTTCGGTCGACTTCGGTTCCCAGGCCGGGTCCAGTTCGGGACGATTCCAGCCGAGTCCCTAGTATGATTCATTGAGATCATATCTAGCTCATGTTATTTTGAGGGAGGATCAGGATTCTTGGGAATGGTCTATTGACCCTTCTTATGGTTTTATAGTTGCTTCAGCTCGTGTTGTGATTGATTCTTTTATTTTGGAGTTGTAAGGTCCCAATTTGAGTAAATCAAACCAGTGATCAAAACAAACAATAACAAGAATGAGTAGAAGAATAAGATGATCAAGCAATGCACACGTTCATTCAAAAAAACGTCTAGTACACCTTGAGTTACACACAGTTGACCGTAAACACTACTGATACGTCTCTCTCTGACAGACTCTGACAGATACTATATATAGGGAATGACAGGCCGTAAACAGGTTCACGGCCGTAAACACCAGTTCAACCGTAAATACACTTCAACAAGCTACAGAACACATACAACCTGACCAAGACCCTATCAAGACTTATAAAAAAGATTGCATAGCCCAAACCACAAAATAATGACCTATCAATCTCCCCCTTAGTTTGTGGCTAGCATGAGTTCTGTCATCAATTATCTTGGAGTCTCTAGAAACCTCACATCCGATCTTCCCATCGCCCCCATCCAAAGCCTGTGATCAATTATCTTCGCAATCATTTCAGTGTATTCCTTAGCAGCTGCCTCCATGACTTCGTTTTTGCAGATTATTTGATGTTTTTCCAAGGTGTGAATATCCCTTTCCCTGAACCTTAGAAGATCTTTAGCTTCAACAAGCCGAAGGATAGTGTCGCTATCGGAGAACTTGATAACTGCAGTGGTTGTGGCTTCATCAAAGGCCCAGAATTCCATTCGATCCAGATATCCATCTTGAAAGTGTTGAGGAATTGGGATTTCGTTTATCTATTTAGTAGCAGGCCACAACACTATCTTCATTGGCTCGTTGGTTCGAGGATCTAGCACATCCTTGTCTTTTCTAACCAAAGATTCTGCAGTCTTCATCCCAGAAAAATTCTCTTTCACTTGTTTTTCTAGAAACAGTTTGAAGTTTGTAGCCTAGGGATCCTTGGAGGGATTGTGGAATGGAGCATTTGAAAGCTCTGTAAGATCGATTTTTGTCCAGGAACAAAAATCTTGTGCATCTTTGTAGTGTTCAGGAGCGCCAAATTTTCTTTTTACCAACCACATATTTAAATCATCATGATATCCCCACATCCTAATTCCCAATCGATTTCCAAACACATCACCAAAGTTTCGCTTTTTAAGGTCAGTCACTGTGAGCTGAGGCTGGTCTCCACTACGGTTCTCATCAGAGTTCCTCATGAAGAGTAATCCTTGTTTCTTGTTAGCAGTGACCTTTCTCTTGTCATGCTTGATGGTGATTCGTGTGTTGGCATTCACAGGCTCAGTTTCGAATCGATCGACAATTCGTGTGGTTCTAGGAGGTGTAAGATCCACAGTGTTGTCATTTAAAGAAGGCTGGACCGGAGCACTAGGAAGACCTTGAGATGATGCAGGCTGATCGACAGATGACTTGAACTTATCACCAAATTCATCATAAAGTTTATTCTTTAACTCATAGTAGCATGCAGTCAGCGTTCCAAGGTGATTTTGGAGATCAGATATTTGCTTTGTCTTGGCTTCGTTGTCGACTTCAACATCTGAGAGACGAACGTCAAGTTTACCTATCAAAACGTCCTTCTTAATGATCGTTTGTTTCAACACGCCAATCTCAACAATGAGCTCTGTGTTGGAAGGCTCAACTCCCCCGGATCTATCTTCCTCAATAGATATGCCTTTTCTGCGAGGAAGAAGGCATGTTGCTTCTTGTGCTGCCAAGGCCCTTGCAAGTCTCGCAGAGGTGATATCATACGAAGGCCTTGGTGGGGAGGAACCTCCAGGAGCTGAAGAACCTCCGGCTTCAAAAATGGTTCTTAGTCCTTCAAGATCAGGAGCAGTTGAAATGGTTGGAGTAGTAGCTGATGTAGTGATTGCAGGCTGAATGGGTGAGGTCAGTTCCTAAATTAGTACCACCGGCCTCGGATCATGTCTTGTTCTCTTCAATGGAGGCTGGGAGGTATGTTTCACAAGCGGATCACTCACAAATGGCGTAGAAGTTGAAACATCAACATTAAGGGGAGGAATCCTTGATGTTGTATCCATATCAATTTGAGTACTGGCCATCTGTACAGAGGAAGGAGGCGTAGCTTCTTGAACATTATCCACTTCCCGTGTCTCTATTGATGGTTGATCAACTTCATTGACACCGTCAAAGAAGGAGTCAAAGTTGTCATAGTTATCCACAAAATTTAAATCAAAATCCATATCGTCATGCCTGGGGAGGTTACCACCAAAAATTGAATCATCTTCACTGAAACCCTCATTATTACCATCATCATCACCATCACCACCCGTGTCTTGACTCTTGTTGAAGTCACTTTGTACCTCCACATTGGTCATGGTGTCATGTTCCTCTGCTACAATTACAACAGGAGGAACTCTGTCATCTTCATGTTCAGAGACAGTTATCACATCATTTGCATAACCCAGGGGTTCAGAAGACTCTTCATACTCAAATGACTCACTTCACTCTGCAAAGGCTCCAAACTTCACCAAATGATATTTTCCTTGGAACGTGAATTTACCCTTACGGTTCTGTTTGATTAGACCAATAGTGTTTGACCCAAGAGATTTCATAACAAGTGTTTCTCCTGATTTCTCAATCTTTGGGTATTGCAGATTTATGATCACTTGGAGGAATCTTGGATACATGAGAAATTTGTCTCTCTTCTTTCCTTCAATGTTCTCGATAAGTTCGTCCAAGATAAACTTAGAGAAGTTGAAGTCAAGTCCTACTGCCAGAGCAGTGACTGTAGCCGTATTCCTTAGAGAGATTTCATCTGCCCCAGATTTCCTTCCCGATACACAGTTCACAAATACATGAGCTAGAAACCTCCAGTATGGTGGTAACATCTTCTTGAGAGTGGGAAGAAAATTTCCTTCATATCCCATTTGATCTATGATTTCCTGTGCTTTATCCATTGCAATCTCTGTGGGGAAACCTGGTTGATCTTCAATTCTCAGCACCTCTCGGATGATCTGCTCTGTTGCAATGACCTTGCATCCTTTGATAGTAGCTTCAACAGACATTGAACCATCATCCCCCTTTTTCACTGCTGTAGTTGACCAGAACTCTTGAATCAGTCTTTGAAAGATCATTGGATTGACAGTCAGAGCAGTAACTAAGCAGCATTTCTTCAAGCCACGGAACATAGACTTGAAATCAGCATGAGCAGCAGGA
Source organism: Lactuca virosa (assembly GCF_052849685.1). NCBI lineage: Eukaryota > Viridiplantae > Streptophyta > Magnoliopsida > Asterales > Asteraceae > Lactuca > Lactuca virosa. Next base: position 148,772,708 of record NC_136427.1, on the reverse strand, counting down.
GGGTCAACCAAAAAGATCGCCAAACTGTGACTATCAGCAAACTTAAGTCCATCCATTTTGATCTGCACTTAACCAAGCCATGTGAGCAAACAACTTATTTAATCATTTAAGACTAAGGTTTTACTCATGTAACAATTTAATTAAGCTTTAATGGAGATTAAGTGTTAAAAAAAATTAATGTTCAAAAATTTGGGTTTACGGTTAGAGAGGGTGTGTACGGCAGGAAACGGGTTTACAGCCGTAAATGGGTGTACGGCCGTAAACCCTTCAATGGTCGTAAACCCTTCAACTTGCCGTAAACGCAGAACAGTTTATTTTTTTTATTAATCCTTCGAATCAAGGTCGTTTTACTGTTAGAATGGCATTCCGATGATCGCAATGGGCATACCTACAAACGTAAACAGTCAACATCGAGTTATAAACACAAAGTAGGATGAATCGATGAACAGCCTTGAAAGGATTTTAGGAGTTTACGGTCATAGAAAGAAAATGAGGGTAAAAAGGGTTTACAGCCGGACTCAGCACTATATATACCCGGACCCAAGACTCGGTCCATTTTCCATGGGCTGCAACCCAAGAGGCTTCAAAAATTAAGCCCAATGCCCGAAAATTTAAAAATAAAACATTTTGAGGACTAGAAAATAGAATAAAATTAAAATAAAACAAATTCTGAAAAATTAAACTAAACAAATTTTTAACTAATAATTTTTTTTGATTTTTATAAAGATAAAAATAAAAATAAACATAAGATAAATTTTGAAATTAAAATGAATTATCATTAATTTCACCTCAACTAATGCTAATAATATTTTTGTGATATTGGGATCAAAGTTATTAGACATCCTCAATCCGTTTATTGTACATCCACCTTCATGTCTAGATCTGGTCGATTGTCGGCATTGTGGTCCACTTAAACACGAAAGATTGTGACAGATATTTTGCCATACTATGAATGACAAGGCATTATGACCTTACGTTTCTAGATAAAATTCCTAAGGACATTCATCTGACGACGGCCAAGAATATTGTTGTCCACCTAAATTAAGCAGCGAGATCTACAGATAACCTAGTGATTGTTCAATTTTAAATGCACTACAACATGTTACTTTAGGTGAGCAGACAATTATTATGGGAGAAGTCAGATTTAGAATGCATATGCTATACACCCAGGTCGGATCTTTTCCAATCTCGCAGAGGGTGAAACATATGACTAATTAGATTTAGAGGGATTGAGAAGTAGAATGGTGCATATACTGTGTACCAGGTCGGATGTATTTCAATCATGCAAAGGAGACAGCATATGACTAACAAACAGAAAGAATAGCATAGATAGAAGATGCAGAGAAATAGAATTGGATATGTTACAGTCCAGGTCGGATGTATTTCAATCACGCAAAGGATGAAACATATGGCTAACAGAAAGAAAGCAAGAAAATAATTTCCTACAGACCTACTTTATCGGAATTCCCCAGTTGCCCTGTCAATACCAGAATTAAGGACATAGTCCGTACATCAAGGAAGAGTTAAACTACGGTTCTAGATACGGATTGCTTTAGTGTGACCGATGGATTCTCATGTATATCTCCGTGCTCAATCTACCCAAGTGTCGTATTGTCAAGCTAAATGAAACTAGCTAAGTTAAGAGTTGTCAGATCACTAGATTCCTTAAGTTCATCTACACCAAGTCAAGTCCATTTAAATCTTTCGTGCCTACCAGCGCATCGAACACAGAGTCTAGATAATTCAGCTTTGATACATTACACAGATTCAAATTTCTTGTTATCACATGAATATATCACTTCCCATCACAACACCTACATATATACGCTACTAAAAGAACACTATTTTTGGATTTTTGATTTTCTATATTTTGTTTGGTTTTTGTTTATTTCTCCCCCTAAATTTTTGCATGGGTGAGAATGAAAACTAAATGCGCAAATTTAAACTATCCTAAAACAAAAGTTAGTCCTCAAAATGTATCATTTTCAAAAATCCCACAAGCACATCGAATCGAGCTTTGTTAAACGGTTTTGTGAACAAATCCGCTACATTATTAGTAGTGGGAACTTGTTCCAACCGAATAAGCGAACGCTCATAACAATCTCTGATAAAATGCACTTTGATATCGATGTGCTTGATTTTCGAGTGTTGGACAGGATTTTTAGCAATTTGAATTGCAGCCTCATTATCACAAAAAACAGGGGTTTCTAGAAAATTCAAACCATAATCCATGAGCTGATGTTGTATCCAGATAACATGAGAACAACAAGCAGAAGCAGCTATGTATTCCGCCTCTGTTGTTGAGGTTGAGACTGTATGTTGTTTCTTGCACTGCCATGACACCAGCCGATCACCAAGAAATTGACATCCTCCCGACGTTGATTTCCTGTCAAGCTCACAGCCTCCGTAACTACTGTCAGCAAAAGCATATAAATCAAATTCGAAATTTTTCGGATACCAAAGACCCAATTTTGGGCTGCCTTTGAGATACCGAAAAATTCTTTTGACAGCAATAAGATGTGAAAGTTTAGGATTAGCCTGGTATCGTGCGCATTGACAAACCGTGAACATGATGTATGGCCTGCTTGCGGTTAGATACATCAACGATCCGATCATTGATCTGTAGTCAGTCTGATCTACGGATTTGCCTTCAATATCTGGAGTCAACAGAGGTCTCTCGGCCATCGGTGTCAGTGCAGGTTTTGCGTCTCGAAACTCGAACTTCTCTAGCATATCTTCAACATACTTGGCTTGATGTAACAGGATTCCGGTTGAGTCTTGTTTGACCTGAAGTCCCAGAAACATGGTCATATCCCCCAGGGAACTCATCTCGAACCTCTTCTTCATAACGCTTTCAAACTCTTTGCAGAGCTTTGAACTCGCTGACCCGAAAATGATATCATCGACGTAGATTTGAACGAGAATCTGATCGGTACCAACATGCTTAATGAACAAGGTTTGATCGATTGCCCCGGGTGAATAGCCATGCTTGAGCAAGTGCTTCGTAAGAGTTGCATACCACGCCCTTGGAGCTTGGTGTAACCCATATAAAGCCTTGTCCAACTTGTAAACATGATTAGGAAACTTTGAGTTAAAAAACTCAGGAGGTTGATCGACGTAGATTTCTTCCTTCACAACGTTGTACAAGAAGGCAGTCTTGACATCCATCTGGTAAACCGTGAAATTCATGTAGGAAGCGTACGCAAGGAAGATGCGAATAGTCTCCAAGCGAGCTACCAGAGCATAAACTTCGGTGTAGTCAAGACCCTCAATTTGGTGAAATCCACGTACAACCAATCCGACCTTATTTTGCACAATGATCCCCGAATCATCTTGCTTGTTTGGATAAACCTAACGCGTGTCGAGTGACTTCTTTCCCTTAGGTAATTCAACCAACTTCCAAACCCCCAGGTTTTCAAATTGATTTAACTCCTCATGCATAGCATCTATCCAGCTGGGCTCATTCAAAGCCATTTCAACATTCATTGGCTCTATTTGAGAAATGAAGCAAGAGTAGAGACATGTATTGACATCCCCACTCTGACTCCGCGTTCGAACACCGTCGCCCAGCTGACCAATGACATTTTCGATCGGGTGATCGCGTTGAATTCTGGAAGGAAGCTCCTGGCTGATGTCATTGACCATTACGGGAAGATTGTGAATATTGACAAATCCATCATCTGTTGTATGAACCACCTCGGACGAACAAGAATCGTGAGAGGGGCTTGCCACAAACTCATTAGCGATTGGTTCAGGAAAGAGAATTTTCATAAATGTTTGAGTTGCAGCGGAAGCATCTTTGGACATGAACTCTCTTTCATCAGGAGTAAGAGGAGTGGCATTAGCATGTGGATTGGTTTGATGACATGGAGAATCAGACAAATTACTTGGAACAGATGTGTCCACTGTAGGAGTCGTAGAAAACACCACCGGTGGTCTGTAAACAACTTCTTCGTCCTCATCTTCAATCACAGTCTTTGAGCTAGAACAGGAACCAGACAGATCATCTGAAAACACATTTAATGATTTGAATAAAGATGTGTAGTCAAACAACCAATCTGGACCGACTCTCGCATCCGTCTCGTTCTCCTCCAACCAGTACATGTCGAAGGATTCTACGATTTGCTTTGTCCTTTTATTGTAGACCCTGTATGCCGTGCGAGCAGCATACCCCATAAAGTAACAATCATCGGCTTTGGCGTTGAATTTGGGATTGGATTCCAGATGAAGGAGGGTGCAAGGACAGCCAAAGATACGGAAGTGACTAACAGATGGCTTGTGACCATAGAGAATTTCATATGGAGTTTTCATCTGAGCTTTGTTGATCAGAACACGATTTTGAACATAACACGTCGTGTTGATCGCCTCGGCCCAAAAGAAAACCGGAAGTTTGGAGTCACATAACATCGTCCTCGCGGCGTCTTGTAGAGTTCTGTTTCGCTGCTCCGCAACACCATTTTGTTGTTGTGTGCAAACGACACTGTATTGACGCAGTATCCCCTTTTCCACACAAAAGTGATCGAGAACGGAATTCTTGAGTTCCGTCCCGTTGTCAGTTTTGAGTGCCTTCACCCGGTGGTTGGTCTGGTTCTCTATCATCACAATAAACTTCTTAATCAAATCAGCAACCCCAGCTTTGTTAGACAAGAAGAAGACCCACGTGAATTGCGAGAAATCATTGATCACAACCAGACAATATGAATTTATGTTGATGTTGAGGACGTTGACCAGACCAAATAAGTCCATATGCAACAATTGGAGGACCTGGTTGATTGAATTGACCTGTTTTGGAAAGTGTGGCTTTCTGTGATGCTTTCCTTGGGCACATGACACACACTTTTCGAACGTGATGAAATCTCTGACAGGAAGTCTATACACCATGTCATTCTTTGCAAGTCGATTCAGATTCTTTGCGTTAGCATGTCCGAGTCTTCTGTGCTACAGCATAGCATTTCGCTCAGAAACTTTTGAGAAGAGGCAAGTGACTTGTTCAGGAAGATTGTTGTTCATGTCAATGATGTAAGCATTTCCATCCCATTTTGATTTCACAAGAATCCATTCATCTGGAATGACAATGCCTGGCTTAAAAATTAGACATTCTTTATGGGTGAAGTGAGTGGAATAACCCTTATCACAAATCTGAGAAACACTTAACAAACCGTGCTTTAACTCGGGCGTGTAATTAACATTCTCGAAGATCAGCACTCCATTGGAAACTGTTCCTTTTTGAGTGATTTTTCCGCCATCCCTTCCCACAAAGGAAACGTATCCCCCGTTAAAGTTTTGAATGTTGTGCAACTGGGAGATGTCTCCTGTCATATGCCTGGAACAACCTCTGTCGACATACCAAGGTCTGGCGACATTCCTCCGCAGTTGTTCCTGCACAATGAGCGGGATTATTTAGATTTGGGGACCCAGGTCATTACGACCCTGGGTTTACCCTTGACTTTGACAGATTTATCTTTTTGATTTTTCAAATTTGCATTAATATCATAAACACTTTCAGAGGATGAAGATGATCGGAAAATTATAGATTTGGGCACCCATTGGTAGTTAGGTTTTAAAGTAATCACAGGTGACTTAGAAACATTTTTCCTTTTCTTTGAGCGTTTAGATTTTCGGCTACAATTTGTCGAAGATCCAAACGCACCTTTTGATGAAATTGACCTTGGCTCAGCCGCCGTCGATTTCGGCAAAGTACTTGTGGCTGGTTTTGTCACACCCCAAAACCGAAACGGCGGAAACGTTCTAGGGCGGAGGACGTCATGTACAGTATCACAACAATGTATAATAGTAAACAAGCAACAACATCATCCATTGCATTAATAATATAATTTTAATACAAGTGTCTTCTGTGAATAGTTTATAAGACACCAAAAATGAATAATAAAAATAAAGACAAGTCTTGAAAGCTCCATCTTCTCAAAAACCTGGCCATCGGTACCTGTCTACTGGTGACCTGAGAATACAAGTTATTTTGAAAGCATAGATCAGCATTAAAGCTGGTGAGTTCATAAGTATTTTAGTGTCATTGTTTGTAGGAAAGTGTTTGTAAATGTTTGATGTACTGTTTGTAAACGTTTGTAGTAAATGTTTGTATCTCCTAGAAAATCCTATATTTTATACTAAAAAGTAGCCTTCTACCAAGGCCCGAATGTTCTGTATGTTGTTTGTTTGTAAAAGTGTGTAATTTTCCCAAAGATAGACTATCATTACCAAAAATATAGTTTACATTACTGTTTATATGGGAAGATCACAATTTGAATGTAATGGGAAAATAATAAAGGTATACTTATACTATTTTGTATATAACAACTACCGTTGTACTAACTACCTTAAAACAATTGTTTTAATTAAGGTAAAATGTGATATAGTTGTAACCATGCTTGATCGACTAGATAAAACACGACGCTCTAAGGCATGGAAATGGTATGCCATTAGTCACCCGTAGACCTGCAAGTCCCATTATAGCTAGCAGCAAGGTGTAGGATAGTCAATCTCGTATAGATCTATACACCAATTCACGCTCTCCCTCCAGGAGACTCTGGTTACAAAACATGACACAGCCGTAGATTGGCGTGCCATGAAGTAGTGGCTCACATTAATGCTATAGCATTCTAGTGTTTGTATAGTGTTCTCTATGTTCTAGTGTATTGTATGTTCTCTTTGTATAGTGTAGTGTATGTTCTCTTAGTTTCTCATCATAGTATGTTTGTATTGACTCATGAATGAACTGACTCTTACATGTTTCATTGTACTAGAAATAGTGAGTAGTATTTTCCTAAACTATACCTATTATAGTTTACTAGTAATGTTGTTTGAATGACTGAGTATGTTTGTACACCTTTGCTACACAAAGGTGCTGAACTGATGTAAGAACTTTTATATCTATACATATATACATAATATATTACTAAGATTCAAACGACACTCGGACAAATAATCGGATACCCTAAGTCCACAACCAAACAAGGAACAGGAAATAAAGTGAGTTATCAGTCTCAAGTCCTTTCAATCTTACTTATATAACTATATCTATATAGACATGATTTTGACAATATAAATAAGTTTAAAAGAGTTTAATAAAGAGTTTTAACCATTTGAATGGTAACAGATGACTTGATGTCAGTTTATAAAATGTTTTGAAGAGTTTGCTTGATAAAACAGTTTGATGTATAAGAAAATCCACTTGTTTGATAGTTATTAATGCATGTGATTGATATAACAACTATAATGTTATCAAATTGTATTCCCCCCCCCCCATAAAAGCATTTAAAATCATTTAAAAGGTAGATTAAGGGGTATGAACTCACCGGTAGTGAGTGATTCGAATGAAGATCGATTGTAGGATGTTAAGTGCTAAGTGAAGTCTCGAGCACAAACGGATCCTATAAGGCATATAATGACACATATATGTATATAATTAGTGCATATTACAACTAATCATGATAGGGAACCACCTAAGGGACTTGGAAACACTTGGATTGAAGTGTTACAATCACATATGATTGCATTAAGGGGGTTTACGGCCACACAAAGGGGTTCACGGCCATGGTGTTTACGGCCATGGTGTTTACGGCCAAGGTGTTTACGGCCAAAGAAATTTGCGGCCATGGGAGTTTACGGTCAAAGATGTTCACAGCCAATAAAGATCTTGAGGAGGGTTTACGGCCAAGGGAGATGCTCATGGCCGTAAACTCTTATAGTTCTTGGGAAATGGTTGTTTTCAAGGGTGTATGTTAAGAGCTTCTAAAGCATAACTAGTACATGGAAAGATACTTACGTTTTGAAGCTTGAAGGAGGTGTTCACGGTCCAAGAACTAGTATGTGTTCTTGGTGTTCTTGGTGAAAGTGAAGAAGATTTGAAGATCTACCCAAAAGAGATGAAATCATGGATGAAATCATAGAGTTTCACTAGATTTAAGCAAGGTATCAACAACAAATGGAAGAAACACTTACTTATTTGAAGATCAAGATGAAAACTCTTGATGATAGTTGAGATAGAATCGGGTTTCTTGAGTTGGAAGTGTGAGAAGTGGTGAAAAATGAAGGAATATCATGTATATGGGATGAGCTTACGGCCAGCCAAGAGATTACGGCCGTAATCTCTAGTTTATGGTTGTAAACTCCAAGACTTGGAGTTTTCCGAGTTGAATGTTGTACCATGAACTCTAGCAGATTCTTCCTAACACTAATTCCTTGAACGTACTAGGATTAGAACACTCAAACATACCCTAAACAATGCTAAAAGATAGCAAAAACATGTCTGACTTTGATTGAATCGAATGGATGTACAAGATAGAAATTTCGGGTTGTCACGTCATCCCCCCGTTAGAGAGAATTTCGTCCCGAAATTAGAGTTTAAGCAATTATAAATAATTATGCTAAAAGATGAGGATATTTCAGTTTCGTTTGCTCCTCGCACTCCCAAGTGAATTCAGGTCCTCGCTTGGCATTCCAGCGAACCTTCACTATCGGGATACGGCTTTGCTTTGTTTGCTTGACCTCTCGGTCCATGATCTTTACTGGTTCTTCCACGAAGTTGAGGCTCTCGTTGATCTCGATCTCGTCGAGTGGGATTACAAGAGTCTCGTCGGACAGACACTTTTACAAGTTCGAGACGTGGAAAGTAGAATGTACGTTACTAAGTTCGCGAGGTAGTTTGAGTTTGTAAGCTACAGGGCCGATTCTAGCAATAATCTCGAAGGCCCTACGTATCTTGGATTTAGCTTTCCACGCTTTTTGAAGCGTATCAAGCCCTTCTAGGGAGAGACCTTCAATAGAACACGGTCGCCAAGCTGGAATTCCAAAGGTTTCCTTCTCTTGTCTGCGTAGCTTTTCTGTCGGTCTCTAGAGGCTTTTAATCATTCACGGATTTGAACGATCTTCTCTGTCGTTTCTCGAATGATTTTCGGACCTGTGAGAGTGATGTCAGGAACGCGTCCTTTAGGTAACTGAGTGTCACCCACCTCAGCCCAGCACAGAGGGGATCTGCACTTCCGGCCATAGAGGGCTTCAAATGGAGCAGCCTTTATGCTCGTGTGATAACTATTATTGTAGGAGAACTCAACAAGGTGTATATGAATATCTCATGCCTTTCCAAATTTAATCACACAGGCTCGCAACATATCTTCCAAAGTTTGAATACTCCTCTCACTTTGCCCGTCGGTTTGCGGATGGTAGGTTGTACTCATGTCCAACCTAGTTCCTAGGGAACTTTGTAGCGACTGCCAGAACCTCGAAGTGAATCTACTATCTCTATCAGAGATAATGGATATGGGAACACCATGCAGTCGTACAATCTCCCTAATGTAGGTTCTAGTGAGTTTCTCCATCTTGTCAGTTTCTTCCATCTTGTCAGTTTCTTTCATAGGCAAGAAGTGTGCGGACTTGGTTAACCTATCTACGATCACCCATATGGTATCGTGACCACCCGTAGTCTTGGGCAACTTGGTTATGAAGTCCATCCTGATCCGCTCCCACTTCCATTCCGGTATCTCCGGTTGATGAAGTAAACCTGATGGTTTCTGGTATTCGACCTTAACCTCGGCGCAAGTAAGGCATTTACTCACAAAAGTAGCAATCTCTGCTTTCATGTTAGGCCACCAGTATAGCTTTTTAAGATCCAGATACATCTTATCTGAACCTGGGTGGACGGAATATCGAATGTTGTGCGCTTCTGCCATGACCAAGTCTCTGAAACCACAGTGTTTCGGTATCCAGATCTGATCCATGAGATATAAGGCTCCGCCACCCTTGACTTCCAAGTTCTTATCCATCCCTATCAGGGATTCACCTGCCACATTTTCAGGTTTTAAGGCTTCGAGTTGAGCCTCCTTAATTTGTGTGGACAGATGTGAATGGATAGTCATAGTCGATGATTTGACTCTACGACCAGAGTATTCTTTCCGACTGAGGGCGTCAGCTACTACGTTGGCTTTACCTGGATGATAACGAATTTCGCATTCGTAGTCATTGAGTAGCTTGACCCACCGTTGTTGTCTCATATTGAGCTACTTCTGGTCGAATATATGTTCAAGGCTTTTGTGGTCTGTAAAGATAGTGCTTTTCGTACCGTACAGGTAGTGTCTCCAGATCTTCAGAGCAAACACAACTGCTCCTAACTCAAGATCATGTGTGGTGTAGTTGACCTCGTGTGTCTTTAGCTTTCTTGAGGCATAGGCGATGACCTTACCTCATTGCATGAGAACACAACCGAGTCCTTGGTTTGATGCATCGCAATAAACTACGAAGTCTTCTATTCCTTCTAGGAGGGATAGTATCGGTGCAGTGCATAAGGCTCGTTTCAGCGTTTGGAAAGCCTTCTCTTGTTTCTCTTCCCAGTCAAAGGCCAAGCCCTTCTGGGTCAAAGTAGTAAGAGGTTCCGCGATCCTAGAGAAGATCTGAATGAACCAACGATAGTAGCCAGCGAGGCCTAGAAATTGGCGAATTTATGTAGGCATCTTCGGTGCTGACCAGTTCTCAATAGCATTTCTTTTGGAAAGGTCCACATGAATTCCCTCTTCACTAACAACGTGACCCAGGAATTCGACTCTTCGAATCCAAAACTCACATTTAGGGAACTTCGCGTAGAGCTTCTCTGATCGTAATGTTTCCAAGATCTGACGCAGATGCTTACTATGCTCTTCCTTACTACGAGAGTAGATAAGTATGTCATCAATGAACACAATGACGAACTGATCCAAGTAAGGACGGAATACCCTATTCATTAAGTCCATGAATACAGCGGGTGCATTAGTCAATCCGGATGGCATCACTACAAACTCGTAGTGTCCATAACGAGTTCGGAAGGCTGTCTTCGGAACATCCTCCTCAAGCACTCGTAACTGGTGATACCCGGATCTCGGATCTATCTTTGAAAAGTAATTCGCCTCTTGCATTTGGTCGAACAAATCATCTATGCGAGGCAGAGGGTAACGATTTTTGACGGTTAGCTTGTTTAGTTCTCTGTAGTCGATGCGCATACGAAACGATCCGTCTTTCTTCTTCACGAACAAGACCGGTGCTCCCCAGGGTGAGAAGCTTGGTCTAATAAAGCCCTTGCTAAGCAGCTCGTTAAGTTGACCGGATAGTTCCTGCATCTCAGCTGGTGCTAGACGCTAGGGAGATTTGGCTACGGGGGTAGCCCCTGGAACTAAGTCGATTCTGAACTCGACTTGACGCTGTGGAGGTAATCCTGGTAGTTCTTCTGGAAAGATGTCGGGAAAATCGCATACCATTGGGATGTTCTTTATGTCCTTCGTCTCTTGGCTCACATCGACAACATGAGCAAGGAATGTGTGACATTCCTTTCGCAAGTACTTCTGGGCTTGAATACTCGAGATGATACGAAAGTTCGTGCCTGGTTTGTCGCCATAGACAACTAGAGTTTCGCTAGACGGCAGATTAAGGCGAACGGCGTTTTCATAACACATGATCTCGGTACGATGAAGACTCAACCAATCCATGCATTGAAAATGAATGGCTATCTAGAGTTAGAGTACATCTTATGTATATACTACTAGTGCTCTCAGTCTTTCCGTTAGCCATGTCTATAGTGAACGGTTCTTTAAGTGTACATGATTGTTGCTTAAGTAAGTGAGCAAATTTCTGGTTCACGAAACTCCTCTTCGCTCCACTATCAAACAATATGCATGCATATAAGTTATCGAGGAGAAACGTACCAGTGACCATTGTGGGGTCGGCAACCGCTTCCTCGTGGCCTATAGCCAAATCTCTTCCCACTCCGCCATCGTTCCCTGCCTTCGGGCAGTTCCTTTTGTAGTGAACCACCTCGCCACATCCGTAGCAAGCCTGGCCCACACCAACGTCGGGGACTTGGTTGATTGGCCTTGCCGGAGACTTGCAGAAACGGGCAGTGTGCCCTTTCCTGTTGCAGTTAGCGCATTGCATTTCCCGGCAGGGTCCATTGTGATGGAAGCTGCACTTGTTGCACTTGCGCAAGCTCCCAACATACTACTTCATTTGCGTAGTAGCAGTAGGTGCTATCGCAGCATGAACAGCCACGACTTGCTGCTTATTGGCAGAGTTATGCGCCGCTTTTTCCTTCTTGTTACCCCAGAACTTCCGCTTGTTGTCGGCGGCTTTAGAGGGTTCTGGGATGTCCAGGGTTGTTGTTGTAGTTGGGGTGCGGACTCCATGATCAATGAGCCGCTGTGCCAATCGCTTGGCACTATAGAAGGTAGTGGGGTTTGAAGTTAATATATTCCCCTGAAATGGAGGCATCAGCCCCCAGATATACCTCTCTATCTTCTTTCCCTCAGTAGGGACCATTCCCAGACATAGTGCCAACAGATCACTGAATCTGGTAGTATAGGCCACTATGAAGGAGCCCTTCATGGTCAGGCTCCAGAGTTCCTGTTCAAGTTTCTGAACTTCGCCCCTCGGGCAGTATTCCTCGATCATGAGCTCCTTAAGAGCTTCCCAGCCCATAACATTAGCCACTATTAAAGTTACTGACTTGACATGGCTATTCCACCACGTCAGGGCTCTGTCTGCGAAGGTGTAGGCAGCAAATTTAACTTTGCTTCCTTCCGGACAAGAACAGATCTCAAAGATCCATTCCGTTTTCTCGAACCATTGCGAGAGGGCAATGATTCCGCCAGTCCCATTGAAGGACCTGGGCTTGCAGTTGGTGAAGTCCTTATACGAGCACTCCCTAGAGCGCACTAGAGCATCACCTTGAGTGGAATGAACTGTTGTTCCACTCCCGCTAGTTCCACTAGCACTGAATTGAGCTAGGGCTGTCGTAACAGCCGCATTCACCGCAGCCTGGATTGCTGTCGAGTTGTATTGTGGAGGAGGTGGAGGTTGTGTAGAAGTTATTGGAGGATTACGCCTTGTCACTCTCCATGGAGGCATCGTTCAACTAAAAGTTTACAAAGATGAAGATGATAGTAAGAATCAATTGCAAGTATAATGAGAGTGGTCCATGGACTAACTCTCCATAGTCCAAGAAAACAAATGAGAGTATGATTGATATGAAGATCTAGCAGTAGAAGCCTTGAAACACTTGGATATTGATTTCCCAAAAGATTGGATAATTGTCAATAATATTGGCATTAATGATGTAACAAGTTCGGGAAAATGACCTAGAAGTAGGTCTTACATCAAACCACAATAAGAAATTTTTGACAGCATAGAGACCTAGCAACAGTACTAGATAGATAGGAATATTTATAGGGACAAGTGCTACATAGAGCATAGATACGAAGGTTATTCCTTAAACCAAAAGAAAGGACGGGTAAAGCGTCTTCTACCGGTGACGGGTACCCCTCGGGTGAACCCTTAAGTCAGCCAGTTGACGCTCCACATCAAGGAGGTGTCACCCATAAACCCTTTGGCGTACCCCGAGCTCTATGACTTCAGCCCGAGTTGCAGCCAGTGCTTATTGCAGAGCCTCATTGTCTCTCTCAGCTCTCTCACGAGCATCTTCCAGACAACGAATGCGGACTGTACTAACTCCCGCGTTGGTATCAGCCTCCGCATTGGCATCAGCCTCCGAAAAGTTATCTGCGAAGTCATTATCCAAAGGGATTGGATGATTCTCTTCTGGCTCGTCATCGAGCCATCCATCATTGCCTTGGTTGGGGAAGTACGGGTTGCCAGGGAGATTGAATCCAGCCATGTTATCTACGCGAGAATAGGGGTAAAAGAAATAGTTAATAGACGCACTAATTAAGATAATTATAAGATGATCGTTATCAGTTACATCAATACTTGCGTAATGCATACCAGTTACATGTAATCAAAACAGGATAGACCTTCAAATAAGTGACCCTAACTCCAAATCCACAACCAAACAAGGAACAGGAAATAAAGCAAAGATCACAGATTCTAAGTCTATGACACCTTAGTCACATATAACCTTAGCGTATCCACCTAGCAACTATTGACCTACTAATAAAGACCTTTAGTTCTCAAATAAGTAATTATAGTATAAAAATACTCCTATAGTATTTTAAGTTTATGTTTTGTTCTAACGTTTTCATTGTAGTAGTGTTGGTAAGTTTTTAGACTTGTTGCTACACCACAACCATTCCTAGGCACATGCTAATCACTTCTCGGAAAGATATAGTTGATCAGGCTATATCACTCCCAGATCTGATTATATGTCCCGAAGCCTACTTGTGTTGTCCAACAACCGCAATACTTTTGTTCTGTCCTAGTGACACTGATTTTAGTATGAATGCAGGTACGTATACTTCGGTTAAATATTTTATTATTTAAAAGTATAAACTCTTGGTTAGAGTATTTTAATCCTGATATGTTTATAATTTATATATCTTTTATGAGTTGATATACTCAATTCACTATAAACAAAGCTCTGATATCAATCTGTCACACCCCAAAACCGGAACAGCAGAAACGTTCTAGGGCGGAGGACGTCATGTACAGTATCACAACAATGCATAATAGTAAACAAGCAACAACATCATCCATTGCATTAATAATATAATTTTAATACAAGTGTGTTCTGTGAATAGTTTATAAGACACCAAAAATAAATAATCAAAATAAAGACAAGTCTTGAAAGCTCCATCTTCTCAAAAACCTGGTCATCGGTACCTGTCTACTGGTGACCTGAGAATACAAGTTATTTTGAAAGCATAGATCAGCATTAAAGCTGGTGAGTTCATAAGTATTTTAGTGTCATTGTTTGTAGGAAAGTGTTTGTAAATGTTTGATGTACTGTTTGTAAACGTTTGTAGTAAATGTTTGTATCTCCTAGAAAATCCTATATTTTATACTAAAAAGTAGCCTTCTACCAAGGCCCGAATGTTCTGTATGTTGTTTGTTTGTAAAAGTGTGTAATTTTCCCAAAGATAGACTATCATTACCAAAAATATAGTTTACATTACTGTTTATGTGAGAAGATCACAATTTGAATGTAATGGGAAAATAATAAAGGTGTACTTATACTATTTTGTATATAGCAACTACCGTTGTACTAACTACCTTAAAACAATTATTTAAATTAAGGTAAAATGTGATATAGTTGTAACCATGCTTGATCGACTAGATAAAACACGACGCTCTAAGGCATTGAAATGGTATGACATTAGTCACCCGTAGACCTGCAAGTCCCATTATAGCTAGCAGCAAGGTGTAGGATAGTCAATCTCGTATAGATCTATACACCAATTCACGCTCTCCCTCCAGGAGACTCTGGTTACAAAACGTGACACAGCCGTAGATTGGCATGCCATGAAGTAGTGGCTCACATTAATGCTATAGCATTCTAGTGTTTGTATAGTGTTCTCTATGTTCTAGTGTATTGTATGTTCTCTTTGTATAGTGTAGTGTATGTTCTCTTAGTTTCTCATCATAGTATGTTTGTATTGACTCATGAATGAACTGACTCTTATATGTTTCATTGTACTAGAAATAGTGAGTAGTAATTTCCTAAACTATACCTATTATAGTTTACTAGTAATGTTGTTTGAGTGACTGCGTATGTTTGTACACCTTTGCTACACAAAGGTGCTGAACTGATGTAAGAACTTTTATATCTATACATATATACATAATATATAACTAAGATTCAAATGACACTCGGACAAATAATCAGATACCCTAAGAACACAACCAAACAAGGAACAGGAAATAAAGTGAGTTATCAGTCCTAAGTCCTTTCAATCTTACTTATATAACTATATCTATATAGACATGATTTTGACAATATAAATAAATTTAAAAGAGTTTAATAAAGAGTTTTAACCATTTGAATGGTAATAGATGACTTGATGTCAGTTTATAAAATGTTTTGAAGAGTTTGCTTGATAAAACAGTTTGATGTATAAGAAAATCCACTTGTTTGATAGTTATTAATCACATGTGATTGATATAACAACTATAATGTTATCAACTTGTATTCCCCCCCCCCCCCCCCATAAAAGCATTTAAAATCATTTAAAAGGTAGATTAAGGGGTATGAACTCACCGGTAGTGAGTGATTCGAATGAAGATCGATTGTAGGATGTTAAGTGCTAAGTGAAGTCTCGATCACAAACGGATCCTATAAGGCATATAATGGCACATATATGTATATAATTAGTGTATATAACAACTAATCATGGTAGGGAACCACCTAAGGGACTAGGAAACACTTGGATTGAAGTGTTACAATCACATATGATTGCATTAAGGGGGTTTACGGCCACACAAAGGGGTTCATGGCCATGGTGTTTACGGCCATGGTGTTTACGGCCAAGGTGTTTACGGCCAAAGACGTTTGCGGCCATGGGAGTTTACGGTCAAAGATGTTCACGGCCAATGAAGATCTTGAGGAGGGTTTACGGCCAAGGGAGATGCTCATGGCCGTAAACTCTTATAGTTCTTGGGAAATGGTTGTTTTCAAGGGTGTATGTTAAGAGCTTCTAAAGCATAACTAGTACATGGAAAGATACTTACGTTTTGAAGCTTGAAGGAGGTGTTCACGGTCCAAGAACTAGTATGTGTTCTTGGCGTTATTGGTGAAAGTGAAGAAGATTTGAAGATCTACCCAAAAGAGATGAAATCATGGATGAAATCATAGGGTTTCACTAGATTTAAGCAAGGTATCAACAACAAATGGAAGAAACACTTACTTATTTGAAGATCAAGAAGAAAACTCTTGATGATAGATGAGAGAGAATCAGGTTTCTTGAGTTGGAAGTGTGAGAAGTGGTGAAAAATGAAGGAATATCATGTATATGGGATGAGTTTACGGCAAGCCAAGAGATTACAACCGTAATCTCTAGGGCTGTGCATGGGTCGTTTGGGTCGGTTTTGGACCCAAACCCAACCCAACCCATAAATGGTCGGTTTTTGGTTTTCAGAACCCAGTAGGATCGGTTTCTGGTTGGTTCGGTTTCTCGGCTTCTGAGGTCGGTTTGGGCGGTTTTTCGGTTTCTTGGGTTCAACCCATACACTCACGGGTTCTGGGTTTAAACCCATGGGTTTTGGGTTTTAACTCATTTTCCATAAATGAATTAAAAAGTTAAATACTTCAAAAAACACCAAATTTAAGTTAAATACTTCAAAAAACATGAGTCTTATAGCAAATAGTCTATTACAAGTTACAACCAAAGCTCGAAATAGTTTATTACAACCAAAACACAATCAAGTATGAGTCAGTTTCTCGGGTTGGATGGGTCGGTTTCTTGGGGCGGTTTGTCTGTTTTAAGTATGGGTCGGTTTCTCGGGTTGGATGGGTCGGTTTCTCAGTAAAAACCGAAACCGAACCCGATTTTTCGGTTTTTAAAAAATTCAAACCCAAACCGTCGGTTTTGCTTCGGTTTCGGTTTTTTCGGTTTCGGTTTCGTCGGTTTTAGTCGGTTTCTCGATTTCTTGGTTTGGGTTTGCTCACCCCTAGTAATCTCTAGTTTACGGCCGTAAACTCCAAGACTTGGAGTTTTCCGGCTTGAATGTTGCACCATGAACTCTAGCAGATACTTCCTAACACTAATTCCTTGAATGTACTAGGCTTAGAACACTCAAACAGACCCTAAACAATGCTAAAAGATAGCAAAAACAAGTCTGAATTTGATTGAATCTAATGGATGTACAAGATAGAAATTTCAGGTTGTCACAGGTTTAGAGAAAACCTGTTTGTTCGGTTTAAGATCGGCCCTTTTCTTATTATTATGAAATTTCGATCATTATCACGAAGACGAGATCTCGAGGACTTTCTCGTTAGAGACCTTCCTCGAGACTCGTTTTCTTTCCTCGGTGTTGAAAAATGCACAAATGCCCGGTTGTAACAATTTCGAGCAATGTGGCCGGCAGTACCACACTTGAAACAAATTTGCTTATTATCTTTAGACCTAGTACTGTCTTTATCAGATTTCATGCTCTTATGGACCTTTCTAACTTTCCCACATGTGCAATTGCAGGAGTTAGAATGTGTGACAGATGTAGAAGGTGTGGATGTGTTAGTGTCAGATTCAGTGGATTCACGAAAACAACATCACAATTATCAGAAACATTTGAGTTCGACATCAAATCATCACAAATTAAAATATCAGTCTTAACATCAAGAACAGACTCATCAACATTTGAAATAGAAACACCAAATTTTGACACCAAATTATTAGACTCTAACTTTCCATCCTCTTGCTTTTCTTGGCTTACTGGTGAATCTGCATCGGAAGTAGAAACGTTAGTATCTAATTTCCTAGCACTACAGTCTGTTGCCTGTTCAGCCGCTGGTTTACCGTAAACCATAAATGGTTCACGGTCAATCTCAGCTTGAGTCAAAGGAATAGCAGTGTAATTATGATTAAATGGGGGAGGGACACTCTCATAGCCTATTCCTACTTGTTTCTGGTCCCTCCATTTCATTTGGTATTCAATTATTGTTGCAAGTCTTTCACATGACACATCGAATTTCCTAAAGTTAAAATCAGCATTTGCAAAACGAATCTTCAATGTGTCAAGTTCCATAGTTACAACATCAAAATCCTTTTTAAGATATCTATAGTGAACACACTTGTCACTATAGTCTGCTTGTAATTTCTTATAGTCATTTGTCTTGGCCTCTAATTGGTCTTTCAATGGTTTCAGACCTTTCCTAAGTTGGTATCCTTCATACTTTAGTTCTTCTATCTCTCTACGCATCAAATTAGCCTGTTCACGTAAAAAAATTGATAGTTTTAATACAATATGGAGAGCAAGTGATTTTACTGATCTCTGACTTTTCAGACTTTGGCGTAGTTTGAACCATGAACGCAAATTGTAGATTCATCATCTCCTCCTCCGAATCCATCTCAGCTTCTCCTTCCGCAATGTCGTTGATTTGAGCAAGATGCGTATTTTCAGGTCCCGAGATGTTCAGGGCCTGAATTTGGTCATCCCAATCAAACGACTAAGCCACCACCGCAAGATTGGCGGTCTTATTTTTGATGGTGGCTCCCCTGCTGTTACTTACTAGCACCATTGTTCTTTCATTGTTTTGTCTCCTATCAGGCTTAGGGCGGTCTCTGGCAAAATGACCAGGTTCATGGCAGTTAAAGCATCCTAGTTTTCATTTGTTGAACCCCACCTTCTTCTCTGCATTCATTCCCCAGTTATTTTTACCTGTCTTTTTGGAGAACTATTTGGCTCTGAACACCGCCATAGCAATTTTCCATGTTATGTCCATTTCTTCAACATCTTCGAGATGAATTTGGTCCAAATCAGCAAAGGACAATTGAGGAGGTAGCTCACCAGCTACAAAAGCATTATAACAATTGACAAGAACGGTTGCAAGAGCCAAATTTTCATCATTCTCTTTGAGAGCAAGGGTTGGAGCAGGAACTGGAGCAGGTTTCTTTGAAGAAGAAGCAACTTGTGAATAGGATACTGGAGATTGAACACTTTGCCTGGATGGAATGACATAGGATGATGGTTGAGGAGCAACAAATGATTGAACTTGAGGATTGGTGAAGGATGAGAAAGCATTGTTTGATTGAATTCCGAGATTAGCAGAGGAATATGAGTTAACGTGATTGATCTCTCTTTGCTTGTCATCCAGATCACAAGCTTTAATGATGGCCATGATTTCAGCCAAACCAAGTCGATTAAGATCTTTTGTTTTCTTGATGACAGCAACATTCATATCCCATGCCTTTGGGAGAGAGTTAAGCAACTTCTTGTTGACTTCTGATCTTGGCACTGAGACACCAGCTGAACTCATCTCAGTGGTGAGTGTGATAAAACGTTGTAGTTGAACTTCCAAAGTTTCTCCAAGAATGTGATTAAACATATTAAATTTCTGTCGCAGCATGTCTTGACGGCTTTGTTTCATATCCTCATTCCCTTCATACACTTCAATCAAAGCTTCCCACAGAGCTTTTGATGATGTATATTCCCGAAAACCCTGGGCAATTTCAGGAGAAAGAGCCATAGTAAGTGTACCAAGTGCTCTCTCTTTCTGTTCAACTTTATCGAATTCTTCATCAGTATACTCTTCGACAGCCTTGTCAACGATTGTTTGATCCGGAAGTGTTGTGGTGATTCTGATAGGTCCCTTCAAAATACATCTCCAAATTTTGAATTCTTTCATCTTGATATATTTTTCCATTCGATACTTCCATTCTGGGAAACCTTCGGCAGATAGCAGACGAGGAATACGTGTGGTTGTTCCCATAATGGAATCCAGTTCATGAAGAATTGTTAAGTTTTGTGAATCCATTTTTTTTGTTTTTTTTTTTTTTTTTTTTTTAATTTTCTTGATTAAATGAAAAGATACTTGAACACAAAAATTAGAACAATATAAGTGTTTACGACCAGAAATTGTTTACAACCATACACTCAATTCACAGTCAACAAGATTACGGCCGTGAAGCTTTTTCGGTCCAAGATAGTTTACGGCCAAGCAAGAGTTTGCGGCCTTGAAGATCAACGGTTTACGGTTGTATCAAGTGTTTACGGCCGTACTCCCTTCAATACTACTAGCCGTAAACTCCCAGAAATGATGAGAACAAATGTTTTTCGTGTTGATTCCGATTCCCTTAGCTGTGACAACTCGAACAAATGCAGATCCAAGCTCGAACAATGAAGAGACTGCAAATCCTTTCAACCGTAAACTCCACTAAAGTTGTTTTGACACCAGATTTGCATTGATACCAATTGTAAGGTCCCAATTTGAGTGAATCAAACCAGTGATCAAAACAAACAATAATAAGAATGAGTAGAAGAATAAGATGATCAAGCAATGCACACGTTCATTCACAAAAACGTCTAGTACACCTTGAGTTACACACAGTTGACCGTAAACACTACTGATACGTCTCTCTCTGACAGACTCGGACACATACTATATATAGGGAATGACAGGTCGTAAACACCAACTCAACCATAAACAGGGATGAGTATTTGGACCAGGGAACCGGCCAGAACAGGTACCAGAACCGGAACCGGATAGAATCGATCGGGTCAGGACCAGGACGATATTCTTGTGGATTTTTGGAACCAAGAACCAGTAGGAACCGGAACCGTATGTTGCTATTTCTCGAGGACCGGTTCCAACATTTAATACACGGCAGGAACCGGTAGAACCGGCGGTCCGATTCGGTTCTTAATTTCGGCCGACTTTGGTTCCCAGGCCGGGTCCAGTTCGGGCCGATTCCAGCCGAGTCCCTAGTATGATTCATTGAGATCATACCTAGCTCATGTTATTTTGAGGGAGGATCAGGATTCTTGGGAATGGTCTATTGACCCTTCTTATGGTTTTACAGTTGCTTCAGCTCGTGTTGTGATTGATTCTTTTATTTTGGAGTTGTAAGGTCCCAATTTGAGTGAATCAAACTAGTGATCAAAACAAACAATAACAAGAATGAGTAGAAGAATAAGATGATCAAGCAATGCACATGTTCATTCACAAAAATGTCTAGTACACCTTGAGTTACACACAGTTGACCGTAAACACTATTGATACGTCTCTCTCTGACAGACTCTGACACATACTATATATAGGGAATGAGAGGCCATAAACAGGTTCACGGCCGTAAACCTGTTTATGGCCGTAAACACTAATTCAGCTGTAAATACACTTTAACAAGCTACAGAACACCTACAACCTGAACAAGATCCTATCAAGACTTATACAAAAGATTGCCTAGCCCAAACACAAAATAATGACCTATCAGGAGTCTTCCCCTCAATTGACCAGATGAAATCGCTTAATCCCTTCTAAAGTTATCATTTTTGTTTGGAGGTTAAACTTGAATAAGGTGCCTACTAGACTTAATATGGATAGACATGGTATTGATGTTGGTTCTATTTTGTGTCCGATTTGCGATGCAGATGTTGAAACAATTAATCACCTTTTTTCTCTTTTGTAATGGCGATGGACTTGTGGAGTCTTCTAGCTAGATGTTGGGAGTTGGATTTACCAGTTTTTTCGTCTATTCCAGATTGGTTATTTTGGATTGACTCAGTTTGAATGTCTTCCTATTTGAAGAGATGCTTAGATGGGGTGGTTCTTACCCTTTTTTGAGCGGTTTGCTCTTTTTGGAATAAATTGTTGTTCGCGAAGATCAAACTTGTCAAGACAGTGCTTTGGGATTTCATTCAATCTTAATCTTTTTTATGGATTTTATCTAGATGTTCTAAGCTTAATCTTAAGTGGACCTTTTGATGTGGTATTATTTACTGAAAGACCCTTCTCATCGGATTGTGCTCTAGGAGGAGTAAAGCCCAAGTTTTCATATTTTATTTGTTTTAGTCTTTATCCTATTTTATAGAAGTCTTTTAGTCAAATTAGGATTCTGTTAGGATTAGTATGGATAACCTTTAAATACCATGTTAATATCATGAACAGAGTTTGGTTATTCGCTTTTATCTGATTATGTTCTTGATTAATCAAAAGCAAGAGTCGAGAAACGTTTTCTCATATTTTGTTTCGCCAGGCATACGATAGTGCCCCTAGTTTTCAATCATTTGAAAATTCTATACTAATTGTTTATCTGTAGCTGCTTTCGGCTACGTCTGGTCGTATCAGAGCCTCTTAGATGGCGGGAGAAAAGAATGAACCTGATGGGATGGAACGGATGGAACAAACTCTTCAAGGATTCCAACGTACCCTTCAACAAATCACAGAAACCTTAACTACTCTTTCGACCCAGGTATGTGGTCCCCAAGTCCCACCGGTTGTACAAGTCGACGATAGAATTTTCGCCCGCAGAAATCAACCTCCAAATCAGCGATTCCAACCAAGAAATCAAGCACGGGATCGACTCAGGCAGCAGGAACAGGGTCGTTTGGGTGAGGATTCCGACATCGAGGAAGATAATGGAGAGGAAGGAGCAAGAGTAGGGAGTTTAGGATGGCGTAGAGACAACCGAGATTTCGATTACAAGCAGAGAGCCAAGGACGCCCTTTTATTCACGGGCTCAATGAACGTTGAGGAGTTCTTGGATCGGAAAAGTGAACTCGAAAATTTCTTTGAATTCTATGAGATACCTCCAGAGAAACGAGACAGTTTAGTAGCTTACAAGCTCAAAGGCGGGGCTCAATCTTGGTGGAAGAATCTTCAGCTCACTCGCGAACGTCAAGGTAAACTTCCTATCACTAATTGGGATCATATGGAACGAGAATTGTGTAGGAGATTCCTTCCCCCTAATCATGATTAAATATTGTTTAACCTCTTCCAAAATTGCTCGCAAGGAGATAGAACAGTAGAAGTCTACACAGCTGAGTTCCATAGGTTATCTTCATGAAACGACTTGTCAGAGACTGAATCCCAACAAGTCACATCTTATATTAATGGCCTTAAGCCCACCATCCAAGATAAATTTTCATTAGTTCCCGTTTATACTTTAGATGATGCTTTCGACCTGGCAATTAGAGTTGAAAATCAACTCACTAAGATCAATCGCGCTTGGAATTTGAGTCAGAATCACCTCACTACCGGTCCACCTGCATTTGTTTCTCAGCCCAATGAAACCCCGGTGACCGTTACCAAGCCGATACCCACAGAGCGTGGAAAGATTGTGGCGTCTTCATCAAATACAGTCACAAAAGCAGCCAATCCTTATGCTCGCCCTGTTAATGGCAAGTATTTTAAATGCGGGATTCACAAGCATAGATCTGGTGATTGTAGGGCTGCTACAGGTAAGGGAGGACGAAGAAGAAGTAGAGGGTAATGATGACTATTCCTACGAAGAAGAACAAGATGCAAAGTTGTGTTTACCAGCATTGGAACCTACTTACGAAGAATCTTCAGCAAGAACATGCGTTGTGAGGCTCATTATGCTTTCACCTAAACTACCTGAAAACACATCTCAACGACATAATTTATTTAGAACACATTGTCTTGTTCATCAAAAGGTTTTTGATGTGATTATTGACAGTGCAAGTACTGAGAACATGGTGTCTAGATAAATCGTGTAGCAACTAAATTTAAAACCAGAAAAGCACCCTACTCCATACAAGATAGGATGGATTAAATCTGTTGACGACATTCGTGTCACCGAGCGCTGCCGGATTCCGTTTTCTATTGGCAAGTACAAAGATGAGGTAATTTTTGATATAGTTGACATGGATGCTTGTGATATTTTTTTAGACAAACTCTGGGAGTATAATGTCAACGCCACACATAAGGGGAAGGACAACACCAACTTACTTAAAGTTGATGGGGTTAAAATGGTGTTAGTTCCTTTAAGTGAATCTAATAAACCAAAAATCGCTCAAACTAGACAAGCTAGGAAGAATTTAGTAGTTATGGCACATCGAAAATTTGAGGAATAAATCAAAGGGGAACAAGTAATATTTGCCATCGTCGCGACCGGATCGATACAAGAAGGCGTTTGTAGTAAAATTCCTAAAAAAGTAGTTCCTCTTATGGAAGAATTCCGATCTTTGATCCCCGAGGAGCTACCTACCATACTTCCCCCTATGCGAGAAATACAAGATCAGATTGATTTTATTCCAGAGACAAAACTGTTGGGTTTTGAGCACTATAACGCTCTTGTGGTGCACATGCAAACCTAAATGCTTTGGATCTATGTTTTCTCTAATTATACATGCATTTTGTTTTTCCAAAGCACTCTCCCTATCTAGCATACAATTGAAGTTATATAATATAAAAACTTTAGTTTGGATGCTTACCTCTTGAGTAGGGTAGAGTTCTTGACCTTTGAAAACTTGAGCACCTCAAGTGTGATGCCTCTATTGGTTCACAAACACCATATGCAAGAGGAGGATTTAAGAGAATAAGTTACTTATCTCAAAGAGATGTAGCAACCGATTTTGGTTCATGGGGGTACTATTTATAGTGTTGCACATGCTACGGTTACACTTTGTAAACCCTAATAACCCATGACTTTCCACATTCTCATGCTCCATGGGTTTAACCTCCACGGACTAAACATGGATTAGTTTAGCCCATAATCATGGATCATTGGCCCACACTATTAGAATCATTGATTTACATAATCAATCCCCATATATTTAATTAGTCTCTTTTGACCACAAAATTAATTCCAAATTAATTTTGGATCAATACTAATTAAATAATATGATTTCATTAATATATTATACTTGTAATATATTAATAAATCATAAATAACCTTATTGTCAAAAGTCCAGACTATCAAATTGCACTGGTGAAGGCAACCCAAAAAGGACCATGCTACAATCGGGTCAAGTACATCCCAATTATAGTTATGGGCTTAGACACCAAATCCAACAGTCTCCCACTTGGATAAGTCTAATAACTTTAACTGCCAATGTAACTCTAGGATCCGACTTAGCAATCATAAGATTTCAAAAGCCGTTGTCAACTCTGACCCAGTCAGTGACGCATCCTTTAGATAAGGGATCATATAATCCTCTGTTCTCAAGATATCAGCTGGACAAATACATGGAACAATGTCATACTTATTGTCCAGCAGTTTGTTTCCCGATATCCGATTCATGTGAAATAGAACATAACTGAACACATCAATTTAGTTCTGACCGGGCCCGACACATAGTCAAAACGGAATCATCGAGGGGCCCAAGATATCGCTTTTAATCCTCTTAGAATAAAAGGGAAAAGATAAACTTCGACATTATATGCTTGTACTAACTACTCATTAAATCATGCACAACGATACATTTTATAACATCAAGTTACTGATGCGTTTTCGTATCATCAATGCACAACTAATTTATAGTCAACAGCTCATATATCTAGGTTTGAAGACTTATATGATATTATCGTCTCACGATCACTCGTGATAAATTCCATGAAGTGATTCAAGTGAGCGCGGGTTGATCCAATACTCCAAATCTTATTTTAGAAGTACTCATGAATGGTGCAGCAAACATGTTGCTATGCCTAACTCCTTAGACAAATCTACAAGCCAACTCATGACAGTCTTCTTTCATACCTACTTCCAAAGTATGATCGACTGTGGATGGTTTGAATAATCTTATTATTCGGGAAGTCAAAACATGCAAAGTAAAACACAAGAATAATACTAATCCTATATGGCCCCAAAACTTGTGAGCCTAAATAAAACCCCTTTTATTTAATCACCATATTGATTACTCATTATTCATTGTATAATGTTTCAGTTGATCAACTTAATACTTGAATTTAAATAATAGTTATCCCATGCTCCAAGCATGCACACTATGTTTACCTATGGTCCTTACTTTGTGAAATAAATCAATTGTAAACATTTCCAACGATACTCATTTCACAATTCCAAATCTTTAAGTGTAAGAATACCAAATTCTTACCACTATTAGAATGTGTTAGTTCTAAACTATTATGCAAAGATTCCTTTGGAGATTGTTACAAGACAATTCCATGAAGATGAAGTCTCAAATTTAAAGTACATTCCTTTGAACATCCTTCTTTGCATAAAAGTTTCTAACTTACTCATATCTTCTTGATATCCAACTCCCATTATGGAAACTTTTCCATAATTGCCATATAACTATCCATTCTTAACAGAATCCTATCTATTCAGAATTATATCAATATGGTTCATTCATTACTATACTTCCAACTATCCATAAGCAACCAATCCTTAGCGAACCTTAGATTGTCCTTGACAGTTGTCTAACCACTTTAGTCATATTTAGTTCTAGTCCTTTTTCCATCTTAATGCCCTAGACATTTGGAAAATTAGAACACATGAATATTATAGCATATGCAATCGACCTTATATATGAATCATATAGGACACGATTCATAATGTCTTACATAAAGACATGATACTTGATCAGTATTTTTCTATAATATTTCTATTTGCCATGTTCTCATAATTCGAACTATGAAGAGGGATGTCGTAATCATAATCGAATTTGAGAATGCAAATAACATTTCCATATATAGAATTTCCTTATGTCGAATCTTTTCAACATAACATTCATATATGTCTTTGACTAAGTTAAAAAATCTCAATCTAAGCTTTTAGAATTGAAAAATGAAGCATAAGTTCCTCTCCCTTATTTATAGCAAAACAACTTTTTCAAACCTTGCAACTTTGCGAATTGAAAACTTTGTTTTCTATAATTAACATCCCTAACTTGTAACACTTACTATAATAACTATGCTCCCACTTGCATAATAATTATCATCTTACTGGCATAAAACTTATGCTCCCACTAGCTTTGACATGTATCCAAAATCAGTTGGACTTTCTAGAAATCAATACTTATTGACTTTCTTACCAAAGTTCAGATTTCTGATATGAGATGCTTCGATAAGCCTTTATCTAAGCTTCTCAAAGTCATAAACCTTTCCTTAGATAGATTACATGTGTGTCTAAACTATTTCAAAACTTACAGTAATAAGTTCCAAATGTTTAGACCTTTTGCCATTTCTCACAATTCGAACTATGAAGAGGGATGTCGTAATCATAATCGAATTTGAGAATGCAAATATCACAAATCCCATCTCCTTTAAATCTGCTTAGTGAAAGCATTTCCTCGCAACCATTTTCATGAATTGGAGAGAAACCTTATGACACTTAGATTTAATGGTGTATGTGTTCCTATCCATGTGAACTTGTCAAAACCATAATCACAAGACAAGGTTAGTGATAAATCCAAACTCATATGGATTGAACTTGTTTAATCTTAATTCCTTGCCACCTGGCAGCACAAGGGCCTACCATTGCTTCCAGGTTGTAATACAAACAATTGAGAACTCATAGAACTCACATGCATGGTCAACTTTAACTGGAATGGGCACAACAACAAGAATATGTCAACACGATAGGTTACAAACCTCAAGCCGTGTGCTAGTGATTGACAATAGGTTTATTCTTGATTAGTTCTTGAAACTTGTCAAGATCTTTAAGACTCCCACTGACCTCTTGACATATAAGTATCTCTCTGTCAAGAACATTACATGACACACAAATATTCAAGAGTTAGTGCGATTTCTTATCAAGACAAACACTTTTGACAATCGGTCTTAGTTAATCTTTGTTTTATTCAAAACATTACAACTTACCAATTTCAAATGTACAAGAGTAGAAAAACATTTTACTCTACATTTGCTGATATGTCACTCAATACACAATCTTGCAGTATGACTCTAAGATTTTTTTTTGGAACGAAGTATGATTTATCTTAATTGATTCAACTATATCACAATTTGATCCTCTAAGGAAATCTTAGTGATATGGTTTCCATAATCATTAAGATGATCATAAAACACGATACTCAAGTACTCTCCCATCTTTTCATATTGGAGATACTTTTATTTTTCTGCCTAATTTGATTCTTCTTATTCGTCCTGTTGTACATTGAAACATTTTCAATGATTCAGAATTATACTTAAACTTGTAAGCACAAACATATTTACTAAACTTTAGTAAACCATAACGAATAGTCTTATTGTTCTTTGTGTTGGACCTGATCAGTGCACAACCCAGTGCACCCGATCCCCTAGTCCTTCACTTGACTTACATATACATGTGAACAATGAATTAGTCTTAATTTCCTAAAGATGAAGGTTCTCATTCATCATACAATACAAGTTGCATGATTCCAAGTTTCTATCCAACTGAAACTTGGGTGATGTGAATCTTTCCTTATTTGGTAAATTTAGACACTACCACAAACAAAAGAATCAAATCCATTTTCAACATTGCTAGAATATACATGAACATCAATTTTTCACAAATGCCATTCAAGGAGATATAAAATAAGATAAAATAAAATTTTTCTTTATTTATAAAAATGTGCGGAAAAACTTTTCCTTACAATGCAATTACAAATGAAAACTATGTTATTACAAATTTCTAAGCAGTCTATCATAACTCTTAAGCAGCAGCTCAAAAATCTGATCATCGAACCATACGATCAAAATCCATCTATTCGCGATCAAATTCAGCTTTACTGTTTCCTTTAAGCTTCCTTCTTTCTCTTTGATTCTTCAAGACATCAAAATGTAACTTTACATCATGTAATAAGAATTTATCAGTAGGAACTTAATAGAGTTAGATAGAGGACTTACCTGAAGCAGAGTCAAACTTTTTGTCTTTACCATCTCATAGATCCTTCGGGTAGTTACAGCAGCTTCGTAACCAATGCCCCTTCTCATGGAACTAGAAACATATGGACTCTTTGGGAATGGTACACGGGACAATTTCATACATAGCATTTCCCTTTCCCTTGGAAAGAGAAATCTTTTCTGGACTTCCAATGTTTCCATTGTCAATGTCCATGGAACTTTGGGAAGTAGATCTTCTAATCAAATTTGCTTTACCAGTGCACCAAATCATTGTTGACTCAGCAGCAATTAGCAAATAGCTAAGATCAATAAGGGTCACTTCGCGGTCTGTCATATAGTAGTCTTTAACAAACTGACTATACGACTCGGGAAGTGGCTGAAGAACCAAGTCAACAGCCAACTTCCTCGACACAATGACTCCTAAGATTCCTAGCCTGTCAATGTGTGACTTCATATCCAAGACATGTGCACACACAGACCTTCCATCTTGGAGTTTTCTAGCCAATAGGGTTTGAGTGACCTTGAACTTTTCAAGTCTTTGAACTTGTGGGTTAGGGAGAATAATTGGAGGATGTGGAGGAAGTGAAGTATGATATTGTGGAATATCATCTTCATGTGGAAAGCCTTTTCCAACAGATTCGGGAAGACCATAGTTGTTTGACCTAGACATCTATAAAGGGAGAAATTCAAGTTAGTTGATATAAATCCTTAATATAACACCCAAAACGAAATATTAAGGCTAGGACCCAACACAATATTTTACAATTGCGAAGAGGGATGTCGTAATCCAATTGTAAAATATTTGAAGGTAGGTAAATGACGATTTACCAATTTCCACCATGAAAAATGAAATAGATTATTAAGTTTTAATTAGTTTGAAATTCCTAGATCTTTGAGATTCATTGAACTTTTCAATGGCATGTTTAAATCTCGGTGTGCCCTTCAAGTTTGTGACTGGGATGCCGAGGATCACAAACAAGGTGTGAATAACCATGCAAATTAGCTTGGTACACCCAATGTTACAGATAACCTAATCAATGTGCCGGTTAACCACACACGCTCTATTGATCTCTGATTAACACCAAGTTACCCTTTTCCACACATTGTCAGTTCCGGATTAGTGTGTCGGTTAACCACATGCGCTCCACTAACAACTTAACAAGGTACAAAGTGTAATTTCATGGATTAGCACCATTTTCACATTTTTCCTAAAGTAACTAAGATTGGGAATTTGATAAAGTTTACTTACTTTATATTTATCATTATACTTTTAATGAAGGGAGAATTAATGTTCTCTCCTCCCCGTTCGGCTAACGACAGTAACATCCCGTTTAAAATAGATTAATTAAATAATAAACCCGGAGCCCCAAGATGTAAATTTATAATTTATATTATTTTATAGTGGCCCTAAAATCAATAATATTTAGCGGGGTGTTGGTTTCGGGGAGCGAAATGATATAATTTTGAATTTCGAGGGTTAAAACGTAAATTCTGGATTAGTTGTAAGGAATTATGAAGGTTGAGGGCTATTTAGTAAATTATGGGTTTAATATGAAAGAATTTATGAGGACAAGGGTTGCATGGTAATTATTAGGACTTTAATTGAATAGATTTTGGAGGATAAGGGGTTGAATGGTAACTTATGGACTTATTTCGAAAAGACTTTATGGGGAGGGGCTAGACTTGTTAAATGTGCAAAGTTGAATATGGACACGGGATAAACTCCGTCACCGTCACTTAACCCACGTATAAATGCAACATGACTCACGTAAAACCCTAACCCTAATGAACTATTCTCAGCCGCTACCTTACCATTCCATATCCTCCAGCCGCCACCCACCCTTATGCCTCCCTCACCGGCGCAACACCTTCGGCAGCCGCCGCAGCATCTTAGCCCACCAATGTCACCGACCCAAGCCAATCGTTGGCGTTTCAGCTGACAGCAAGGAAGAGACCCACGATGAGGTTGAACCCATGGGCCACTGGGATCGTCAAGCATGGTCGTCGCCTTACCGTTGGACGCCGTTCCATCACCTGCTATCGCCGCTCCACCATTGTTAACTACCATCTCGGGTGGCTGTAAGCTTTGGGTGCGTTTGGATTGATACTTTGAGTACCTTTGGTGTTGTATTGGCCGGAAAATCGAGGAAAAAGGCCACCACCACCACCGTGAGGTGGTGGCTGCCACCATATGCCACCGTCGGCCACTACAAGGTGATTTTGTGTGTGTGTGTGTGTGCTTAGCTTAGCTATGTGTATGTTATTTTGGGACTATAGCCTTGTAAAATGTAATAGAAAGTGAAATAATGAAAGAAAGGAACCCTAACCACCACCGTGAGGTGGTGGCTGCTGCCTCCTGCCGCCACCAGCCGTCGTGTTGTGTGGCGGTGTGCTTGTTATGTTTGATTCGCTGGGATGTTTGGACAAAGGGACTAAAACCCTAATGGGCCCAATGAAGCCCTAATTGGCCTAAAAGCCCAATCAATTGACTAATGGGCTAGTATTAGGTTGGAAACCCTAATTAGGGTTTGGAAAACCCTAATGTCATAAAACCCTAATTTCGGGGATTGATTGGGACCCGCACTAGAATTATTTAATAAACTGAAAATGTTAGTTAATAACCATTGGCAAATTAACCTAAGGCAATATTGGACTTAACGGATTAAGTCCTTAATGGGTTAAGTAAGAAACACTTAACCCTAATCGTCATTTCATGTGAAAACCCTAATTTCACTTGGGCCTTGAGTTGGGCCTTTCTATTGGGCTTTGGTGATTGGACTATTAATGGGCTTTCCAAGAATAAGTAAATGGACTAAATAATTGTATAAGTTTTAGGATAAGGCCCATGTGAGAGTCTTGGGCCCAATTTAGAAAATTGGGCCATAGATGGGCCATAATTGGGCCTTTATGATTATGTGTTATTGGGCCATGGGAATACCAAGAGTTTGGACTAGAATAATTGGATGGGCCTTAAGGAAAGACCATGTAGAGGTCTGGGCCCAATTTGGAAAATTGGGCCATATGTTGGGCTTTGGCCCATTACTTAACTACTAGGCCTTTAGAGTGTGAGTTGGACCTTGGGCTTGAAACCCAATTATTAATTGGGTGTTGTTTTGATGTTGACAGGTTGGGAATTTTTCAACGAGCAGCTGGAGTTTTATCCGCGGGACGTCAGCGGTGTAAGGTGAGTTTCGCCTCACTGTACCCGTGGTTCTAAAGCACCAAGGTCGGCCCACTACTATTGATTATTTGCTAGTAGATGGATGTCATAAGGACCGTATATAGTCAGGTAGGATAGACTGAGGACTCTTGATCTAAGCTCTCTTACATGTTCCTTGTTTCGTTGTGGTTTTAGAGTATGGTCACCTGTCCGGGTGACTATCTCACATCTGAGTATATACGGTTATGCATTCCTTGGATTGTTGATATTTATTATGCTGTTATGGTGTAGTGATCTAGTAGATCTGTGTTCTGGTATTGAGTATGTTGTCATGTTGTAGTAATCTGCTAGACCTATGTTCTGGTATTGAGTATGCTGATATGTTGTAGTGATCAGTTAGATCTGTCTCCTGGTATTGAGTATGTTGCTTTGTGGTAACTGTTGGATTAATGTCTAAGTCCATAACTATATTTGGTATGTACTTGACCCGACCCGACATGGTCCATTTGGGTTGCACTTCACCGGCACAATTTATATGGATAGTCTTTTGAGAATAGTATATTTATGATCTATATTAATATATTATAAGTTCTAATTTATTAATATGGAATCATATTATTTAATTAGTATTGATCAAGAATTAATTTTGATTAATTAAGTGATCAATAGGAACTAATTAAATATGGACTCTTATATATATATATATATATATATATATATATATATATATATATATGGAATGGGCCAAGTTCATTTAGGTTGGGCTAAGCTATCATGGATAGTTCATGGAGTTTTCACCCATGGATCCTAGGAAATGAAAGGTCATGGGCCTTAGGGTTTACATGGATGTAACCCTAATCCTCCATACTATATAAAGAGGCCTTTGGCACAAGAAATGGCACTAGTGTGTGAGGACATAAGAGTGAGCCGAGTTTAGTGTGCATACATATTCTCTCAAGTTCTTCCAAGGTGTTTTGGTGATTTGTGATTCCACTTGAGGCTTCCACACTATTGGGGGTAAGCTCTTAAAGCTTGAAGACATCAAGCTACATCAACAGGTATGTCATCTAACTAGAACTTTGTAGTATAGGTGCTTCATAATATGCTAGTTAGGATGAAACCTTGGAATATTTAATATTTGCATGTATAATAGAGAAAACATAGATCCAAGGTTTATAGGGTTGCATGTACACCATAGGAGTGTTAGAATGCTCAAAACCCATCAGTGGTATCAGAGCCTAGGCTTGTTTTCTTATATACTTGATGCAAAAATCGAAGTTATCTTGCTGTCTAGACAGTGGACTCGCCGAGTTCACTCATGGACTCGACGAGTCCAAGGCAAAATGCAACCAACTCGTCGAGTTAGTTCATGCACTCGGCGAGTTGGACCCCCTGACAGCATATCTTCGAGTTTTGGTGCTGGAATTGGTCTAGAATCATTATCTTAAACTGTTTTGGACTTATAAAAACTATTTTTTTGATATGGTAATGATTATGGTAAACCAATTTCAGAGTTGTTATCAAAATTTCAAGTTTTATATGGTTAATTTTATGATTCTTGAAATTGTTGATATGCATGTTCTTGAACTTATGAGCTTAGATGATCATAGGAATTATTTGTAACCTTCTTGGTGGTTTAATTCTTGATCATTATGTGTTTTAATGGAGTCCATAACTTGTCCTCAAGTTATGGATAATCAAAAGTCACAAGTCATTAAATCCATTAAAAGAACACAATGGTTACATAAAATGAAAAGTCACTCATTTTAATAAGCCATTAACTCATAAGTTATGAGAAATGAAAAGTTTTGAAAGTTTACAAAACTTGTCCTCAAGTTTTGGAACATGTAATGTCATAATTACAACTTTAGTTCCAATCCCTAGAATTTTAAAAGTTAAAATTCAACCCTTATACTTTGTAATATTATAAGTTTAATAATATTTATATATGTATAAGAGCAAGTCGTCTTACCATTAGTAGGCCTCATTCACGAAGTCGGTCTATAAGGGGGGTATAAGGTTACTGCCTATAAAATGGCAGTTTAATGGGTGTCCACTCTCACCCACCGCTTCCTTGACCGGTGGAGGGTCGTTAGCCGAACGGGTAGGACAAGGACTATAATTCTCCCTTCATTATAAGTATAATGATAAATACTAAGTAACTAAACACTTATAAATTCCCAATCTTAGTTACATAGGAAAATGTGAATAAGGTGCTAATCCATGAAATTACACTTTGCACTTTGTTTAAGCCGTTAGTGGAGCGTGTGTGGTTAACCGGCACACTAACCTGGATTTAACAAGGTAGACAAAGGGTAACTTAATATTTATCATAGTATCGGTGGAGCGTGTGTGGTTAACCGGCAAATCGATTGAGGGGTAAATATTAAGGATACCAAGTATATTTACATGGTTACTTCACACCTTGTTTTGTGATCCTCGGCATCCTAGTCACAAAACCTGAAGGGCACACTCAAGATTTAAACATGCCATTGAAAAGTTCAATGAATCTCAAAAGATTCTAGGAGTTTCAAAACCAATTAAAACCTAATAATACATTTCGTTTATCTTGGTGGAAATTGGTGAATCGTCATTCACCTACCTTCAAATATTTTATAGCTTGGATTACGGCATCCCTCTTCCAAGTTATAAAATAGTTTGTTGGGTCCTAGCCTTAATATTTCATATTGGGTGTTATATTAAGGACTTAAATCAACTTTACTTGAATTTCTCCCATTGTTGATGTCTGGTTTAGACAACAATGATCTTCCCAAATCAAGCTTTCCTAATGAATATGACTTCCCGAGTTTGGCTCATGGAAGTCATACTTCTCTTCCTCCACCTCCTCTAATTATTCTCCCTGACCCACAAGTTTAAGGACTTGAAAAGTTCAAGATCACTCAATCCCTACTCACAATAAAACATAAAATTGGAAGTCCTGTGTGCACTCATGTCTGAGGACTGGAGTCACACAGTGATAGGTTGAGAATGTTGGGTATCGTTGTCCCAAGGAAGTTGGCTATTGACTGGGTCTTTCAGTCACTTCCTAAGTCATATACAAAGACTACTATGTGACAGATCACGACATGACCCTAATGGATCTTTCTTATTTGCTTATTGTTGCTGAATCAGAAATGATTTGGTGCAATAGTCAAGCAAATATGGATGGAAGGTCTATTTCTCAAACCTTCCATGGACATGGACAATGGTGACATTGGAAGTTCAGAAAAACTTTCTCTTCCCAATGGAAAGGGATCGGCCTTGGTCAACCCGGTTGACCGGAAGGTAAAGAGAAAGTCTAAGTCTGGAATAGCCTGTGTACCATTCCCAAAGAGTCTATATGTTCTCAGTGTGAAGAAAAGGGGCATTGGAAGCGAAGCTGCCCAAGCTACCTGAAAGAAAGAAGAATCAAAAGTTTGACTCTGCTTCAGGTAAGTCCACTATCTAACTCTCTTAAGTTTCATTTGGAGATTCTTAATACATCTTGATGTATGGAAAGATCAAGCAAAGGGTAGGAAACTTAAGAATAGAGTATGTTGAATCTGACCGCGTAGATGGATTTCTATCGCATGGTTTAAAGATCAGATTCTTGAGCTACTTCTTAGGAGTTATGATAGATTGCTAGGAAACATGTAATAGCATAGTTTTCATTTCAAGTTACATTGTAAGGAAAAAGTTTTTTCCGCATTTTAAAATAAATAAAAGTTTGTTTTACTTTATTTTTATCTCCTTACAATGGCATTCATGAAAACTTGATGTTTGTATGTTTATAGTAATATTGTAAATATGAATTTGATTCTTTCATTTGTGGTAGTGTCTAAATTTACCAAATAAGGAAAGATTCTCATCACCGAAGTTTCAATTGGACCGAAACTTGGAATCATACAAGCTGTTTAGTGTGATGTATGAGAATTTTCAACTTTGGAAAATTAAGACTAGTTCCGTGTTCACATGTATATGTGACTCAAGAGAAGGACTAAGGGATCAAGTACACTTTCTTGTGAACTTGTCAAAGTTCACCACAAAAGATGGATAAGACTATTCGTCATGATTTACTAACGTTTAGTAAATATGATTATACTTACAAGCTTAAGTATAATTCTGAAACATTGGAAAGTTTCAATGTATGACAGAACGAAGAAGAAGAATCAAATTAGGCAGAAGGATAAAAGTTTCTCAAATCTGAAAAGATGGGAGAGTACTTTAGTATCATGTTTTAAGATCATCTTAATGATTTTGAGAACTTATCACAACTCATCCTCTAAGTGCATTCTGATAGTTAAGAAGAGGAGTTATGAATTGTTGAAGTGGTTAAATCAAGAAGATGATCCATACTTCGTTCCAAAAACAATTCTTAGAATTATACTCTAAGATTGTAACTTGAGTGAGATGTCTTAAAGAAGGTTTAAAACACTTGTCAAATGTAAGAGTAAAAGTTTTCTACTCTTGTACATTTGAAATTGGTAATTTGTAATGTTTTGGATAAAACAAAGACCAACTAAGGCCAATTGTGTTAAGTGTCTGTCTTGATTAGAATCCACACTATCTCTTGAATATTTGGCAAGAAAGTCTTATAGGTCAAGGAGACAGTGGGAGTCTAAAAGATCCTGAAAGGGTTTCAAGAAGTAATCAAGAATAAAACCTGTATTTCGTCACTAACACACAACTAGAGGTTTATAACCTATCGTGTTGACATTTCTGTGCCCATTCCAGTTAAGTTGGCTATATATATATTTGAGTTCTACATGTTCTCAATTGTTTGCATAACTACTTGGAAGCAATGGCAGGCCCTTGTGCTCCCAGGTGGCAAGAGGTTAAGATTGCACAAGTTCAATCCATATGAGTTAGGATTTGTCACTAACCTAGTCTTGTGATTATGGTTTTGACAAATTCACGTGGATAAGAACACATACACCATAAAATCTAAGTGTCATAAGGTTTCTCTCCGATTCATGAAAATGATGGTGAGGAAATTCTTTCACTAAGTAGATTTT
Organism: Lactuca virosa; assembly: GCF_052849685.1. Classification (NCBI taxonomy): domain Eukaryota; kingdom Viridiplantae; phylum Streptophyta; class Magnoliopsida; order Asterales; family Asteraceae; genus Lactuca; species Lactuca virosa. The sequence goes on along the minus strand of NC_136427.1, from coordinate 148,735,609 downwards.
AAGTAGATAGCAATTGTGATATTTGCAGATCTCAAAGTCGTTAGTAGAGCGTGTGTGGTTAACCGGCACACTAACATTGACTTATGAGAAATGGCAAAAAGTCTAAACAATTGAGACTATGATTATGGCATCCCTTTTCATAGTTCTGAAATTGTTTAGACACACCTGTGAGCTATCTAAGATAAGGTGTATGATTTTGATAAAGTCTTATCAAAGCAATCTAGTATCAGAAATCTGAACTTTAGTAAGAATGTCAATAAAGTATTGACTTCTAGAGGTCCAGCTGTTTTCTGGATACATGTCAAAGCTAGTGGGAGCATAAGTGTTATCTTAATAATCATCATGTTAGTGGGAGCATGATAATTATGATAAGTATTACAAGTTAGCAATGTTAATTATAGAAAACAAAAGTTCCAATTTGTGAGGTTGTAGGGGTTGAAAAAGTTGTTTTCCTATAATTAAGGGAGAGGAAATTATACTTCATTTCAATTCTAAAAAGCTTAGATTGAGTTTATAATCATTCTAAAGAGATTATATTGAGGTTTTAATCACCTTTAGTCAAGAATATATATATGAATTTCATGTTAGATTGGTTCAACTTAAGAAAATTTTATATATTGCGTTCTCAAAATTCGATTATGATTACGACATCCCTTTTCATAGTCAAATTTTGAGAATATGGCAAACAAAAAATTATTATGGCAAAAGACTGGTCTAGAACCATGTCTTTATGTGAAACATCATGAATCGTGTCCCATTTACTTTGGGTACAAGATCGATTACATGTGCTATAATACTTATCCTTTCTGAATTTTCCAAATGCCTTGGGGCATTAAGGGGAACAATGTCTAGAATTGGATATGACTAAAGTGATTAAGCAATTGTCGAGGACAATCTAAGGTTTACCAAAGATTGGTTGCTCAAGGACAGTTGGAAGTATACTGTTAATATTGGAAGGACCATATTGACATAGTTTGAAAAGAGGCAACTCTTGTTCAGAAGTGGTAGTCAAAATAGGAATATAGAGTTGTCTTCATAGGTGGAAGTAATCTGTGTAAGGTTAAAGAAACTTAATGCAAGAAGCATGTTCAAAGCAATGCGCTTTGAATCTGAGACATCGTTTCCATGGAATTGCTCTCCATTGGGATACTCTGTAATGATTGTTGCCAAGCCTTTGTGGCTTTGTGCATAATCATTACAAGAGGAACAATGCATATTAGTTTAAAATCTAAACAGATTTCGATAAATGATAGGAATTTGGAATTCTTACAAGGATTTGGGAGTGTGAAAAGAGAATCATTGAAATTATGTTCAATTGATCTAGTTGACAAAGAAAAGGATCATAGACACACATAGAGTTCATACTTGGTGTATGGCAAAGCTATTGTTTAGAAAACATAGTGTACATGCTTGGAGCATGGGACACCTAGTGTTTTAATTCAAGTATAAAGTTGATAAAACTGAAACAATGAATAATGAGTAATCAGTATGGTGATAAATAGAAAGTGTTTTATTTATATTCATAGGTTTTGATACCATATTAGATTCATTTATTCTTGTGTTTCACTTTGCATGTTTTGACTTCCATAATAACTAGGTTATTCTTCCGGAATGACTAAGTTATTCAAACCATCCACAGTCGGTCGTATGTTGGAAGTAGATATGAATCAAGACTGTCATGGGTTGGCTTGTAGAGGTCCAAGTTGGTGGACAAAGTTGTGCTACAACACTCATGAGTGCTCATAAGTTCTGAGTATTGGATTCAACCCGAGCTCATTTGAATCACTTCATGGATTTTATCACGAGTGATCATGAGACGATAACATCTTATATTCTTCAAACCTAGAGATATGAGTTGTTACTATGAGTTGGTTGTACATTGATTGCACGAAAACGCATTCGGTAACTCGATGTTATAAAATGTGCCTTTGTGTATGATTCAACAAGTAGTAGAACAAGCCATATGAGTCGAAGTTTATCCATTCCTTTTACCTTCGGGATAAAAGCGATATTTGTGGGCCCCTCGATGATTTAATGATGATACATGTGAGTGCTTGGCCAAGCCAGGACTGATTTGATTTGTTCAATCAGTCAGTCGTCATGAATCGGAAATCGGGAAACAACAAATGGACAGAGAGAATGATTTATAATCCATGTCTCAGTCCATATGATATCTAGAATGGAGGAATATATGATCCCTTATCTAATGGACAAGTCATTGACAAAGGTCAGAGTTCGTTGACAAGGTCAGAGTTCGACAGCGGCTTTAAGAGCTACGATTGCCAGTTAGGTTTTAAAGTCATACTCAATAATAGTTTTAGACTTATCCAAATGGGAGACTGTTGGATTAATGTCTAAGTCCATAACTATATTTGGTATGTACTTGACCCGACCCGGCATGGTCCATTTGGTTTGCACTTCACCGGCACAATTTATATGGATAGTCTTTTGAAAATAGTATATTTATGATTTATATTAATATATTATAAGTTCTAATATATTAATATGGAATAATATTATTTAATTAGTATTGATCAAGAATTAATTTTGACTAATTAAGTGATCAATAGGAACTAATTAAATATGGACTCTTATATATATATATATATATATATATATATATATATATATATATATATGGAATGGGCCAAGTTCATTTAGGTTGGGCTAAGCTATCATGGATAGTCCATGGAGTTTTAACCCATGGATCCTAGGAAATGAAAGGTCATGGGTCTTAGGGTTTACATGGATGTAACCCTAATCCTCCATACTATATAAAGAGGCCTTTTGCACAAGAAATGGCACTAGTGTGTGAGGACATAAGAGTAGGCCGATTTTAGTGTGCATACATATTCTCTGAAGTTCTTCCAAGGTGTTTTGGTGATTTGGGATTCCACTTGAGGCTTCCACACTATTGGGGCTAAGCTCATAAAGCTTGAAGACATCAAGCTACATCAACAGGTATGTCATCTAACTAGAACTTTGTAGTATAGGTGCTTCATAATATGCTAGTTAGGATGAAACCTTGGAATATTTAATATTTGCATGTATAATAGAGAAAACATAGATCCAAGGTTTATAGGGTTGAATGTACACCATAGGAGTGTTAGAATGCTCAAAACCCATCAGTAACAACCTGTAGAACTGTATGTTATAGGTCCTTGTTGGTTATCATTTGTGGGGTGCCCTTAGGGACTGTTGGTGGTTATGTAGGATAGCCTGAGAGCTCTTGGTCTAGGCTCTCTTGCATGTTCCTTCTTTGGTTGTGGCTCTAGACTAGGATTATCGGTTCGGGTGGCTATCTCACCTCTGGTTACTTATGGTTATGAATTCTATGGGGGTAGCTGGTGGTGGGATTGTATGTGGTGAGAGGATTAGTAGGCAGTAGTGAGTTGTATGATTGTTGTTGCATGTATTATATGCCTACTTGACCATGATTGTTTATATGTCGACATATTGTGTTTGGTTGGGTTGAGGCGGTCCTGCTTTGTGCAGTAGGCCAAGATACCCGGTGCGGGCCGGGTGTAAGCCGTAGGCACGGAGGCTCAGAAGGAGCGGTAGGGTTGAGGCGGTAGGCCAACAAACCCTGGGTATTCCAACCTAATGGTTGAGTGGACCCGACATACTCGTATTCCAGACCGAGGCTTATTGGACCAGGCATGAGTATTTGTGTTTATGCTTGTTTAGTGTGGGTATTTTGGGGGAACTCACTAAGCTTTGTGCTTACGGTTTCAGTTTATTGTTTTAGGTGCTTCACATATCTCGGCAAGGCGAAGGCGTGACCGTACACATCCTCGTATTTTGGACTAATGGTTTCTGGGATACTCTGATATTAAACTATTTTGAAAACATTTTGTAATAACTAATGGCTTTTGGATGTTTGAAAAGTTTTAAATTAGCTTGATTTTTATGGGATGTTACAAGTTGGTATCAGAGCCTTGGTTTGAGTGAATTGGACGAACACTCGTGTGAATCCAGTCTCAAATCAAGGAAAAGATTTTCAAAATATCAAAGGAGGATGCAGGGTGTACGATCAGCCGGAGCCAGTAAGTAGACCCCAAAATACCATAGAGTTATTTGACATTGTGATATATTAGAACAGCATGCTAGTACTACGCTAGGGATCTTTAGAAATTGCGTGATAGAATTATCTGATTATATGATGCTTGATGGCCTTGGGTTTTCCTTATATGAAATTGACATCATTACTATAGTTGCTTAGTGTATGCATCACAGTTGTACATAATTAAGATCTTATAGCCTGAGAATGTTTGGTTTGGCCTTATTTCCTGTTCTTGTTTGATGAAGGGATTAGAGTAGGATCAGGTATTCGAAAGTCTATAGGGTCCAACGTTATGTATGGTTAGCATACACGAGTGCTGCAGGGTTGGTGGAAGTTTCATGGGTGGGTTGTGAGAGGCCTGGAGGCCAGTTATGAGATATTTAGCATTCCTCTAGGAGTGAGGATTGAGCGCTCACTATGTTTATGTATATTGTTAGGGTGTTGTGGTGATACTTGAGACAAATATGGGTAGGTGTGGAAGGTAGTATGGGCCCGTACTACTAAAAGCACAGGACCCATACACGTAGCAAGGAAGTCACAACCCTTAGGGTTGGTTGGGAGTTGGTTCCCTGTCATTATATGGGCTATCAGAGATCTTTCTGGTGTATTACCAGAATGGTGGTTACGAGACGTCTTGAGACCGGATTCGGGTTAGGATCGGGAGCTGGCAGCCAGGATAGGCCAGCATTGTCAGAGGATCGTGTCAGTGAGATCATCCGGGAGGAAGTGATCGATATTATCCAGGGACAGTTGCTGGAGATGTTTGGGTCTATCAAGACCGCCATGGTTGAGTATTTCGACGAGCGCTATGCAGCCATTGTCGAGACGGTTTCCGCGGCAGCTTTAGCAGCAGTAACGACAGGGGGAGGAGCTGGTTGAGCTTTCCAGTACCGGGACTTGTTACTGGGACATATTGTGATGAGCAGAGGGCTGCAGTTATTTGTGATCAGGGAGATGTTATGTACTCATTACATTCTGCGGGATGAACGGGAGAGGCTAGCATAGGAGTTTCTGGATTTGAGGCTTCGGGGGTTTTGCTCGAGGCTGGAATGCGAGACGCGGGAACTCCGGAAGGGAGTAATGATTATGTGAAGCTAGAGTGTTGCAGCTGGAAGTAAAATGGTTAATTGATTGAGTGGAATGTCGTTTTCTAGGGCAAGGATTGTGCCCTTTCAGTTTTCGAACTCGAAGGAGTGAGCAGGCTTGTGACCCCTAGGATCAGGTTGTATTCCATCTCGGGGTCATTTGGTCGCCGGGATTGGCGACAGTAGTTCAGCACTGGTAAGCGCTGGTGGGTCGATGTGGCATAAGTATTTTGTGAGGTCTGGTTCACCTTGGATCTCTTGTACCGGGCGGTAAGGATTGATTGTGCGATCTATTGCACTTTTGGGATTGTAGACTATGTCTTGGGAGTAGTTGTAGACCAGTTTAGGGCAGATGTTGCTTCAGCTACTGCAGTTCAGCTATGGACGATTGAGCTGGTGGATGAGTCAGGGTGCGAGACCCTGAACGATATAATTTCTAGAGCCCGAGAGCGGGAGATTTGTTTGGAGCACCTTGGGAAGAGGGGTATTACGTGGGAGGTCTGCGGACAGGGTCCCACAGGATGGTTATTCAGCATTGTCAGGATTCAGTGGTTTTAGTAATCGTTATTGATTGGCGGATGAGAGCGCCAAGGGAAGTAGCTTGTTGCTGAGATATTAGTTGGAGCACCTATCTTTAGGTCTTCAAGATTTGAGTGTGGGATCAATCAAGTATTAGAGACTATCGGGTTCACTAGGATTCAGGAAGTGTTCATCTAGTTCTTAGAAGTGTGTGATCATTTGGAATTGGCTAGTGATGGAGCACTAGTTGATAAGCGCTAGTGCTCATTGGTTCGATCATTGTAAGGCAATAAGGATTGGGAGTCTTTCAATTCTCGTGTGCCTTGAGAATTTAGTTGATTCTAAGTGGGGGAGAATCATCTAGGGTATTAGAAGTGGGAGCAATCTTGAAACTGGGGTAAGTTTTGCATCGTGGTCAGGAAGGAAGACAACCCAAGTGGTTGTTTAGTTTGAGGGTTGTGTGAGTCGAGAGTTCGGTAAAAACTCCCCAGCATGTGCATCGCATCTTCTCGTTGATTGATAGCAGAATTTGGCAAATCAGGTTGGGGTTCTAGTCATGTAATGAGTTCAGTTCGGGCGTTCGGTCGAGTGTATGCTCGACTCTGCGGGTTTTTGGATTGATAGATTGAGGGTAAGGTATCAGATTGCGGTTGTGCTAGGGCGAAAGTGTTGTAAGACTGCGGGGAGGGGGGGTAACCGTAGCATTCACGGATTCTTTCAGACGATTAGGCCAGGGTGAGCCAGTTCGCAAGATTGTGGTTAAACCACAGCATAATCGGAATCATGGAACGGTAGGTCGTGGAGACCGGACATGATGTAAGACTACAGTATTCAGGTAGCCTTCACTTTTCGTATTTGGTTCAATGGCGACAGATTGTCAGGTTATTATGGTCGGATGGATCAGAAGGATTGATGGAGCCATGAGAGGCGATATAGCTAGGGCAGTTATTGCTAGTCGAGTTTCCTTCGGGAATCGCATGGAGCAACTGTAAGATCACTCGTTGGTTCAGCAACCAGGCAGGAATCCGGTATTCCGGATGAGTTTTCTGTCAAGTATAAGTGTATTGCAGGGAAATTTGTTCTGCGACTCTGTCTTCTAGTAGGAACCTCAGGTTATCAAAATTTGAGTAGCCAGTTGGTAGTTAAGTGCAATGAATTCGGCAATGATCCAGTGTGGGCGGTCTGTCAGGAAGCCAGACCATCTCGAGACTTCAGAATTTGGATTTAGTAAACGTGATCATATTGCAGGGAATTCGTTTATTCCGGATTTTAAAACCCTGTTAGGCTAAGTTTTGATTGCCTTAGGAAGGTTGGGGTATACTTGTAGTTGTGGCCATGTAGTTCAAGTTGTCTGGCGTGTAAGGAATGATAAGAAACGATTTCGAGGACGAAATTAATTTTAAGTGGGGGAGGGTTGTAACATCCCATTTAAAATAGAGTAATTAAATAATAAACCCGGAGCCCCAAGATGTAAATTTATAATTTATTTTATTTTATAGTAGCCCTAAAATCAATAATATTTAGTGGGGTGTTGGTTTCGGGGAGCCAAATGATATAATTTTGAATTCCGAGGGTTAAAACGTAAATTATGGATTAGTTGTAAGGAATTATGAAGGTTGAGGGCTATTTAGTAAATTATGGGTTTAATATGAAAGAATTTATGAAGACAACGGCTGCATGGTAATTATTAGGACTTTAATTGAATAGATTTTGGAGGATAAGGGGTTGAATGGTAACTTATGGACTTATTTCGAAAAGACTTTATGGGGAGGGGCTAGACTTGTTAAATGTGCAAAGTTGAATATGGACACGGGATAAACCCCGTCACCCTCACTTAACCCACGTATAAATGCAACACGACTCACGTAAAACCCTAACCCTAATGAACTATTCCCAGCCGCCACCTTACCATTCCATATCCTCCAGCCGCCACCCACCCTTATGCCTCCCTCACCGGCGCAACACCTTCGGCAGCCGCCGCAGCATCTTAGCCCACCGATGTCGCCGACCCAAGCCAATCGTCGGCGTTTCAGCCGACAGCAAGGAAGAGACCCACGATGAGGTTGAACCCGTGGGCCGCCAAGATCGTCAAGCATGGTCGCCGCCTTACCGTTGGATGCCGTTCCACCACCTACTGTCGCCGCTCCACCATTGTTAACTACAATCTCGGGTGGCTGTGGGCTTCGGGTGCGTTTGGATTGATACTTGGAGTACCTTTGGTGTTGTATTGGCCAGAAAATCGAGGAAAAAGGCCACCACCACCACCGTGAGGTGGTGGCTGCCACCATGTGCCACCGCCGGCCACTACAAGGTGGTTTTGTGTGAGTGTGTGTGCTTAGCTTAGCTGTGTGTATGTTATTTTGGGACTATTGCCTTGTAAAATGTAATAGAAAGTGAAATAATGAAAGAAAGGAACCCTAACCACCACCGTGAGGTGGTGGCTGCTGCCTCCTACCGCCACCAGCCGCCGTGTTGTGTGGCGGTGTGCTTGTTATGTTTGATTCGTTGGGATGTTTAGACAAATGGACTAAAACCCTAATGGGCCCAATGAAGCCCTAATTGACCAAAAAGCCCAATCAATTGACTAATGGGCTAGTATTAGGTTGGAAACCCTAATTAGGGTTTGGAAAACCCTAATGTCATGAAACCCTAATTTTGGGGATTGATTGGGACCCGCACTAGAATTATTTAATAAACTGGAAATGTTAATTAATAACCATTGGCAAATTAACCTAAGGCAATATTGGACTTAACGGATTAAGTCCTTAATGGGTTAAGTAAGAAACACTTAACCCTAATCGTCATTTCATGTGAAAACCCTAATTTCACTTGGGCCTTGAGTTGGGCCTTTCTATTGGGCTTTGGTGATTGGACTATTAATGGGCTTTCCAAGAAGAAGTAAATGGACTAAATAATTGTATAAGTTTTAGGATAAGGCCCATGTGAGAGTCTTGGGCCCAATTTGGAAAATTGGGCCATAGATGGGCCATAATTAGGCCTTTATGATTATGTGATATTGGGCCATGGGAATACCAAGAGTTTGGACTAGAATAATTAGATGGGCCTTAAGGAAAGACCATGTAGAGGTCTGGGCCCAATTTGGAAAATTGGGCCATATGTTGGGGTTTGGCCCATTACTTGACTATTGGGCCTTTAGAGTGTGAGTTGGACCTTGGGCTTGGAACCCAATTATTAATTGGGTGTTTTTTTTTATGTTGACAGCTTGGGAATTTTTCAACCAGAAGCTGGAGTTTTATCCGCGGGACGTCAGCAGTGTGAGGTGAGTTTCGCCTCACTGTACCCATGGGTCTAAGGCACCAAGGTCGACCCACTAGTATTGATTATTTGCTAGTAGATGGATGCCCTAAGGACCGTATATAGTCAGGTAAGATAGACTAAGGACTCTTGATCTAAGCTCTCTTACATGTTCCTTGTTTGGTTGTGGTTTTAGAGTAGGGTCACCTGTCCGGGTGACTATCTCACATCTGAGTATATACGGTTATGCATTCCTTGGATTGTTGATATTTATTATGCTGTTATAGTGTAGTGATCTAGTAGATCTGTGTTCTGGTATTGAGTATGCTGTCATGCTGTAGTAATCTGCTAGACCTGTGTTCTGGTATTGAGTATGATGATATGTTGTAGTGATCAGTTAGATCTGTCTCCTGGTATTGAGTATGTAGCTTTGTGGTAACAACCTGTAGAACTGTATGTTATAGGTGCTTGTTGGTTATCATTTATGGGGTGCCCTTAGGGACTGTTGGTGGTTATGTAGGATAGCCTGAGAACTCTTGGTCTAGGCTCTCTTGCATGTTCCTTGTTTGGTTGTGGCTCTAGACTAGGACTATCGGTTCGGGTGGCTATCTCACCTCTGGTTACGTATGGTTATGCATTCTATGGGGGTAGCTGGTGGCGGGACTATATGTGGTGAGAGGATTAGTAGGCAGTAGTGAGTTGGATGATTGTTGTTGCATGTATTATGTTCCTACTTGATCATGATTGTTTATATGTCGACATATTGTGTTTGGTTAGGTTGAGGCGGTCCTGCTTTGTGCGGTAGGCCAATATACCCGGCGCGGGCCGCCTATAAGCCGTAGGTACAGAGGCTCGGAAGGAGCGGTAGGGTTGAGGCGGTAGGCCAACAAACCCTGTGTACTCCAACCCGATGGTTGATTGGACCCGACATACTGGTATTCTAGCCCCGAGGTTGATTGGACCAGGCATGAGTATTTGTGTTTATGCTTGTTTAGTGTGGGTATTTTGGGGGAACTCACTAAGCTTTGTGCTTACGGTTTCAGTTTATTGTTTCAGGTGCTTCAGATATCTCGGCAAGGCAAAGGCGTGACCGTACACATCCTCGTATTTTGGACTTATGGTTTCTGGGATACTATGATATTAAACTATTTTGAAAACATTTTATGGGATGTTACAACGACCCTCCACCAGTCAAGGAAGCAGTGGGTAAGAGTGGACACCCATTAAACTGCCATTTTATAGGCAGTAACCTTATACCCCCTTATGGACCGGCTTCGTGAATGAGGCCTACTAACGGTAAGACTGACATGCTCTTATACATATATATATATATATATATATATATATATATATATATATATATATATATATATATAAGTATTAACTTTTAATATTATAAAGTATAAGGATTGAAATTTAACTGTTAAAACTCTAGGGTATGGAATTAAAGTTTCGTTTAATGAGGTTTGCAAATTCAAAAACTTGAAGGCAAGTTTTGAAACTTGTCAAAACTCTTCACATTCATAACCTATGAGTTTAATGTGTGTTTTATGAAAAGACTCTTATTAATCCATAACTTGAGGACAAGTTATGGAGTTCATCAAAAAACATTTATGAAAAGACTTTTCATGTTCCATAACTTGAGGACAAGTTATGAAACTCATTAAAGAATATTTAGATCAATTCTAGCAAGGAAAAATTATCATATAATATTTTATTGATCTAATCTAACTCATGTAGCAAGGCAATTCATATCAAATAATACAAATAATTAACCTATTATCTTAATATTTGACAAATGTCCTTTCATTTTCATAACATATGAGTTTAATGCCATTTTAATGAAGAGACCTTTCATTTTCCATAACTTGAGGACAAGTTATGGAGGTCATTAAAATTCATTTAGATCATATTTCTAACAACTAAAATTATCACATAATTCATGATCTAACTAAACTCATAACGAAGACAATTCTAAATCAACAATTTTAAAAGCAACTTTGTTTATCATATAAAACAACAATTATTTTAAACCTTTGACAATTATCATGTGGTTGGATGAGTATAAGCACTACCATATCATAAAAAATATTTCCAATGATCCAAAACAGTTTGTGGTAGTGTTCCTAATCCAAACCAGGCCAAGAAACTCGAAATTCTGCACACAGGGCCACCAACTCGTCGAGTACATGAACTGGACTCGCCGAGTTGGGCTGTTTCTGAGTAGACTCGGCGAGTCAGCCAGTGGACTCGGCGAGTCCATCAGTCAGATGCAAAAAATTTGACTTTTTCAGCTTTGAAAAACTAGTAAGCATCAAATATAATAGCAAACAATCCTAGGCTCTGATACCACTGTTGGGTTTTGAGCACTATAACGCTCCTATGGTGCACATGCAACCCTAAATGCTTTGGATCTATGTTTTCTCTAATTATACATGCATTTTGTTTTTCCAAAGCACTCTCCCTATCTAGCATACGATTGAAGATATATAATATAAAAACTTTAGTTTGGATGCTTACCTCTTGAGTAGGGTAGAGTTCTTGACCTTTGAAAGCTTGAGCACCTCAAGTGTGATGCCTCTATTGGTTCACAAACACCATATGCAAGAGGAGGATTTAAGAGAATAAGTTACTTATCTCAAAGAGATGTAGCAACCGATTTTGGTTCATGGGGGTTCTATTTATAGTGTTGCACATGCTAGGGTTACACTTTGTAAACCCTAATAACCTGTGACTTTCCACATTCTCATGCTCCATGGGTTTAACCTCCATGGACTATCCGTGGATTAGTTTAGCCCATAATCATGGATCATTGGCCCACACTATTAGAATCATTAATTTACATAATCAATCCCCGTATAGTTAATTAGTCTCTTTTGACCACAAACTTAATTCCAAGTTAATTCTTGATCAATACTAATTAAATAATATGATTTCATTAATATATTATACTTGTTATATATTAATAAATCATAAATAACCTTATTCTCAAAATTCCATCCTATCAAATTGCACTGGTGAAGGCAACCCAAAAAGGACCATGCTACAATCGGGTCAAGTGCATCCCAGTTATAGTTATGGGCTTAGACACCAAATCCAACAAAAACTACCTAATTCGGCATATTACCGGATGAGCCCAAAAGAAAATTTAATATTGCAGGAACAGGTAGAAGACTTGCTAGAAAAGGGGCTAATTCGTTAAAGTATGAGTCCTTGTGTTGTACCGGCTTTGTTAGTTCCAAAGAAAGATGGAAGCTGGAGGATGTGCGTGGATAGTCGTGCCATTAACAAAATCACTATCGATTACCGTTTCCCTATTCCTCGTCTTGATGATATGTTAGACATGCTAGAGGGGTCAAAGGTATTTTTGAAGCTTGATCGGCGTAGCGGTTATCATCAAATTCGTATTCAACCAGGTGACGAATGGAAGACAGCTTTCAAGACTAAAGATGGACTCTATGAATGGTTGGCCATGCCATTCGGTTTATCTAATGCACCAAGTACCTTCTCCCGTTTAATGAATCAAGTGTTGAAACCTTTTCTTAGGACATTCGTAGTTGTTTACTTTGACGATATTCTTGTTTATAGCAAGTTAGAGAGTGATCATCTAGTACACCTTAAGGAAGTTCTCACTGCTCTAGCCAACAACAAGCTTTATCCTAATCTTAAAAAATGCAACTTTTTGACTGATCGATTTTTTTTTGGGTTTCATTATCACTGCTTCTGGGATTCGAGTTGACGAAGAAAAGGTTCGGGCTATTCGTGAGTGGTCGGTGCCTCGTATTATAGGTGAAGTTCGAAGTTTCCATGGGCTTGCAACTTTTTATAGGATATTTGTGTGCAAATTCAGTTCTATCATGGCACCTATTACTCAATGCAAGAAGAAAGGTCAGTTTCAGTGGGGAGAAGAGGCAACTAAAAGTTTTGAACTCGTCAAAGAAAAGTTAACCACGACTCCTTTACTTGTGTTACCCAATTTTGATAAGCCTTTTACTTTGGAGTGTGACGCGTCGATTATCGGCATTGGAGCAGTTTTGTCGCAAGAGAACAAACATGTTGCTTTCTTTAGTGAAAATATTACTGTGGCAAGACAAAAGTGGACGACATACGAGTTAAAGTTTTATGCTATTTACCGTTCTGTTCAACACTGGGAGCAATATTTGTTTCATCGGGAGTTTGTATTATTTACCGATCACGAGGCCTTAAAGTATTTTAACAACCAACACAAGTTAAATCATATGCATGGCCGTTGGGTTTCATATCTTCAACGTTTTACTTTTGTTTTAAAACACAAGTCCGGTTCCCAAAACAAGGTGGCAGACGCATTGAGTCGATGAGCTGAGTTGTTGGTTATGTGCGGAAGATGATGATTTTAAACAAGTTTGTGCAGGACCGATCGTGCCACCCATGTCCAAATTAGACGGTTATCTTTTCTATAATCATCGCCTATGTATCCCGCGCACTTCATTGCACGAGCAACTTATCAAGGAATTACATGGTGGTGGTTTAGGTGGTCATCGGGAGTAACAAAACTTTGTCTCTCATTGAAAAACGTTATTATTGGCCACATCTCAAGAAAGATGTAGGACGTTTTGTTGCTAAGTGTCTTGTTTGTCAAACCGCCAAAGGGCGATCTCAAAATACGGGGTTATATATGCCATTGCCCGTCCCAGACGGTCCACGGGAAGACATTTCCATGGATTTTGTGCTCGGATTGCCTCGTACAGCTCATGGGGAACGACTCGGTGTTTGTTGTGGTTGATCGATTTTCCAAAATGGCACATTTTATTCCATGTAAGAAAACTGCTGATGCTTCCAATATTGCTTTATTGTTCTTTCGAGTAATTGTACGCCTGCATGGGGTGCCTTCTACCATTACTTCTGATCGCAATACCAAGTTCCTTAATCACTTTTGGCGTATACTTTAGCATCTGTTTCAAACTACATTGCAATATAGTACTTCTTTCCACCCTCAAACCGATGAACTGACGGATGTGGTTAATAAAACACTGGTAATTTGATTCGTTGTCTCTGTGGAGATCGCCCCAAACAACACGATCAGTTCTTAGCTCCAGCTGAGTTTGCCTTCAATAACATGGTCGACCGTTTCATCGGAAAGTCTCCGTTTCAGGTGGTTTATCAACGCCAACCAAAGCATGTTTTAGATCTGGTTTATATGCCTAAACTCTCTGGTCATAGCTTGGCTGTTGAGAATCTCGCAACAAAGGTAAAAGCCATTCAGATTGAAGTTAAACAAAGGCTTGTTGCTTCTAACGCGAAGTATAAAGAAGCTCGAGATAAACATCAGAGAGAAAAGGTTTTTGAGGTTGGTGATCTAGTTATGGTCCATTTACGCAAGGAGCGATTTCCAGTAGGGACATACAACAAGCTCAAGATGAAGCGGATTGGGTCATGCAAGGTATTTCGCAAAATTAATGACAATGCTTATGTCATTGACCTCCCCGAATCATATTCTATTTCTTCAACATTCAATATGGCAGACTTGACAGAGTTCAGACTCGATCCTTTATATCCTCATGCTCACTCAAGGACGAGTTCTTTTTCAACCAGGGGAGAATGATGTGGTATTATTTACTGAAATACCTTTCTGGCCGGATTGTGCTCCAGGAGGAATCAAGCCCAAGTTTTCATATTTTATTTGTTTTAGTCTTTATCCTATTTTATAGAAGTCTTTTAATAAAATTAGGATTATGTTAGGATTAGTATGGATAACCTTTAAATACCTTGTTAATCGCATGAACAGATTTTGGTTTTTGGCTTTTATCTAATTACGTTCTTGATTAATTAAAAGCAAGAGTCGAGAAACGTTTTCTCAGATTTTGTTTCGTCAGGCACACGATAGTTCCCCTGGTTTTCAAGCGTTTGACAATTCTATATTAATTGTCTATCTGTAGCTGCTTTCGGCTACATCACATTTTGGGTGTAAAATACATTGATTGCTTTAAATAATAAATGTAACCAAAATAAAAAAAGAAATGTTGCATGACAAATCACCCCAAATAACAAGAAATTGAAATGGTATGTCAAAAACAATGAGTGAAGACTCCCGTGGTATTCACTATAAGCCGTTGTGTAGAGAATGTGTAGAGAAGAAGACTCCTCATTTTGGTTCCTAATAACATGGTCAATAATAGTCCACGTGCTTTCTACAATTACTTTATTCCTACATCATTCATAGTGATGGTGATTGAGGATGACAATATTGATTAACTATGGATACGGATGCAGAAGAACCTAATCAGAAATTATTAGTGAATAAAAGCTTAATGACAAATAATTTGGTTAGTGGGCTCAAAGAACTCACTCCTCAATTACCCCACCAATCATCACTCAAGTAGGTCGAGTTGTACAGCTTAACCTAACCACACCCAAACCCAAACCACCTCTATAATTCTCTTTTTCTCTTTATCTATCTAAAAATCTTAAAGGGTGTATACGTATAAATAATATATTGCACTTTGTGCTATGTATAATGATTATAGCTTGTTTACAAAGTGAAAGAGGCCCTATCTTTCTTCAATCAGAATACTCTTATTATATCTACTCATTCTGAGTTGTGTTTCTTTAAGAAATCATGAGAGATATCATCGAAAGATTTCTTGTTCTTCCATTTTCCATGGGATGTATCCCAAAATCGAGCACACAAGCAGTCGAATCAACCCAATTCAAGGAGCAAACACCCGAATCAAAACAACTTGTCACAAGTATGATCCTTTTCTCTTTCACTCTCTGTATCTCAAAATTTCTACAGATTTGTTATATGAAATTCTGTATTTTAAAGGAACACAAGAAGGAAAAACCTCATGGGGATTCGTAGCTATAAAGGGATCCAACATTTCGAGAGGAATTCGAAGACTAATCATGTCGACCTTCGAAAGTTTTTCTCGAATCATAAGTAAGTAACGACAAATGATTGTAATCATGATAATTCTTGAGAAATTTTCGTTGATAACGATGAATTTCAGGTAACAAAGAAGGAGATGAAATTGAAATGGAGATCGAACTGGAGATAGGGTTTCCTACAGATGTAAAGCATGTTACGCATATAGGATATGATGGATCGATGACGACTAACCCTGTGAAAAATTGGGAGAATATTGAAACGCCTGAAATTCTTTCGTTTCCTTGTATTTCTTTGAAACAATTTGAGAACGCCATGGCTGCACAATCTGAAACTCTGGTTGCTTGAAATAACAAAATTGATTCATTTTAATGGATCCTAACATACGCATTCGCCCAGTGAATTGAGAGAGATTATAATGATTGTGAAGAAATGTATAGTATAGGTGGAAAGGAGCAATGGTCTGGATTGGAGTGATTTTTTTTTTTTTTTTTTTTTTTGAGTGTTGTTACTAATACAAGATCTGATTTTTGTGTTACTAATTTAACTTGTTAACGAATCTCATACAAATTTGTTAAAGTAGAATATGTTACAAAATAGCCTATCATATTTGTTACGTTATATTATTTAAAATAGAGAAATATCAAGTCTAATGACTCTTAATTTGTCAATTAATTTGTGTGTCACTTTTATAATATAGGGAATATGACTTATTAAGGTAATTTACTTTTCGGTTTGTTCACGTCTAGGTAACTATCTTTTTTTTGTATACATCTAGGTAACAAACTTGTTGGAAGTGTTCACATAATAACCATTATGACCTGTTTATATCCTAGATGTGAACACTTTTAACAAGTACGTTACCTAGATGTGTACAAAAAAAATAGTTACCCAAATATGAACAAAACGAAAAGTAAAAGTAAATTACACGAGTGGTCCCTGTGGTTCGGGGGAATTTATGTTTTTGGTCCTTAACTTATTTTTTTTAATTCGGATGGTCCCTACTGTTTATTTTTGTTGCGTGTTTGGTCTTTGTCTTACCTAAAAAGACTATTGGGCCTTTATTAGTTTATTTTTTTAATTAATTTTCTTATTTATGTATTTGTTCTTTATATATTTAAAAAAAATTAATAGACACCACATATCTGTATCTACTCACCATCCCACCTCTCATCCTTCTTAACTTCTATTTATTTTTCATCTTTAGTAATATGGACGTCTTCATCATCCCTTCTTTTTTCGGTCCTTCAAGTCCGTCGAATCAACACCACAACCTACTAAAGATGAAGAGACATTGGGTTATACTGTTGGTTCGCCAGAGTTGAAGGACCAAAAAAAAAAGATGGTGAATACGTCGATGTCACTAAAGATGGAAAAGAAATAAAAGTTGAGGAGAATAAGAGATGGGATGGTGACTGATGAGACCCAAATTAAATTTCTCAAATGTGGTTTCAGATTTATGGTGAGGATATACATATATGTAGGGTCTATTAATTTTTTTAAATATATAAAAAAATAAATACATAAATAAGAAAATTAATTAAAAAATAAACTAATAAGGGCACAATAGTCTTTTTAGGTAAGACAGAGACCAAACGCGCAACAAAACCATCCTAGTTAAAAAAAATAAGTTAGGGACCAAAAACACAAATTCCCCAAACCACAGGGACCATTCGTGTAATTTACTCTTACTTTTCGTTTTGTTCATATTTGGGTAACTATTTTTTTTGTACACATCTAGGTAACGAACTTGTTAAAAGTGTTTACATCTAGGATGTAACATGCTACAGCAGGTCATAATGGTTATATGTGAACACTTCCAACAAGTTTGTTACCTAGATGTGTACAAAAAAAAGATAGTTACCTAAGTATGAACAAACCGAAAAGTTAATTACCTTAATAAGTCATATTCCCTATAATATATCAATTACCTAAATGTATAAGTTGCAAAAGTAAACACTATGAAAAGTGATAGCTACATTGGTTTCCAAATAACAGAATACTTTTTTTTTCTACGTTATTTAGTTTTGCTAAACATTTCTTGTTTAAAATTTCACAAACCAAATTAGTTATCCAATTTCACCAAATTGAACTACATAAGACACAAAAATAACATAATCAACTACACAATTTCCTTACACGTCTTAAGCTCCTTCAACATTTTCACAACATCAAGCATAGTAGGCCGTTTCCTAGGCTGATCATTCGTACACAATTGAGCAATCGCAAGCACCCCCAACATTTGATCCTTCCACATCCAACGCCCATAAAAACAAGGATCCAAAACCTCAAACTCCCTCCTATTTCCAACCATACCCCTCACCCATCCCACAAGATTCTCACCTTCCACGTCACCCTGTCCAGTTGGCTCCCTCCCCGTCACCAACTCCAACATCACCACCCCAAAACTATAAACATCTCCCTTACTCGTCGCCACCATTTTCTGACCATACTCCGGAGGAATATACCCAAACGTCCCCGCCAACAACGTGCTGACGTGGCTCTCACACGCGCTAATTATCCTCGCGAGACCGAAATCCGACACACGTGCTTCAAACTTACTGTCTAACAAAATATTACTCGATTTGATATCGCGATGAATAATATGCGGGACGAATCCATGGTGTAAAAACGCCAGTCCGCGAGCCGAACCGATACAGATCTTGTATCGGGTCGGCCAGTCGAGTGCTTCGACTGCGTCTGCACGGTTTCTCAACCAGACATCCAGACTCCCGTTCGCCATGTATTCGTATATTAAAAACCGTTCGTCTGCAAAGACACAGTATCCCAGTAACGGGACGAGGTTTTCATGTTTGACTTTTCCGATTGTTTCCATTTCGGCGAGGAATTCGCGTTCGCCGTGTGTTCGGCCGCCGTTGAGACGTTTGACCGCGATGGTTTGACCTTCCGGAAGTAACGCTTTGTAAACTGTCCCGAAACCGCCGTCTCCGATTATGTAAGTTTTGCTGAAATTTTCGGTTGCGGATAAGATGTCGTGGTGGTTTAAACGGAGTAGAGATTGCTCGAATGTTGCGATGTTTATGCTCAAGGGTTCTTTTGGTCTTTTTCGTAAAAGACCATATTTGGAATTTGTCTTTGTTGCCATTGAAATCTTGTCTGAATTTACATCTTTTTGTTTCATTATCTTTCTTCTCAGGAGAACAATGAGTAAAAACACCACGAAAACGAATGTCACGCTAAGTATAATCCCTAAAAGAGAAGCGTGATTTGGTTTGTAGGTGTGT
Source organism: Lactuca virosa (assembly GCF_052849685.1). Classification (NCBI taxonomy): domain Eukaryota; kingdom Viridiplantae; phylum Streptophyta; class Magnoliopsida; order Asterales; family Asteraceae; genus Lactuca; species Lactuca virosa. Next base: position 148,716,580 of record NC_136427.1, on the reverse strand, counting down.
TGGGAAGGGGAAGGGTAGTTTGGGAAACATGAGTTTGGTTTGGTGCAAGATTCGGGAACGGGTCCGGTGAATTTGTTCCCGGAGAATCCGACGAATGAGAGGCCTTCGATGTTGCAAATACTACAGGGGAATGAATTTTGGAAGTTGTTTTGGGAAAGGTCAAGATAAGTCAACGCGGATAGGGTGGAGAGAGGAGGTAAGGTGTTGTTGATGGTGTTATTGTGAAGATCTAGAATGGTAAGCGCAGTTAGATTGGAAATGGAAGGATCAAGAGCACCGGAGAAAAGGTTGTTGCTGGCGTTTAGAGCGAAAAGAGAGGTTGTTGTTGTAAGGGTAAACGATAATCTTCCAGTGAAAGAATTCATGCTAACATCCAAGTATTGAAGAGTCTCGATGTTGAAGATTGATGAAGGTAAAGAGTTGGTGAATGAATTACTTGATATATCGAGTTTAACCAAATTCGGCATCATGGAACCGAAATTATCAGGGATTGAACCGGTTAATTTGTTGTGAGAAATCACCAAACCCTGGAGATTTTTCATCGAGAAGAATTGGGGAACAATTCGGCCGGAAAGAAGATTAAAGGAGAGATCGAGTGAAGTTAGGTTTGATAATTCGGAAATCTCGTAAGGAATGATTCCAGAAAGTTGATTATGAGAGAGAACTAGCTGTCGTACAATGATGCATTGCTTGATCGACGTCGGAATTTCGCCAGAAAAGTTGTTGTTCGACAGATCAAGCATCCCGTAATGCTGGACAAATTCGGAATCAGGTAACGCGACTTTCTGAAAACCGGAACAGATCTCTGTAGGTATGAATCCGGAGAGTTTGTTGTTTGATAGAACAAGGTTATCGAGTAATTCCAGTTGAGATATCGATTTCGGAATTCCACCGGTGAGTTTGTTTGATCCGAGATCCAAAGAAACCAAATCCCTGCATTCGAAAAGCTCTAATGGAATCTCACCGGTTAACATGTTGCCATGGAGCGACAAATTCGTCAGATTCTTAAGTTCACCGATTGAACTCGGGATATTTCCTTCGAAGAGATTGTTATCCAATTGCAACCTTTCAATCGTGGACGCCATTCCGATTGTCTCCGGAATACGACCTTGAAGCAAGTTATTCCCGAGTGAGATCTCCATTATCGTTTTCGATTCCCAGAGCTGAACCGGAATCGTTCCATGGAATCGGTTCTTTGACAATTCCAATGTAATCAGTTCCAGATCTCCCAAATACGAAGGTATTTCTCCGTGTAATTTGTTTCCAGATAACACCAAATCCGTGAGGAATTTGCAATTCCTGAAAGTGTTGTTGATTGTTCCGGTGAACTGATTATTAGACAACACCAACCCACGTAACAGATTCCCTTCACAGATTCCCACCGGAAGCTCGCCGGAAAGCAAATTGGAACTCAGGTCAAGAAAAGTCAACGACGGAATGTTAAGCGGAGGAAGATTTCCAGTAAACAAATTCTTCGACCACAATATCGATTCCACTTCTTTCCATTTCGAAATCCAAATTGGAATCGATCCAGATACCCGATTTGAAAAAAGAGTAAACGAGTTCATCGATTCGAGGTTTGCAAGAGAATCAGGTAATGATCCGGATAACGAATTAAACCCTAGATCAAGAATCCTCAAATTCGTACACTTTCCCATCGATTCAGGAATTCGTCCACTTAACCCTGCATTGTTGGCGATGAAGAACACAAGATTTTTCAACTCACCAAAGTTTGAAGGCAATCCTCCTTCGAAACAGTTTTGTGCTATATTCAATTTAGTCAAACTATTCATCTTCGACATTTGATAAGGAATATGCCCTGTAAGCTTGCAAGAATGAAGATTCAAATAAGTAAGATCTGTAAGAGCACCAATTGTTTCCGGGATTTCACCAGTGAAGGAATTCATCGAAAGATCAAGAGTCATGAGTTTCTTCAAGTTTCCAATTTCTGAAAATATTGATCCTGTAAACCGATTATGACTTGCATCGAAGAACAGCAACTTACTTAGATTACCTAAGCTTGAAGGAAGATCACCAGAGAAGAGATTTAAACTGAGATCAAGAGACTGTAATTTCTCGAGGTACCCGAGTTCACACGGAAGCCTGCCCGAAAACGAATTTGATTTGACCGAGAGTTCGGTTAGGTTTCTCAGCTGCCCGATTGTCTCTGGTAAACTGCCCGAAAACCCATTGCTATCAAGAACAAGAACTTTGAGGCTTCTCATGCTTGAAAAGGTATTGTTATCAAGAACACCTAACAATCTGTTATCACTGAGATCAATTGTTTCTAAGTTGCTTAAGTTCCAGAAATCAGAGTAGATATGGCCATTGAATCCACATCCACTGACATTGAGATGCTTTAAAGATTTGAATTCTGTGAGAATTTTTGGGAATGGAAGAGTGAGAGGTGAGAATGTACACGATAGCGATATCCGGTGCACGATAGCACCTTCACACTTTATTCCACTCCAGTTACATGGAGGTGTCTGTAAATCAAACCATGTTGATGTAACATCTTTTCTTTGAAGCAGGAACTTTCGAAGAGTTATCAGTGATGATGTGTCATTTGAGAAACACACGTGTACACAACACAGGAACAGGAATAGTAGTATGAAGACACTGAAGGCTTTTGATCTTGAATTTGACTTTGTCATTGTCTTGTTAATTTCAAGGACAATTTTCAATCTGCAATGAAGAATTAACAACTCATCAGATTCAAATATCTTGAGTTATAAAAGAATTAACATAAGGACATAATGTAAACAAGCTTACTAATGACAAATTACTCACAAGTTAAAGAACAAAACATGAAATTCAGTAAAAAAGTTATCAGAAATGAATAACAATTGAGTCTTTTGTTAGTGGTAATTAAAGGAGATGAAATGAAAACCCGGAAAAGGTGATATGAAATCAAGAAAAAACAAGGTAGTGGGCTCAAGAAAGATTCAAAGGCATATATGCATTTTCATTTCCTTTTTATATTATCACCTATGAACAAATGTTAGTCTAAAATTATTAATTCCATCAAAACTGTTGTATTTTGATATTAGTTCCAAAAAAAATCACTGTTTTTTGGTAAATATGAAAAGATTTGTGCAGAATTGGGCAAAAACTATCACATAATGTGTTTTTTTGCTTACATTTGACAATTTGTATTTTTGTAAGCAAGCTATCTTGTTGTTTTTTGAATAATTTCACGAAAACATGATGCTTGAAACTTGAAAAAGTTAATAAACTTATTAATTGGACAAAACACCAAAAGTTTGAGCAAAAGAGTAGTCTATGCGTATACAATCATACGTCTACAATCACTGTAGAACGTGCTAAGAAAGAGCTACCTAAAAAGCTACCATTTATTTCAAATTAATGCAATGAAACCCTCGTCTAGTTGAATCAATAACATCAGATTCCATTTCTACATTGAATTTTTGTTATTTCAACTTTGTCCCCTACAAAACGTAAAATCTACACGGAGGTGTTTGAAAGATAAGTATAGAAACAAACAAAAATAATAGAAACAGAAAATGTCCTGTTCGATCTGGATTAATGACCACTGTTCCTCAACAAAAATTAATACAACGGATAGAAGAACAAATCCCGATGTTTAAGAAATTGAAAAAGTAATTAAAGTTTAAGGAATGTACAAGTAAAAAGGCGTGTTACTGTTTCTATAAAGCCGGAGTTTCTCTCTCTAGAATCGTCAAAAAACACGCACATAAACACATCGATTTAAGAAGAAAACCGGATACAGAAGAAGCTATATATGTGTAGATACCTAGGGAGAAGATGAACTGAAGCTTAACGATGAGCATTGTTATGTACCTTTCTTTTAACGCTTTATCGCCATAGATTTCCGTACAATGTGCTTTTTACACAGAGAAAAACACAAACATCACTCTCTCTCACTTTCTAAAAACTGATTCTGATTTCTGTGGTTTCTCTCTCTAGAAATAGTCGCAGGAGTCTCTCTCTTTCTCTGTCATAAAATCTTTGTGCAGGAGGAGGGTGGAAAGGGTGATATTGTAATTATACGTCGTCGTTCTGGTAGGGGGCTGGTGGTGTGGTGCGCAAGGCGTGAGCTCGCAGCTCTTTTTACCCCTTACGTCCTACGCTACACATGCAAACAAAAATAGGCGGTTACGATTGATTCGAATGTAGATTACACGCGCCGGTAATGGGAGGTGTAGTGTACTCGCGATGAGGGTTTAGGGTTTATGGGGCCTGGCCTGGCTGGAGAGTGGGGAAGGTATGTGGCGGGGCGTAATTGGGTACGCGAGTGGAGGAAATATGGGTCCACTGTGGGCCGATAGTTGTACTATTTGAACAAAGAATAATTCTTTGACCAGTGTTTTTTCAGCTATATTACTTTCATTTAGGCTAAGAGGATACGTGTGGGTCTCGTGTTTCTCGTTATTGCCTACGTGGAGGCTGAAAACGGTGTCACAACGAAGTGCACACCCCCCCATCTCGTTGTTGCTCGTTGTGACTTTTCTCGTTGCCGTATCCACCCGATGAAACGAGAAAAAATCAAACGTTAACCATTTTAAACTGTTTGAATACAGTTATTTTAATAAAAAAAAACTTTAAAATTAATTCTTTTTTTTCCTATATAAATACCTATTATATCTAAACAATTTTTTAAACACATAACTTCTCTCTTTCTCTCTATAAATCTTAATTATCTTCAAAAAATATTTATGGATTCTTTCGACTCGTCCGATGATTCCGATGACGATATATTTTTCAGGATGATGTATCAGTATTATACTAACGAGCTGCTACAACCAGACTCAGCCCCGCTACTAACAAGACGTGCGATGTTAAACAGAAATCGTAAGGAAGGACACTAGCATCTATATCGCGATTACTTTGCGGATAATTGTGTATACAGGTCGAAGGACTTCAAAAGAAGATTTCGTTTGAGTAGGAATGTGTTCCTACGGATCGCCAACGCCTTGGAAAGCCGGTATCGCTTCTTTACTATACTTTTAAACAACAAAAAAAAAAATCTAGTACATGTTTCTTTAATTTTACAACATATACAATATATTTTTAAATTGTAGTTAATATATGTTTAGGTATGAATTTTTCCAATTGAGATATGATGCTAGAGGTAGACGAGGGTTTACAACTTTGCAGAAATGTGATGCGGTCATTCGTTTGATGGCTATGGGGGAGTCACCCGACACCATGGACGACTATATGAGAATGTCCGAAAGAACCGCAAGGGAGAGTTTGTATACATTGTCAAGGGGTGTTGTTGAAACATTTGGAGACGTGTATTTGCGGAAACCTTCATTGCATGATTTGCAAGAATTGTATGCGGCGCATGAAGAACGCCATGGGTTTCCCGGAATGTTCTGAAGCATTGATTGCACACACTGGAAATGGAAAAATTGTCCGGTAGCATGGAAATGGCAATACGCAAGTGGTCATCACGGATCACCTTCATTGGTTTTAGAGGTTGTTGCTTCTCAAGATTTATGGATTTGGCATGCATTTTTTGGGGTTGCGAGTTCCAACAACGATGTCAACATTCTTGATCAGTCGCCAATATTCGACGATCTTTTGAATGGAAAGGCCCCGGATGCTCTTTTCACGGTGAATGGAAACGAATACAAATATGGATATTACCTTACAGATGGAATATATCCTCAGTATTCAACATTCGTGAAGGCATTCCGCCACCCGGTTGAAGAACGAGACAATTTTTTTAAGAGAAGACAAGAAGGAGCACGTAGGGATATGGAACGTGCTTTTGGAGTGCTGAAGGCGAAGTGGCATATAGTTGAACATGCAGCACGACCATTGGATTTAGAAACTCTACGATATATCATGTATGCATGTATCATAATGCATAACATGGTAGTAGAAGATAAAGGGCAAAATATAGCACACTATATCCCAACGGAGCCCAGACACGTTCAGTTTCAACCAGGAACAGCAGAGTATTTGCATCGAGTTGTTGACATTCAGGACGCAAATAAATACAGACAACTTCGAGAGGACTTGGCGGATTATATCTTCTATGGTAACAATAACGATAACGAATAGTGTTGTATTTTTTTATTTTTTTTTTGGAATTTGGATGTTATGTGTAGTTTAATTTCTATGTTAATTTTAATCTTTAAAAATTGTTTTTTATTGTATGTTATTTATAATTTTTAAACATTATGTTTTATTTATTATGTTATATTTAAAAAATATTTGTCTAAATTAAAAAAATCGAAAAAAAAATAAAAAATAAATTATAAAATGGAAAAAAGTTTGTGTTATAACAAGATGCAACATGGTGACCATTTCCCCACTTGGTGTTATAACATCATTGGTGATGTGGCATGTGAGGTGGCACCAAAATGGTGTTATGACTAGTTGCCCACACCTTATGCTCTAAGGGGAATGGTAACATTCTTAACACCTTGCCAAGTCACATTTTTGAATGCCACCTCATTTTTTACAATTTAACACTTAATCTTAGCATTCGGTAGGAAGTGGTAACACTCCTAGCACTCCATTTTTTTTCTTTTGATTTTCTTTTCTAATTTTATTAAATTATTTTATTTTAATATACAAACATTTTTTGTACACAAATATTAAACATATTTTATTCTTTTAACCAAAAACAATTAATATAAATATAAATTATATTTTTAAAAACAAAAAAAAAACATGTTAATACTAGACAAACACTTAATATTTAAATAAATGAAAAAGTTAAATTAGGGTAAAAGTCAGATTTATTTATAAAAAGGGAATGGTAAAAAGTTGAATTTTTAATTAAAGCAAGATAAAAATCGGATTTAATAAAAAGAATGGGGGGGATTGAATTTTGTTTGAACGGTAAATTCATTGAAATGAGTTTCCATCAATGGCAAAGAAGCGCTCTCTCTTTCCACCAATCACAAACAAGCACTCTCTCTCTCTCACTCCTCTCTTTCCATCAATCACAAACAAGCACTTTCTATCTCTCTCCTCTCGTTAAATGTTTGACGAACTCACCTTAACAACCCCCCTAGCGAGTGCTAAGGGTAGTGTACATTTGGGCTTAGCGAGTTTAGCGAAGTTTTTTAACACTCCCACTCATCTTAGCCTTAGTGAAGATATATATGTAATTGATTAGCATAAGCAATAGACTAATTTGTTTTTGAAGTTTTTTTTACTATTTTCTTGTATAAAAATTATAAATTAATTTTCTAAAGAGTATTTAAACTGACGTTTAATGAATTTATAAACTTTTTTTTTAAATATCTAAGATTTAAGAGTTGTAAAAAACTATTCTCCACTTTTATCCTTAAATACATAAATTTTGGGTTTTTTTTAAATATTATATAAAAATCGTTATTTTTTAGGTTAATCATTAAAAAAAATATATGCACTAACTCTCCTTACTGCGGATTTTGAAGTTGCATTGGCAGTTATAGTTATTAGACTTATCCAAGTGGTAGACTGTTGGATCCATAACTATAATTGGTATGTATTTGATCCGATAGTACCATGGTCCTTTTGGTTGCCTTCACCGGAGCAACTTGATAGGATGGACTTTTGAGAAAAAAGTTATTTGTGATTTATTAATATATTATAAGTATAATATATTAATTGAGAAATCATATTATTTAATTAGTATTGATCAATAATTAATTTGAAATTAATTTAGTGATGAAAAGAGACTAAGTAAATTTACGGGGACTGATTAAGTAAATCGGTAATACATATAGTTTGGGCTAATGATCCATGGTTGATTAGGGATTGGCTAAACCTATATGATAGTCCATGAAGGTTTAACCCAAATTGCCTAAGAAATATGAAGGGTCATGGTGAGTTAGGGTTTGCATGAATGTAACCCTAGTCTTTCACACACTATAAAAGCATCCCCTTAACCCCTAAAATCGGCCCATGCATTCTAAAGAAGAACCATAACCGATTTGGAGCTACCTAGCCTCTCCTCATAAGCCTCCTCTTTCATTTGGTGTTTGTGACACATTAGAGGCATCACATTTGAGGTGCTAAAGCTTTTAAAGGCCAAGAACTACAAGCTACATTAAGAGGTATTCATCTAACTTGGTTTTATGTTGTATATCTCCAATTGCATGCTAGTTAGGGTGTATGCTTTGGAAAATTGAAATTGCATGTATAATTAGAGAAAACTTAGATCTAAAGCATCTAGGGTTGCATGTGCACCATAGGAGTGTTATAGTGCTTAAAACCCAAAAGTGGTATCAGAGCCTTGGATTGTTTTATATTATATTGATGCAATTGTGTTATTTTCAAAGCTAAAAATTTGCAAATTCTGGACTCTGACTGCTGGACTCGTCGAGTCCTATGATTGAACTCGGCGAGTTGGATAATTTGATGATGAACTCGACGAGTCTATTGCCAGACTCGACGAGTTGGATCGTCAGATCGCCAGAATTGGATTAGGATCATTACCACAAACTTTTTTGTATCATAAAAATGATTTTTCTGATATGGTAGTGATTATCCTTATCCAATTAAAGGACATTTATCAAATTTTAAGATAATGGTTTGATTATATGATAATTTGATTATATGTATTGTTTGTTATGAATTGTCTTGCTATATAAGTTAATATAGGTCAATTGGTAAATGATAAATTATATGATAATTGTATTAGTTTATATTTTGATCTAAGTGTTCTTGAAGAGAGTTTCATAACTTGTCCTCTCCATAAGTTATGGAACTCAAAAGTTTTGAAGAGTTACAAAACTTGCCCTCAAGTTTTGGAATTTGTAAAGTCTCACTTATGAAAAATTTAATTCCAAACCTTAGGATTTTAAAAGTTTAAAATTCAACCCTTATACTATTATAATATTAAAAGTTAATACTTATATATATATATATATATATATATATATATATATATATATATATATATATATATATATATATATATATGTATAAGACAAGTCAGTCTTACCGTTAGTATGCCTCATTCACGAAGCTGGTCTATAAGGGGGTATAAGGAAATTGCCTATAAAATGGTGATTGAATGGGTGTCCACTCTCACCCACCGCTCCCTTGACTACTGGAGGGTCATTAGCCGAACGGGTAGGATAGGACATTAGTCCTCATTAATAAGTATAATGAAATTATAAAGTAACTAAACTTTTATAAATTCTCAATCTTAGTTACTTTAGGAAAAATGTGAAAATGGTGCTATTCCATGAAATTGCACTTTGCACCTTGTCAAGTCATTAGTGGAGCGTGTGTGGTTAACCGGCACACTAATTTGGGACTAACAAGGGTGGAAAAGTGTAGCTTGATGTTTTTCATAGATCAATGGAGCGTGTGTGGTTAACCGGCACATTGATTAGGTGATAAGTGACATCAAGATTACCAAGCAATTTGCATGGTTATTCACACCTTGTTTGTGATCCTTGGTATCCCAGTCACAAACTTGAAGGGCATAATCGATATTTAAACATGCCATTGAAAAGTTCAATGAATATCAAAGATCTAGGAGTTTCAATTCGTTTAAAACTTAATAATCAATTTCGTTTTTCATGGTGGAAATTGGTAAATCGTCATTTACATACCTTCAAATATTTTGCAATTGGATTACGGCATCCCTCTTCCGAATTGTAGAATATTGTTTTGGATCCTAGCCTTAATATTTCATTTGGGTGTTATATTAAGGATTCTTATCTAATCTAAACTTTGTTCTTTTTCCTTTTCAGATGTCTATCCCAAACATTGCTTGAGGCTCCAACCCCTCTAGCTCGTTCTCCCTCATGAACTTGGTTGGGAGAACTATCTTCGATGGGTTAAACTTTAACGATTAGATTCGAAACATTCGTATGGCCCTTCTCTATGAGGACAAAGAATATGTCCTCGATAAAGAGCTAAAGGAGATTGATGAACAAACTGCTACTCCCGAGCAAATCGAGGAATACAAGGTTCTTGAGAGGGACGCGGCAAAGGTGTCGTACATTATGATTGCTACCATGACTGCTGAGCTTCAAAAGTCCTATGAGGACTTCTGACCCTTCGAGATGCACCAAGATTTGATGGAAAGGTACCATCAAAGTGCTCGGTAGGAAATATATGAAATCATAGCCTCCATGATTACAACCAAAATGAAGGATGGAGAGTCCATCACGGCCCACTTAAAAAACGATGCAAAGATTTGTGGACCACTTACTGAAGTTGAATGTGAACTTCGATGAAGAGTTGGCCATTGATATTATCCTACATTCTTTGCCTCCCTGTTATGATTGTTGGATTAGTGTCTAAGCTAGTAACTGTCACAACTAGCATTTTAGCTAGGAAATTCTATTCTCATGTAATCATTCAACTATTGTAAAGCATGTACTCTAAGTGAATATGAGTCAATGCTCATTCAAATACATCTCTCATGTTCAACTAAGGGTTGGAAACCCTAGAAATTTCGGTTCAAATTTATTATGGACTAGGATCCTCTTATTGGGCCTTTTTGGGCCAATAAATCTTAAGTTAGACTATCTTGGGCTTAGAACCCTTAAATGGACTCTATTTGGACCCACATTCATAAAACTTAACATTTTGGGCCATATGGGCCTAAAATGGATTGGTTTACCTCTAATGGGCCTTGTTGGGCCATACATGATTCCATTTACCCTAATAGGCCTTAAACCCTTTAAAGAGGACTTTATTGGGCCGTGAACATCTATAGGGGCCCAATGGGCCGAAAAGTAATTATTTGGGCCTCATGATTTCGAGCAAAGACAAGTAATGGCCCAAATTAATCCATTTCCTTTCTCCTAGCCCAAATTTTCGGCCCATGTGTAAAATAATAATAATAATAATAATAATAATACTAATACTAATAATAATAATAATAATAATAATAATAATAATAATAATAATAATAATAATAATAATAATAATAATAATAATAATAATAATAATAATAATGTGTGACACCCCTAATTTCTCGGCCAGAAAGACCGATTTAATTTATGCTTTTAAAATAAAATCAGAGAAATCCTTTTAAAAGATGTTGCGGAATTGGTCCCCAAAACAAATCATGATAGAAGTTTATCAAAACCTTTCTTTAAGAAATATATAATTTCCTTTTATATCAAAACCTCGGGATGTCATCTTCCGATACATATCAAAAGCATAAACAAGACATTATAAGCCTTACAACAGTTATTTACAACTACTGGCCTATAATCCAAAAATCTCTCATCATCATCGGACTATGCTCGGGGTCCACTACCTGTAACATAAAAAGCTGAGTGGGTCAGGCTTGGGAACCTGTTGAGCATATAGGGTTTTCAACCCACAATAATAATAAACTTATTAAGTTCACCAGTCAACAATAACCCTGATTACTCATTCCCGTTATCCTCACTTTACGTCCCTAAACACCTATCACAAGGGACCTAGCCTAAGGAATATCATCGGGATGGACACTACTGCTAAGGGGACTCCTCAGCCATACATATCCTAAAGGCAACCATGAGGGGGATGGAGTACGCCAATGAACATTTAGTTCACTAACACCTACAAGTTGCGAACCTGCTAGTGTTCCACTGGACTGTCTAGAAAGGTCCGCGGTCGTCATCTATACTCCGCTAGACGACTACAACAACAACAACAACAACAACATCGAGGCCTCTCACCATTTTAACACACATCGACTATTTCGTCTACCCATGTTCTACCCAACATATTTGTAGATAAAATGCATATATAGTTTAAAACTTGTATAAAACATCTATTCAACAGTCACCTCAATTAAAAAATTAATATAATTACACATAGCATGTATTTTATAGAAAATACTTCATATCTAGGTGTAAGATGAAAGTGACTACACACTCACATGATTTGATGATAATCGGGCAACACTTCGTTTCCTAAAACGATCGTTTCTAATAAAACCGGGAGTTTTATTGAGAAACCGGGCTCTGCGAGGGTTGGGATTCAAAACCGAAAAGATAAACTTCTCGGGCTTCTCGGGCACTTCGGGACGTGTTTCGGGTGTTTGGTATGATACCGGGGCTTTGGGGGAAGTTGGAATGAAAGAAATATTGAAAGAGGGGTTAAAAGTGGCAATTTTTCAAAGTATCACCGGGAGGTCTCGCACCCTTCTATTCATAGGGGCGAGGCTTCTGATCGAACGGCTGAGAGGCTTCCAGGTGGCAACAGATCCGAAGAGGGGTCACATTTTTACGTCATAACTTCCTCATACGAAGTCAGATTTGGACGTTCTTTTTATACATACTCTCGGTTTAACGAACACTACGACTTCCGTTTAGATCACTAAGGTTAAAAAGTAGTTTATCAAGAACTCACTTTTTACGTCATTCGGCACCGTGCCGGTTGTGTCGCGAAACTTTGACAGGTCATAACTTCTTCGTTATAACTCGGATTTCGGTATTCTTTATATATCTGTAATCCTTGTCACGACCCCTACAACTTTCTTAATAGATATCGGCTTTATCTAATATTTATTTTCGACGCTCATTTTTATTCTTAGTTAATTAAATCCTAATAATTAAGCATAAAACACATAATTCACATAATATTCACATAATTCATTTTCATTTCTTCCAAAATGAGTTACAAAGGTTAACCTGGACTATCACATCAATATTAATGTCTAGCCTAGAAACACGGGCATTACAATTCTCTCCCCCTTAGGATGATTCCGTCCCCGGAATCACACATCAGCAAACAAATGCGGGTAGCGACTCATCATGTCACTCTCCGTTTCCCAGGTGAGATTTGACCCATTCGTATGTTTCCAACGCACAAGCACTAAATCGACCATCTTGCGTCGCAACTTCTTAGTCTTACGATCAACGATTGCCTCAGGTTCTTCAATTAACCTCTTGTTTTCATCCAACCTTAATTCAAAAATGGGAATTATGTCGGGCACATCTCTCGTGAACTTTCTCAAATAACACACATGAAAGGTGTTATGAATACCCTCCAGTTCTTCCGGTAATTCTAGCTTGTAAGCTTGATTCCCGATCCTCTGAAGAACTTTAAATGGTCCAATAAACCTTGGACTCAATTTTCCCCTTTTACCAAATCTTATAAGTCCCTTCCACGGCGAGACTTTAAGTAAAACCGAATCTCCAACTTCGAATGATATCGGTTGTCTTTTCTTGTCAGCATAACTCTTTTGTCGATCTTGAGCTGTTAACATCCTTTCCCTAATCACTTTCAACTTTTCAGCAGTCTGATGGACTATTTCAGGTCCCATAAACTGCTTTTCCCCAGCTTACAGCCAACATGACGACGTTCGACACTTTTCTCCATACAAAGCGTGATAAGGTGCCATCTTGATGCTTGAGTGGAAACTATTATTATAGGAAAATTCTAGTAGAGGTAAGTGTTCATCCCAGTTACCTTGGAGTTCCAGGGTACATGCTCTCAGCATATCCTCCAACATTTGAATTGTTCGTTCGCTCTGACCATCGGTTTGCGGATGGTAAGCTATACTCAAACATAACTTGGTACCCAATTCCTCTTGTAGACTCCTCCAAAACCTTGAGGTAAAACGGCTGTCACGATCGGATACAATCGTTAACGGAACACCGTGAAGCCTCACAATTTCCTTCACGTAAGAATTCGCAAGTTTAGCCATAGACCATTTCTCGTTGGCGGCTATGAAATGGGAACTCTTAGTGAAGCGATCAACGACCACCCAAATCATGTCGTGCCTGTTCCTTGTTCTGGGCAGTTTAGTCACAAAATCCATGGTGATGTCTTCCCATTTACCCATGGGTACAGCTAAAGGTTCTAAACTCCCACACGGTTTCTGATGTTGTCCCTTAACCCTAGCACAAGTTACACACTCGGCCACATACTTAGCAACATCGAGCTTCATCGTCGGCCACCAGTAATAGGGTTTTAGATCTCTATACATTTTTGTACTGCCGGGATGAATCGAGTACATGGTCTTGTGAGCTTCTTCCATCAGAAGATCTCTTACTCCTCCCGTCTTAGGTACCCAAATCCTATCTTTGAATACCTTCAGTCCTTGACTGTTTGTATCAAACACCAACGTTTTCCCCAAACGTTCTTCCTTTCGGTCATTTTTCTCTAAAGCTTCCTCCTGAGCTTTCTTTATACTTTCCACAATTGTTGAGACAACTTCAATTCTCAACGCTCTTGGCCTTTTCTTTTCAAGATTTACCTTCCGACTGAGAGCATCAGCAACAACATTTGCTTTACCAGGGTGGTAAAGTATCTCACAGTCGTAGTCCTTGAGTAACTCTAGCCAGCGCCGTTGCCTCATGTTCAATTCCTTCTGATTAAAGAGATATTGAAGACTCTTATGATCAGTGAAAAGTTTGCATTTAGTACCATAAAGATAGTGCCTCCATATCTTTAGGGTAAATACTACCGCTGCCAACTCCAGATCATGAGTGGGGTAGTTCTTTTCATGCTCTTTCAATTGCCTCGATGCATACGCTATCACTTTATCCCTTTGGGTCAGAACACAACCTAACCCAACTCTAGAGGCATCACTATAAACTGCAAAGTCATCAACTCCTTCAGGTAACGAAAGAATCGGTGCTTCACACAATTTCTTCTTAACTTCTCAAAGGCTTCCTTATGCTTCTCATTCCAAGTATAAGTAGCTCCTTTGTGGGTCAAAGCTGTTAATGGAGTACCAATCGAAGAAAAGCCTTGGATAAATCGGCGATAATATCCGGCTAATCCTAAAAAGCTTCGAATCTCCGTAGGACTTTTTGGTTGTTCCCACTTCATCACAACTTCAATCTTTGCTGGGTCAACCATTATTCCTTCTTGGTTAACCACATGACCTAAAAATTGGACTTCTTGAATCCAAAATTCACATTTGGAGAACTTTGCTCACAGCTTCTCCTTTTTCAGAACTTCTAGCACTTCACGCAGATGCTTGTCATGCTCTTACTTGCTTTTAGAATAAATCAAGATATCATCTATGAATACTATCACGGATTTATCAAGGTATGGTTTACAAACCCTGTTCATCAAATCCATGAAAGCTGATGGGGCATTGGTTAGTCCGAACGACATAACCAAAAATTCATAGTGTCCATATCTTGTTCTGAACGCAGTCTTTTCGATATCCTGCTCTCTTACCTTTAGTTGATGATATCCTGACCTAAGATCGATCTTCTAGAAATAGCTTGAACCTTGCAACTGATCGAACAGGTCATCAATCCTCGGCAACAGGTACTTGTTCTTTATTGTCGCTTTATTCAGCTCTCTGTAATCGATGCACATTCTCATGCTCCCATCTTTCTTCTTTACAAATAACATCGGGGCTCCCCAGGGTGATGAACTAGGTCGAATAAAACCTTTGTCCAATAACTCCTGAAGTTGTGTCATAAGTTCTTTCATCTCTGTTGGTGCTAATCGATACGGTGCTTTTGCTATCGGCGTCGTTCCTGGTAACAAGTCGATACGGAATTCTACTTGTCGATCAGAGGGCAATCCGGGAAGATCTTCGCGAAAGACTTCCGGATAGTCACACACCACCGGAATATTCTGCACCTCCTTCTTTTCCTTCTTAGCATCGATCACGAACGCTAGGTATGATGTACATCCCTTGGCCAAACACTTTCTGGCTTTCATTAGGGAAATGATTCTAGAGTTTACTCTGCGTTTGTCTCCATACACCATGAACGACTCTTTCCCTGGCGGGTTTACTTTTACTATCTTCTTCCTACACAATATTTCGGCATCATTGGCGCTAAGCCAATCCATTCCTAAAACTATGTCGAATTCATTTAACTCGATAGGCAATAATTCCTCGTGGAACTTATTCCCATTCAAGTCAATGAAGATGTTTTTCATACGATGGCTAACAGGTACAAACTTGCCACTAGCAATCTTGAATATTATAGCATTAACTAGTCTATCTACAGGCAAAGCTAGTTTTCTACCAAATTCATGCGAAATAAAGGAGTAATTGGCTCCAGAATCAAACAAAATTTGGGCAGGCAATTCGTTTACGAGAAAGGTACCTGAAGCGACATTGGCTTCTTCTTTCGTAGCTTCAAGTGCCATCTGAAAGGCTCTCGCCTTCGGCTTTGGTGGAAGATTGGGTTTTGCTGCGTCCTTCTTCTTCGAGCAATCCCTCAAAATATGCCCTTCTTCATTGCACCCAAAACAGACGTTCTTATTGAAGGTGCATTCATTGGCATAATGCCCTGGCTTTCCATATTTGTAACAAGTGACTTCCACGCTGCATTTCCCAACATGTTTCTTCTTGCACTTGTCACACCACTTGGCTTCGGCTCCTCCTCCGAATTTTCTTGAACCAGTCTTTGAGAAATTGTTCTTTTTATTGTAACCTGAAGTTCCTTCAAACTTTCTCTTTTCGCAAACTTTAACCTTGCTGGCGGCTCTCCCCTTAATCATATCTTCAACAGACTTGGCAGCCCAGACAGTTGCCTCCAATGTAAGTGCCTGACGTACTGGCACCGCATACTCCCATGGAAGTCCCTTTGCATATCTGTCAATTTTTGCCAGCTCATCTGGGACAATACGCAAAGCAAATTCCATTTTGTCTATGAAGTTATTTGTGTATTCATCAACGGTCATACTCCCCTTTTTCAACGTTAGAAATTGGTTTTCCAGCTCAAGCACATTTTAGGCCGAGCAGTACTTGCGCTTGAAGTGCACCAAGAACTCTGCCCAAGTCAGTTGCAGTGGCTCATTAGGGCTTAGGGTTTTCCCCAGAGTGTTCCACCAACGAGCAGCACTACCCCTGAACTGACGCACTGCAAATGTGGTTTGTAACTTGCCTTGGCAACCACAAGTCATGAAAGTCAATTCCATTTCCGAGATCCAATCCATTACTCCGACAGGATCTTCTTTTCCAGTGAAGGTCGATGACTTGCAAGTCATAAAGTCCTTATACTTGCACCCATTTCTCTCCACTCTATCTTCGTGGTTATTTCTCCCAACCGCAAGCGGTTCACTATGACCAACAGATCTACTGTTGTTTCCTTCTTCAGATCGATCGTCATTCAACTCACGTTGTTCAACAGGAACTGAAGGTTCATCCCTGTTGTTCAGCAACATTTGCCTCAAATCCTCCCTTTGTTCAGCCATCATGGTCTGAATCATAGTTCGTACTCCATCCATGGTGATGGGTTCTGGTGCAGCTCCTACTATAGGCACCTGTTCCACCACTTGGGGTTGAGGTTGTTGGTTTCTGTTTGTATTTCCCGCTCCACTTCGAGTTATTGCCATTATAATCTATATACCGAATAAGGCGAATTTAGGTCTTTATCCTTGATAGATATTTCAATTACCTTATCACTCCGAAACGTTTACATGTTAGTTCTAATCTCGTAATCCTGCGCTTAGAATCCTATACACATAAGGTTTCCAGATCCGGTCGGCAACAGACCATAGATCCGAACAAATAATGGCATATATGGCAAACATATAGCATTTAGCACATAAAAGCATTTTAGGCATCTTTCCTAAAATAAACTAGTGCTCGTGTCTAAAATATGATAGACACTCATCTCATAATCACCACTTAGCATTCTAAGTTTAAGTCTAGAAATCCTACAATTTCTTAGTTCGCTTAAACTAATGCTCTGATACCAACTGTGACATCCCCTGATTTCTCAGCCAGAAAAGACCGATTTAATTTATGCTTTTAAAATAAAATCAGAGAAATCCTTTTAAAAGATGTTGCAGAATTGGTCCCCAAAACAAATCAAGATAAAATTTTATCAAAACCTTTCTTTAAGAAATATATAATTTCCTTTTATATCAAAACCTCGGGATGTCATGTTCCGATACAGATCAAAAGCATAAACAAGACATTATAAGCCTTACAACAGTTATTTACAACTATTGGCCTATAATCCAAAAATCTCTCATCATCATCCGGCTATGCTCGGGGTCCACTACCTGTAACATAAAAAGCTGAGTGGGTCAGGCTTGGGAACCTGTTGAGCATATAGGGTTTTCAACCCACAATAATAATAAACTTATTAAGTTCACCAGTCAACAATAACCCTGATTACCCATTCCCGTTATCCTCACTTTACGTCCCTAAACGCCTATCACAAGGGACCTAGCCTAAGGAATATCATTGGGATGGACACTACTGCTAAGGGGACTCCTCAGCCATACATGTCCTAAAGGCAACCGTGAGGGGGATGGAGTACGCCAATGAACATTTAGTTCACTAACACCTACAAGTTGCGAACCTGCTAGTGTTCCACTGGACTGTCTAGAAAGGTCCGCGGTCGTCATCTATACTCCGCTAGACGACAACAACAACAACAACATCGAGGCCTCTCACCATTTTAACACACATCGACTATTTCGTCTACCCATGTTCTACCCAATATATTTGTAGATAAAATACATATATAGTTTAAAACTTGTATAAAACATCTATTCAACAGTCACCTCAATTAAACAATTAATATAATTACACATAGCATGTATTTTATAGAAAATACTTCATATCTAGGTGTAAGATGAAAGTGACTACACACTCACATGATTTGATGATAATCGGACAGCACTTTGTTTCCTAAAACGATCGTTTCTAATAAAACCGGGAGTTTTATTGAGAAACCGGGCTCTGCGAGGGTTGGGATTCAAAACCGAAAAGATAAATTTCTCGGGCTTCTCGGGCACTTCGGGACGTGTTTCGGGTGTTTGGTATGATACCGGGGCTTTGGGGGAAGTTGGAATGAAAGAAATATTGAAAGAGGGGTTAAAAGTGGCAATTTTTCAAAGTATCACCGGGAGGTCTCGCACCCTTCTATTTATAGGGGCAAGGCTTCTGATCGGACGGCTGAGAGGCTTCCAGGTGGCAACAGATCCGAAGAGGGGTCACATGGGTCGCACGTGCGAGGGTCCGGCTGTCTGCTTCTAATTGGACCTAGGTCTAGGTCCGAGGTTCAGGTCCGAAGCAAGAGGGAAGGGAGACAGGTGGTGCGAAGGTCGGACACGCGGCAGGTGGTGCGAGGCTCGGACGAGGCTGCACACGCGTCACTCCTCGGATGCGCCACAACTTCGGATGACTCAGCAAATTTTGGACACGTGGCACGCATGCAGCGAAGGTGACGTGGCCGAAGTCCACCATGCGAAATTTCTCGATTTTTATGCAAAAACTTCTAAAATCCATAACATTCGCGTACGAGCTCCGTTTTTGACGTTCTTTATATGCACGCGTAGGTAAAGTTACGCTCTACAACTTTCGTTTAGACTTTGTCGGCTAATTTTGACTTTAATTTTTATATTATTATTTTTAACAGACCGGGACAGGAAATCCGTTAAAAATTCATAACTTCTTCATCCGACGTCCGTTTTCGTCTGTCTTTTTACCGTTGTGCTACTATTGACGAGACCTTCGATTCTCGTTTAGGTTGTATCGACTAAAAATCACTCGATCTAAAATTCGAGTTTTTAGCTGTCTACTGCTAAGCTGAAACTTAAAAAAATCATAACTTCCTCATACGAAGTCAGATTTGGACGTTTTTTTATACATATTCTCGGTTTAACGAACACTACGACTTTCGTTTAGATCACTAAGGCTAAAAAGTAGTTTATCAAAAACTCACTTTTTACGTCATTCGGCACCGTGCCGGTTTTGTCGCGAAACTTCGACAGGTCATAACTTCTTCGTTATTACTCGGATTTCGGTATTCTTTATATATCCGTAATCCTTGTCACGACCCCTACAACTTTATTAATAGATATCGGCTTTATCAAATATTTATTTTCGACGCTCATTTTTATTCTTAATTAATTAAATCCTAATAATTAAGCATAAAACACATAATTCACATAATATTCACATAATTCCTTTTCATTTCTTCCAAAATGAGTTACAAAGGTTAACCTAGACTATCACATCAATATTAATGCCTAGCCTAGAAACACGGGTGTTACATAATGGAAGGAGGATGAATTAATATGATGACAACACATAATTATCTAGCAAATATCTAGATAATCACATGTATCAAGAAGTTCATTACCCACCATGCAAAATCTTTTTCTCCCCTCTCCTTATTACTCTCGGCCAAACCTTCCACCATACCACCTCCATAGTTTTCTTCTAAACACTCTCAAACACTCTCAAGAACATCTCCTTCTTCCATCAAAAATCTCGAGATTTGTGGGTGCTTTCAAGAGGATTCTTCACCAATATCATCATCCTTGGTAAGTTTTGGCTTAGATCCATGGTTTAGTTTCTTGATTTCTCCAAAGATCCCCTCTTAACTCATGTCATTTCGTGATCTATGCTTCATAGAGTCCAAAAAATCATTCCAAGAAGCTTACTAGGGCCGAGAATCACATCATTTTCTTCCATTTCTTCTTCAAATCGAGAACAAAAAAGCAAAGTGAGTTCATACCCCCTTGTTTTCGGTTTTATCTTGTTTTTGGGGGAGAATACAAGTCACCATGTGTTAGATCTATGTATTTGTGCATGTTATGTGTGATTTTCTTGGTTTATGTTGTGATTATGTGATAAAATATGATGGATCTCGAAAACTCTAACAAAAATGGGTGAGATTTGTAAACCAAAGCACTCTAAGCAACATTCTATAAAAGATGAAAGTGTTAAACATGTCTAAGATGTTGAAAAACTAAACAAAATCATGTATAAGGATCATTTTTGACAAATAAACAAAAGTTGGGACATTTGTAACATTCACGGTTTTACAAGGGCCAAAAAGGGGTCATATTTGCATGAAAATGGGTCTTTATGATGAACATATTTGTCAAAGGGCCGAAAGTGTAAATTTTTACATAATGGGCCTTATTTTGGGCCCTTACGATTTATTTGGTTTTAAAGTGTAAAAATCTTGATTTTTATGAATTAAATTGTCATTTATTACAAATTCGTGCTAAAAGTGTAAATCTTTGGACTTATGGGCCGAAAATGTCACTATCCTTGAACTTGGGCCAAAAATGTTATTTTTATAAAAAGTGGGCCGAAATTGTCATTTTCATCAAATATGGGCTGAAAATGTAAATTCCAATAAAAATGGGCCACAAACATTAATATATTTATATTTTGGCCAAAAATTGCAATTTATTAGTTAATTGGGCCAAAAATGTAAATTTCAAAAATTAATGGGCTAGAATGTCAATTTTAACCAAAATGGGCCAAAGAAGTCATTTTATTTGGAATAAGTCCAAAAATGGATATTTTAAGTCTTAAGAAACTTAAAGTGACAATTTTATGAAAAACGAGCTCAAACCGTAAAGTTACGATTCAATGGACCAACAATATTTTTACAATAAATGTACCCTTTTTCTTCACGTTGGTAAAACGTTCAAACTAAAATGGGCAATATCTTATCAAACAAACAAAATACAACGATTTCATGTGTGTTGGGTCTAATACTCTTGATACATGGTTAATGGGCCTTGGTGGTCCATTCAAATGTATATTGGGCCTAACATTTTTCCATGACAAGTTTATTGGGCTTGGTGGCCCATTTACATGTTAATTTGGGCCTGAGCCATGGATCACATGTTCATTGAGCCTTAGTGGCCCATTTACATGTCTATTTTGCCTAAATTACCCTTTTACATGTCTATTGGGCCTTAGTGGTCCATTTACATGCTAATTGGGCTTGAAAGATACATCACTTATTCTTGAGTTTTTGAAAACTTAAAACATATACGTAAACATTATACTGGGTGCAATACTTTACTCGTGAATAAGTTGAGAATCTAGTGAGACTTGTCGGTTGACACCTTTGAGTGTATGATCGTAGCCTGTATTTATAACCAGAGTCTCCTGGAGGGAGAGCGGGAGTTTGTGTATAGATCTATACAGGGTGCCCCCCCCACGCCTTAGTTGTTCACTACAGCTAGACTAGGCAAGTCTAGGGCGACAAACCTTACCTACATCAAAACCGGCGCCTGAAAACGCTAAGACAGGCGAATTAGTCATTATCAAGCATGGTTGTAACGGCTCACTTAGAGACTAACTCCATCAAAGATTTCGGTATATTTATACCAATCCTGACGATACTAAAAACATACATACATCGATACCCGGTCTTGGGATTTTATGATTACGATACTTTTATAAGCATAAAATATCGGATTTTCTGGGGATAAATACATTCATACCTTACCTTCTACGTACAACAGAAAATACATGAATTTTATATGGATTACATTTTTGATTATCTATACATTACAAAAGCAGCAAACACACATGCATTAATACTTGATTTTGACACATTACTTTCAAACTACTTACAGAAAATATCGGATTTTCTGGTGTTTTACGAACCATTCAAAACTTTTCATTCAAACATGCTTATGAACTCACCAACATTATATATGTTGACGTTTTTCAAAAGAACTTGTATTCTCAGGGAATCGTTAAGAAGAAATGTCAGCAGGAAATGGAGGAATTTGTTATATTTTGTTATCAACCTACATTAAATATTTTGAACATGTAATATTGTACTTGATGTAAACAATACTAGTTGTATTTGATATGCATGATGATGATGTTTTCTTGTTTCAATTATATACAATTGTGATGATATTACAAGATGAAGTCACGCACAAGCCCCCGGACGTTTCCGCCGTCTGGTTCGGGGGTGTGACAGATTGGTATCAGAGCATTGTTTATAGTGAACTGGCATATCTAATCATACTTGATATGCAACTATAAATACAATGGGAATAAAACACTCTGAATAAAGTGCATACATTAAAACTATAACATTAAAAGTCTCTGGAGGAAATGGAACATTGTGATTAAACACGGGCAGTTATGTAGTTATATTGGGGGTAAATATAGCCTGATCAACTATATTTATTCAAAATATGACCAACATGTGTATGGGGGTAATCATGGCGGGAAATTGACCTAGAAACTTAACTCGTATCCAAAACTTCTCAGGAATTCAAACACAAATAATTAAAATACTATAGGAGTATTTTGAAATTTTATATACACGCTCCCTTTACACGCTTCTCACTCCCAGTTTCTCGCACAGTCGCCATGGATGGAGCACATCAGGGCGTCCTTTTCTACCAGAACCTAGTGGCCCACGGAGAAATTGAGGAAGACCCCGTGGTGGAGGCAGCCCCCGGTGCCGGGCCTGACGAATACGTAGAAACGGACTATGAGTTTGAGGAACCCGATGAGGTCACGGAGGAGGGTGGAGATACGAGTGAAGTACCTAGTAAACCTCCCACTCCCGCGACAGTACAGGATCACTCCATAGCACCACGGGATCCCGTAGATAGGACTCACTCCCTAGAGGAGGAGGTTGCCACTCTTCGGCAACAACTTTTAGCAACAGAGGCCCGAGCTGTTCAGGCCGAGCACGAGAGAGACGAAGTAGTCAGGGAGATGACCGAGATGGTTAATCTTGTCGCACGACATTTTGGCATATGATATTGTTGGCATACCCATCTCATCATAGTTAGCACCTGTTCATGTGCTCCCGTTATGATTTTCTTCTTTATGTTTTACTCTATGTACTATCGACCATATGTTTAAGTGATTACACTACTCATAGGGTCGTCATGCTATCGGATTATATGTTTCCCCATGTACTGTATGCCTTTTGGCAAATTTTCATGTATTAAAAACGATTATTATTAATGGAAATGCTCTATGTTTTTATCGTGATGTTGTTATCTGTTATGTGTTTTATTTCGTTGTTTTATGATAATACATGAAATCACTTAGATGCACAAACCGATTCGCCGAGTCTGCGGAATTCTAAACTCGGAATGCGATATGCACTCAACATCTTTCCGTTCTTTGACAGAAAGATGCCTCAAAGACCCAACCGTGGAAACAACACAACACCGGCCCCACCTGAAATAAACTCAGTTGCATTCCAAGCAGCAGTGTCCGCTGCGGTCACCACAACACTTGCACAGATTCGCAACGGAAACAACGGAGAAGGCAACAGACAGGGAGCCGGAAGCACAAATCAAGGAACAAACCACGGAACCACACGAACCTGCACATACAAGGACTTCACCAACGCCAAACCTCGAACATTCATCGGAGCAGGAGGCGTAATAGCCCTAAAGCGATGGATTGAGAAGGTGGAATCAGTTTTTGAAATTTGCGGGTGTCCGGATGGGTGCAAGGTCAAGTTTGCGGCCTGCACATTCATTAATCAAGCTCTCTCCTGGTGGAATGGTCACGTAGAGGCCATGACACTCCCGGTGGCAAACGCGATGCCATGGGAAGAGCTTAAGGAAATGATGTTGGCTGAATACTGTCCAAGAGGCGAAATTCAGAAGATGGAACAAGAGCTGTGGAACCTCACAGTTCAAAATTCCGACATCGATGCATACATATCCAAATTTAGTGAGCTGTCTCTCTTGTGTCCTGGAATGATCACCTCTGAAGGGAAAAAGATTGAGAGGTTTATCTGGGGATTGACCGCACCTATCCAAGTGAATGTAATTGCGGCAAACCCTGAGACATATGATTGTGCAAAGAGGCTGGCCAAGTAATTGTACGATCATGGCAAAAAAAAGAGTACCAAAACAGGAGAAGCGGAAGTTAAGAAAGAAGGTGAGAACAAGAAGGGGAAAAACAACAAGCGGAAGGGAAAACAAAACTCTGAATCATCAAAGAAACCAAAAACGGTGACTGTCCATGATGCAACTCAAGCTACCACCGCACCACATGCTCCAGCCTCATCCACACCAAATAATCCCAAGCAATACTCAGGGACCCTTCCCAAGTGCAGCAAATGCAATTTCCACCATCATGGAGAATGTAGAGAGATGCACTGCATGAGCTGCAATCGAAAGGGTCACACTACCAGATTCTTTAGAACCCATCCCCAACAAAACCAACAGTCGAACAACAACAACAACAACAACAACAACAACCGCAACAACAGTAACAACAACAACACCGGAGCCGGTTACGCCTGCTATGGGTGTGGAGAAATCGGCATTTCCGGCGCAACTGCCCCAAAGCAAACAATCAGGGGGCAGGAACAACAGGAAGAGTGTTGACCATGGGTCAAGGTGAAGCGGTACAGGACCCCACAGTTGTTACTGGTACGTTCCTACTTAACAACTCGTACACATGCATCTTATTTGATAGTGGGGCGGAGCGAAGTTTCGTTAGTAATAAATTCAAACACTTACTAAATCAACACCCCCAGAAGCTCAACGAAGCCTTCACGGTGGAAATGGCTAATTGGAAAACTGAAACAACCAAAGATATCTATGTAGGGTGCACATTGTTGGGTTTTGAGCATTCTAACACTCTTAAGTGTACATGCAACCCTAAATACCTTGGATCTATGTTTTCTCTATTATACATGCAAATATGATTATCCAAGGTATTATCCTAACTAGCATACCAAAACATTGATACTAGGATAATAAAATAGATAGAATACATACCTTGTTGTTGTTGCTTGACTCCATGAAGCTTGAGAGCCTAGTGCCCCAAGTGTGACACCTCAAATGGTTCACACAACATCATGAACTCTTGGAATAACCATGAGAAGAAGACATACATGTTCAAATCGGCTAGCCCTCAAAATATGTATCACTAGTGCCAATTTCTTGAACTAAAGGGGTTCTTATATAGTGTGGCTATTAGGGTTACACCATGTAACTCATGACTTTACCCATTCCTTATGCTCCATGGGTTTTAACCTCCATGGAGTATCCATGGATCACCACATGGGTTAAACCCAACATAAAGGAATCTTGGATCATAAGCCCACATATATAAGAATGAATGATTTACACAATCAATCCCCATATATTTAATTAGTCTCTTTTTGATCACTAAATTAAGTCCAAATTAATTCTTGATCAATACTAATTAAATAACATGATTTCATATTAATACATTAGAACTTATAATATATTAATATGTCACAAAATGTCTTTTCCTCATAAACGGTCTATCCAAATGTTCCGATGCCATGCAACCCAAATGGACCATGCCGAGTCGGGTCAAGTACATACCAATTATAGTTATGGACTTAGACACTAATCCAACAGTCTCCCACTTGGATAAGTCTAAAACTATTATTGCGTATGACTTCAGGAACCAACTGGCAATCGTAGCTCTCAAAAGCCGCTGTCGAACTCTGACCTTGTAGATGAACTCTGACCTTTGTCAATGACTTGTCCATTAGATAAGGGATCATATATTCCTCCATTCTAGATATCATATGGACTGAGACATGGATTATAATCATTCTCTCTGTCCATTTGTTGTTTCCCGATTTCCGATTTATGACGATTGACTAATTGAACAAATCAAATCAGTCCAGGCCCGGCCGAGCACTTACATTTGTCATCAGCAAATCATCGAGGGGCCCACAGATATCACTTTTATCCCGAAGGTAAAAGGAATGGATAAACTTCGACTCATATGGCTTGTTCTACTACTTGTTGAATCATACACAAAGGCATGTTTTATAACACCGAGTTACCGAATGCGTTTTTGTGCAATCAATGTACAACCAACTCCTAGTAACAACTCATATCTCTGGGTTTGAAGAATATAAGATATTATCGTCTCATGATCACTCGTGATAAAATCCATGAAGTGATTCCAATGAGCGCGGGTTGAATCCAATACTCAGAACTTATGAGCACTCATGAGTGTTGTAGCCCCGTGCCCAACATCTTAGACCTCTACAAGCCAACCCATGACAGTCTTGATTCATATCTACTTCCAACATATGACCGACTGTGGATAGTTTGAATAACTTAGTCAATCAGGAAGAACGACCTAGTTATTCTGGAAGTCAATACATGCAAAATGAAACACAATAATAATAGAATCTAATATGGTATCAAAACCTATGAACATAAATAAAACACCTTTTATTTATCACCATATGATTACACATTATTCATTGTATACTGTTTCAGCTATCAACTTTATTCTTGAATTTAAAACAATAGTTGTCCCATGCTCCAAGCATGTACACTATGTTTTCTAAACACTAGTCATGCCATACACCAAGTATGCATACTATTGAACATAACTCCAATGATCCTCTTTGTGAATTAGATCAATTGAACATAACCCCAATGATCCTCTTTGACAGTCCCAAATCCTTACT
Organism: Lactuca virosa; assembly: GCF_052849685.1. Taxonomy (NCBI): domain Eukaryota; kingdom Viridiplantae; phylum Streptophyta; class Magnoliopsida; order Asterales; family Asteraceae; genus Lactuca; species Lactuca virosa. The sequence continues at coordinate 148,689,527 of NC_136427.1, read as the reverse complement.
GCAAATGCAAGAATTCCAAATTCATGCCATTTACTGAAATCTGTTAGATTCTAAACTTATATGCATTGATCCTCCTGTAATGATTATGCACAGAGTCACAAGGACTTGACAACAAACATTACAGAGCATTCCAAGGAGATCAACTCCTTGGAAACATCCTTCTTGCATTAAGTTTCCTAATCTTACACAGATTGAATAATTTCTAACTTTGAAACATTTCCATATTCCATTTTGACTATCACTTCTGAACAAGAGTTGCCTCCTTACAGATTATGTCAATATGGTCCTTCCAGAATTAACACTATACTTCCAACTGTCCTTGAGCAACCAATCTTTGGTAAACCTTAGATTGTCCTCGACAATTGCTTAATCCTTTTAGTCATATCCAGTTCTAGACCTTTTCCCTTCTTAATGCCCCAGGCATTTGGAAAATTTTTAGAAAGGATAAATATAGCACATGTAATCGATCCTATATCCGAAGCATATGGGACACGAGTCATGATGTCTCACATAAAGACTAAACCAGTCTTTTGCTATAACATTTCCATTTCTATTTGCCAAGTTCTCATATTTCAGATTATGAAAAGGGATGCCGTAATCATAATCGAATTTTAGAACACAAATAATGGACCCATATATAGAATTTCCTTATGTTGAGTCATTCCAACATGAAATTCATATATATATCCTTGACTAAATACGACTTAAAACCTCAATCTAAGCTTTTAGAATTGAAATGAAGTATAATTTCCTCTCCCTTAATTATAGCAAAACAACTTTTTCAACCCCTGCAGCCTCACGAATTGAAACTTTTGTTTTCTATAATTAACATTGCTAACTTGCAACCTTTATCATAATTATCATGCTCCCACTAACATGATGATTATTAGCATAACACTTATGCTCCCACTAGCTTTGACATGTAATCAGAAATCAGCTGGACTTCTAGAAATCAATACTTTATTGACTTTCTTACCAAAGTTCAGATTTCTGATACTAGATTGCTTTGATAAAACTTTATCAATATCATACACCTTATCTTAGATAGCTCACAGGTGTGTCTAAACAATTTTAAGAACTATGAAAAGGGATGCCGTAATCATAGCCTCGATTGTTTAGACCTTTACCACTTCTCACAAGTCCATGTTAGTGTGCTGGTTAACCACACACGCTCCACTAACGACTTTGAGAATGCAAATATCACAATTGCTATCTAGCTAAAATCTACTTAGTGAAAGTGTTTCCTCACCATCATTTTCATGAATCGGAGAGAAACCTTATGACACTTAGATTTTATGGTGTATGAGTTCCTATCCATATGAATTTTGTCAAAACCATAATCACAAGACAAGGTTACTGACAAATCCACACTTATATGGATTAAACTTGTGCAATCTTAACTTCTTGCCATTTGGCAGCTCAAGGGCCTGCCATTGCTTCCAAGTAGCTGTGCAACCAATTGAGAACTCTAAGAACTCATATGCAAAGCCAACTATAATTGGAATGGACACAGAAATAGTCAACACGATAGGTTATAAACCTCAAGTCGTGTGCTAGTGAAGAACTTTAGGTTTTACTCTTGATTAGTTCTTGAGACTTTCAAGACCTTTTAAGACTCCCACTGTCCTCTTGACATATAAGACTCTCTTTTCAAATATTCAAGAGATAGTGTGGATTCTAATCAAGACAAACACTTCACACAATTGGCCTTAGTTGGTCTTTGTTTTATCCAAAAACATCAGAACTTACCAATTTCAAATGTACAAGAGTAGAAACCTTCTACTCTTACATTTGACAAGTGTTTTTAAACCTTCTTTTAGACATGTCACTCAAGTTACAATCTTGGAGTATGACTCTAAGAATTGTTTTGGAATGAAATATGACTCATCTTCTTGATTTAACCACTTCAATAATTCATAACTCCTCTTCTTAGCTACCAGAATGCACTTAGAGGATGAATTGTGATAAGGTCTCTTAATCATTAAGATGATTATATAACATGATACTCAAGTACTCTACCATCTTTTCAGATTTGAGAAACTTTTATCCTTCTGCCTAATTTGATTCTTCTCATTCGTTCCGCCATATACTGAAATTTTTTCCAATGCTTCAGAATTATACTTAAGCCTGTAAGTATAACCATCTTTACTAAACTTTAGTAAATCATGACGAATAGTCTTATCGATCTTTTGTGGTGGAGTTAATCAGTGCACAAGAATGTGTACTCGATCCCTTAGTCCGTTACTTGACTCACACATCCATGTGAACAAGTAGTTAGTCTTAATTTTTCCAATGCTTGAAGGTTCTCATTCATCATGCTCTACAAATTGCATGATTCCAAGTTTCGGTCCAATTGAAACTTGGGTGATGAGAATATTTCCTTATTTGGTAAATTTAGACACTACCACAAATGAAAGAATCAAATTCATATTTCCACTCTTGCTCTTAATGGAATCTTATAAGCAACACAGTTTTTCACAAATGCCATTGTAAGGATATTTTAAAATAAATAAAATCAAAAGATTTACCTTTTATTTTAAAACTTTGCGGAAAAACTCATCCTTACAATCCATATGAAAACTTGTTGTTATCTATTCCTAAGCAATATATCATAACTCCTAAGATGTAGCTTAAGAATCCGATCTTCAAACTATGCGATAGAAATCCATCTACGCGATCAGATTCAGCATAATCTTTCTTTAAGTTTCTTCACTTTTTTCTTTGATTCTTAAAACATCAACATGTGACCCAGTCACATCATGTATCAAGAATCTCAGAATAGAAACTTAGTAGAGTTAGATAATGGACTTTACCTGAAGTAGAGTCAAACTTATTGACTTTAACATCCTTAGGTAAATTTGGCAGCTTCGCAACTAATGCCCCTTTCTTTGGCAATGGACCCTTGATAATGGGACTATCTCAGACTTAGCCTCTCTCTTTACCATTTGGTCAACCGAGTTGACTATGGGCGATCCCTTTCCATTGGGAAGAGAGAGCTTTACTGGATATCCAATGTCATCATTGTCAATGTCCATAAAGTTTTAGGAAGTTGATCTTAGCAAATAGATAAGATCATTAAGGGTCTTGTCATAGTCTGTTTCATAGGAGTCCCAAAGGAACTCACTATGTGACTTAGAAAGTGATTGATCATCAGCTTCCTCTAGACTTTGACACCCAACTATCTCGGCTTGTCAATATGTGACTACATCTCCAAGATGTGATCACACATAGACCTTTCCTTGCCAATAGGGCTTGAGTGACCTTAAACTTTTCAGGAACTTGTGGGTTAGGGAGAATAATTGGAGGAGGTGAAAGAAGTATGATTTCCATGGGACATCATCTTCATTTAGGAAAGTTTGTTTCAAGAGATTTGGGAAGATCATCTTTTGGGAGATATTCAAGAGAGTTAATTTAAAGTCCTTAATATAACACCCAATATGAAATATTAAGGCTAGGACCCAACAACCTATTTATAACTGGAAGAGGGATGCCGTAATCCAAGTTATAAAATAGTTGAAGGTAGGTAAATGACGATTTACCAATTTCCACCATGAAAAACGAAATATATTTAAGTTTTAATTGGATTTGAAACTCCTAGATCTTTTGAGATTCATTGAACTGTTCAATGGCATGTTTCAATCTCGAGTGTGCCTTTCAGGTTTTGTGACTGGGATGCCGAGGATCACAAAACAAGGTGTGAATAACCATGCAAATATACTTGGTACCCTTAAGTGTTTACCCCTCAATCGATGTGCCGGTTAACTACACACGCTCCATCGATACTATGATAAACATTAAGTTACCCTTTGCCTACCTTGTTAAATCAAGCTAGTGTGCCGGTAAACCACACGCGCTCCACTAACCGACTTAAGCAAAGTGCAAAGTGTAATTTCATGGGTTAGCACCTTATTCACATTTTCCTAAGTAACTAAGATTGGGAATTTATAAGTGTTTAGTTACTTAGTATTTATCATTAATACTTTTAATGAAGGGAGAATTATAGTCCTTGTCCTACCCGTTCGGCTAACGACCCTCCACCAGTCAAGGAAGCGGTGGGTGAGAGTGGACACCCATTAAATTGCCATTTTATAGGCAGTAACCTTATACCCCCTTATAGACCGGCTTCGTGAATGAGGCCTACTAACGGTAAGACTGACTTTCTCTTATACATATATATATATTATTAACTTATAATATTATAAAGTATAAGGGTTGAATTTTAACTTTTAAAATTCTAAGGGCTTAACTTGGAATTAAAGTATTCATAAGAGAAAACTTTTCAAATTCCAAAACTTGAGGGCAAGTTTTGAAATTATTCAAAACTAATTAATTCCATAACTTATGTGTTTAAATTAGTTTTAATTAAAAAACTCTTCAAGTTCCATAACTTGAGGACAAGTTATGGAAGACTTTAAACTAATAAAAGAATGTAACTTTTCTTTATTTTGTAACTTATGGAATTAATTAAGGTTACACATTTTATTACTTAATGAAGTGACTCTTGAACCTCCATAACTTGAGGACAAGACTCTTCATTTTTGTAACCATTGCCAACTTTTATGAGTTTTATGAAACTTAAATGTGACTTTTCATATAACTTGAGGACAAGTTACAAAAACACATTTTAGAATCAAATCTTAGATTAAAATGGATTGAAAACACATAATCAATTAACTTTTCTATTAATCTAAGCAACTCATAAGAACAAGATAATTCAAATCAAACTTTTTCATGTAATTAGCCTAATCACTAAACTAATACAAAACATGAATCTATTGACAGTTATCTTTGAAATTGGATTAGTATGAACATTACCACATCAAAAACAAGTTTATAAGTTCAAAAACATCTTAGGGTAATGTTTCTAGTCCATTTCTAGCCAAAAAACTCGAAAATATGCTGTCTGGGGCTCCTACTCGTCGAGTGTATCAACCTACTCGCCGAGTAGGATGATTTTCTTCATGGACTCGGCGAGTCCAGTGCCCAGAATGCCCGAAATTCGACTTTTTCAGCATTTTTCAGCAATTTGCATCAAGTATAATTGAAAACAAGCCTAGGCTCTGACACCACTGTTGGGTTTTGAGCATTCTAACACTCTTAAGTGTACATGCAACCCTAAATACCTTGGATCTATGTTTTCTCTATTATACATGCAAATATGATTATCCAAGGTATTATCCTAACTAGCATACCAAAACATTGATACTAGGATAATAAAATAGATAGAATACATACCTTGTTGTTGTTGCTTGACTCCATGAAGCTTGAGAGCCTAGTGCCCCAAGTGTGACACCTCAAATGGTTCACACAACATCATGAACTCTTGGAATAACCATGAGAAGAAGACATACATGTTCAAATCGGCTAGCCCTCAAAATATGTATCACTAGTGCCAATTTCTTGAACTAAAGGGGTTCTTATATAGTGTGGCTATTAGGGTTACACCATGTAACTCATGACTTTACCCATTCCTTATGTTCCATGGGTTTTAACCTCCATGGAGTATCCATGGATCACCACATGGGTTAAACCCAACATAAATGAATCTTGGATCATAAGCCCACATATATAAGAATGAATGATTTACACAATCAATCCCCATATATTTAATTAGTCTCTTTTTGATCACTAAATTAAGTCCAAATTAATTCTTGATCAATACTAATTAAATAACATGATTTCATATTAATACATTAGAACTTATAATATATTAATATGTCACAAAATGTCTTTTCCTCATAAACGGTCTATCCAAATGTTCCGATGCCATGCAACCCAAATGGACCATGCCGAGTCGGGTCAAGTACATACCAATTATAGTTATGGACTTAGACACTAATCCAACACACATTAACACTAAACAATCACTCATTTCAAATAGACTTGATGCCAGTAAATATTAGGAGTTTTAATGTGATAATCAGCATGGATTGGTTAAGCCCCCACCATGCTGATATAATTTGTTACGAGAAGGCCGTTCGCCTTCATCTCCCCGATCACGAAACCCTAATAATCTATGGTGATAAACCTGGTGCCAACCTTCGCCTTATCTCATGTATTAAGGCACAAAAGTGTCTACACAAGAAGAACTATGCATTCCTTGCTCATATGGTGGATAAGACCAAAGAAGAAGTGAACATTCAAGACATTCTAGTGGCATGTGACTTCCCGGATGTATTTCCAGAAGATCTTCCGGGAATACCCCCAGAAAGGCAGGTCGAATTCCGCATCGACCTGATACCAGGAGCCACACCAATTGCCAAATCACCCTACAGGTTAGCTCCCGCCGAAATGCAGGAGTTATCCAGTCAACTAAGCGAGCTGCTGAGCAAAGGGTTCATCCGACCAAGCTTCTCACCCTGGGGAGCTCCGGTCTTATTTGTCAAGAAAATGAACGGATCCTTTAGAATGTGCATCGATTACAGGGAACTAAATAAGCTTACCATCAAAAGTCGGTACCCACTTCCACGAGTCGACGATCTGTTTGACCAGCTTCAAGGAGCTAGTTATTTCTCAAAAAAAGATCTGAGATCCGGTTATCATCAACTCCGAGTTCGGGAAGAGGATATTCCCAAAACTGCTTTTCGAACACGATACGGTCATTACGAATTTGTCGTGATGCCCTTCGGTCTGATAAATGCCCCCGCTACATTTATGGACCTCATGAATCGAGTCTGCCGCCCATTCCTGGATAAATTAGTGATTGTCTTCATCGACGATATTCTTATTTATTCTCAAAGCGAAGAAGAGCATGGTCAACATCTCTGTCAAATCTTGCAAACCCTAAGAGATGAAAGACTTTATGCGAAGCTTACCAAATGTGAATTCTGGATTCGCAGTGTAAACTTTTTGGGTCATGTAGTCAGCAAGGAAGGGATTCATGTAGATCCTTCCAAGCTAAAGGCCATTGAAGGCTGGGCTATCCCGAGAACCCCAACAGAAATCCGTCAATTCTTGGGTCTCTCAGGCTACTACCGGAGGTTTATCCAGAATTTTTCTAAGATCGCCAAACCCCTTACAGCCTTGACACAAAAGGGTGTGTCTTTCAACTGGGCAGAAAAGCAAGAAGCCACCTTCCAAACCCTAAAGCGAGCCCTTTGTAGCGCACCAGTACTATCCTTACCAGAGGGAACCAAAGATTTCGTGGTCTACTGCGATGATTCGAACCAAGGGTTAGGTTGTGTCCTCATGCAGCGCGGAAAGGTGATAGCTTATGCATCCAGGCAACTAAAGACGCACGAAGTAAATTACACCACTCATGATCTCGAATTGGGAGCGGTGGTCTTCGCCCTAAAGATTTGGAGGCACTACCTCTATGGTACAAAGTGCACCATTTTCACCGACCACAAAAGCCTCCAACACATTCTGAATCAGAAGGAGTTAAAAATGAGGCAGTGAAGATGGGTTGAGCTGCTAAATGATTACGAGTGCGAGATCAAGTACCACCCGGGTAAGGCTAACGTGGTTGCCGATGCCTTGAGCAGAAAGGAATATTCAGGCCGCCTGGTGAAAACCTTAACCATAACAATCCAATCCCACCTAACCACACAAATCCAGGAAGCCCAAACAGATGCGTTAAAGCCAGAGAACGTCGCAAATGAAACGTTGCGTGGGATGGACAAGAACTTTGAAGTCAGGGAGGACGGAGCTTACCATTTCATGAACAGAATCTGGGTCCCTAAACTTGGCAGGAATTTGGAATTCTTGCATTTGCGGTAAGGATTTGGGATTGTGAAATGAGAATCATTGGAATTATGTTCAATCGATCTATTTCACAAAGTAAAGATCATAGACAAACTTAGTATGCATACTTGGCGTATGGAATAATTAATGTTTGGAAAAACATAGTGTGCATACTTGGTGTATGGCATGACTAGTGTTTAGAAAACATAGTGTACGTGCTCGGAGCATGGGACAACTATTGTTTTAATTCAAGTATAAAGTTGATAGTTTGAAACAGTATGCAATGAATGACGGGTAATCAATATGGTGATAAATAAAAGGTGTTTTATTTATATTCATAAGTTCTGAGACCATATTGGATTCGATTATTCTTGTGTTTCACTTTGCATGTTTTGACTTCCAGAATAAGTAGGTCGTTCTTCCTGAATGACTAAGTTATTCAAACCATCCACAGTCGGTCATATGTTGGAAGTAGATATTAATTAAGATTGTCATGAAGCTGGTTTGTAGATGTCCAAGGTAGTGGACATAGCAAGAGTTGCTGCAACATTCATGACTGCTCATAAGTTCTGAGTATTGGATTAAACCCACGCTCATTTGAATCACTTCACGGATTTTTTCACGAGTGATCATGAGACGATAATATCTTATATTCTTCAAACCTAGAGATATGACTTGTTACCTATGAGTTGGTTATGCATTGATTGTACGAAAACGCATTGGTAACTCGATGTTATAAAACGTGCCTTTGTGTATGATTCAACAAGTAGTAGAACAAGCATATGAGTCGAAGTTTATCCATTCCTTTTACCTTGAAGGGATAAAAGCGATATCTGTGGGCCCCTCGATGATTTAGTGATGACACCCTGAAGTGCTTGGCCAAGCCAGGACTAATGTGATTTGTTCAATTAGTCGGTCGTCATAAATCGGTAATCGGGAAACAACAAATGGACAGAGAGAATGATTATAATCCATGTCTCAGTCCATATGATATCTAGAATGGAGGAATATATGATCCCTTATCTAATTGACGCGTCATTGATTTGTTCAGAGTTCGACAATGGCTTTAAGAGCTACGATTGCTAGTCGGGTTATGAAGTCGTACTTGCAATAATAGTTTTAGACTTATCCAAGTGGGAGACTGTTGGATTAGATGTCTAAGCACATAACTATTATTGGTATGTACTTGACCCGATTGGCATGGTCCATTTGGGTAGCATGGCATCGAAACAATTTGGATAGACTTTTGTGAGAAAAGGATAATTATGATTTGTTAATATATTATAAGTTCTAATATATTAATATGAAATCATATTATTTAATTAGTATTGATCAAGAATTAATTTGGAATTAATTATGTGATCAAAAGGAGACTAATTAAATATATGGGGATTGATTGTGTAAATCATTCATTCTTATATATGTTCGGTTATGATCCATAGTTCTTCATGTTGGGCTAAACCCATGGAGTAACCCATGGATACTCCATGGAGGTTTTAACCCATGGAGCATGAAGAATATGGAAAGACATGAGTTACATGGTGTAACCCTAATAGCCACCATATACAAGGACCCCATGGCTCAAGAAATTGGTGCTAGTGTGTGTACACATGAGGGCTAGCCAATTTGAGCATAGGAACCTTTTCTCTCAAGTTATTCCAAGATGTTGGTGATGTTGTGTGAACCATTTGAGGTGTCACACTTGAGGCACTAGGCTCTTAAGCTCCATGGAATCAAGCTACAACAAAGAGGTATGTAATTCTACTAGAATTTATATTATATGTTCTTCATATTATGCTAGTTAGAACAATACCTTGGAAAAATTGATATTTTCATGTATAATAGAGAAAACATAGATCCAAGGTATTTAGGGTTGTATGTGCACCATAGGATGCTGTATTATACCAAAAACCCAACAGTGGTATCAGAGCCATGGGTTGTTTTCTATTATATTTGATACAAATGTTTGATTTTCAAAGTTGAAAACAAAAAGAAAAAAAATATGAAGTTTGTCAAATTTTAAGATAATTACTTGATTTTATGGAAAACTAATTATTTGTAAAATTTGAGTCATTTTACTACAAGAGTTGAATTAGGTCAATTTATTAAAAGATAAAATGATATGATTATTTTATTTGTTTTAAAAGTTTGATCTAAATTTTTAAGGAGTTACAAATTTTGTCATAAAATTTTGGAACTCAAAAGTCTTTTTAAAAGTTATGATCTTAAGAGTTTTGAAACTTCCAGAAGTTATGGATTATCAAGAGTTTTTTCGTGTTACCTTGTTTTATGAGTTAATTTAGATTAATGAAAAAACTTTGTGTTAGTTGTTTTCAATCCAAATTAATCTACAAATTGTTCATAAAATGTGTTTTTGTAACTTGTCCTCAAGTTATATGAAAAGACACATTTATGATTCTTAAAACTCATAAATAATGCCATAGGTTACAAAATGAAGAGTCTTTTACTCATAAATAGTTTTTATGAACTCCATAACTTGTCCTCAAGTTATGGATGTTCAAGAGTCTCTTCATTTAAGTCTCTAAAACTTTAATTAAACTCATAAGTTATGAAAATCAAAGAGTTTTGAATAGTTTCAAAACTTGCCCTCAAGTTTTGGAATTTGTAAAGTTTCCCCTCATGAATACTTTAATTCCAAGTTAAGCCCTTAGAATTTTAAAAGTTAAAATTCAACCCTTATACTTTATAGTATTATAATTTAATAATATATATATGTATAAGATCAAGTCAGTCTTACCGTTAGTAGGCCTCATTCACGAAGCCGGTCCATAAGGGGGGTATAAGGTTACTGCCTATAAAATGGCAGTTTAATGGGTGTCCACTCTCACCCACCGCTTCCTTGACTGGTAGAGGGTCGTTAGTCGAACGGGTAGGACAATGACTATAATTCTCCCTTCATTAAAAGTATTAATGATAAATACTAAGTAACTAAACTATTATGAATTCCCAATCTTAGTTACTTAGGAAAATGTGAATTTGGTGCTAACCCATGAAATTACACTTTGCACTTTGCTTAAGTCGGTTAGTGGAGCGCATGTGATTAACCGGCACACTAGCTTGATTTAACAAGGTAGGCAAAGGGTAACTTAATGTTTATCATAGTATCGGTGGAGCGTGTGTGGTTAACCGGCACATCGATTGAGGGGTAAATATTACGGGTACCAAGTATATTTGCATGGTTATTCACACCTTGTTTTGTGATCCTCGGCATCCCAGTCACAAAACTTGAGAGGGCACAATCGAGATTGAAACATGCCATTGAAAAGTTCAATGAATCTCAAAAGATCTAGGAGTTTCAAATCCAATTAAAACCTAATAAATTATTTCGTTTTTCATGGTGGAAATTGGTGAATCGTCATTCGCCTACCTTCAAATATTCTATAGCTTGGATTAAGACATCCCTCTTCCAAGTTATAAAATATTGTGTTGGGTCCTAGCCTTAATATTTCATATTGGGTGTTATGTTAAGGACTTTAAATCAACTATCTTAAATATCTCCCAAAAGATGTCTGGTTCAGACATCTATGATCTTCCCAAAAACTTTTGGAACAAGCTTTCCTAATGAAGAAGATTTCCCGCAAATCATTCTTCACTCCCTCCACCTCCTCCAATTATTCTCCCTAACCCACAAGTTCAAGGTCATTCAAGCCCTAATGGCAAGCAAGGTCTATGTATGCTCACATCTTGGAGATGAAGTCACATATTGACAAGCCGGGAGAGTTGGGTGTCAAAGTCTTGAGAAAGTTGGTTGTTCAATCACCTTCTAATTCTCATAGTGAGTGTCCTTTGGGTCTACTATGTAAAAGACTATGACATGACCCTTAATGATCTTATCTATTTGCTTGGTGCTGCTGAATCAGCAATGATTTGGAGCACTGGTAGAGCAAATTTGATTAAGAAGATCAACTTCCCAGACTTCGATGGACATTGATAATGGTAACATTGAATATCCAGAAAAGCTTTCTCTTCCCAATGGAAAGGGATCGGCTATAGTCAACTTGGTTGACCAAATGGTAAAGAGAATGGCTAAGTCTGAGATAGTCCCATGTACCATTCCCAAAGGGTCCATATGTGTCTATTGCCAAAGGAAGGGGCATTGGTTGCGAAGCTGACTTAACTACCTGAAAGATCTGAGAGAAGGTCTAGTCAAAAAGCTTGACTCTGCTTCAGGTAAGTCAACTATCTAACTCTCTTAAGTTCCTATTTGAAGATTCTTAATACATTTTTAATGTATGGCAAGATCAAGCAAAGGGAAGGGAACATAGAAAAAGAGTATGTTGAATCTGATCGCGAAGATGGATTTCAATCGCATGGTTCGAAGATCGGATTCTTGAGCTACTACTTAGAGAGTTATGATAGATTGCTAGGAAATATGTAATAGCATAGTTTCCTTTTAAAGTTGCATTGTAAGGAAAGTTTTTCTGCATTTGATAAATAAATAAAATTTTGTTTTATTTTATATGTCCTTGCAATGGCACTCATGGAAAATTGATGTTTGTATATTTCTAGCAATAATGGAAATATGAATTTGATTCTTTCATCTGTGGTAGTGTCTAAATTTACCAAATAAGAAAAGATTCTCATCACCCAAGGTTTCAGTTGGATAGAAACTTGGAAATCATGCAAGTTGTATAATATGATGAATGAGAATTTTCATCTTTGGAAAATTAAGATTAATTCCTTATTCACATGTATATGTGAGTCAAGTGAAGGACTAAGGGATCGAGTACACATTCTGGTGCACTGATCAAGTCCACCACAAAAGATCGATAAGACTATTCGTCATGATTTACTAAAGCCTAGTAAATATGGTTATACTTACAAGTTTAAGTATAATTCTGAAACATTGGAAAAGTTTCGATGTATGGCAGAACGAATGAGAAGAATCAAATTAGGCAGAAGGATAAAAGTTTCTCAAATCTGCAAATATGGGAGAGTACTTTAGTATCATGTTTTGTGATCATCTTAATGATTTAGAAATAATGTCACAATTAGTCCTCCAAGGACATTTTAGTGCATTCTTATGACTAAGAAGAGGAATCTTGAATTGTTGGAATGGTTAAATCAAGAAGATGAGTCATACTTCGTTCCAAAACAAGTCTTAGAGTCATACTCCAAGACTGTAAGTTGAGTGACATATCTTAAAGAAAGGTTTATAACACTTGTCAAATGTAAGAGTAAAAGTGTCCTACTCTTGTACATTTGAAATTGGTAAGTTGTGATGTTTTGGATAAAACAAAGACCAACTAAGGCCAATTGTGTGAAGTGTTTGTCTTGATAAAGAATCCGCACTATCTCTTGAATATTTGGCAAGAGAATCTTATATGTGAAGAGGACAGTGGGAGTCTTAAAGATCTTGAATAGTTTCAAGAACTAATCAAGAGTAAACCTATTGTTAATCACTAGCACACAACTTGAGGTTTGTAACCTATTGTGTTGACATATTCTTGTGATTAAGGTTGTGACAAATTCACATGGATAGGAACACCTACACCATAAAAAATCTAAGTGTCATAAGGTTTCTCTCAGATTCATGAAAATGATGGTGAGGAAATGCTTTCACTAAGTAGATTTTAAGTAGATAGCAATTGTGATCTTTGCATTCTCAAAGTCGTTAGTGGAGCGTGTGTGGTTAACCAGCACACTAACATGGACTTATGAGAAATGGCAGAGGTTTAAACAATTGAGACTATGATTACGGCATCCCTTTTCATAGTTCTGAAATTGTTTAGACACACATGTGAGCTATCTAAGAAAAGGTGTATGATTTTCATAAAGTCTTGTCAAAGCAATCTCGTATCAGAAATCTGAACTTTAGTAAGAAAGTCAATAAAGTATTGACTTCTAGAAGTCCAGCTGTTTTCTGATACATGTCAAAGCTAGTGGGAGCATAAGTGTTATGCTAATAATCATCATGTTAGTGGGAGCATGATAATTATGATAAGTATTGCAAGTTAGCAATGTTAATTATAGAAAACAAAGTTTCAATTCTTGAAGTTGCAGGGGTTGGAAAAGTTGTTTTTGCTATAATTAAGGGAGAGGAAATAATACTTCATTTCAATTCTAAAAGCTTAGATTGAGGTTTTAATCATCTTTAGTCAAGGATATATATATGAATTTTATGTTGGAATGGCTCAACATAAGGAAATTCTATATATGAGTCCATTATTTGCGTTCTAAAATTTGATTATGATTACGACATTCCTTTTCATAATCTGAATTATGAGAACTTGGCAAATAGAAATAGAAATATTATAGCAAAAAGACTGGTCTAGTATCATGTCTTTATGTGAGACATCATGAATCGTGTCCCATATGCTTCGGATATAGGATCGATTGCATGTGCTATAATATTCATTTGTTCTAAATTTTTCCAAATGCCTAGAGCATTAAAAGGGAAAAGTACTAGAAATGGATATGACTAATTCGATTAAGCAATTGTCGAGGACAATCTAAGGTTTACTAAAGATTGGTTGCCCAGGGACAGTTGGAAGTATAGTGTTAAATTTTGGAAGGACCATATTGACATATTCTGAAAAGAGGCAACTCTTGTTCAGGAGTGATAGTCAAAATGGGAATATAGAAATGCTCCCATAGGTGCTAGTTATTCATTAAATCTGTGTAAGATTAGGAAACTTAATGCAAAAAGGACGTTCAAATCAATGTACTTTGAATATGAGACTTCGTTTCCATGGAGTTGATCTCCATTGGAATACTCTGTAATGTCTGTTGACAAGTCTTGGTGACTCTGTACATAATCGTTACAAGAGGATCAATGCATATAAGTTTAGAATCTAACAGATTTAGGCAAATGGCAGGAATTTGGAATTCTTGCATTTGCGATAAGGATTTGGGATTGTGAAATGAGAATCATTGGAATTATGTTCAGTCGATCTATGTCACAAAGTAAAGATCATAGACGAACTTAGTGTGCATACTTGGTGTATGGAATAACTAATGTTTGGAAAAACATAGTGTGCATACTTGGTGTATGGCACGACTAGTGTTTAGAAAACATAGTGTACATGCTCGGAGCATGGGCCATCTATTGTTTTAATTCAAGTATAAAGTTGATACTTTGAAACAGTATGCAATGAATGATGGGTAATCAATATGGTGATAAATAAAAGGTGTTTTATTTCTTTTCATAAGTTCTGAGACCATATTGGATTCGATTATTCTTGTGTTTCACTTTGCATGTTTTGACTTCCAGAATAACTAGGTCGTTCTTCCTGAATGACTAAGTTATTCAAACCATCCACAGTCGGTCATATGTTGGAAGTAGATATGAATCAAGATTGTCATGAAGCTGGTTTGTAGATGTCCAAGGTAGTGGACATAGCAAGAGTTGCTGCAACATTCATGACTGCTCATAAGTTCTGAGTATTGGATTAAACCCACGCTCATTTGAATCACTTCACGGATTTTATCACGAGTGATCATGAGACGATAATATCTTATATTCTTCAAACCTAGAGATATGACTTGTTACCTATGAGTTGGTTATGCATTGATTGTACGAAAACGCATTGGTAACTCGATGTTATAAAACGTGCCTTTGTGTATGATTCAACAAGTAGTAGAACAAGCATATGAGTCGAAGTTTATCCATTCCTTTTACCTTGAAGGGATAAAAGCGATATATGTAGGCCCCTCGATGATTTAGTGATGACACCCCGAAGTGCTTGGCCAAGCCAGGACTAATGTGATTTGTTCAATTAGTCAGTCGTCATAAATCGGTAATCAGGAAACAACAAATGGACAGAGAGAATGATTATAATCCATGTCTCAGTCCATATGATATCTAGAATGGAGGAATATATGATCCCTTATCTAATTGACGCGTCATTGATTTGTTTAGAGTTCGACAACGGCTTTAAGAGCTACGATTGCTAGTCGGGTTATGAAGTCGTACTTGCAATAATAGTTTTAGACTTACCCAAGTGGGAGACTGTTGGATTAGATGTCTAAGCCCATAACTATTATTGGTATGTACTTGACCCGATTGGCATGGTCCATTTGGGTAGCATGGCATCGGAACAATTTGGATAGACTTTTGTGAGAAAAGGATAATTATGATTTGTTAATATATTATAAGTTCTAATATATTAATATGAAATCATATTATTTAATTAGTATTGATCAAGAATTAATTTGGAATTAATTATGTGATCAAAAGGAGACTAATTAAATATATGAGGATTGATTGTGTAAATCATTCATTCTTATATATGTGGGCTTATGATCCATAGTTCTTCATGTTGGGCTAAACCCATGGAGCATGAAGAATATGGAAAGACATGAGTTACATGGTGTAACCCTAATAGCCATCATATATAAGGACCCCATGGCTCAAGAAATTGGCATTAGTGTGTGTACACATGAGGGCTAGCCAATTTGAGCATAGGAACCTTTTCTCTCAAGTTATTCCAAGATGTTGGTGATGTTGTGTGAACCATTTGAGGTGTCACACTTGAGGCACTAGGCTCTTAAGCTCCATGGAATCAAGCTACAACAAAGAGGTATGTAATTCTACTAGAATTTATATTATATGTTCTTCATATTATGCTAGTTAGAACAATACCTTGGAAAAATTGATATTTGCATGTATAATAGAGAAAACATAGATCCAAGGTATTTAGGGTTGTATGTGCACCATAGGATGTTGTATTATACCAAAAACCCAACGGAGCCAAGGTGAAAGTGGAATACCAAAGGCCCTCGAGACTATTGCAACAGCCAGTGATACCCGAGTGGAAATGGGAAAGGATTACTATGGACTTCGTGACAAAATTACCAAAGACAGCAGACAGATTGGATGTTATCTGGGTAATCGTCGATAGGTTATAAAATCCGCTCATTTCCTGCCAATAAAAGAATCCTACAAGTTGGAAAAGTCGACGCGAATCTACATCAAGGAGATCGTAAGACTTCATGGAGTACCGGTGTCTGTTATCTCGGATCGAGATAGTAGGTTTACCTCAAGGTTTTGGCAGTCGCTTCAGAAGGCTATGGGAACGCAATTAGACATGAGTACCGCTTACCACCCTCAAACTGACGGTCAAAGTGAACGAACCATCCAGATACTTGAGGACATGCTCCGAGCCTGTGTGACTAATTTCGGCAAGTCATGGGATGCCCACTTGCCCTTGGTCGAATTCTCATACAACAACAATTATCAGACGAGCATCAAGGTTGCTCCTTTCGAGGCTCTTTATGGTCGTAAATGCATATCGCCTCTATGCTGGACTGAGGTGTGTGATACCCAACTAGCAAAAGGGCAATCACCAGCCAATACTCTCACAGGACCAGAAATCATTCGTGAAACGACCGAAAAGATAATCCAAATCAAAGCTCGACTTCAAGCATCGCGAGACCGACAGAAGAGCTATGCTGACAAGCGGCGAAAGCCATTAGAATTTCAAGTCAGAGATCGTGTGTTATTGAAGGTCTCTCCCTGGAAAGGGATGATCCGCTTTGGGAAATGGGGAAAACTGAACCCGCGATACATTGGACCGTTCGAGATTCTTGCCCGGATTGGTCCAGTGGCTTACAAGCTGCAGCTACCTGCCAAGCTCAGCAACGTACACCCCGTGTTCCACGTCTCGAATATGAACAAGTGCCTATCATATTAAACTCTTGTCATTCCATTGGAAGAGATCGAGATAAACGATAATCTTCTGTTCGTCGAAGAACCAGTCGAGATATTGGATAGGGAGGTGAAGCGTACGAAGCAGAGCCTCATTCCGATTGTGAAGGTTCGTTGGAACGCTAAGCGTGGACCGGAATTCACATGGGAACACGAATACCAGATGAAGCAGAAGTACCCTCACCTATTCTCTCATTCGTGAACCTATCTTTCGAAAGAATTTCGGGATGAAATTCCCTCTAACGGGGGGATGATGTCACAACTAGCATTTTCGCTAGGAAATTATATTCTCATATAATCATTCAACTATTGTAAAGCATGTACTCTAAGTGAATATAACTCAATGCTCATTCAAATACATCTCTCATGTTCAACTAAGGGTTGGAAACCCTAGAAATCCCGGTTCAAATTTATTATGGACTAGGATCCTCTTATTGGGCCTTTTTGGGCCAATAAATCTTAAGTTAGACTATCTTGGGCTTAGAACCCTTAAATGGTCTCTATTTGGACCCACATTCATAAAACTTAACATTTTGGGCCATATGGGCCTAAAATGGACTGGTTTACCTCTAATGGGCTTTGTTGGGCCATAAATGATTCCATTTACCCTAATGGGCCTTAAACCCTTTAAAGAGGACTTCATTGGGTCGTGAAAATCTATAGTGGCCCAATGGGCCGAAAAGTAATTATTTGGGCCTCATGATTTCGAGCAAAGACAAGTAATGGCCCAAATTAATCCACTTCCTTTCGCCTAGCCCAAATTTTCGGTCCATGTGTAAAAATAATAATAATAAAAATAATGGAAGGAGGATGAATTAATATGATGACAACACATAACTATCTAGCAAATATCTAGATAATCACATGTATCAAGAAGTTCATTACCCACCATGTAAAATCTTTTTCTCCCCTCTCCTTATTACTCTCGGCCGAACCTTCCACCATACCACCTCCATAATTTTCTTCTAAACACTCTCAAGAACATCTCCTTCTTCCATCAAAAATCTCGAGATTTGTGGGTGCTTTCAAGAGGATTCTTCACCAATATCATCATCCTTAGTAAGTTTTGGCTTAGATCCATGGTTTAGTTTCTTGATTTCTCCAAAAATCCCCTCTTAACTCATGTCATTTCGTGATCTATGCTTCATAGAGTCCAAACCTTATACCCCCTTATTAAGGTTTGGCTTAGATCAGCTACCCGCAGAAGTCCTTTGGATATCTCTTCTATAGACCGAGTGACAATGTTGTCTTCGTTGTGAGGAGAGGGGTTTTCCGAGAGCGAGAACTCATAAGCCAAGGGGACATTGGGAGGCAAATCGATCTTGAAGAGCTTCAAGAGTCGAGCGATGAAGGAACCTCTAACGCTGGCGCTCAACCCGAGGAGGAAACTCCGGTTGAACCGATTGGCGAATCCTTACCTCTTACACGTTCCAGTAGAGTTAGTGTTCCACCTGTGTTGTATGGTTTTCATATAACAAGTGAGGGTGATACGTTTATTAGTGATAGTACACTAATAAATTTGGATGAACCTAATAGCTACAAGGAAGCCATGGCAGGCCCGGAGTCTGCAAAATGGAAAGAGGCTATGGACAGCAAGATACAGTCCATGTATGACAACCAAGTTGGGAATTTGGTTGACAATGTGCCAGGTCGTAAGACGGTCGGGTGCAAATGGATCTTCAAGAATAAGACCAACATTGATGGGAAGGTACACACCTATAAGGCGCGATTGGTTGTGATGGGCTTTACTCAAACTCCCAGAATTGACTATGATGAGACCTTCTCGCCAGTAGCGAAGATAGAGTCTATTAGGGTGATGCTAGCCATTGTTGCATTTCATGACTATGAGATATGGCAGATGGATGTCAAAACCTCTTTCCTTAATGGAAAGTTGGCTGAGGATGTTTACATGAGTCAGCCATAGGGTTTTGTCGATGCAAAGCACCCCAATAGAGTGTGTAAGCTTGAGAAATCCATTTATGGATTGAAACAAGCATCTCACCGATGGAATCTTTGTTTCGATGAGAAAGTCAAAGAGTTTGGTTTTCTGCGAAGCGAGGATGAATGTCACACCCCCAAACCAAGGATGGCGGAAACGTCCGGGGGTGGCGGACTTCATGTATAGTATCATAACAACGAGTATAGTAGTGACCAAAGCAATTACAACCATCATAAATATAATTGAAAAAAAATTTTACACCATAGTATGAGTTTACATGTTTCAAAATCAATTACACTATCATGACAAAATGAACTGTTTGACGCCTTAGCGTCCCATCCTCAAAAGTTGCGGGTTACCTTTTTTACTGATTTCCTGAGAATACAAGTAGTTTCGAAAAAGTGTCAACAATTAAGTTCGTGAGTTCGTAAGCTTTTGGATGTAGAGTTTGAAAAGCTTTGTTTGTAAATGTAATGTATACTCAAGAAAAATCCAATATTTTCCTTATAAAATGTTATGTAGTCTTAAATCCCAAGACCGAATGTATGTGTGTGTTACGTACTTATAACGATGTATGCAGTTTTAAATAGATAAAACCCCCTTTTTAAAGTAGAATTTCCCGTAAACTTTAAATGTGTCGTTATCTCCCTATGTGAGTCGCTATAACCATACTATGACAGAGTAGACCTGCTGCGACGTTCTTCAGGCATCAGAACTATTATGACATTTGTCACCCGTAGACCTTGAAGAATTGTAGAATCAAGTATTAATCAAAATCAGAGTTTAAACGAATGCAGATTGAACAAACGATGTAAATAAGATCTGGTTTCTGCTCATTTATGCTTTCAAAATTTACAGAGAAAAACAGACAGGTTCTGGAAAGGACACTTATCTAACTCTAGTAAAGTTCCATATTTATAGGAACAGTGAAAGCATACAAAAAATACTAAGGCATTGACACTTAAGCTTCATACGAAATACACCTTAGTAAATAAACATAACAAATATAAGAAGGGTACAAAAGACTTCGACATATTACAACTAAATTCGACCCTTACAATCTCCCCCTTTGTAATAATGTCGACCTTCGTCAGTTCAAGAGTACCTGTATAGCATACAACATAACCCTTCGAATCTCAGTGTACCATGAGATAATCTTCTTCAGCTCCTTCTTATCTCCTTCGTTATTCTTCTTGCAGCTATTCATACGAACAATGAAATTCGTATATTGGGATGTAGTGTATCTTTCCACTTCGGAAGCTTGAAATAAAAATCTTTTAGACTTTCCATTTTTATCCTTCCCAGCAAAGACTAAACCAAACGGCTTTAAACAAATTTCCCTGTGTGCATACTTCTTCAACTCAGGTTGAGTTAAAGGAAGTTCCATTGACACTTTTATTGTCGATCCCTTTGCAGTAGCTAACTCAACATCTGTAAGTGCTAAACACTCATAATAGTTGTCAATAAAAGTCTTGATGTGAGCCAACCCAAGTCGAAAAACTTCAGGATCAGTTTCTCTAAGATATGAAGCATCTTTATCCTTTAACAGCAATGCAACTTGTATCAGATCATACAAGTTCATCAAAGGAAAATCTGCCACTGAGAAATCACAAACTTGCCCATTTGCCCTCGAAATAGTGAAGCGAAGATTCTGCATCATATTTTCGAATAACACATCTGTCTTTATACTTATCACCTTCTTTATCTTCACTAGTGACCAAATCTCCTCTGGAAGCTTTCCAAGTACAGCATGAAATCTGATCTTCATGTATGTGTACTCATCACCATTGTCAAATTTCTCAGTAATTTTGTACTGAGCCATAATAAACATCATCTCATTAATAGGAAAGTCCAATTGACTCATGTTTGTGTTAAGAACAACATAGCTTTGCTTTGGCTTCTTTTCGAAAGCATACATATGATTATATGCAACTTTCGACTCTATTGTTTCATAGTTGTAATGCTTTGAAGGATCACCCTTGTTCATTCCAGGTGGATCATTCGCACGAAGTCGCATAATGCTCTGCACAATTCGTAGCTTTTCAACTTCAGCCTCTGCTTCAGCTTTCTTTTCCTCCTTTGACTTTTCGACCACAATCGTTTTGCCTTTGTCTTTAACTGAGGAATTATCCACAACATCCTTAGGCTTCAAACTGCTGCCACCTTTCCCAATCACAATTCCTTTGGAAATTGGTTTTGAAATTGGCTTTGTTGTCACAATAGTCGAAGTAACTGGCCCAGCTATTGACATGATTGGTTTTGTTATTGGAATCTTCAAAGAAAACACCGTTCCAACAACCTTTGCATCTGCATGCAAATCTTCACCACCAGCCTTCGTACCACCAACATTCTTCTCTCCCCCTTGCACCCCTGTGAAAACAGGTGGGGCATTCATTGGAAGAAGGCTCAAAATGTGAGAAAGAGGAGCTAATTGTTTTTCAAAAATAGCTTCAAAATGAACGAACTTCTGAGACAAAAATTCCGGAGTAATCAACGAAGATGAAACTGGTTTAACAGTTAAATCTTTTAGCTCCTTCAGCAGCTTGAGCACTTCCATAAAACTTTGATTTTCTGTTGTAGAAATTTGAGTAAGTTGAGGACTCAAATCTTCGTACAACTTGACATATTTGGTAACAACATCACAAACAATGTCAACTTTTTGATTAATCTAAGCATAATCCCTATGCACAATTGTAATCTCCTTTTGCATATCTTGACGAAGCTCCTGAAGTTTCAAATTCACATCCTCCCTAACTTTCTTGACATCCTGAACAAATAGCACATGTCGTTCCTTTACCAAATGCTTGAATTCCTTCACCTCCCCTCTAAACATCGAAGTTAGAGAATTCACTTTTAACTCATCATTTTGATCATTGTGATCAACCTTCTCCAAGAGTCTAATCTCTGAGTCTCGAATCATTCCAGAAACTTTACTCACCACCTTTGCTTCGAAGGTTTTCAACAAATTATCAACTTCCCTACTGGACACAGACGAACTACTCCCCAAATCTGCTTGAGATTGAAGAATAGAATTCAATTTCTTGTTGAGAATCTTGAATTGTTTCATCGTCATCAACATATGATCAGGAAAAATGTCTTCTTCATCATCAAACTGTAAGTCTTCAAACATGCCTCCAAAACCTTCGTTGTCAGTATCAGTTGCAACAATATGTGGACTATTAACAGGTGAATCGATTTTGGGTGAATCAGTAGATTGAGATGGAAAAAGAGTTGTAAAAGGTTGATGAAGAATGTTTTCAAAGGTAGGTGAATGTGTAGTATTCGAAACAATAAAAGGAGGTAATGACACAAAAGTATCAGTTATCGAAGATGTAGAAATACCTTGAGTTGTAACACCAACTTCTTTGTTAGACTCTCCCTCACCCATATTGACATTTACATCCGTATCAGATACGTGTGTAAAAATTCCTGAAGTTCGAACCTCCTCAGTATGTGATTTAGCTAACGAAACTTCGGGTGGTATTTCAATAAGCTTCTCAGAAGTAGATTGAAAAATAATTGGTTCTGGGGTTTCAGGAACTACCTCTTCCTCAGATGACTCCTCTTGTAGAACCAATTTTCGTTGCTTTTTCTTCTTCTTAGAAATGTGTTTAGCCACGTCTTCAGCTCTACGTTTCTTTGACAAAGGCGAAACTGGAGCTGGAATTTCACGAAAAATGACTCCTTGATGAGAAAGTTGTGGTTTTCGAACATTTAAAGGAGAAGATTTTAACAAACCATCTGAAGATTTTCGTCAACCCCTAGACTTCATCTTTAATCTTCGAAAAACACCAGATTTGGAAGGAATTTTCTCTGTAAAAATAGTATAATCAACAGGTTCCACTGGTTTGATGACAACAGTCGAAACATTCATTTCTGCCGTCTTAGGCTTCTTTGGAGACTTCGTGGATTCGTGCACAATCTTTTTAGAAGATTTCTTAGTTTCGTGTACTGGCTTCTCAGGTGTATCCTTTGCATCCTTCTTAGACCGTTTTGATTTCTTCGAAGGACCAGCCTCTTCTTTCGACAATAACTTTCCAGTCACAATATCAGGATTGATGGTTTTCAAGTACTCAATCAACACTGAATTTGTTGGCTCAACCCTTTTTAGCATTGCATCAGGAATCCTAGCAATGTGAGTGAATACGTCCATATCATCCGAAACTTCCTTTGGGAAGTGATACTTCATAAACTCAGCTTTTTCTTCATCAGCAGGTACAACAATTCCTTCTTTTTCATAGAAATAACCAAGTATCAAACTCCAATACCTAGCACACGAAATGCCTTGAACCACATTCTTGTTTTCGATACTCTTTTGGAATTCCTTCCACATTTGAGTAGAGTAGTCGACAGAAATATCATAGTACAAGCCTGCCACCATCGCATAAACCTCCATACGACCTTTGTCTAATCCCACACTTCGACCAGTCAAGCATCGAAGAAAAATTCCAATTAAAAAATTCCAAACAATTGGAAGAGATGACTTCTTGAAATCACTAATCTTCGTGAGTTGGGGTTGATGACCCATCTCATTAAACATATGAACAACTTGTGCATAAGTAAGATCAGTAACAATTTGAGAATTGGGAATATCCAGAATTTGGCAAAAGATCTTCTTGGACAAACGAATTTTCTTGTCATTCACCAGTTGAAATGTGATGATATCCATTGCTTTGCTATACGTAGCAGTGGATCCAGCCTGTGAAAGCCATGAGAGAGGAACTGCGAACGAGTTGAACATTGCCTTCGAAAGAACAGAACTCTTCAAAGTGACAATTAACATCTTCAATTCTTCAGGATAGAGAGACACATCCCCTTCCACTTGATAATTGGTGCTTTGAATCTTCATTATGGGTTGAGAAGTGATGTCTTCAGTTGTGCGAGAAGCAGAATCAACGCCAACCATGGTTAGGGTTTTGAAGCTTTGAAGAACAGAGAGAATTTGGGTATTTGTTTTCTTTTGAGAGCATAAAGAGACAAAGAACCCATAAATACCCTTTTTATATGTAACCCTGAATTTGAATAGAACGCGGGATAAGCATTAATTGAGATCTGACGTGGCACCTTAAAAGTCGCACCAGTCTGCCAATACAGTTGCCATGCGTCAAAAAGTAACTGTCACACCTCCGTGAAACTAGGACTGAATACAAAACGTCGCATCAGACAATCTGTTCGTGTCACCTCAAGGAATAGTAACCGTCATCAACCTTCGGATGGAGGTTAAGCTCTTTCGTCTTTGGGTTTAGAGACGAAGTCATTTGCTAGATTGTCGAAATCATCAGCCTGAGTTGGTAGTACTCAGAACCTCAAGGATTTCGTGTGTGTTGTGTGCCAAAGAAAAGATAATAAACAATTTTAACAAAAATTTAGATCTGTGATGTCAAAAAAAAATTTCGACACAAAAACAGAGAAACCCCAGGCAAAGGTTGCTTCATTAATTATCAAGAGAGATAATCAACTGCTTGTGTATGTTCCCGTGAATTACAATCGAATACTTATAGAGAAGTATCGAAGGGCTTCTTTTTCAAGGCTTAATAGGGTGGCTTACGAATTTCGTTACATATCATCCTAAACATAAGGTGAGTAATTGTAATCGAAATTACTTGTTTGACCAGTGTAGTCAGTGACAAGTTGCTTTGGAATATTATGTAAAAGTGACTAAGGAAAAGAATTGATACTCACACGGAAATCACATCCAAAGAAAAATATTTAAGCTGGATCTTGTTGGGAAACATATGTCATGGGCTTCGAACATTTGATCAAGACCTCTCATACGAAAGAATGTGATTTGGAGTATACGAAAATTTCGGTACTGAAACAAATGTTTCGTAAAAATCTGGAACATAGTTCCCCGTTAATTCCTTATTAAGATAGAAAGTTGGGTTTTACTTTCATCACGACCTCATGATTTCAGATCATTAACACAGAATTTTGATATATATAAATCTTGATGGGTAGAATCAAAGATCTCCTGGACATATGTCTTCGTGTGTGCAAGTGTAAGAAATTTGGTGATGAAAAAGATTGGTTTTGAGTAACAAATTGTACCTTTGTTATTTTCGGACAAAACAGATAACTCTTAACTCATGTGAGAAGAGTAAGGTAGTTCAGTGAGTAATGTGAATGTAAGCCTGATTGGGAAGAAACTTTCGTATGAAAATTTTCATTAAGGCTTTTGTAAACACACATTGAGTCTTTGGAGGCTTGGGTCGACATGCTGTAGCATGCTTCTAGGGACAGTCTAACTAGTACATAGTTGTCGAGGGTTTACCTTCCCATAGAAACACAAGCATGACCCTTGAAAAATTCTTGGTGTAAACATCCTTGATACCTAAAAATAAAAAAAATAAAGTAACAAAAAATCTTTTTGGATTTTATATTTTTCTAACAGAAAGAAAATATTTTTCGAAAAATAAAACAATTTACAAAAGAAAATCTTTTTGGTATTTTTGATTTTTTGAAAAGATAACATAAAATAAAATCTTTTTAGAGTTTTTGATTTTTCGAAAAGATAAAACTAGATACAATCTTACGAAAAATATTTTTACAAACAAACGAAAATTTGTAAACAAACTACAATTTGCCATTCTTACTAAAATTTGACAAACTAACGAAAATTTTGTACCATACAACCATCATGCAAACTGTCAAATTCGAAGCGTGTCGAAGCGTTGACTATGAACAGTAACCTCTTAATGACATCTTATTGCCTCTGAATCGACACATTTGTATAGTCCTCCTTTGCTATATATTCGAAATCCTTCCTGGAACAGAACTCGCTTCAATCATTCCCAAACCTGTTAAAATTCTAACAAATGATTTTTCATCCAAAGCTTTTGTAAAAATATCAGCAAGCTGATCAGTTGTTTTTACAAAATGAACTTCAATATTTCCATCTTCCACATGATCTTTGATAAAGTGATAACGAAGAGCTATATGTTTTGTTTTCGAATGTTGTACTAGGTTATGACAAATGCGTATAGCACTTTGAGAATCACAGTACAATGGAATCTTTTCATATTTACAGCATAATCTCTCAACTGACTTTGAATCCAAATGATTTGTGATGTACAAGCAGCAGCTGCTACATATTCGGCTTCAGCAGTATAAATCGAAACACACGTTTGCTTCTTTGACTACCAATTAACCAACTTTCCATCCAACAATTGACAACCACCACTTGTACTTTTTCGATCCAAAGTACACCCTCCTAGATCTGCATCTGAAAACGCCTGAATGAAAAACCCTGTTTTCGAAGGATACCACAATCCTAACGAAATTGTTCCCTTGAGATAACGAAATATATTCTTCACAGCTGTTAAATGTGGTTCTCGAGGATTTGCTTGATACCTAGCACAATTACATACAGAAAACATAATATCAGGTCTACTTGCTGTCAGATAAAGCAATGAACCTATCATGCTCCTGTATAAAGTAAGATCAACCGCAGGCATTTCTAACGAAGGTGTTAGCCTTGTGCCAACAACCATTGGTACTCTTCACTTCGTGCTATTTGTCAATCCACACTTTTTGAGCAAATTCCTTGTATATTTCTCTTGATTGATGAATATGCCTTCTCTGTTTTGACATATGTTTAAGCCAAGAAAATTATTGATTTTACCCATCATGCTCATTTCGAATTGGCTTTTCATCAAATTTTCAAATTCATTAGATAAAGCTGGGTCAGTAGAGCCAAAAATAATATCATCGACATAAATTTGAACAAGCATCAGATGATTCCCAACTTTCTTTCGAAATAATGTGGGGTCAACTGATCTTTGCTTAAATTTCGACTGTTTTAAGAAACTGGTAAGAGTTGCATACCATGCTCTTGGTGCTTGTTTTAACCCATAGACAGCTTTATCTAAAATATATACATGATCAGGATGCATTTCATTTACGAAACCTGGAGGTTGTTCTACGTAAACAGTTTCTTCGAGTTCACCATTGAGAAAAGCACATTTCACATCCATTTGAAAGACATCAAAATCCTTATGAGCTGCATATGTTAAGAATATTTGAACAACCTCGAGTCTTGCAACAGGGGCAAAAGTTTCTTCATAATCAATCCCTTCTTGTTGCGAATATCCTTTTACAACTAGTCGTGCTTTATTTCGTACAATATTTCCATCTTTGTCGGTTTTGTTTTTGAAAATCCATTTTAACCCGACAATCGAAACATTTTTAGGTTTAGGAATTAATCTCCAAACCTTGTTTCTTTCGAATTCAGCCAGTTCGGATTGCATTGCAACAACCCAATCCGAGTGTTCCATTGCCATCTTAACTGTCTTTGGTTCAATTTTAGATATGAAAACATTGAACATGCAAAATTCTTGATGAGTATTTAATACCTCATTCTTCGCACGAATCTGAGCTCTTGTTAATACTCCATCTTGAGGATTTCCAATGACTTGATCTATAGGATGAGTCTTTGTCCATTTCTACAACAGAAACATTATCATTTAGATCATGAAAATCATCATTTTGATTAAAATTTATTGTATCATTGTCCTCCTCAACACTATTATCATTTGATGCTCCCCCTCAACAACATCATCCATTCTCCCATTCTTCCCCTCGAAAGAATGCTCCCCCTCAACCAGAGTATTCGAATCCAAGTGCTCTCCTTCCACTGGATTATTAAGCATACTTTCGCCAACTCCAGGAGAATTTGTTGTTGAATTAACATCTACTATGTTTTGAGGAATTTCCAAGTCATCATTATGCTTTGAAGATTCAGAATGATGATTATCATTCGCATGAATTTCAGCATCCACAGCCCTGTCAGAAATACCAAAAATTAAATCATAATCAAAGTCAGATGAATTTGATTCTTCAGTTTCATCAGATGATTCATTAATAATTGGTTTTAGTTCAAATTGCTTTTCAACTTGTTTGACATAATAATCATCGAAAGTAAGATTGAAGGTCTCTTCGACTTTTCTTATGCGCTTATTTAACACTCTATAGGCAACCGAATTGTGCGAATAACCCAAAAATATGCCTTCGTCAGCATTAGCTTGAAATTTTGAAAGGCTATCTTTAAGATTCATTATAAAACACCTGCACCCAAAAACATGAAAGAATTTGACATTAGGTTTTCGGTTATTGATAATTTCATACGGAGTGATATTGAATCGACGATGAATGAAAGATCGATTTTGAGTAAAACAAGCTATCGAAACTGCTTCAGCCCATAGATATTGAGGAAGATTCGCATATGTCAACATAGTTCTTGCTGCTTCGCAAAGTGACCTATTTCGTCTTTCAACCACACCATTTTGCTGCGGTGTATAGGGCGAAGAGAAGTTATGTGAAATTCCTTTGTCTGTTAAGTACGAATCTAGCACATTGTTCTTAAACTCATAGCCATTATCACTTTTGATCTTTCGAACATTTTTCTTCAGACTAATCTCAATCTTCTTAATAAACTCGATAATTGTTTGAGCAACTTCAGATTTTAACCTGAGAAAATATACCCAAGTAAATCGTGAAAAATCATCAACAATTACCAAAATGTACTGTTTCTTGTTGAGAGTTGCAACAGTCGATGGTCCACAAAGGTCAATGTGTAGAAGTTCCAACGGTTCCACAATTTTCGAATCTATCACGATTGGATGTCCTTTCCTGTGTTGTTTCCCTTGTTCACAAGCTGCACATAATGTATCATTATCAAATTTTAGTACAGGTAAACCACGAACAAGATCATCAATAACCAATTTATTCAAATTTCGAAATTTTAAATGCGATAAACGTCGATGCCATAACCAGCTGATGTCAGAGGAAGCTTTCGAAATTAAGCACACGGAGGGTTTGCCGATGATCGGTTTGATATCAAGAGTAAACATATCACCATGTCGTTTGGATTAGCAATACTTCATGTGTTTCAACATTTGAAATGATGCTCCCTTCTTCGTTAAACACCACTTGATTGCCAGTGCCCACAACAAGTTGAGAAACACTTATCAAGTTATGTTGAAGACCTTCGACATAAGAAACTCGATTAACAGTAAACTTTCCATTCGTTACTTTTCCATAACCTTTCACTTGGCATTTGTGATTATTGCCAAACTTCACAACTCCTGCATTTTCCAAACTTCGAAAATCTCTCAGATTCTCCTTTCGTCTAGTCATGTGACGTGAGCAACCACTATCAATATACCATTTCTCATCATATTGCTCGTCACATAGTACCTGCGATCAATGAAAGAATTTAGGTACCCAAGGCTGTTTGGGTCCTTGGAAATTAGTTTTGAAAACAGACTGAAATGAAGAACTTTTAACCCAATCACAAACTTTAGTTTTGAGACTATCAATTAAATCCACATCATTATTTAAAGAAACAGAAACATAAGTTTTTGTTAGTTTAGGATTGTCATTGACACAAGCCTTCGTCTTTTTAGATTGTGTATGATGAAGCTTTTCTTTCGAAACCGGTTGCCAAGTTTTTACCGAAACATTCGAATCTTTTGAAGATGAGCTTTCAGTTGACGAAGAATTCACATAATTCTCATAGGCTTCGTGAATTTGTTGTTGAGAATATTTCCGTGATTGATATTTTCGTCCTTTTCCTTCAAGCCAATGATCGAAGTTTTTGTCACGAGACAATCCTTTTGTGTACAAAACTTTTAAGGTTTGTTTTCCTGTAGGATTTGAAAAATTCGGTTTTTGAGGAAAGAAATCAACATTTGATTTAGGTCGAAATGCCATAGCGTATCGACTTCCATCATTGTTTCCAACACTTCGATTTTGAGAAAATCGATTTGAAGATTTTTGTTGTTGAGAAAACCTTGTTTGGTGATTAGAAAAAAATCGTTGTTGTGATGGTTGATTTTAAATAGTCTTTGATGTATTTTTTTTATCTTTTGAAAATGATGAGTTTGAAACTTTCGAAGAATTTGTTTTTGGTTGAAATTCAGATGTAGATTGATTTGTTTGAGCGGGATTTTTCTTTTGATTTGAATGAATTGCTGAATGAGAAGACTTGTTCTTAACAGATTTCGTCTTTGTATTTTCAGTTGTTTGCAAATTCAAATCATTTTGTTGTTTTCGAAGTTCTATGGTTTGCCAAAAAATCTTCTTTCGATCTTGTCTTTTTGAAATTGCATTTTCTTTTGAAAACTTGTCAATTTGTTCTTTAAATTCTCTGGAATTTATTTTGATAACAGATTCTTTTTCCTCAACAACATCTTTTGTAACTTCTTTCACAATTTTCGATTTTTCAACCCATTTGCGTTGTGGTTTTTGTCTTTGAAAAACATACGAATTCTTTCTTAAGGTATTTTCGACTGTGCTTTGATTTGAAAAAAATCCTTCGTCTGTTGTTTTCTTGTTGTCATCTTCGACCATTTTGTTGAATTCTTGTTTAATGTTCTCAACATTTCCAGTAGTAACAAACACTTGATTGGGAAAGACAATATCATCAGTACATTTGAAATTAGGATACACCACTTGATTTGTTTCCAAATAATGGGCTCCTCTTTCGGACAACACTTTGTCGAAATTTTCAGTGTTCCCAAATACTTGATCAACAACAACACGAGGAATTTCTTTTTCTTTCGAATCTTTGTTTGACGAAACCTTTTTGTCTGATTCGTCATCATCATTTTCATCATCATTGCTATCCGTTTGACTATCTCGGATATCCACAAACTCAGAATCACAAACTTTTGAAGTTGAAGGTTTGTCAATGTCAATCTTAACTTCCAAATCCTTAAATTTTTCTTTTCCTTTAGATTTTGATGCAACATTTATGACAGACAACTGAGAACAATCAACATCCTCAATATCACTAATTTCACTAATATTGTCAGAGTTATCTTCAATATCGGCAAAATTAGATTGAGAATCAGATGTCGAATTCTCATTCTTTTTCAAAATTTTGATTTGTTCTGATTTTGTTAAAGTATCATTCATAATGTTAACTAATTCATTTGTATCAAGACACTCATCAATTTTGACAATTCCATAAGCATATCTATCATCAGGAATTTTGTCAAACTCAGCAATATTTTTCTCACAATCATACGAAATATTATCTACCTTCGCTCTTTCATATGCTAGAAAAGGTAATAGTTTCCTATGTTGTTCCTTGCTAATATCACACGAATGATGCAATGCAGTTAATTTGCCATATAGATGTTTAGCAGAATTGCAATATATATTTCGTTGAGCTAACAAAAGTTTTACATCACTAGATAATGAATCTCGATCACACATTATGTTTGTTATTTGCAATTCTAAACATTCTATCTTGTAAACTTTCGAATCTAACTTCTTCTGTGTCTCTAACAACTGATTGCTTAATTTTTTAGCTTCATTGCTAGCAGAAACAACCAAATTATCGAAATAAGCAACAGTATCATCAAAAGCAACAATTTCAGAATCATATGCACTTAAAGGAATATTAAAAGATTGAAGAATATTACGTACCTTTGTTGTTATTGGAGACTTATCAGCAGATTTTGACACAAAGCAACGACCCTTGACCTCTTCGTCTGAATCTTCCTCCAGCTTCGCATACATAGCCCCATGCATAGGATTACGCATTTCCTCATCATCGGAGCCCGAAGACCAGATTTGATATGTGCCATCGTTCTCCTGTTCACCTTGAGCCACCAAAGATAAATTTTTCGCCTTCGTACGTACCTCTTCCAACCTCTCCACATAATACGCCTCATCCTTCACTCTATTCTTCTTCTCATCTTTCTTTCGAAGCATGCAATCATTTGCTAGATGATTTGCTCCATTGCAATAATGACAATCCATACCAGAATCTCCTTTCAATTTCTTCTCTTTCTTCTCCTCAGCACCCTTCGCATCATTCTTCTCATATTTCTTATTCTCTTATCCTGTAAATTTGTTCACGAAACTTCCTTTTCCCTCACTTTGCTTTGCCATTGAATTAAATGGTTTCTTGAAAAACTTTTTGACTCGGTTGTTAGAGTAAAAAGCAATTGCCTCATCATCCGAATTCATGAGAAACCCCTCTTCATCATCAGAATCACCTTTTTCAACATTTTCCTTTTCAGTCACTTTAGAGACAAGTACTAATGGGCCTCCCAGACTAAGCTTCGACTCTTCTGCCATTTTGTTCACTTCACTTTCGTGAGTTTTCAGTTGATTGTACAAATCATTCAAAGAAGATGTATCGAAACTTTGTTGATTCTTCACCACCATGCTAACACTTCTCCATTCTTTACGAAGTCCCATAACAAAGGTGAGATTAAATTCCATGGCAGACCTCGTGATTTCATAACGATTACATTTGTAAATCAACTCATTCACCCTATCATAGTAACTTTCAATCGTTTCACCATCTTTTTGCTTGAAATCCTTCAATTCAATCAAACATTGCATAACTGAATTGATTTTCGTCTTCTCGCTGCCTTGAAACTTTTCTTTGAGATTATTCCAGATTTCCTTTGCAGTTGTACAACCTCTGACATAGTTATACACCACTGGAGGCAATGCACCATGCAACTCCCTTATGCAGCGTTTTTCAAGTTTCTTCATACGATCAGTTTGATTTTCCACACTTGTAGTACTAGATGAAGATCCAATTGGTTGTAGGTTCGTTAGAAGAGTAACATTCCCTAAGATGGAAGACCAAAGCTCTTCATCGATTCCATTCAAGTAATCCTGCATACAATCAGACCACTGATCATAGTATTCAGGAATGAGCATAGGAATCTTAGTTGAAGATCCTAGCAGATGAGAGTATGAAGTCATCGAGTTGAGATTGAAGTTCGCCATTGATGTACGGAAGAAAATTTTTGAGAATTTTTAAAGAAATCAAAGAGAATTTGAAAGCAAATTGCTGAATTGAACAGAAAAACAAAGTAGATTACTCGATTCAACAAATCTGTTGCAGAATCAAATCACAACTTAAGATCTAGAAAGCTTTTTCACGTCAAAAGATGCAGAACTTTTTGAACTAGAATTTTGATTCAAAAACCTTTTGAAACAAAGTGAAAATTAGATCTCAGATCATGATTCCTGCTCTGATACCAATTGAAGAATTGTAGAATCAAGTATTAATCAAAATCAGAGTTTAAACGAATGCAGATTGAACAAACGATGTAAATAAGATCTGGTTTCTGCTCATTTATGCTTTCAACATTTACAGAGAAAAATAGACAGGTTCTGTAAAGGACACTTATCTAACTCTAGTAAAGTTCCATATTTATAGGAACAGTGAAAGCATACAAAAAATACTAAGGCATTGACACTTAAGCTTCATACGAAATACACATTAGTAAATAAACATAACAAATATACGAAAGGTACAAAAGACTTCGACATATTACAACTAAATTCGACCCTTATAGACCTATAGGTCCCACTGTAGCTAGCAGCAAGGTGTGGGGTGTCAATCCCAATATAGATCTATGTACAATAATCACGCTCTCCCTACAAGAGACTCTGGTTATAACTTACAGGAATTTTAACCCGTACTCTAAGAGTACAATGAAGTAATGTATCACAATTTACATTAACGAGTTTACGTGTTGTGTGAATGTAAAACCTTTTCTGTGGTGGAATTGAATCCCCTTTATGTGGTATGTTCATAATGTAAAATCCATAAACTATACCTATTATAGTTTATTGTCCGTATTCGAAGTGAGTGAAAACCCTTATCAGGAATGACTAATTTCTATTTATGATGTTAAACTAACAAGAAATAGATTCAACATTTAGAAACTTATTGTTATACACTTTGCTCAACATGTTACAAAGTGTTGTTAATATTATAAGTTGTTTAACTAGTTTTTAACTTTTCTGCACTGTTTTAGAAAAATCACAGAAAAATCATACGAAGTAAAAAACTGAATCCGTAAACTCTGAGAGTTAAGAAAATTTGTCTAGTTTGTTCATAATTTTTATTATGTTTTTTAGAAGTCTCTAAGTTGTGTGAAAATGTTCAACTTCACAGACTGGTCCGAAGTTGTTTCTGAAATGATAGGCAGTTTTGTAAATCATGTGAACATGTGCAAGTAGTCATTAGAAAGGTATAAACCTGAACTATTTGCAACTTGTATGGTTTTGAAAACTAAAAAGTTTAGGATGTTCAAAACAGTCCGTGAATGGAACTAAACTTTCCTGTTGAAAGCTGATGTTTGAGTTTAGTTAAGTTTTTGGTGTTATAACTTGTAAAACTTGAAGAAAACCTGAAAATGTAGGGCTATGAACTCACCTTGAGTGATTTCTTGGGATGGATATTGAAGAAAAGAAGTTTCCAAGTCAAGAACACTTGGAAGATGCTTGAAGATTTGATGATCCTAAGAACAAATATGACGATATTTGTATGAGAGATCCATGATTTGAGTGAAGAAGTGTAGAATATTCAAGAGTAGGATGATGATACTTACCAAAAGTGGATGAGAAGCTCAAGATCAGTGTAACATCCCAAAAATCATGACCAAAAATTTCTTTTAAAAACATTACTAATCTATAGTATTAAGTCATTCAAACATACTAAAAGGGGTTATATGACAAATCAGAGTATCTTTTCCAAAACCCTTATTCATTTTATGAGAGTAAACATCCCAGGCTAAACTTCTTGGTGTGTGCCATGCGATCATCCCGAGCTCTTCAATCCGCTATCGGAAATACCTGAAACCAAAACTGAAAAACGTAAGCACGAAGCTTAGTGAGCTCCCCAACCTACCACATACCATACATATCTACTGATCCATACATGTCATACATAACCCTGAGCACATAACAACATACTGGGCCCCCGCCCGCTGCATTGGGCCTCGCCCGCCATCGGACCCCGTCCATCATCAGGCCCCGCCTGGCATCAGGTCCCACCTGGCATCGAGCCCCGCTCGGTATACAGATCTGTTTCCTTTAGGCCCCGCCTGTCTCTGGGCCTCGCCCGCCATACACATACATACGATCAAATAACATACTGAAACATACATAAGCATTCCCTAACCATACCCTGCTCTAAGGCCTCGCCTAACTTGGTCCACGCCCCTGGTCTGCTACTGAAGTAGTGGAACCCCGTCCACACTCCTACTAGTAGTGAGATACGGGCCCTCGCCCACACTCACATCCTTCCTATCACGGGCCTCACCCCTGCTCTGCTGATATCGAGATATGGAACCCCATCCATGCTCAGCTAGTGATGAGATACGGGACCTCGCCCACACTCACCTCCTTACCAGGCACATACAAGTATCACGAAGACAACAAGTATAATCTAACGCACTACATAAGAATCTTCCTCGGGAATACCCCGGCATCGGACCCCCGGCCCGGAAACATACTATTATCTAACGGACTTCGGGCTTACCCCGCCATCGGACCCTCGGTCCGGATCCTATCATACCGACACATGCAAGAATCACAAAGACCTCTAGCATCCTAACATTCCTCGGGCCTCGCCCGTCATCAGGTCGTAACCCGGAACATATATCAATAAGTGCCTAGGGCTAACCCCGGGTCTTCCTTCTATACATAAGTATAATCATGAACATGAACATAATGGGCCGACATTGTGGCCGTAGACCCATTCACATAGTGAGGAGACTCACCTCGTACTGCTGAAACTGCTGATAACCCTCTGGCTGCTATCCAACAACTCTCCGAACTGCTGCTCCTCTAGCTCCCCGAGCTACCAATACCAAATAATAGTAACACTTAGCCTAACTGTCCTCAAGAAGTCAACTAAGTCAACTCTGGTCAAAGTCCTGGTCAAAGTCAACCTTCCAGTTGACTTGACTCGTCGAGTTGTTCTGCCAACTCGCCGAGTCCATGCTCCTCAAGTCCCAAAACAACCCCGTCTCCACTCGTCGAGTCTAGCGAGAACTCGACGAGTTCTCCTTCATCTAACACTTCGGGACTATCTTCTACCGACTCGCCGAGTTCATCCTTGAACTCGTCGAGTTCATCATCATCGTATTAATATCTAGGCCATGACTCGCCGAGTTGTATGAACAACTCGTCGAGTTCATCTTCATAACTAAGAAGATTGTCTTGGACTCGCCGAGTTCCTCTTCGAACTCGTCGAGTACTATGATCTTTATGTCCATTACGGACCCAGTCTGGTTGAATCCTTTACTACCTTCACTCACTGATCTGAATCATAAACAGAAGGGTTTGGGTTTGCGACCCGACTCGCCGAGTCCATGAACTGACTCGTCGAGTCCACCTTGTGACATCTCTATTCTGTCGATTATAGTCCATTCCAACACCTTCAACCCATAGATCTGGACTTCTAATGCTAGCATTGCACGTAAAGTTGCTAACTTTATGTGCATGCAAGGTGCTATGGAGCTAAAACTCTTAATCCAAGCTAAAATGAAGGTCTAGGACATGAAATGGAGCCATAGCTGGATAAAGCTAGCAACTCTGAGCTTCTAAAGCTCAAGAGTGCCCACATCTGAAGCCCAAAACATCCTCAATGGTTTGATACTCGGATTAACCTTCGTAATGGCCCAAATGTGGGAAAATACAAGCTAGAAAGGGAATCTAGATGATTAACAGCCAAGGTATAAGCTTTATACCTTCAAATGATCTACAATGCTACCCCAACTCTGGATCTATAGCTTCTTCTTGCACCACCAACGTCCTTCTTCCTTCTCCAAGCTTCAATTCACTCTCAAGGCAAGAACTAGTTCAACAATGGAGTTGGGTGGCTAGGGTTTCGAGTTCTGGACAATAGGGGCCGCAAATGAGCCCTAAGGAAGAGAATAAGATGCTTAAATAGGGTACTAAGTCCCGGAATTAGGGTTTCCAAACCCAGACCAGACTCGCCGAGTCCACTCGCCGACTCGCCGAGTTGGTCACTTAATCTTTGACACGGAACCTGCTCCGACTCGTCGAGTTCCTCCTTAGACTCGACGAGTTGACCCCTTTGACTTAGGGTTTTTCTTTCCTTTCCGGGTCTTCTGGATTCTGGGTGTTACAACTCTCCCCCACTTTAACTAGACTTCATCCTCGAAGTCCGCCACAGTCAACTACCTTACAATCCGCTTACAGCTTTACCCACTTCACCCATTAGGTCCATTCCTGGATATATCATCCTCGGAATAATCCGATCATTACTACCTTCGAGTACAACACCTTTACCCAACCGGTAGCCCTACCGGTACTCCCAGTGCACTTACACTGATACACAAGGGGTTCACCCCTTTTTCCTTGCACTGCCACTAGCCTTTCCAAGGCAAATTCCTATAAGCAACGATCTTTCCGATCTCCAACAAGAACAAATCTTCTGCTGAAACTGCAATCCTGGCCACTCTCAGTGTCGACCATCATACCAACACTCACGAAATATCCCCTCATACGATGCTCCAATACTGAAAACTCCACCCAGCGTGAGAATTCGGACAACCCTTCGAGTCGCAGATCCCTCTCTGCTACGTTTAAGGCTCAGACGAGAACGGCATTACCGAGCCAAATCATTTACTCTGAGATCATTTGATCCCGCGGTGGGCAACTTAGCATCACCCGATCAGCTCACTGCCTTCTACACCAAATACCTTATCATCATTCCTGCCTAAAGTCCTGCCGACTCCCATCCGCCTTCCGGATGAACCGAGACCACCCTGGTCCCAATCGAATTACCGTTACCCGAAATACCGGTCCTCCACCGGTTACCGGACGCAAGAACATTCCCTCAGTCGCTCCCAGCGACTCATGAAGATACCGGTACTACCTGAACTGCTCTACCAACCCAGCCACTCTGGATCTAGAAGATCTAGGATCACCGATCCCCTACCTTACCCTAAGGTCTCTACCAGGTCCCACCTGTTGCTAAAAGAACACGGGCCTTGCCCACGGGTCCCACCCATCTATACTTCGGAGCGGCCTCTCCCACAGGTCTCACCTATCCAGGGCTATGCAGACCCACTCCTCCTCTGATCTCAACTAGCTAAACGTTCCTGATTCACATCATGCTAACTCGGAGATACGCCCCCCCCCCCCACACTCCGCTAGCTAAGCTGCTAATGAATGCTACGGCTTACCCGCAGTCTTACATCACTTCCCTCACTGACTCGCTGCTGGGGAATGCTGCGACTACCTTGCAGCCTTATATCCCGACTAAACTCGCACCTGCTGAAGGCTCTCCGACCTGGTTTCCCCGAACCAGCCATCAACTACTCACGAAGATGCGAACTCAAGGTTGGGAAGTTTCCCCAACTTCCAACCTAACTGCTCCTCAATCCAAACAGCGACTTGAGCTACTTCCTTCCTCACCAAGACTGCGGAACCACCTCAGTCTTGCACTTACTTCTGTCTCTGGCCCCCACGAGTGGCTCTCCCCCACTTCGATTCGTCTAGCTCCTCACATCTCACAGCTTGAGAGAATTACCAATTCTCCCTACCATCCTCTGGCCACTTCTGCTGAAAACCCGAGCTTACCACAGCTGGGAATCTAACCGATCTACCCCCTATCGACACCTTCCCGAAACTAGCGAGACACTACCGAGCCCCACACATGCATGCTATAGTTACTGCATCCAAAGTAACCTGCTCTAAAGGAGGCGACCTCCTATTATCTTTCTAAAATCCAAGGTATGCAGATGGCATATAACTCAATCACAAGCAGGCCACAAAATTCCGAAATATTATTATCAATACCGATGCAGAAACATAACAATAAGATCATAACATAAGCTGATAGGGAAATGAAAGAAGATATGTACCTAACGCATCGGGCTGCTCACACCTCATCTGAAACCAACTGATACGCCCTGCTCCTCGCCGCAGGCGCCTCCGCCCGGCCCTGACGGCCGTCAGTGATCCTCCATGTTGCAGGGGCAGGTGCTATCACCTGTCCTGCTGAATGCAAACTTGGAAATTGGGCCTTCTTGTGGCCCCTCTGACTACAATGGAAACATATCAGGTCCGATCCATGGGTGGTGGTAGCAGTACAATCCCTGCTAAAATGACCAGTATGGCCACATTTGAAGCAACCAGAATCACCACCACTGCCACTCCTACACGCACCCTCGTGCGTCCTGCCGCACTTGCCACAGCGGCCCCGGTCCTGAGGACCTCTCAATCTGGAATCTGATGTCTTTGACCTCTTGCCCGATCCCATGGATACCTGAAGCTCTGCCGACTTTCTCTTCCTTTCTGCCTCAAGATCAATCTTTCTTTCTCTGGCCCGAGCGATCATGTCTTCCAGCGTCTTACAGCTGGACCGACTCACAAACTGGCTGATATCACTCCTCAACATCTCGTGGTACCGAGCCTTCTTCATCTCCTCGTCCGCCACATACTGCGGAACCAGAAGGGCTCTCTCCCAGAATTTGGTGGTGATCTCCGCCACTGTCTCTGTAGTCTGTCTCAAATCCCGAAACTCCCGGGCTAACTGCTGCACCTCAATCACCGGTGCAAAATCGGCCTTGAACCTGGCCGAGAAGTCGTTCCATGTCATCGCGTCCAACGCGACATCATCCCCGATAGCATGACCAACCTCCTCCCACCAATCCCGTGCTCTGTCCTTCAGAAGACAGGAGGCGAGTCGAACCTTGTCCCCTTCGGGACGCCGACTAGAACGAAAAGCATTGGCGACATCAGCCAACCATCTGCCACTAGCAGTGGGGTCCCTAGCCCCATGGTAGTCTGGAGCTCCACAAGCTCTGAACTCCCGGAATGTCAACGTAGGCGCTCCCAACAAGGCCATCATCTCTGTACGGAAGGCTCCAAGCCTCTCATCCAAAATCTCCAGGATGCCCTCCTTGACCGTGCCAAAGATCACAGGAGTCTGGTCTAAAATATTACGCGTAACCTCCGCTGATACAAACTCCCTCATCCGCTCCTCGAGCTGCTCGGTCCCTGAACCCAAGCCTGATCCCTCTCTGACACCTGACCCAGCCACTGGTCCATCTTGCAATGTCTCCATACTAAAAACATGTCATAACAATTATCAAAATACACATCACTGCCGAGGGATCACACACACTCTACGAGTTCCCTGGTTTCATCTCGGCCCCTCTTGAATCGAGTACGGATCCTCTGATTTCAGTAGTACGGGACCATACTACCTTCCACATCTATCCGTACTTTCCTCAAGAGTTACCTTAACTCCACCAAGTCCCTTTCACTACCACCACTGCTCCCAACACTAAACTCATCCTAGGCCTACCCTAGGGAAATCTCTGACCCAAACCAGTCCTCAGCTGCTGAAGGTCTCTTTGTAATTCCAATTAGCCATCACCTGAATACCATCACATGTAACGAGGCTCAGATAATCCTTCGAGTAAAGGACTCTTCCCTACTACGGTTGGACTCAAACAAGAGTTGCGCAGTAGGGCCAAATCCAGCACTCTGAGATTATTCAACCCTGGTCATATGTGACTTGACGCATTCACCTAATGGCTAACTCTCATCACTCAGAGTTCCATAAAGCACAAAGCAGGCAGCATTCATACCAAAGGAAAATCTAACCATATCATAATCAAGCAATTCTATCCAAATAACAAGAATCTGCACTAGCATGCGATATAAGCTCATATAATCAGGCATAACCTAAACAGTCTATCCTACCACTGTCTAACTAATACTAGCATATAGCTCAATAGGCACATATAACAGGCGCATAAGGCATCTTCCTAGATCCTTAGCCCTAAATCTAGCATGCTGATCACATAATTATAACATAACATAAACTTGTATGGGTAATTTGGGAGAACTTACTTGAGCTCGGCTGATTGCATGCACCACACCCTTTTCTCTTTTCAATGTTCTTATTCCTTTTTCGAAATCCTTTTTACAAAAATGATTCTCTTTCGAAAATTTCCTTACCAAGCCCTCAGTTTGAGTTCAGTCACACCTGAGAGTGTGCCCGAATCCCTCAAACCAAGGCTCTGATACCAACTTGTAACATCTCAAAAATCATGACCAAAAATTTCTTTTAAAAACATTACTAATCCATAGCATTAAGTCATTCAAACATACTAAAAGGGGTTATATGACAAATCAGAGTATCTTTTCCAAAACACTTATTCATTTTATCAGAGTAAACATCCCAGACTAAACTTCTTGGTGTGTGCCATGCGATCATCCCGAGCTCTTCATTCCGCTATCGGAAATACCTGAAACCAAAACTGAAAACCGTAAGCCCGAAGCTTAGTGAGTTCCCCAACCTACCACATACCATACATATCTACTGATCCATACATGCCATACATAACCCTGAGCACATAACAACATACTGGGCCCCCGCTCGCTGCATTGGGCCTCACCCGCCATCGGACCCCATCTGTCATCAGGCACCGCCTGGCATCAGGTCCCACCTGGCATCGAGCTCCGCTCGGTATACAGATCTGTTTCCTTTAGTCCCCGCCTATCTCCGGGCCTCGCCCGCCATACACATACATACGATCAAATAACATACTGAAACATACATAAGCATTCCCTAACCATACCCTGTTCTAAGGCCTCGCCTAACTTGGGCCCCGCCCCTGGTCTGCTACAGAAGTAGTGGAACCCTGTCCACACTCCTACTAGTAGTGAGATACGGGCCCTCGCCCACACTCAAATCCTTCCTATCACGGGCCTCGCCCCTGCTCTGTTGATATCGAGATATGGAACCCCATCCATGCTCAGCTAGTGATGAGATACGGGACCTCGCCCACACTCACCTCCTTACCAGGCACATACAAGTATCACGAAGACAACAAGTATAATCTAACGCACTACATAAGAATCTTCCTCGGGAATACCCCGTCATCGGACCCCCGGCCCGGAAACATACTATTATCTAACGGACTTCGGGCTTACCCCGCCATCGGACCCTCGGTCCGGATCCTATCATACCGACACATGCAAGAATCACAAAGACCTCTAGCATCCTAACATTCCTCGGGCCTCGCCCGTCATCAGGTCGTAACCCGGAACATATATCAATAAGTGCCTAGGGCTAACCCCGGGTCTTCCTTCTATACATAAGTATAATCATGAACATGAACATAATGGGCCGGCATTGTGGCCGTAGACCCATGCACATAGTGAGGAGACTCACCTCGTACTGCTGAAACTGCTGATAACCCTCTGGCTGCTATCCAACAACTCTCCGAACTGCTGCTCCTTTAGCTCCCCGAGCTACCAATACCAAATAATAGTAACACTTAGCCTAACTGTCCTCAAGAAGTCAACTAAGTCAACTCTGGTCAAAGTCCTGGTCAAAGTCAACCTTCCAGTTGACTTGACTCGTCGAGTTGTTCTGCCAACTCGCCGAGTCCATGCTCCTCAAGTCCCAAAACAACCCCGTCTCCACTCGTCGAGTCTAGCGAGAACTCGACGAGTTCTCCTTCATCTAACACTTCGGGACTATCTTCTACCGACTCGCCGAGTTCATCCTTGAACTCGTCGAGTTCATCATCATCGTATGAATATCTAGGCCATGACTCGCCGAGTTGTATGAATAACTCGTCGAGTTCATCTTCATAACTAAGAAGATTGTCTTGGACTCGCCGAGTTCCTCTTCGAACTCGTCGAGTACTATGATCTTCATGTCCATTATGCACCCAGTCTGGTTGAATCCTTTACTAACTCCACTCACTGATCCGAATCATAAACAGAAGGGTTTGGGTTTGCGACCCGACTCACCGAGTGCATGAACTGACTCACCGAGTCCACCTTGTGACATCTCTATTCTGTCGATTACAGTCCATTCCAACACCTTCAACCCATAGATCTGGACTTCTAATGCTAGCATTGCACGTAAAGTTGCTAACTTTACGTGCATGCAAGGTGCTATGGAGCTAAAACTCTTAGTCCAAGCTAAAATGAAGGTCTAG
This sequence comes from Lactuca virosa, assembly GCF_052849685.1. NCBI lineage: Eukaryota > Viridiplantae > Streptophyta > Magnoliopsida > Asterales > Asteraceae > Lactuca > Lactuca virosa. Next base: position 148,646,470 of record NC_136427.1, on the reverse strand, counting down.
GACATGAAATGGAGCCATAGCTGGATAAAGCTAGCAATGTTGAGCTTCTAAAGCTCAAGAGTGCCCAGATCTGAAGCCCAAAACATACTCAAGGGTTTAATACTCGGATTAACCTTGGTAATGGCCCAAATGTAGGAAAATACAAGCTAGAAAGGGAATCTAGATGATTAACAGCCAAGGTGTAAGATTTATACCTTCAAATGATCTGCAATGCTACCCCAACTCTGGATCTATAGCTTCTTCTTGCACCACGAAGGTCCTTCTTCCTTCTCCAAACTTCAATTCACTCTCAAGGCAAGAACTAGTTCAACAATGGAGTTGGGTGGCTAGGGTTTCGACATCTGGACAATAGGGGCCGCAACTGAGCCCTAAGGAAGAGAATAAGATGCTTAAATAGGGTACCAAGTCCCGGAATTAGAGTTTCCAAACCCAGACTAGACTCGCCGAGTCGGTCACTTAATCTTTGACACGGAACCCGCTCCGACTCGTCGAGTTCCTCCTTAGACTCGACGAGTTGACCCCTTTGACTTAGGGTTTTTCTTTCCTCTCTGGGTCTTCTGGATTCTGGGTGTTACAATCAGCCCTTGAGTTTCGAGTTTTTAGAGAGAGAAAGGGAAAGAGAGAGGTAAACTTGCTTTAGGCGAGAAGTGAAGTCTTTGGAGGAGAGATAAGGGTTTCTAGGCTTTGATTTTAAGATAGAAGGTGGGGAAACTTGTTGAAGAAGGTTGAGAAGGTACAATGAATAGATTAGAGCAAATGTGAATAGTGACTTAAAGCATGAATAGTGCCTGTAGGTGTCATAACTTTATGGGAAAAGTCAAAAGTACCTTTATGTACTTTGAATTTATACTAAACAATTGTAATGATTTTATCTTAGAAATTGCTAATATATGGATACATTATGATTTTAGAAGGTCGAAAATAGTAAAATATGATTTTGGGTGAAAACCCCACGTTAAAATCATAAAAAACGGGCTTAAAACGTGAATGTGGTCGAAAACCGGAAGTCAGGAGCGAACCTGCGAGGGTTCGGTTCATGTTGCTGAGGACCGAAAGTAGGTTCGGTCCGAACTTGTTTGAACTGAAGGGAAACGAACCGAATGAAGCTGAACCGAAGGGTGGCTGATCCGTAGGCGGTGACTCGGACCGACGGTTGATCCGAACCGAAGGTGAGTTCGGTCCTTAAGCAGGTTCGGTCCTATGTGGGATTTCGGTTCTTGATAGGTTCGGTCCTTAGAGTTCGGTTCTTAAGAGCTTTCGGTTCTATGTAGCTTCGGTCCTATGGGGTTTGGCTCTAAGGGGTTCGGTCCTTAAGGTTAGTTTCGGTTCTATATGGCTGTTTTTCAAATAAACTCCTCGTTTTGAGTGGTTTTTGACTATGATAAGGGTCGGGATGCCCCGGGTGATTATAAAAAGTTGAAAGAGGTTTTGAGAGAGATTTGGGAGAGATTTGGGAGAGATTTCGTTTGTGACCTTTGTTAGTGTTTAGCCTCTTAATGCAAGTTTTCTAAACCTTGTTAAGCCTTGTTATGAGTGTTATGCGCCCCCGAAGGGTGTGTAATAGTGTTTTATTCGAGTCGTTAGATCACTTACCCTTATTAGGGTTTAGAATCCCAGAACACATGAAACCTCTAAGTGATACTTTTTATTAAGATAGGTAATTGTACAATAGTAACGATAATGTAAACCATAATATACAAGGGTTAGATGAGTTGACCGGTTTGACTTGTTGACTTTATTTGACTTTGTCTTGTCCAAAATTCACGGTTGTCACAATGAATCATGTGTATATGTCAAAGCCAGTGGGAGTATAGTTAGCTTCCTCGTATTGTATGTCGATGATATACTACTCATAGGAAACGACATCCCGACGCTGCAGGAAGTCAAGTCCTGGCTTGGGAAGTGTTTCGCTATGAAGGACCTCGGAGAGGCTGCCTATATTCTGGGAATAATGATAGTCAGAAACAGGAGTAAAAGACTAATAGGACTTAGTCAGAATACTTACTTGGACAAGGTATTAAAACGTTTTAGTATGGAGAATTCCAAGAAAGGGGAGTTACCAATCCAAAGTAATGCCAAGTTGAGTAAGACTCAAAGTCCGAGTACCGAAGTCGAGATAGTAGAGATGAGCCGAGTACCTTACGCTTCCGCAGTTGGCTCGATCATGTATGCTATGACTTGCACTCGCCGTGATGTGGCCTTCGCTTTGAGCATGGTCAGCAGATATCAAGGGATCCCTGGCAAAGCACATTTGACCGCAGTCAAGAATATTCTTAAGTACCTTCTGAGGACCAAGGAATGGCTTCTAGTCCTCGATGGGAGTGATGATTTAAGGGTGCGAGGGTATAGCGACGCCAGTTTTCAGACCGACCGGGACAACTACCGTTCTCAGTCAGGCTGGGTCTTTACCCTGAATGGAGGAGCAGTAACTTGGAAAAGTTCCAAGCAGGAGACCGTAGCTGATTCAACGTGCGAATCAGAGTACATAGCGGCGAGCGAAGCATCAAAGGATGCAATATGGTTGAAGAACTTCATCGGAGATCTTGGAGTTGTGCCAGCTATAAAGGAGCCCATGGAAATTTTTTGTGATAATGAAGGAGCGGTTGCCTTGACCAAGGAACCGAGGGATCATGGCAAATCTCGACATATCGACAGGAAATATCATTTTATTCGACATCGGGTGGAAGAGGGACTCCTCGTAGTGAAGAGGGTATCGTGGGAGGATAACCCAGCAGATCCCCTTACGAAGGGACTGAGTAGGGTTAAGCACTTGCAGCACGCTAGGAGCATCGGGCTGAAGTACGATATTAGTTTAGATTAGATAGTTTCGAAACGTGTAATAGATAAATGTAATTGACATTTGATGATTAAATAAAGGAGTATTATTTATAAGTAAAGTTACTGTCTTATGTTGATTATTTAGCTATTGTTTCACTTTGCATGTTTTGACTTCCCGAATAATAAGATTATTCGAATGTTCCACAGTGACTCATACTTTGGGAGTAGGTATGAAAGAAGATTGTCGTGAATTGGTTTGTAGATTGTCTAAAGTGTATTAGAGATAGAAAAAGTTTGCTGCAATGTTTACGAGTGCTTATGAATTTGATTTGAGCATTGGATTAAACCCGCGCTTGCTGGTATCACTTCATGGAATTTATCTCGAGTGATCGCAAGACGATAATATCATATGGTCTTAAAACCTAGATATATGGTTTATTATTTGCAAGTTGGTTGTGCATTGATAATACGTAAACGCATCAGTAACTTGATGTTATAAAACGCATTGTTGTGCATGATTTGATAAGTGAATAGTAAATGCATATAAGTCGAAGTTTATATGTTCCTTTTATCCTAAGAGGGTAAAAGCGATATCTAGGCCCCTTGATGATTTTGTTTGACTTATGTGTCGGGCCCGGTCAGGACTGAATTGATGTGTTCAATTAAGTTCTATGTTAGACGAATCAGAGATCGAGAAACAAACTGTTGGACAATAAGTATGACTATGTTCCATGTAACTGTCTGCACGATATCAAGAACGGAGGACTATACGATCCCTTATCTAAAGGACAGGTTACTGATAAGATCAGAGTTTGACAACATCTTTAAGAGCTACGATTGCTAATCGGATTGTACTTGCACTATAGTTACTAGACTTATCCAAGTGGGAGACTGTTGGATTAGTGTCTAAGCCCGTAACTATATTTGGTATGTATTTGACTCGGTTGTGCATGGTCCTTTTGGGTTGCCTTCACCAAAGCAACTTGATAGGATGATTTATGGAGAAAGAGAGGTTATTATGGTTTATTAATATATTATATGAATAATATATTAAAAGAGACATCATATAGTTTAATTAATATTAGACAAGAATTAATTTTGTGGCTAAAAGACATTAATTAATTAATTAAAGGGGACTAGAACTGTCAATTGTGTGATAGTTGATATTGGGCTGAGAATCCTTATGGATTAGGCCATGGACGAAATTAAGGAGGATTCCATCTTAAATCCGTCCAAGGAGGCCTTATTCCAGAAGGTTCTCAAGTTACTTAGGGCCTAAGTCATCCAATTAGGGTTTTGACTGAAACCCTAGAAGCTCAAGTATATAAGGACCGCTAGGGCTAGCAAAATCGACAACTTGATCTCTTGGAAGCTTGGAGCCGACTTTTGCCTCTCATCCTCTCTCCTATACATCATCCTCTTGTTTGTGGGGTTTGTAAGCCATTAGAGATGTTACACTTGTGACACTAAGCTTCATGAAGATCAAAGGATTCTTACAATCATTGAAAGGTATCATCTAAACTAGTTCATTATAGATTTCGATTTTAATGTATGCTAGCTTAGGGTTTTCAAGTCTTGGATGAATTGCATGTACAATAGAGAAGCCTAGATCCAAGCTTTAGGTTTTTGTATGAGCACATAGGATTGTTCTTTTGTACAAAACCCATCAATGATCGGTTTCGTATCACTTATCATATGAACAAGGAGGAGGTCACTCTAAACAAGCTATAAGGCCTACTAAGAACTGCAGAAAGTAATTTGAGAGGCAAGTCTGTTGTACCCACTCCTACTGTTGTTGCCCCTGTTCTGGCAATTAGACATGAGAAAGGAAAGAAGATGAAGGATCCTTCTAAGAGCCATAAGGGAAATTCCCATGATGGATCCTCTTCTAGTGGAACCAAAGGTGGTTCTGCTAAACCCTCTTCCAATCCAAAGGAAGCAGAGTGCTTCCATTGTCATCAAAAAGGGCACTAGAAACGAAGCAGTCCCAAATACTTGTAGGACATCAAGGATGGGAAGATAAAGCCCACCTTTGCAGGTATTTACACTATCTAATAACTCATCACATGCTAATTCTTGGGTCCTTGATACAGGTTGTGGTTATCACATTTGTTTTTATTTGCAGGGACTAAAAGGAAGTAGGGATATGGAGCACGAGAAGATAAACTTAATCATGGGGAATAGGAAAGTGTTGCCTGTAACCAAGATTGGATTTTATTCTTTATTGCTTAGTAGTGGGTTAAATTTAGAGTTGAATAATTGTTGCTACTCGTCGGATATGGCGAGAAACATTATTTCTTTTCATGGTTTGTATAAACAAGATTTTAGATTTTCAATTGATAATGACATTGGTTCTATTAATGCTTTCTATAATGGTGTATTTTATTTTAAAGCATTGCCTTGTAATGGTATATATGAAATTGTGATGATTGTAGATAACTTAGGAAATAATGTGTTGAATATTGATTCGTCCAATGGTTTGGACAAATCATGCTTGTGGCATTGTCGTCTTGGACATGTCAACAAGAAGCACATAGGCCAACTACAAAAGGATGGAGTCTTGGAGTTATTCGACTTACAGTCGGATGACACTTGCGAACCTTGTTTGCTTGGAAAGATGACCAAGTCACCCTTCACTGGTACTTGTGAAAGGGGTGAAGGTCTGTTGGATCTCGTACACACCGATGTGTGTGGACCCTTCAGATCCGTCACAAGGGATGCTAGCCGCTTCTATGTGACTTTTACTAATGATTACAACAGATATGGCTATATCTACTTAATCAAGAATGAGTCAGAAACCTTTGAAAAGTTCAAAGAATCTAAGCAATAAGTGGATAATCAATTGGGCAGGAAGATAAAGATGCTCCGATCCGATCGAGATTGTGAGTATCTTAGTATCGAGTTTTATGACTATCTTAAGGAATGTGGAATTGTTTCAAAGTTGACGCCACCTAGGACACCGTAGTTGAATGGTATGGCTGAGAGGCGCAATCGAACCTTGTTGGACATAGTTCGTTCCATGATGATTCGAGCTTCGTTACCTATCTCATTCTGGGGGTATGCCTTAGAGACTGCCGCCCATATCCTTAATCTAGTCCCAACTAAGAAGGTTGCCAAAACACCTCACGAGATGTGGACAGGGAAAGTTCCCTCGTTAGCACATATCAAGGTTTGGGGTTGTGAGGCTTTCATAAGACGAGAGACTCACGACAAGCTCGAACCTCGTAGTGAGCGATGTATTTTCATCGGATACCCGCAGAAGTCCTTTGGGTATCTCTTCTACAGACCGAGTGACAATGTTGTCTTTGTTGTGAGGAGAGGGGTTTTCTGAGAGAGAGAACTCATATGCCAAGAGGAAAGTGGGAGGCAAATTGACCTTGAAGAGCTTCAAGAGTTAAGTGATGAAGGACCCTCAACCACTAGCACTCAACCCGAGGAGGAAACTCCTGTTGAACCGATTGACGAGTTCGTACCTCTGAGATGTTCCAGTAGAGTTAGTGTTCCACCTGTGTTATATGGTTTTCATATAACAGCTGAAGGTGATACGTTTATCAGTAATAGTACATTGATAAATTTGGATGAACCTAATAACTACAAGGAAGCCATGGCAGGCCCTGAGTCTGCAAAATGGAAAGAGGCTATGGACAGCGAGATTCAGTCCATGTATGATAATCAAGTATGGAACTTGGTTGACAATGTACCAGGTCGCAAGACAGTCGGGTCCAAATGGATCTTCAAGAAGAAGAAGGACATGGATGGGAAAGTACACACATATAAGTCGCAACTGGTTGCGAAGGGCTTTACTCAAAATCATGGAGTTGACTATGATGGGACCTTCTCACCAGTAGTGAAGATTAAATCTATAAGGGTTATGCTAGCCATAGCTGCATTTCATGATTATGAAATATGGCAAATGGATGTCAAAACCGTTTTCTTAATGAAAAGTTGGCTGAAGATGTTTAAATGTGTCAGCCAGAGGGTTTTGTCAATGCAAAGTACCCTAATAGAGTGTGTAAGCTTGAGAAATCCATCTATAGATTGAAACAAGCATCTCGCAGATGGAATCTCTGTTTTGATGAGAAAGTCAAAGAGTTTGGTTTTTCGAGAAGCGAAGATGAGCCTTACGTATATGTCAAAGCTAGTGGGAGTATAGTTAGCTTTCTGGTATTGTATGTAGATGACATACTGCTCATAGGAAATGACATCCCAACCTTGCAGGAGGTTAAGTCCTGACTTAGGAAGTGTTTCGCTATGAAGGACCTTGGGGAAGCTGCTTACATTCTAGGGATAAGGATATTGAGAAACAGGAGTAAAAGACTAATAAGACTTAGTCAAAGTACCTACTTGGATAAGGTATTGAAACATTTCAACATGGAGAATTCCAAGAAAGGTGACTTACCTATCTAGAGCAATACCAAACTGAGCAAGGCTCAGAGTCCGAGAACTGATGAAAAGATAGCGGACATGTGTGAAGTGTCATATGCCTCTGTTGTTGGATCAATCATGTACGATATGACGTGTACTCGCCCTGATGTGGCTTTTTCTTTGAGCATGGTTAGTCGATATCAAGGGAACCCTGGTAGAGCTCACTGGACTGCAGTAAAGAACATTCTTAAGTATCTGCAGAGGACTAAGGACTGGGTCCTTACCCTCGCTGGGAGTGATGACTTGAGAGTAACAGGGTATTGTCACGCTAGTTTTCAGACCGACAGAGATAATTTACGCTCTCAGTCGAGCTGGGTGTTTACCCTAAATGGAGGAGCAGTAACATGTAAAAGTTCCAAGCAGGAGACTGTAGCTGATTCAACATGCGAATCAGAGTACATAGCAGCGAGCGAAGCATCGAAGGAGGCGATATGGTTGAAAAACTTCATCGTAGACCTTGGAGTTGTACCATCCACAAAGGAGCACATGGAGATTTTCTGCGATAACGAAGGAGCGGTCTCCTTAACCAAGGAACCGAGAGATCATTGAAGATTCAGGCATATCGACAGAAAATACCACTTCATAAGACATCGAGTAGAAGAAGGACTCCTCGTAGTAAAGAGGGTATCATCATAAGATAACCCAACAGATCCCCTTACGGGGGGACTGAGTAGGGTAAGCACTTGCAACATGATAAGAGTATCGGGCTGAAGGACGATATTAGTTTTAGTGATTAGATAAATATTTAGAAACTTGTGATAGCTAAAATGTAATTAACATTTGATGATTGAATAAAAGGAGTTTTATTTATAAGTAAAGTTACTATCTTGTGTCAATTGTTTACTATTGTTTCACTTTTGCATGTTTTGACTTTCAGAATAATAAGATTATTCAAACTATCCACAATCGATTATACTTTGGGAGTAGGTTATGAGGCCAGACTGTCATGAACTGGCTTGTAGATTGTCTAAGGTGTTAGACATAGCAAAAGTATGCTACAGCATTCATGAGTGCTCTTGAAATAAGATTTGAGTATCAGATTAAACCCACGCTCATCTGAATCACTTCATGGAATTTATCACGAGTGATTGTGAGACGATAATATCATATAGTCTTCAAACCAAGATATATGATTTGTTGACTACGAGTTGGGTATGCATTGATGGTATGAAAACGCATCAGCAACTTGATGTTATAAAACGTATTAATGTGTATGATTTAACGAGTAGTTAGTACAAGTATATAAGTCAAAGTTTATCTGTTCCTTTTATCCTAAGAGGATTAAAAGCGATATCTTGGGCCCCTCGATGATTTTTTTTGGCTTATGTGTCGGTCCCGGTCAGGACTCAATTGATGTGTTCAATTAAGTTCTATGTCAAACAAATCAGAAATCGGGAAACAAACTGCAGGACAATAAGTATGACTATGTTCCATGTATTTGTCAGCATGATATCTTAAAGAACAGAGGATTATATGATCCCTTATCTAAATGACGCGTCACTGACTAGGTCAGAGTTTGACAGCGGCTTTTGAGAGCAACGATAGCTAATCGGATTTTGAAGTTGCATTGGCAGTTATAGTTATTAGACTTATCCAAGTGGGAGACTGTTGGATTAGGTGTCTAAGCCCATAACTATAATTGGTATGTACTTGACCCGATAGTAGCATGGTCCTTTTGGGTTGCCTTCACCGGAGCAACTTGATAGGATGGACTTTTGAGAAAGAGGTTATTTGTGATTTATTAATATATTATAAGTATAATATATTAATTGAGAAATCATGTTATTTAATTAGTATTGATCAAGAATTAATTTGAAATTAATTTAGTGATCAAAAGAGACTAATTAAATTTACAGGGACTGATTAAGTAAATCAGTAATACTTATAGTTTGGGCTAATGATCCATGGTTGATTAGGGATAGGCTAAACCTATATGATAGTTCGTGAAGGTTTAACCCAAAGGGCCTAAGAAATATGAAGGGTTATGGTGAGTTAGGGTTTGCATGGATGTAACCCTAGTCTTTCCCACACTATAAAAGCATCCCCTTAACCCCTAAAATCGGCCCATGCATTCTAAAAAGAACCATAACCGATTTTGGAGCTACCTAGCCTCTCCTTGTCACAACTAGCATTCTAGCTAGGAAATTCTGCACTCTTGTAAACATTATCTACTGTAAACTCGTAAAGCCTAATTCATGTTATGCTTGAAATTCAACCTATGGAAGCACATTTAAACCTAGATTCATCAAGTAAAGTTGAAAACCCTAGAAATCCCGGTTTAGGTCCATTATGGATTAGGATTTCCTTATTGGGCCTAATGGGCCAATAAACTTCCAATGTGACTATTTTGGGCTTAGAACTCGTAATTGGGCTCTAATTCAACCCACTTTCATAAAATTTAACATTTTGGGCCATAATGGGCCTAAAATGAAATAAATTACCCTAATGGGCCTTAACTAAACTAATAAGCTTTATTGGGTCGTAAAACGCACTCTTTTAAAAATTATTGGGCCTATGATTTCGAACTAGGGCAACTAATGGCCCAAAATACTCAACTCCTTTTCCCTAGCCCAATTCTCGGCCCACACCCATGAGATTAATAAAAAAAGGGAGAGAAGTGAATTATTGAGGGTTAGACACCTAATCTTTACATTTTGGGTATCCATGCACCATCATCTCCTCCCCATGTACCATCACTTCATCTATTTATCTCTCCCCTCTTCTCTCCTACTCTCGGCCGAAGGTAGACACACACACACATAATTCATTTCAAACTCTTTCCAAATTCCATCAAGAACACTTTCATTCCTCCATCAAAATTTCGAGATCTAGGGCATTTCAAGGAGGTTCTTCCATAAGAAATCATTATCCTTAGTAAGTTGTACTTAGATCCATGGTTTAGTTTCTTGATTCCTTCATAAATCTCCTTCTAACTCATGAAAGTTCATGATCATGCTTCTTAGAACCTATCTAAGCCAGAGTCTTCTCAAGAAGCTTTCTAGGGCCGAAGATAACATCAAACTCTTCCATTTCTTTCTTCAAATCGAAAACAACAAGCAAAGGTGAGTTCATACCCCTCTATTTTCGGTTTTCATATCATTTATGGGGGAGAATACAAGTAAAATGTGAAGATCTATGTGTATTTGTATGTTATGTGTGATTTCTTGTGTTTTTGTGGTAAATATGTGCTAAAAATGAAAGATATTTCGAGATCTATAGTTCAAGAAGGAAAAATATGTGATCTAGGTCATATTTCACTTAACATGTCAAGATAAACTACTATACAAGCTTTAAAATAACACACTACAACATAAAACTCATTATTGGACTATTTTTGTCAAATAAACAAAAGTTTGGGAAAAAGTTGTCATTTACGGTTTTTACAAGGTTCAAAATGTCAAAACAGTTAAAATGGAAGTTTCTATGAACATTATGTTTTTCAAAGGACTAAAAATGAAATTCGTAGCTTATTGGGCTAAAATTTTGGGCTTTTCGACCCATAGGCCCAAAGTTGCGAAAAAAATGGTTTTAAGGGGCTGAAATGGTAACTTTCTCAAAACAGTGGGTAGAAAAGTAAATGAATCTATTTCTGGGGTTAAAATGACCTTATTTGCTAAAAAGGATTGAAAATGCAAAGATTTTGGATTTTGGGTAAAAAGTGTAAAAATTGCGAAAAATGTGGATTAAAATGCAAGTCTTTTAACTAAAGGGTTGAAACTTTCCAAAAATTTACCTTTGGGCTTAAAACATTATTTAAATAAGTGTTTGGGTCAAAAATGTCAAGAAAAATAGTTCAAGGACCTAATATGTGATTTTTTTTAAAGGACTAAAATTGCCAACTCTACAAAATAAGGGGCTGAATAGGTCAAACTAATGTTTTTGGTCAATTATGTTAATAATAATAATAATTGGGTCAAAATATACAAAACTTTATAACTTATGGGTTTTAAATAGAAAAATAACTATTTTTATAAATATATGAATCGTTATAAAAACAAATTCGTGATTTTTACGACATATCGATTAAACAACTCGTAACATTAATACTATACAAAACAAGTAAACATTCAAATGGTTGGGCTTGAGAGATTCTAATCATGCTTAATGGGCCTTCGTGACTCATTAACATGACTTTTGGGCCCAACATAAATAATACATGTTATTGGGCCTCCTGTGACCCAATTACATGCTTAAGGGACCCTCAATGGTTTTTACATGCTATTGGGCCTCAGTGGCCCATTTGCATTACTAGTAAGGTCCAAATAAACCTTATGCGAAATGGGCCAACACGCCTTTCGTATACTCGTCAGCCTTAAATAACATACGAAATTAGTAGGGCCTAGTAGTCCTCTTCTCCTCGTCTGTTAGGCTTACCTTCTCTTCAAGTAAACTAAAATCAGGTCATTAATCAAGGTTAATCAAATTCATGTGGATTAAGTGAGTAATAACGAGTGACACCAATAAGTGTCGGTCGTAGTCTGTAGTTGTAATCAAAGTCTCCTGGAGGGAGAGCGAGAGGTTGTGTATAGATCTATACGGGGGTGACTCCCCCACACCTAAGCTGTTCGCTACAGTTAGACTCGGCCAATCTAGGGTGACAAAATCTTAAGATCAAATTTCGGTGTTCATTAGAATGCCAAGACAGACGAACTAGTCATTATAATGCATGGTTATAACGACTCACGTAGAAATCCGATATCATTTAAGTAATCAAGGGAAATCATATTCATTCGATGTGACGATACAATAATGTAAAACCATCATAACTTTTTATCAGAAAACATCGGGTTTTCCGGGGAAACCAATCTTGCTCATTTGTACTTTCAAAAACTATAATGCAAAACTTCTCATTTATTCATGTTTTGAAATCATTCACGCATATACTTACAGGATCATCACAACATTTTCAAGAAAAGTCTTAATACATAAAATATCGGATTTTCTGGGTTTTACGAACGACATAAACTATTTTACATCAAACACACTTATGAACTCACCAACATTATATATGTTGACCGTTTTCAAAATAACTTGTATTCTCAGGTAATCGTTAGACAAGGAAGCATCCAGTGTGTTGAAAGTTTCTTTTGTAGTTGCTAATCACCAAACGCTTTATATTTTGGAATCATGTAATGTAAACCTTGTACTTGATGTAAACAATGCCAGTTGTACTATGTAATGTTTGGTGATGAATGTGTTATGTTTCATGTATATTCATTGTGATGATATTTCAATTTAAGTCACGCGAGCCCTCGGACGTTTCCGCCGTCTGGTTCGGGGGTGTGACACTCCTTCTAAGCCTCCTCTTGCATTTGGTGTTTGTGACACATTAGAGGCATCACATTTGAGGTGCTAAAGCTTTTAAAGGCCAAGAACTACAAGCTACATTAAGAGGTATTCATCTAACTTGGTTTTATGTTGTATATATCCAATTGCACGCTAGTTAGGGTGTATGCTTTGGAAATTTGAAATTGCATGTATAATTAGAGAAAACTTAGATCCAAAGCATCTAGGGTTGCATGTGCACCATAGGAGTGTTATAGTGCTCAAAACCCAACAGTTTGACCCCCCGACAGGCATCCCATGGTGAAACACTGACATTACAATTCCACTTCGTATTCCGACTGATCATAACACTTCCATTACTTGATTATCTTGTTGTTTTCACTGAAAACAGAATCACTGACCGATCCTTGCTGCCGAAACTTTTCACTTGGTAGAAAGCTTAGATAATTGTTGACGTATCCCATCAGGAATACGTCAGGCGTAACAGAACCATTAATTTAGTGGACGGCCTAGGCAAAAGTCGGTGTATGCCTAACGCCACATCCTCGCCCTCGCACTTTGCAAGCCCGTGTTCGTTCCTTGGTACCCAAGCGCCAGAACTAGCATCAACACAAAATAGTACCAGTCGTCCTCCAGAGTGACAGGTGTAACGCTCGGGAAGCTGATCCCCTGGCAAGTCTGCACCAATAAAAAACAGCCACTCACGGAGCAGGATCTACCAATCAGAAGCCGTCTGCTCCTGCCAAACCTAAAAAAGTAGAAGATATGGTCAGGGTTCTGTTCCCCCGACTCCAGGTATAAAAAGGCCCCTTCTCCACCAAGAGAAGGGACCGACACTCAACATTAACCCTTTATCTCATACTTTCTCACCCTCTCATCAAAACCTAGAACTAACTTGATCGTCGGAGCATCGTTTTGGGACAACCTCCCGGACAACGACTGACGGTCTTGTTTACTTTGTTGTGATTCTCAGGCCCCTTTTTTACATCCCTCACGGAGCAGGAATCGAGCCGGAGACATATCACAACAGTTGGCGCCATCCGGACGTACTCCAGTACGACATAACCTACTTCGCAACACCAGGCGCCGGAAATGATGAATAAAGGACTGATACAACAGGAAGGCTACAATAATAGCCCGGTAAGACCAATGCAGTCCCTCGACGGAAAGCGGTCCGTCAACACTGGAAGGATGACCGCTCATACAGGGACCAACGACGCCGTCGGTCGGCTCCACGGCGGAGTTCATCGCTAGCTTATGGCGACTGCCGCCCGTGACAACAGAACAACCGGCCACAAGTACCACCCCATCGCCTCAAAGAGCGCCAACCACCCAATCACAACAAGCAACAAATCGGCACGGCAGGCGGGGACCAGCGCTTGGTCCCCCAGCACCATTCTATCAGCCACTCCACTTGCAGGCCAACATCCTTCTCCAATGGCAGCCATGTCATATATCTCGTTATTCTCCCAATAACCGTCGTTCAACCCATATTCATACCACTACCAAGGCGTGTACCCTCACACATAAGCACAAACTCACAACAGTCAAAGCGCGCCAATACAAGGGACAAACGCACACGCTACGAGGCTAACTGATCGAATTCGCAGCCAAATCAGCTAATGCACGCATACCCCACACAGGCATCGTATATGCCTCAATCGAACATGTATAACCACGGGTACCATTACGAGTTTGGAAAAGGGTACAACAACCCATACCACTCGCTGCAGGTGATGACCGGCGGACCACTCAACTACCCACACATAAACAACCCCTCAACAAGTATCAGCTCGACATTCTGCCAAGAGTTATTATAATATGAAATACCACATTCCGCCATGATACCAAACATCCCAAAGTACGATGGCACAACGGATCCTAACGAACACATAGATACCTACGAGTGGACCATGACACCCCTTCGGATGGACAAGATATTCACCTGCACCTACTTCCCGGTCACAATATTAGGAAATGCTAGTAAATGGTTCAAGGCACTACGTCAGGGAAGTATCACCAACTTCGAACAGTTGAGATACCTTTTCCTCCACAACTTCATGCAATTAAGGAAAGTCAAAGGAGATGTCAACTCTACCATGGCATGCAAGCAAAAAGAGGGAGAATCTATCCATGCATACTATGATCGGTTTACCCTCGCGACCCTGAGCGTCCCCGCCCATGAGGAATTCCTAGTCACGGGCGCCTTCGCCTACGGGCTACTCCCAGCCCCCCTGTGAAAGACAATGCAAGGAACAGTGCCAAAATCCAGGGACGAGCTCAAATACAGGGTCGAAAAATACCTCAGGCAGATCGAGGGAGAAGAACGAAAACAAGCCAACCTAAAAGCCATAGTGAACGCCTACCTTAAACAAGAATCAGCCTGCTCCCACTACCTCCATAGCCACAAGGAGCGCAGCGATGGAAGTCAGGATAAGTACCACAAACACTCGTCTCGCAAATTCCGCCTGTTCATCAAGGATGAGCCAAGGAGCCACAAGTTGGAAGTGCACGTGGTGGAAAAAACCCCTTAGCGGACAGAAAAATAGAAGAGAAAATATTTCGAATATCACAAGAGCAAAACCCATGACATAGGAGAGTGCACGATCCTCAAAAAAGAAGTAGAAGACAAGCGATTGAGTGGAAACTTAACAGAAATCGCGAAGACTCTACGATCAAAGTTCGAGGCTGAACGGAAAGATGAGAAAACCCGAAAGGAAATGAACAAACAACCAATCAAAAAGGAAGAAATCTTCGCAATCTCAATGTAACGCCCAGAATTTGAGGAGCAACTTCGGCTATAAATCACCTTTTGGGATTGGATACAGAATGTTGGAGGCACCAACACAACATGTCGAGATAAGAAAAGACGTGGGTCTCATTAAGAGCAACACGGCGTGTTTCCTCCTGGAACACGGCGTGTTGGTCGCTGGAAATGAAACCCTAATCTTCCGGGTTTTGCTCCCTATTTAAAGGTACGAGATGGCTAGGGATTGTTCACCCTCAACCCCCATCAGCCCTCAAGCCCTGAAGGAAACCCTAGTCATCTTTCCCTCTCATTTGTAAGCTAGTATGGTGTTTTTGGAGCCAAAGAAGGAAGAAATTAGAAGAAGGAAGGCAAGATCCAGCAAGTAAGTCCCTCATCTTTCATCTTGGCACTCTTATGGACCTTTGTATGTGTCCAAGATCCAATTTTTATCATTCCATGTTACTATATCTTGGGTTTTGTCCCTTTAGCTTCTTATTCTTGAGAGTTGGATGGGTTAGATCTCATAAAGTTTGTAACTTTATGAATCCCCAGGTCAAGGGGACCTTGTAGAGTATTGGATCTGGCTTATAGTTAAGTTTTGATGTCATGCATTGAGATTAGTTCATAATCCTCATTATTGACTTAATTTGGGTTCAAGACATGCATTAGACATGCATCTCTATAAAGCACCGACCTTTAGGATGGTTTTAGTGCTAGAACCTCTTCTAGAAAGTATTGGGCATCAGCTTTAAGGATTGAGTTCTTATTAGTTAATGCAGGGCGTTCGTCACCAGGCAACAGATCGCGAACCTTAGCCGGAACGATGGGCGTTCGCATGCTGACTTCCAAAAATGATCATTAAGCACTTAATGCTTGAAGCCACATGGCCAAAACATAGATCCAAGTCCTAAAGAACATCTAGAACCATAAAGTCACTGACTTTGTGACTTTACATGATCCAAAAGGTCCCAACTTCAATATATAGTACTCAACTTCCATAAAAGGGATTAACCTCATGCATGGAGCTTATACAACTCTAAAGATGCAAACTTTATGAATCTAGGACCTCAGAAACACCAAGAGGAGCAACTCAAAGCTTCTGAAATGATAACAAACTAATAGACCTCAACTATAGGACCAAAAAGGGACTAGAATCCATTAAGACTTAGATCTAAGCTTCTAATGAGCAATGTTAGAGCTTTATACCTCAAATGAACTGGAAATGGAGCAGAGAACCAAGATCTATAAGCTCCTACTTAAACCACCACCTTGCACCAAGCTTCTCTTCCTTGAATGGGCTTCAAACACACACAATGAGCTCACAACACTCTTGGAGGCTCTAGGGTTTCGAGATTAGGGTTTGGAAACTATGGAGGCTGGAAAATGAGGCCAACACCTGGGACTTAAGGTGTTTATATATGTCTTAAACCCTCAAAGTTAGGATTTGAGCTCCATGCGTAAACACTCTGCATTCCCCAAGGGAATGCCCCGCGTTCGAGCTCTGCCCCCAAAAGTCCAAACTTGGCAGAAATTGTTGGATTAGTGTCTAAGTCCATAACTATAATTGGTATGTACTTGACCCGACTCGGCATGGTCCATTTGGGTTGCATGGCATCGGAACATTTTGATAGACCGTTTATGAGGAAAAGACATTTTGTGACATATTAATATATTATAAGTTCTAATATATTAATATGAAATCATGTTATTTAATTAGTATTGATCAAGAATTAATTTGGACTTAATTTAGTGATCAAAAAGAGACTAATTAAATATTTGGGGATTGATTGTGTAAATCATTCATTCTTATATATGTGGGCTTATGATCCAAGATTCCTTTATGTTGGGTTTAACCCATGTGGTGATCCATGGATACTCCATGGAGGTTAAAACCCATGGAGCATAAGGAATGGATAAAGTCATGAGTTACATGGTGTAACCCTAATAGCCACACTATATAAGAACCCCTTTAGTTCAATAAATTGGCACTAGTGATACATATTTTGAGGGCTAGCCAATTTGAACATGTATGTCTTCTTCTCATGGTTATTCCAAGAGTTCATGATGTTGTGTGAACCATTTGAGGTGTCACACTTGGGGCACTAGGCTCTCAAGCTTCATGGAGTCAAGCAACAACAACAAGGTATGTATTCTATCTATTTTAGTATCCTAGTATCAATGT
Organism: Lactuca virosa; assembly: GCF_052849685.1. Lineage (NCBI taxonomy): Eukaryota > Viridiplantae > Streptophyta > Magnoliopsida > Asterales > Asteraceae > Lactuca > Lactuca virosa. The sequence goes on along the minus strand of NC_136427.1, from coordinate 148,629,050 downwards.
TTTGGTATGCTAGTTAGGATAATACCTTGGATAATCATATTTGCATGTATAATAGAGAAAACATAGATCCAAGGTATTTAGGGTTGCATGTACACTTAGGAGTGTTAGAATGCTCAAAACCCAACAGTGGTATCAGAGCCTAGGCTTGTTTTCCATTATACTTGATGCAAATTGCTGAAAAATGCTGAAAAAGTCGAATTTCGGGCATTCTGGGCACTGGACTCGCCGAGTCCACTGATGAACTCGCCGAGTACATGAAGAAAATCATCCTACTCGGCGAGTAGGTTGATACACTTGACGAGTAGGAGCCCCAGACAGCATATTTTCGAGGTTTTTGGCTAGAAATGGACTAGGAACATTACCCTAAGCTGTTTTTGGACTTATAAACTTGTTTTTGATGTGGTAATGTTCATACTAATCCAATTTCAAAGATAATTGTCAATAGATTCATGTTTTGTATTAGTTTAGTGATTAGGCTAATTACATGAAAAAGTTTGATTTGAATTATCTTGTTCTTATGAGTTGCTTAGATTAATAGAAAAGTTAATTGATTATGTGTTTTCAATCCATTTTAATCTAAGATTTGATTCTAAAATGTGTTTTTGTAACTTGTCCTCAAGTTATATGAAAAGTCACATTTAAGTTTCATAAAACTCATAAAAGTTGGCAATGGTTACAAAAATGAAGAGTCTTGTCCTCAAGTTATGGAGGTTCAAGAGTCACTTCATTAAGTAATAAAATGTGTAACCTTAATTAATTCCATAAATTACAAAATAAAGAAAAGTTACATTTTTTATTAGTTTAAGGTCTTCCATAACTTGTCCTCAAGTTATGGAACTTGAAGAGTTTTTTAATTAAAACTACTTTAAACACATAAGTTATGGAATTAATTAGTTTTGAATAGTTTCAAAACTTGCCCTCAAGTTTTGGAATTTGAAAAGTTTTCTCTTATGAATACTTTAATTCCAAGTTAGCCCTTAGAATTTTAAAAGTTAAAATTTAAACCCTTATACTATTATTATAATTTTAATTATATAGATATGTATAAGATAAAGTCAATCTTACCGTTAGTAGGCCTCATTCACGAAGCCGATCTATAAGGGGGGTATAAGGTTACTGCCTATAAAATGGCAGCTTAATGGGTGTCCATTCTCACCCACCGCTTCCTTGACTGGTGGAGGGTCGTTAGCCGAACGGGTAGGAAAGGACTATAATTCTCCCTTCATTAAAAGTATTAATGATAAATACTAAGTAACTAAACACTTGTAAATTCCCAATCTTAGTTACTTAGGAAAATGTGAATTTGGTGCTAGCCCATAAAATTACACTTTGTACCTTACCAAGTCGTTAGTGGAGCGTGTGTGGTTAACCGGCACACTAACATGGACTAGTAAGAGTGGCAAAGGGTAACTTAACTTTATTATAGATCGGTGGAGCGTGTGTGGTTAACCGGCACATCGATTAGGTAATATTGTTGAGGGTACCAAGTCAATTTGTATGGTTATTCATACCTTGTTTGTGATCTTCGGCATCCCAGTCACAAACTTGAGAGGGCACAATCGAGATTCAAACATGCCATTGAAAGTTCAATGTATCTCAAAAGATCTAGGAGTTTCAAATCCAATTAAAACTTAATTATATTTCGTTTTTCATGGTGGAAATTGGTAAATCGTCATTTACCTACCTTCAACTATTTTATAACTTGGATTACGGCATCCCTCTTCCAGTTATAAATAGGTTGTTGGGTCCTAGCCTTAATATTTCATATTGGGTGTTATATTAAGGACTTTAAATCAACTATCTTGAATATCTCCCAAAAGATGATCTTCCCAAATCTCTTGAAACAAGCTTTCCTAAAATGAAGATGATGTCCCATGGAAATCATACTTCTTTCACCTCCTCCAATTATTCTCCCTAACCCACAAGTTCCTGAAAAGTTTAAGGTCACTCAAGCAAAGGTCTATACGTGATCACATCTTGGAGATGTAGTCAGATATTGACAAGTCGGGAGAGTTGGGTGTCAAAGTCTTGAGAAAGTTGGTGACTCAACTATTTTCTAAGTCACATAGTGAGTTCCTTTGGGACTCCTATGAAACAGACTATGACAAGACCCTTAATGATCTTATCTATTTGCTAAGATCAACCTCCTAAAACTTTATGGACATTGACAATGATGACATTGGATATCCAGTAAAGCTCTCTCTTCCCAATGGAAAGGGATCGGCCATAGTCAACTCGGTTGACCAAATGGTAAAGAGAACGGCTAAGTCTGAGATAGTCCCATTATCAATGGTCCATTGCCAAAGAAAGGGGCATTGGTTGCGAAGCTGCCAAATTTACCTAAGGATATTAAAGTCAATAAGTTTGACTCTACTTCGGGTAAAGTCCACTATCTAACTCTACTAAGTTTCTATTCTGAGATTCTTGATACATGATGTGACTGGGTCACATGTTGATGTTTTAAGAATCAAAGAAAAAAGTGAAGAAACTTAAAGAAAGATTATGCTGAATCTGATCGCGTAGATAGATTTCTATCGCATAGTTTGAAGATCGGATTCTTAAGCTACATCTTAGGAGTTATGATATATTGCATAGGATTAGATAACAACAAAGTTTTCATGTGCTTTTGCATTGTAAGGATAGTTTTTCCGCAAAGTTTTAAAATAAAAGATTTTTTTTATTTATTTTAAAATATCCTTACAATGGCATTTGTGAAAACTTTTGTTGCTTATAAGATTCCATTAAGAGCAAGAGTGGAAATATGAATTTGATTCTTTCATTTGTGGTAGTGTCTAAATTTACCAAATAAGGAAAGATTCTCATCACCTAAGTTTCAGTTGGATAGAAACTTGGAATCATGCAAGTTGTATAGCATGATGAATAAGAACTTTCAAGCATTGGAAAAATTAAGACTAAGTACTTGTTCACATGGATGTGTGAGTCAAGTAAAGGATCGAGTAGACATTCTTGTGCACTGATCAAGCCCACCACAAATAATCGTTAAGACTATTCGTCATTATTTACTAAAATTCAGTAAATATGGTTATACTTACAAGCTTAAGTGTAATTCTGAGACATTGGAAAAGGTTTCAATGTATGGCAGAGCGAATAAGAAGAATCAACTTAGGCAGAAAGATAAAAGTTTCTCAAATCTGAAAAGATGGGAGAGTACTTTAGTATCATGTTATATAATCATCTTAATGATTAAGAGACCTTATCACAATTCATCCTCTAAGTGCATTCTGGTAGCTAAGAAGAGGAGCTATGAATTGTTGAAGTGGTTAAATCAAGAAGATGATTTATACTTCGTTCCAAAAACAATTCTTAGAGTTATACTCTAAGATTGTAACTTGAGTGACATGTCTTAAAGAAGGTTTAAAACACTTGTCAAATGTAAGAGTAAAAGTTTTCTACTCTTGTACATTTGAAATTGGTAAGTTGTGATGTTTTGGATAAAACAAAGACCAACTAAGGCCAATTGTGTGAAGTGTTTGTCCTGATTAGAATCCACACTATCTCTTGAATATCTTACAAGAAAGTCTTATATGTCAAGAGGACAGTGGGAGTCTTAAAGGTCTTGAAAGTCTCAAGAACTAATCAAGAGTAAAACCTAAAGTTCTTCACTAGCACACGACTTGAGGTTTATAACCTATCGTGTTGACTATTTCTGTGTCCATTCCAATTATAGTTGGCTTTGCATATGAGTTCTTAGAGTTCTCAATTGGTTGCACAGCAACTTGGAAGCAATGGCAGACCCTTGAGCTGCCACATGGCAAGAAATTAAGATTGAGTTCAGTCCATATGAGTTTGAATTTGTCATTATCCTTGTCTTGTGACTATGGTTTTGACAATTCACATGGATAAGAACACATACACCATTAAATCTAAGTGTCATAAGGTTTCTCTCCGATTCATGAAAATGATGGTGAGGAAACACTTTCACTAAGTAGATTTTAGCTAGATAGCAATTGTGATATTTGCATTCTCAAAGTCGTTAGTGGAGCGTGTGTGGTTAACCAGCACACTAACATGGACTTGTGAGAAGTGGTAAAGGTCTAAACAATCGAGACTATGATTACGGCATCCCTTTTCATAGTTCTTAAAATTGTTTAGACACACCTGTGAGCTATCTAAGATAAGGTGTATGATATTGATAAAGTTTTATCAAAGCAATCTAGTATCAGAAATCTGAATTTTGGTAAGAAAGTCAATAAAGTATTGATTTCTAGAAGTCCAGCTGATTTCTGATTACATGTCAAAGCTAGTGGGAGCATAAGTGTTATGCTAATAATCATCATGTTAGTGGGAGCATGATAATTATGATAAAGGTTGCAAGTTAGCAATGTTAATTATAGAAAACAAAAGTTTCAATTCGTGAGGCTGCAGGGGTTGAAAAAGTTGTTTTTCTATAATTAAGGGAGAGGAAATTATACTTCATTTCAATTCTAAAAGCTTAGATTGAGATTTTAATCGTATTTAGTCAAGGATATATATATGAATTTCATGTTGGAATGGCTCAACATAAGGAAATTCTATATATGGGTCCATTATTTGCGTTCTAAAATTCGATTATGATTACGGCATCCATTTTCATAATCTGAATTATGAGAACTTGGCAAATAGAAATGGAAATGTTATAGCAAAAGACTGGTTTAGTCTTTATGTGAGACATCATGACTCGTGTCCCATATGCTTCGGATATAGGATCGATTACATGTGCTATATATATCCTTTCTAAAATTTTCCAAATGTCTGGGGCATTAAGAAGGGAAAAGGTCTAGAACTGGATATGACTAAAAGGATTAAGCAATTGTCGAGGACAATCTAAGGTTTACCAAAGATTGGTTGCTCAAGGACAGTTGGAAGTATAGTGATAATTCTGGAAGGACCATATTGACATAATCTGTAAGGAGGCAACTCTTGTTCAGAAGTGATAGTCAAAATGGAATATGGAAATGTTTCAAAGTTGGAAATTATTCAATCTGTGTAAGATTAGGAAACTTAATGCAAGAAGGATATTTCCAAGGAGCTGATCTCCTTTGGAATGCTCTGTAATGATTGTTGTCAAGTCTTTCTGACTCTGTGCATAATCATTACAGGAGGATCAATGCATATAAGTTTAGAATCTAACAGATTTCAGTAAATGGCATGAATTTGGAATTCTTGCATTTGCAGTAAGGATTTGGGACTGTGAAAGAGGATCATTGGAGTTATGTTCAATTGATCTAATTCACAAAGTGAGGATCATAGACAAACATAGTATGCATACTTGGTGTATGGCATGACTAGTGTTTAGAAAACACAGTGTACATGCTTGGAGCATGGGACAACTATTGTTTTAACTTCAAGAATAAAGTTGATAGCTGAAACAGTATACAATAAATAATGTGTAATCATATGGTGATAAATAAAAGGTGTTTTATTTATGTTCATAGGTTTTGATACCATATTAGATTCTATTATTATTGTGTTTCATTTTGCATGTTTTGACTTCCAGAATAACTAGGTCGTTCTTCCTGATTGACTAAGTTATTCAAACTATCCACAGTCGGTCATATGTTGGAAGTAGATATGAATCAAGACTATCATGGGTTGGCTTGTAGAGGTCTAAGATGTTGGACAAGGGGCTACAACACTCATGAGTGCTCATAAGTTTTGAGTATTGGATTCAACCCGCGCTCATTGGAATCACTTCATGGATTTTATCACGAGTGATCATGAGACGATAATATCTTATATTCTTCAAACCTAGAGATATGAGTTGTTACTATGAGTTGGTTGTACATTGATTGCACGAAAACGCATTCGGTAACTCGGTGTTATAAAACGTGCCTTTGTGTATGATTCAACAAGTAGTAGAACAAGCCATATGAGTCGAAGTTTATCCATTCCTTTTACCTTCGGGATAAAAGCGATATCTGTGGGCCCCTCGATGATTTGGTGATGACAAATGTAAGTGCTCGGCCGGGCCTGGACTGATTTGATTTGTTCAATTAGTCAATCGTCATAAATCGGAAATCGGGAAACAACAAATGGACAGAGAGAATGATTATAATCCATGTCTCAGTCCATATGATATCTAGAATGGAGGAATATATGATCCCTTATCTAATGGACAAGTCATTGACAAAGGTCAGAGTTCATCTACAAGGTCAGAGTTCGACAGCGGCTTTTGAGAGCTACGATTGCCAGTTGGTTCCTGAAGTCATACGCAATAATAGTTTTAGACTTATCCAAGTGGGAGACTGTTGGATTAATGTCTAAGTCCATAACTATAATTGGTATGTACTTGACCCGACTCGGCATGGTCCATTTGGGTTGCATGGCATCGGAACATTTTGATAGACCGTTTATGAGGAAAAGACATTTTGTGACATATTAATATATTATAAGTTCTAATATATTAATATGAAATAATGTTATTTAATTAGTATTGATCAAGAATTAATTTGGACTTAATTTAGTGATCAAAAAGAGACTAATTAAATATTTGGGGATTGATTGTGTAAATCATTCATTCTTATATATGTGGGCTTATGATCCAAGATTCCTTTATGTTGGGTTTAACCCATGTGGTGATCCATGGATACTCCATGGAGGTTAAAACCCATGGAGCATAAGGAATGGGTAAAGTCATGAGTTACATGGTGTAACCCTAATAGCCACACTATATAAGAACCCCTTTAGTTCAAGAAATTGGCACTAGTGATACATATTTTGAGGGCTAGCCAATTTGAACATGTATGTCTTCTTCTCATGGTTATTCCAAGAGTTCATGATGTTGTGTGAACCATTTGAGGTGTCACACTTGGGGCACTAGGCTCTCAAGCTTCATGGAGTCAAGCAACAACAACAAGGTATGTATTCTATCTATTTTAGTATCCTAGTAGCAATGTTTTGGTATGCTAGTTAGGATAATACCTTGGATAATCATATTTGCATGTATAATAGAGAAAACATAGATCCAAAGTATTTAGGGTTGCATGTACACTTAGGAGTGTTAGAATGCTCAAAACCCAACATAAATGGCCCTTACTCCCCCCTCAAACTTGCAAAACAAGGTCAAAAGCAACAACCATATATATATATATATATATATATATATATATATATATATATATATATATATATATATATATATATATAAGGGACCAAAAATGAATAATGCATGACCTTCTTAAGGATGCTCCCAAAAATTACCATATTGCCACTAGGGCTTCTTAAGGCTACTCCTTTATACTCCAAGGACCGAAGATGACATATTTAAATACCAAAGCAAGGATTTGAAAATACCTGAAAGTTTGGGATGTTATAGTTCCTAGTCCAGCTCTGTCTACATCCGAACAGATATAGAATATTCGCCTTCAGATCTAGAACATCTACCTTCAAATCTGCTTTCATCGTCCTTACTACAACTTTGTCCATCGACGTCGATCTCACCTCCACCAACCACCGATCTCGTCACCACCAACCACCGTTTATAATTAATTTTGGTAAAACTCGCAGATTAAAACTACTGAAAAACTGCAAATGAAACTGAACACGATATTTAACGTGGTTCGGTCTAATCTGACCTACATCCACGGGCGAATAAGAGAGAGAGAGGAGATTTTATTTAACACCAAAGAAAATTACAATCATACAAGGCTAAAACTGCACTTGTAATATGATCACTCATTATAAGATATCACTCGTATTTTTGGATGCCAAAATTAAGGCTCTGCAAAAAAATTAGTACCTCACTATTTTATTTATGTATCTATTCTCGATGATGTTGTGTTGTTGTGTTGTTTGATTTGGCTGCTTCTATTTATAGAGGAGTTTTCCTTCCAAAGTCAAAGAGAATTTGTTGTTGATCTACTCCACCAAAAAATTGTCGTATTCAAAAGTAGGTTAACCATTTTTGATTTTTATATGCCACATTTTCTTCCTTTTTAACCAAACAATTCTTTGTTGGCCACCACCTAACCTAACAACTTCTCCATATTTATAACACACGCTCTGGTGCAGTTACTGGCGTAATGACCAGTCTTTCCACAATTGAAGAAAGTTACTTCATTGATGCATCTTCCGAAGTGTTTCTTCCTACACTTCTTACACCACTTTGCCTCATTGATATCCCCAGACCTTTTGTCACTGGGGATGAACTTTGAAAATCTGCTCTTTTTAGCGGACCTTGAAAATCCTTCAAACTTCCTTTTCTATCCAGTTTCAGCTTTCTCTATACCCTTTTCCTTTATCCGGGTCTCTACATTCCTAGCTGGCCATATGGTTGCTTTTAGAGTGGTCGTTAGTTTGACCATTGGACCAAAATCCGCTGGTAGTCCCATAACAAACTTATTTACTTTGGAAAGTTCGGTAGGAACCAAGTTAGGAACTAGCTTCATCTTTTTAGTGAAAGCTGCAATATACTTGCTGACACTCATCTTTCGTCTCTTCAAATTCTAGAATTTGTTGTTGATCTCCAGAAGATCTTGTTCCATGTATTATTTCCTTTTTAACTTCTCAAGGAAGTTCTCCCAAGACATCTTCATTGCTTCTCCCTTTGGCATAGAATCAACCAACAACTTCCACCAGCTCAATACTCCAGTCTTTAGTTGTCTGATCACTAAGATGGTCTTCTGTCTGTTGCTGCAGTCCTAACTATCAAACATCATCTCTATTTCAGAGATCCAATCCATAGCTTCCACTGGTGTTGGGCTCGTAGAAATACTTGCCGATTTGGAAGCCATGAAGTCCTTTCACTTGCATCCATTCCTCTCAACCTCATGGTCAAGGTTGTTCCTTCTAACCACTTGTGGTTCAGTTTGATCTACAGTCCTACTATAGCTTCCCTCTTTAGAGTGACCCTCATTCAATACCAGTTCATCAATCAGTGTAGTGACTTCCCTCATTTTCCCTTGGAAGAATCATAACTTCTTCATACGAAGTCGGATTTCAGAGTTCTTTATATGTACGAAATCCTTGTCACATATACTATAACTTTAGTTAAGGTTATTTATCCTAAATAACACACTATCAAAATGTCGATTTTATTGCTTATTATATTTTAATTATCTAGCCTGAAGTTGCGGGTGTTACACTATCGGTGGAACCCTAATCGAATAGAGAAAGATGCAAAATAGATGAAGTATTCAGTGGGTGAAGCAAAATGGATGAAGGGTTACATACCTGGATGAAATCATTGAAGCAGGCGTTGCAACAGATGAACGCCACAACGATGAAATCCATCCGGCTCCGAACAACCGGTTATTTGAGCCGACTCTAAACTTCACGGTGTAGATTAGCGGTGAGCAGGCCCAAACCAAGAAACCAACTAAAAACGACGAAACCGAAACCGAAAAAACCAAAACCGAAAAAACCAAAACCAAAGCAAAACCGGTGGTTAGGATTTGAATTTTTTAAAAACTTAAAAATCGGGTTCGGTTTCGGTTTTTACCCATATACCGACCCATCCAACCCGAGAAACCGACCCATACTTAAAACCGACAAACCGTCCCAAGAAACCGACCTCCAACCCGAGAAACTGGTCCATGCTTGATTGTTTTTTGGTTGTAACAGACTTTTGGGCTTTGGTTGTAACTTGTAATAGACTATTTGGTTGTAAGACTCATGTTTTTTTTAAGTATTTAACTTCAGTTTGGTGTTTTTGAAGTGTTTAACTTCTTGCTTTATTTCTGGAAAATGGGTTAAAACCGAAAACCCAGAACCCGTGAGTGTATGGGTTGAACCCAAGAAACCGAAAAAACCGACCTCAGAAGCCAAGAAATCGATCTGACCAGAAACCGATCCTATTGGGTTCTTAAACCAGAAACCAAACATATATGGGTTGGGTTGGGTTTGGATCCAAAACTGACCCAAACCGATCCATGCACGACTACTAGATAAGGTGCTATGTTTTTTAACATGTATAATAATTACATGAAATAAAAAGTTAGACGGCATCTTTTAACATTTTATAATGTTCTCAAAGTCCCCTCACCTTAATGTGACTCTACCCTTCCCTCCATAATAACACAAAAACCAAACCAGCAGCACAACTCCGTCCAGATACCCTTTTTCCTTGTTTTCGGGTACAAAATGCTTAAAATAAACACACACTCAAAAGTGCAAATCCACACACAAATGGCCACCTCAATTCTCCTCTCAAGTTCCTTCTCCTCCCTCCCTCTATTCCGAGGAACTCCCAAATTCATCTTCTCCCCACTCAAACTCAATCGCACTGTAACACCGATTATCACCTGTTCGAATAGAGGTTTCCTGAAGAACACCCAATTACTGCCTTCAAACTGTTTGAGGAAAAACCGCAGAGTATTCGTTATCGGAGAATCCGATACGAGTGTTTCCAAGGATGTTCTGGTGGGTGAGGATTCAGCAAATTTCGACTTAGCGAAGCAAAAGATTACATCTTGGATTTATTTTACTGTGGTTTTGGGGGTTGTTCTTTTCATTCTCGATATTGCTTGGCTCGACAATTCTACTGGATTTGGTAAAGTTTTCATCGATTCCGTTTCTAGCGTCTCTGAAAGCCCGGAGGTTAGTTTTCATATCTACTTCTTCATCTAATCGAATTGATTGTTTATAAATTCTTCATCCAATTTGTGCATATCAATTGAATTGAAATCTAACCCCATTCGGGAATTGAATACTCCAATTGATGTTATAGATGATTAGATTTGTTATTGAATAATCCAATTTCGTATGCAGGTTGTAATGTTCCTCCTTACCCTAATTTTTGCCATTGTACATAGCGGATTGGCTACCCTAAGAGACCCTGGTGAAAAACTAATCGGAGAGAGAGCTTTTCGTGTGTTATTTGCTGGAACTTCTCTTCCTCTTGCAGTTAGTACAATTGTAAGTTCTCATTTTTCCAAATGTTTTTTCAAGTGACGATTTGAATCTATTTTAAATGACATAAAACACTTAATGATTCTCAGGTGTATTTCATCAACCATAGATACGATGGTGTTCAGTTATGGCAACTACAAAGTATCCCATGGTTACATCATCTTTTATGGGTCACTAATTTCATATCCTTCTTCTTTCTTTACCCATCGACCTTTAATTTATTAGAAGTAGCCGCCGTTGATAAGCCGAAAATGCATCTTTGGGAAAGTGGTATCATGAGAATCACTAGACATCCACAGGTATTAAAACTCTGATAACTGACACTGATACTGACACTACCGACACGGATGATACTGACACGGACATTAACTGTGCTATTTTTTTTTTAGTTGGTAGGACAGGTGATGTGGTGCGTGGCCCACACGATCTGGATTGGGAACTCAGTAGCAGTATCAGCATCAGTAGGGCTAATCGGGCATCATCTTTTTGGTGCTTGGAATGGAGATAGGAGGCTAGCAATAAGACATGGTGAAGCTTTTGAAATTGTGAAAAGTCGAACAAGTGTGTTTCCATTTGCGGCTATTATTGATGGACGCCAGAAATTACCAAAAGATTATTATAAAGAGTTTATAAGGTTGCCATATGTGGTTATTACGGGATTGACTCTTGGAGCGTATTTTGCACATCCACTCATGCAAGCTGCAAGTTTTAGGCTTCATTGGTAGTTTTGTACTTTTGTTTATTCCCATGTTCATGAATATTCGAATTTGGGTTTTTGATAGTGAAACAGATAAAATTGTAAAGATTTTATTCGGTTCATGTGTAATTCACGTATATGAGAAATGATATAATTCTGGGAGATAGAATGTAGATTTGGCAAAATATCATTCTTTACTTGATTTATAGAGGTCTTTAGGGCATGGAAACTCATCATCTGGAAATAAACATAAGCCAAATTTACACAAATTTTTACTTCTAGATTCTCCAAGATTCAGATTCGTATCAGAACCAAATGCAACAGTTAGGGGTCGTTTGATAGTTGTTGATTGAGTTAGAGCTGACTGGGTTAGAAATGCTGACTGAGTCCATATCTGACTGAGTTTATGCTGTTTGATAATTTATCAGAATGATTGTGCTGAATGAAAAAAATAACCATATTACCTTTGTGTTGTCTCTTGTGCCGGATAAAATAAATATAAAAACACAAATTATCATTTAAAATCCAAATTAAACATACATTAATTAAAATCCAAATACAAAATCCATATACAAATTGTCATACATGATAAAAAAAAGTACTTCATTTAACGTGAACCACTTGAAAGTAACTGATTAGCAATCTGGTCACGCAAAGTAGTCATATAGTCAACGGGCTTCTGAACCCCATTCTATGCCTTCTATGTTTTGGCCATCACTTCCTCCACCACCAACATTAGGAGTAACCATAGTGTTTTGTTCAAAGTTCGTAAATAAGTCATCTTGAATATCGTATTTCCTTATAAAATTATGGATCGCAACACAAGCAATGACTATCTCTTTGCACTGGAAAAGGATAAGGAGTCATTTGTTTTAAAATTGGAAATCTCGCCTTCCATACACCACAAGCACGTTCAATGATATTTCTAAGTTGTGCATGAGCATGATTGAACCTTTCTTCCTTAGTTAAAGCTCTGTTTCTTCGAAAATCTGCTAACCAATACCTAGTATTGAGGTAGGGAGCCATAAATCCACGGGTGTTGGTGTACGCAGCATCACAAAGGTAATATTTATCTGTAGATGATTGACAAATTTATCATATAAATAATATAGATAATAAAACGTATAGTAAAGTTACAAACCTGGTGGAGGGAATGGAAATCCGGAAGTCGGGTTAAATGCAACTTCTTTCAAAACTTTAGAATCATGTGCTATGCCCTCCCATCCAGCCCATACAAAGGTGAATATCATATCAAAATTACAAATTCCAATTACATTTTGATAACATTCACCTTTTCCTCTTCCCCTATAACGAGTTTGTTGATCAACGGGCACAACTGCATGTATAAATGTTCCATCTAGTGCACCTATTGCTCCGGGAAATATGTGCATTAGCCGTCTATGTCGTTCTGAGGTATTTCTTGTTGGAGTAGACGAGGTTGGTACTATAATTTCTCGTGCAAAACACATCATTACACGTAAGACCTCATGAAAACCTTGATGAATCGTTTGTGTGGAGTGATGAAATCTTTCTTTAACAGCTCGAAAACGTTCATTATGTCCAATAACATGTAAAAACATAGCCATCTTTTCTTCAACGCTTATCGTCCTACTACATTGCAACCAATTTCTTTGTGTAAAGTGATTGCATAATAGTACAAATGCATCTTGTGAAAGACATATCATAAAATGTTAACATTTTATAGGACATCCGTGTATCAAATCTTGCGTATACACATACCCCTTTGATACCTGTTCACTATGTCACAACTTACATTTTGCTAGGAAATTTTATTCTCATGTAAACATCATCCATTGTAAAAGCTTGTACTCTAAGTGAATACTACTCTATGCTCGTTCAAATACATCTCATATGTTCAAATAAGGGTTGGAAACCCTAGAAATCCCGACTCAAGTTCATTATGGACTAGGATTCTCTTATTGGGCCTAAGGGACAAAAAAAAATCATCAATTCATCAATCTATAACATTTTGGGTCATTTGGGCCTAGAATGATTCATTCTACCTCCAATGGATCATGATGGGCCATAAATGAATTAATTAGCCCTAATGGGCCATAAACCCATTCCTTTATACCATATTGGGCCGTGAACCATCCTAAGGGCCCAATGGGCCGAAAAATATTATTAGGCCTATGAAATTCGATCAAAGCCAAGGATTTGAGCCCAAAGCTATTTCACATTCATTCATTGAGCCCATTCTCGGCCCAATGTGTTTATATATATATATATATATATATATATATATATATATATATATATATATATATATATATATATATATATATATATATATATATATATATATACAAAAAAAAGAAGAAAAGAAATGGAAGGAGGATGAATTAGGCTCATGACAACACATAATTGTTTAATATATATCTAGAAATCACATACATCTATGAAGCTTATTATCCTCCATGCAAAAAAATCACTCCTCCCCTCTCTTCATAATACTCTCGGCCAAACACCCCACAACACCACCTCCATTTCTTTCTTTCAAACTCTCTCAAGAACCCTTTATACTCCTCTAAAAATTTTCGAGATTGTGGGCATCTCCAAGAAGGTTTTTCACTAAGATTATCATCTTGGGTAAGTTCTTATTTAGATCTATGGGTTAACTTCTTGAATTCATCAAAAACCTCTTCTTAACCCACATTATTTCATGATCCATACTCTAGAACTTCATAGAACTCGAGATCTACTGAAGGAAGGCTTGCTAGAGCCGAAACCTCTCTCTTTTCTTCACCAAACCGAGAACAAGCAAGCAAGGTGAGTTCATACCCCCTATTTTCGATTTTTACTTGGTTTTGGGGGAGAATACAAGTTGCTTTATGTAGATCTATGTGTATATGCATGAATATGTGTGTTTTTCATAACTTATTTGTTGATTATGTGCTATTTACTTCATAAATCTAAAAATATGTTAAGAATATTAAGTTTATCACTTGGATCTACATGAAAACCTTGAGAAAAGTATGTGTTATCACATATAATACATGTAAACTAGTAGATCTGGGATTTATACACTTAAAATAGCAAAAATGAGTGTTGTGTTTAAAGATCTATAAACTAAACTCAAAATTCAGCCCTTGACAGAAACATTTTGGTCTAATATCGAACTGTTTTGACCACCTTAATGATAATATTTTTCAAAACTGTTTTACATGCAAAAATTTCAGGTTTATACCTTTAAAATGACTACTCTCACGTTTTCATACAATTTGTTTTACAGTTTTTGGCGAATTTTACAAAACTGCCTATCAGATTTGAAATAATTTCGGATCAGCCTGTGAAGGTGAGCAATTTCACACTTGTTAGAGGCCATTAAAAATTATGAGAAAAATTTTGAACAAAGTAGACAAATTTTCCAAACTTCCAGAATTTACGGATCCAAATTTCGACTTACGATGTTTATTCTACAAATTTTCCAACAACTAGGTCAGAAAAGCCAAAAAAACCAGAAAAATGTGTGTTTTTACAAAAATGAAGCCAAAAATGATATTTTTGACAAAAATGGGTTTAAAATGTTATTTTTACCACAAACTAGTCATAAACACAAGTTTTGAACAAAATGGGGTCTAAAGTGTTATTTTTACAAAAATTGGGTCTTAATTGTAAATTTTTGGCTTATTGGGCCAAGAACGTCATTTTTACAAAAAGTGGGCCTTTTATGCTATTTTAGTGAATACTTGAACCAAAACCAACAATAAACTAACAAACGGATTAATTTTGATCATTTCTAGGTTATTGGGTCTTAGTGGCCCATTTATATGTTTGATAGGTTTTGTATACTATTTGCGTGCTATTTGGGCCTATAAATACCTTACATGTGAAATGGGCCTTAGTTGTCCTTTTACATATATTTTGGGCCCATGTTATATAATCTCATTCATATTAGGTTTTGAAATGACTCACATGTTTAGCGATGCCCTAGTGGCTCACTTACATGGTTCGTTGGGCCTGGAATGAGTTTTATACGTTTATCTTCGGGTAAATTCGATTAAGGATCTAGTGAGTTTTTGTCGGTCGACACCTATTAAGTGTACGATTATAGCATGTAGTTATAATCAGAGTCTCTTTGCGGGAGAGCGGGGTTTTGTGTATAGATCTATACGGGGATCACACCCCACACCTGAGCTGTTCGCTACAGTTAGACTACATCGGTCTAGGGTGACTATAACCTTATTCTATTTTTCAGTCGGCGTTCACTAACGCCAAGACAGGCGAAATTGTCATTATTTAGTATGGTTATGACGGCTCACTTAGAGGAATTAACGTTATGAAGTTTGCAGAAGACTATTTTCTTTTATGTTGGATTACTAGGAAACTTACTCACACTGGTACCCCACCTCGGTGTTGGTACGACAGCATTATCTATTTTCATTTATGATTGGATTACTCTGTAACTCACTCACACTGGTACCCCACCTCGGTGTTGGTACGTCAGCATTAACTATTCTTCTTTTACGGGCAACATCGGGTTGTGCGGGGACATTCTATATACATTCTCTTCAATCACTTTTGACATTCTATTAAACAATAACACACATGCGTTAATACAAGATCAGACATAAACATACCAAATTATTTTAAGAAAATACAGGATTTTCTTGTGATTACAAAGTTATACAAATCATTTTCTCAAATATACTTATGAACTCACCAACATTATATATGTTGACGTTTTCAAAATAACTTGTATTCTCAGGGACTCGTTAAGCAGAAGAATCAACATGAATAGGGGATTTTGTTTTGTGTACTGTTAAACATCATACATTTAATGTTTTGGTCATGTTATTTAAAAGATTGTACCTGATGTAAACAATGGCAGTTGTATTATATTATGCATGGTAATGATGATGTTATGTTTCATTTATATTCACTATAATGATATTTCAAGATGAAGTTGATGGGTTTTGAGCACTACATCATTCCTATGGTGTACATGCAAACCCTAAAGCTTTGGATCTAGTTTGTCTAATGAACATGCAATAATCATCCAAAGCCATAAACCCTAGATCTAGCATACAATAATGATATTAACATATGAATTAGGGTTTAGATCTTACCTTGATTGTTATGTAGGAATAACAATCTCAAATCCTCCTTGTAATAGGCTTCTGAAAGCTTAGTGTCACAAATGTCACACCTCTAATGGCTCACAAACACCAAGAGCAAGAGGATGAAGAAGGAGAAGAGGAGAGGCACTCAAAAACATCTAGAGACCCTAAGGAAACTCTTAGCCATGTTTTTGGTGCCCTAGGGGTCCTTAAATAGTGAGGCTATTAGGGTTATCTAACAAGGAAACCCTAATTTGACTGCTTAGGCCCTAAGCAGCCCATGGACTCCCTCCTTAGAGGCCTTGGACGATTTCTAATGGGTTTCCCCATAGAATTCATTCACTCCTCTAATATGGAGTCCATTAGCCCAATATTCAACTATCACACAATTGATAGTTCTAGTCCCCTAAGTTTAATTAATACAAAATTAAATCTTAATTAATTATTGACTAATATTAATTAAACAATATGATTTTTCCTATAATATATTATTCTCATAATATATTAATAAATCATAATTAACCCTCTCTCTCCATAATTCATCCCATCAAGTCGCTTTGGTGAAGGCAACCCAAAATGACCATGCACCATTGGGTCAAGTACATACCAAAATAGTTATGGACTTAGACACTAATCCAACAGTCTCCCACTTGGATAAGTCTAATAACTATTATGCGTATGACTTCAGATCGTGATCCGCAATCGTAGCTTTCAAAAGCCGCTGTCAACTCTAATCTTATCAGAAGCGTGTCCTTTAGATAAGGGATCATATATTCCTCCATTCTTGATATCGTATAGACTGAGACATGGATTTAAATCATTCTCTCTGTCTATATATTGTTTCCCGACTTCCGATTTATGACGACTGACAACAGACTACAATTGAACACATCAACTTAGTGCCGGCTTGGCCAAGCACTTTAGGTGTCATCACTAAATCATCGAGGGGCCCACATATATCGTTTTTATCCCACTTTGGGTAAAAGGAACGGATAAACTTCGATTCAATGATCGCTTGTACTCACTCACCGAATCACACACAACAATATGTTTTATAACACCAAGTTACTGGTGCGTTTACATATTATCAGTGTCCAACCGATTTGCAAGATACAACTCACACATCTCGGTTTCAAGAATATAAGATATTATCGTCTCACCAATCACTCGTGATAAAATCCATGAAGCGATCCAAGTGAGCGTGGGTTTAATCCAATACTCTAATCTTATAGCAGCACTCATAAACCCTGCAGCAAACTTTTGCTATCTCTAAAAAACTTTAGACAATCTACAGTCAGATTCATGGCAGTCTTCTTTCATTCCTACTTCCAAAGAATGAGCGAATGTGGAGGGTTCGAATAATCTTATTATTCAGGAAGTGAAAACATGCAAAGTGAAACACAAGAATAATACTAATCCTATATGATCCCAAACCTTTGAGAATAAATAAAACATTTTATTTAATCACCATATTGATTACTCATTATTTGTTGTTTCGGGTAATCAACTTCTTACTTGAATTATAACAACAGTTGTCCCATGCTCTTAGCATGCACACTAGGTTTACCTATGGTCCTTACTTTGTGAAATATATAATTGAATGACATTTTCAATCACACTCATTTCACAATTCCTAATCCATTAGTGTAAGAATACAAAATTCTCGCCACTACTAGAATATGTTAGATTCTAACATTTTATGCAACTGTCCTTTCGTAATATAACAGCGCCAAAGTCACTAAGACTTTGTCAATGAAATTACAAAGTGCTCTATTGGAAATTGTTACAATACAATTCCATAGTCATGAAGTCTCACATTCAAAGTACATTCCTTTGAACATCCTTCTTGCATAAAAGTTTCTAATCTAGACATTGATTCTCGATATCCAACTCCCAATATGGAAACATTTCCATATTTGCCATATGACAACTTATTCTAAATAGAATCTTATCTATTTATAATAATGTCAATATGGTCCATCCATGACTATACTTCCAACTGTCCACAAGCGATCAATCCTTGGCGAACCTTAGATTGTCCTTGACAGTTGTTTAAATTATTTTAGTCAAATCCGGTTATATTCCCTTTTTACCTCTAAATGCCCTAGGCATTTGGAAATTTTTTTAGAATGGTCGAATATTACAGCATATGCAATCGATCCTATACCCGAAGCGTATGGGATACAATTCGCAGCGAAAACATGATACGTTACCAGTTTCTTGCTATAATATTGTCATAATATTTCTATTTGTCGTGTTTTCAAAATTCGAACTATGAAGAGGGACGCCGTAATCATAATCGAACTTTGAGAATGCAAATAATAAATATATCCTTGAGTAAATTCAATTAAAATTTCTCAATCTAAGCTTTTAGATTGGAAACGAAGTATAACATTCTCTCCCTTAATTATAGCAAAAACATCTTTTCAACCCCTGCAACTTTGCAAAATGAAACTTTTGTTTTTCTATAATTAATATTGCCAACTTGCAATACTTAAAATAATAATCATGCTCCCACTAACATGATGATTATATCAATTCCAGCATAACATTTATGCTCCCACTAGCTTTGACACGTATTTAGAAAACAGTTGGACTTCTAGAAGACAATACTTATTGACTTCTAAAGTTCATATTTCCAATACGATGTGCTTCGATAAGCCTTTATCTAAGCTTCTCAAACTCATACACATTTCCTCAGACAGTACACATGTGTGTCTAAACTAATTCAGAACTTATATTACTAAGTCCCAAATGTTCAGACCAATTGCCAAATCTCACAATTCGAACTACGAAGAGGGATGCCGTAATCATAATCGAATTTGAGAATGAAATTTACATTATCGCTATCTTCTTAAAATCTCTCTTAGTGAAAGCGTTTCCTCACAATCACTTCCATGAAGGAGAAAATCTTATGACACTTAGATTTTTATAGTGTATGTGTTCCTATCCATGTGAATTGCCATAACCATAATCGTAAGATAGTCTTTGTGACAAATTCAAACTCTTACGGATAGAACTTGTTCATTCTTAATTTCTTGCCATCAAGGGTCCCACCATTGCTTCCAAGTTATTTAGCAGCTCACCTATGCTAGTCAATGTACTTTCATCGAACAAGGTGTTTGCCCTTATGCAGTCAATTTGAGAACTCGCAGAACTCATATGCATAATCAACTCAACTCGATTGGCACTGAAATAAGAATACGTCAAACCTCAAGTCGCGTGCTAGTGTTTAATGATAGGTTTACTCTTGATTTGTTCTTGAAACTTTTTCAAGATCTTTAGACTCCCACTGACCTCTTGACATATTAGATTCTCTTATCAAGAAACATTTCTTGACAAAAACAAATATCCAAGAGTTAGTGTGTGTCTATATCAAGACAAAACTACGTGCAATTTGGTACTAGTTGGTCTTTATCTTATTCAAGACATCACAACTTACCAAAATGTGCAAGTGTAAGAACATTCCTACTTAAGATTATCTCACTCAAGTCACAATCTTGGAGTATGACTCTAAGACTTGATTTTGGAACGAAGTATGACTCATCCTTTTGATTTAACCATTTCAACAATTTCCGATTCCTCTTCTTAGCCATACTAGTGCACTAAGATGTCCTTAGAGGATAAATTGTGATATGGCCCTTAATCATTAAGACGATCATAAACCATGATACAAAAGTACTCTCCCTTCTTCTTAGATTGGAGAAACTTTTATCTTTCTGCCTAATTGATTATTCTTATTCGTTCTGCCATTCATTGAAACTTTTTCAATGATTCAGAATTACACTTAATCTTGTAAGTATAACCACATTTACTAGACTTTTAGTAAATTATGAAGAATAGTCTTATTGTTATTTGTGGTGGACTTGATTAGTGCACAACATTGTGTTATTAGTCCTTTAGTCCTTCACTTGACTCACATACTTGTGTGATCAAGGAATTAGTCTTAATTTCCTAAGTACCAAGATTTCCATACATCACATGATTCAAATCATATGATTCCAAGCTTCTGTCCAACTGAAACTTGGGCGATGGGAATCTTTCCTTACTTAGAGAAATTTGACACTTTCATAAATAACATAACTAAGAATCACATCCATTTATAGAAATACATAAACATCAATTTTTTTACAACGATTTCATTGCAGGGATATATATAAATAAGACAAATCAAAAAAATTATTTTATTCATAAAAACAGCGGAAAACATGTCCTTACAATGCAAAATCATCTGACAAACTGTGTAATCAAATATTTCTAACAAATCTATCATAACTTTCTAAGCTCAATCTGATCTTCGAATCCATGCGATCGTGATCCATTTCTTCGTGATCAGACTCATCTTGCTTTTCCATCAAGCTTCCTTTCTTTTCTCTGATCCTGCAAAACATTCAAATGTAATCTTATCACATTATGTATTAAGAATCAATGAATAGGAACTTAATGGAGTTAGATAGTGGATTTTACCCGAAGTAGAGCCAAACGTCTTGACTCTCCCATCTCTTAGATAGACTGGGCAGCTTTGTCTCCAATACCCATTCTATTGGCAATAAAAGCAAATTGACTCTTTTGGAACAGCACACATAACTACTTCAGACTTTGCCTTTCTCTTATGATCAAACTTTTCGACCATGGCATGCCTTTCGTTGCCATTTCATATGTCCATAGAGGTTTGGAAGGTAGATCCACCAATCAACTTTGCTTTTCCAGTGCGCCAAATCATTGTTGATTCAGAAGCAATAAGCAAATAGGTGAGATCGATGAGGGTCACGTCTTGGTCTATCATATAATACTCTCTTACGAACTCACTATATGAGTCAGGAAGCGACTGAAGAACCCAATCAACAGCCAGCTCCTCACAGACAACGACTCCCAACATTCTTAACCTATCAATGTGTGACTTCATCTCTAAGATGTGTGCACATACTGACTTTCCTTCTTCATGTTTACTTGCCAAAAGGGCTTGAGTAAGCTTGAACTTTTCAAGCCTTTGAACTTGTGGGTTAGGGAGAACAATAGGAGGAGGTGGAGGAAGTGAAGCATGATCTCGTGTTCCTCGATCGAATCGTGGAATATCATCTTCATGTGGAAAGTTTGTTCCACGGGATTTGGGAAGACTATAGCTGTCATACTTTGACATCTACAAAACGGGAGAAAATTCAAGTTAGTTGATTGATTGAGTCCTTAATAAAACACCCAAATGAGATATTAAGGCTAGGACCCAACATTATACTCTACAACTTGGCAGAGGGATGCCGTAACCCAAATTGCAGAATATTTGAAGGTAAGTGAATGACGATTAACTAATTTTCTACCATGAAAAACGAAAAAGAGATTAAGTTTTAAATGTATTGAAAACTCCTAGATCCTTTGAGATTCATTGAACTTTTCAATGGCATGTTTAAATCTCGATATGCCCCTCGATTTGTGACTGGGATGCCGAGGATCACAAAATAGGGTGTGAATAACCATGCAAACTTACATGGTGCCCCCAATGTTACAGTCACCTATTCGATGTGCCAGTTAACCACACACGCTCCACCGAACTATGACAAACATCGAGTCACCCTTTGCTACCTTTGCTTTGAACCCATTTAGTGTGTCGGTTAACCACACACGCTCCACTAATGTCTTAGCAAGGGTACAAAGTGTAATTTCATGGAATTGCATCAATTCACTTTTCCCTAAAGTAACTAAGATTGGGAATTTTGTAAAAACATTTAGTTACTATATATAGATTCATTATACTTTTAATGAGGAAAGGTTTTGCCCTATCCTACCTGTTCGGCTAACGACCCTCCACCAATCAAGGAAGCGGTGGGTGAGAGTGGACACCCATTAAACGACCATTTTATAGGCCATAACCTTATACCCCCCTTATAGATCGGCTTCGTGAATGAGGCCTACTAACGGTAAGACTAGCAGTTTAAGTTATACATATATAATATTAGACTTTTAATGTTATATATAGTATAAGGGTGTATTTTACACTTTTAAAATACTAGGTGGTCTAATTTAATAAATTATACTTTTAATTTAATTAAATGTAAACCATATCACTATGGATTTATTAACTCTCTTTTAATTATACACTTAATTAATTTAATAAAACCATAAGGGTGCAATTTGAACTTTTTCAAAAATTAGGGTTTTAGAATTTAACATTTTAAAATTAAACTTTTAATCAAAATTTTAAATTCCAAAACTTGAGGGCAAGTTTTGAAACCTTTCAAAACATTAGGGTTTAGAATTTAAATATTTCAAAATTAAACTTTTAATCAAAAAAATTTAAATTCCAAAACTTGAGGGCAAGTTTTGAAACTTTTCAAAACATTATCAAGAATATTATACATCAAAATACAAATAATATCAATTAACAATTAATTGGTGGTTACCTAATTTTGACCTAAACCGATTTCATGCAAGATAATTCATCAAAAATCAAATTTTATCATATAAGGAAATAATAATTCAATCAATATGAAATTATCTTTTATTTTGGCAAGGATAATCACCCAATATCATAGAAATCCGAATCTTATTAATAAAAATCGTTTTGGTAATTATCCCACAACAAAAAGAGCATAAAATCCCGATTTTCCCTCTGTCTGACCCCGGGACTCGCCGAGTCAGTCAGGCAGAGAGCAAGAAAAACGATTTTCAGCCAAAGAATGATCAAATATGCAACAAATTCATCAACAAACAGCCCTATGCTCTGATACCACTGATGGGTTTTGAGCACTACATCATTCATATGGTGTACATGCAAACCCTAAAGTTTTGGATCTAGTTTGTCTAATGAACATGCAATAATCATCCAAAGCCATAAACCCTAGATCTAGCATACAATAATGATATTAACATATGAATTAGGGTTTAGATTTTACCTTGATTGTTATGTAGGAATAACAATCTTAGTTCCTCCTTGTAATTGAATTCTGAAAGCTTAGTGTCACAAATGTCACACCTCTAATGGCTCACAAACATCAAGAGCAAGAGGATGAAGAAGGAGAAGAGGAGAGGCACTCAAAAACATCTAGAGACCCTAAGGAAACTCTTAGCCACATTTTTGGTGCCCTAGGGGTCCTTAAATAGTGAGGCTATTAGGGTTATCTAACAAGGAAACCCTAATTTGATTGCTTAGGCCCTAAGCAGCCCATGGACTCCCTCCTTAGAGGCCTTGGACGATTTCTAATGGGTTTCCCCATAGAATTCGTTCACTCCTCTAATATGGAGTCCATTAGCCCAATATTCAACTATCACACAATTGATAGTTCTAGTCCCCTAAGTTTAATTAATCTCTTTTAGTTACAAAATTAATTCTTAATTAATTATTGACTAATATTAATTAAACAATATGATTTTTCCTATAATATATTATTCTCATAATATATTAATAAATCATAATTAACCCTCTCTCTCCATAATTCATCCCATCAAGTCGCTTTGGTGAAGGCAACCCAAAAGGACCATGCACCATTGGGTCAAGTACATACCAAAATAGTTATGGACTTAGACACTAATCCAACAGAAGTCACGTACAAGCCCCCGGACGTTTCCGCCGTCTGGTTCGAGGGTGTGACACGCTAGCTCTTATTCTTTTAATTATTCTTTGTCTTTGTCGGACCAACATAAACCAATACCACGAGAATATAAGGAAATATAAAAAGTCACCTTCTTTATCCATGTGTCCTGTTAGATGTCAAATACAAATTACATTTAAATCAATAACATAACAATCAGTAACATAACAAACCGTAACATGTAAATACTAAAAGCATAACATTCCATAACATATAAATTCATATAACATAACTGCACCTAAGAAAACAATCCATAACATAACTAAACCATAGCATACTAATTGCAAACAATGAACCATAACATACCAATGTCAAACAATGAACCATAACATACTAAAGTCAAACAATGAACCATAACATACTAATGTCAAACAATTAACCATAACATACTAAAGTCAACCAACTAATCCAAACTTTCTTCCCGTATTTGTTACTATTAGGGTTTAGAAATCTCACGTTCATGTGAGAGATGTATATTGATTAATATATATAATACAAGTATAACAAACTTAACTAAAATACAAGATATATACAATCTCCTATAATTTTCTAAGATTTGATTGAATCATTCCTATTACCCCCCGCAAGCGAAGTGGGGGGAGGGGCACCAACACGAAGCTTGGAACGAAATTCTACAAAGAGAGGGCGTGGAAGATTCTTGGTGAAAATGTCAGCCAGCTGCAAATGCGTGGAGATGTATTTAGTGTGAAGCTTTCCAGAGAGAACTAACTCCCGTACAAAATGGTAATCAATGTCGATGTGCTTAGCTCGTTTATGAGAAATTGGATTTTGGCTTAAGAAGAGGGCACTGCGATTGTTACATAGTAGAGTGGGACATCCAGGTGACAGAACATGTAGCTCTCGAAGTAAGTGAGTAACCCAGATTATTTCAGCAGAAGTGTTAGCTAAAGCCCTGTATTCAGATTCACAACTTGAACGAGACACGGTGGGTTGTTTTTTTGTGCTCTAGGAGACTAGATTCCCTCCTAGGAAGATGGAGTAACCATAGGTGGAGCGTCTAGTTTCAATACATCGCGCCCAATCAGCATCATAATAGCCAAGGATAGTAGGAGATGTTGCATGAGAGAACGAAAGACCATATGACAATGTACCCTTAACATAACGCATGATCTGTTTGACTGCCTGAAAATGCTCCTGTATTGGAGCATGAAGAAACTGACTTACTTGATTGACATCATATGACAAATCTGGTCGTGTAATAGTGAGGTATTGCAGAGCACCAACAAGGGAGCGATAAAGAGTGGGATCATGAAATGGAGTGCCTTGACATGTAAAATATGCTGAAGTGGAGAGAGGTGTAGAAGCTGGCTTGGCATCCAAGAGTTGAGCCCGAGCGAGGATATCATGAGTATATTTAGATTGACTAAGAAAAATTCCTGAGTCATGATAAGAAACCTCAAGACCAAGAAAATAGTTAAGCTTTCCAAGGTTTGTAATGTGAAATTCTTTATTGAGCCGAGTAATAAAGAATTTAATGAGATTGGCACTGTTTCCTGTAAGAATGATATCGTTGACGTAGACCAGAAGATAGATAATATCGGCACCCTTTTTAAAGACAAACAAGGAAGTGTCAGCTCGACTGCAAGTAAATCCGATGTCAATAAGAAAAGAGTTCAATCATTGAAACCATGCTCTAGGTGCCTGTTTGAGGCCATAAAGGGCCTTTTTGAGGCGACAAACATGAGTAGGAAAGCGAGAGTCCACAAAACCCGGGGGTTGCTCCATATAAATAGTGTCAGATAAATCACCATTTCGGAAGGCATTTTTAACGTCGAGTTGATGAAGTGGCCATTTGTTGAGAACAGCTAGAGATAGAGTAATTCGAACCGTAGAAGCTTTGACAGACGGGTTAAAAGTAACAGAGTAGTCAATGCCGGGAACTTAAGTGAAACCCTGTGCAACAAGACAGGCTTTGAACTTGTCGATTGTACCATCAGCAAGAAACTTGGTACGAAACACCCATTTGGACCCAACAATATTTGATTGTGATGGTCGTGGTACTAAATCCCATGTTGCATTGAGTTTTAGTGCTTTCATCTCATCACACATAGCAGCGAACCATTTTGGATCCTTAGCAGCCGATTTGAAGCCTTTGGGCTCCTTGGTAGCAAAAAGAGCATGATGTAAGGCCGAAGTAGACACATGTGAAAGATCTACAAAGTGTCGAGGCTTAAAATTACCAGCTTTGGAGCGAGTTACCATGGAATGACCCGAAGCAGAAGGTTGGGAGTGCATGACAGGTGGAGTAGGCGGCGATGGGGAGGGCGGATCATTAGGAACAGGAGAAGGAGGGGGTTGTTCATTCGGGATAGGGTCTGCATGTGAGGATGGGTCAGTACATAATTCACATGAGGGGGTGAAAGTCAGTTTTGGAACCAGAGAGGTAGTTGGCGGATGAGACGGTAGGATAGGCACCGGATGGTCATCAGAATAGGTAGACAAAAGTAATGTGATCGGAGAAGTTTTATGTTGATGACCCTGATATGGAAAAAGATTCTCATCAAATTGAGCATGACGAGTTATGTAGAGTCGTTGTGTAGATGGATCAAAGCACTTATATCCCTTGTATTGCGTGTTGTAGCCAAGAAAAACACATGGAGAACTCCTTGGATCAAGTTTATGAGAAGAATAATCCCTGAGATATGGGAAAACACAACATCCAAAAACACGAAAATTGCCATAATTGGGTGATGAGGAAAATAACAACTCATAAGGTGACTTGTTGCCAAGAAGCTTTGTGGGCAGTCGATTGATAATATAAGTAGCAGAACTAAATGCATGTGTCCAAAAAGTAGCAGGAACGTGAGCATTAAACATGATGGTTAAACCAGTTTCAGTGAGATGTCGATGCTTACGTTCTGCACGTCCATTCTGTTGAGGAGTATAGGGACATGAAAGTTGATGGTGTGCGTCGTTACTAGAAAGGAGATTGCGCACTTGGTTCCTTGTGAATTCTGTCCCACCATCTGATTGAAAAGTCCTAATTTTTGAAGAAAATTGTGTTTGAACCAATGCAACAAAAACATTGAATACATTGTAAAAATTAGATTTTGCTTTCATGGGATAGAACCATGTGAACCTGGAATAATCATCAATGAAGATAGCATAATATCGAAATCCATCACTAGACACAACAGGAGAAGGTCCCCATAAATCACAGTGAATTAAATCCAACACATGCATAGAACGTTTTAAATTAAGATCAGAAGACAATCGTTTGCTTTTTGCTAATTGACAAGAAGAGCATATGCGTGGGGTTGGTAAAACCGAAGTTAAGGATAAACAACCCAATTTATTTAAAACAAAAATAATGTCATTGGAAACATGACCCAATCGATTATGCCATAAATCAAAAGCGGCTTTAAGGCGCCTGGAAGAGAGCTGTGCCAAAAAAGCTTGTTTTCCCTGCTCAAGAACATATAAACCGTTTCTACATCTTCCTTGAGCTAGTGTTTCCTTGGAGTGTCGGTTCTGAATAAAAAACATAGGATCAGAAAACACAACATCAACTTGATTATCTTGGGTGAGCTTGCTAACTGAAAGCAGGCTTTTGGTGAGCTTAGGAACCACAAGGACATCAAGTAAAGAAATGTTAGGAGAGATGTGAGATCTGTCAATATGAGAAATAGGAGCACTATGACCATTACCAAAAGCAATATATTCATTACCAGAGTATGATGAAGTAACATCAAGGTGAGCAGAAGTGGGAGTCATGTGAGCCGATGCTCCTGTATCAGCAAACCAATCAGGAGTAGAAGTGTTGCAGTGTGCATGAAAAGCTTCAGCAAGATTTGCATCTTGAGTTAAGGATTTCTGAGAGAATGTATGTAAATCAGGGCATTGACTTGCGTAATGCCCTTCCTTCCGGCATAACTGGAAATGAGGTGGTCACTTATGACCACGGCCTCTACCCCTATTCGAGTAACCACGAGAGGAAGATTTGCCACGACCACGTGAGGAATCATAACTGGTGCGAGAGGTGGTGGTGTTGAAAGCAACCTGAGCAACAGCGGAGTCGGTAATAGATTGAAGAAACATCTTGTGACTCTCAGCTTGGGAGATGAGATCACGAAACTTAGGCCTCGGGGTAATAAGACGTTGGGTGGTGGAGAAGGTTTCAAAAGCGGAACCAAGACCTCGAAGAAACCAGTGTGCTTTGTCATCTTCAGAAAGTGGGTGACCAATAGCTTGAAGTTGATCACAAATACCCTTGAATTTACGAGAAAATTCAGAAACAGTAGTAGAGCCTTTCTTAAGTTGACGAAGAGACTCAGTAAGCGTGTGAGTTCGCTCAAGAGAGTCATGTTGATAGATGGCTGCAAGAGCAGACCAGACAGCGTGAGAGGTGCTGTGATCGAGGGTCTCAGCCATTACCTCTTCAGATTGAGAGGACTGAATCAAGATTAGAGCTCGTTGATCAGCAGCGGTCCAGGAGGCATATGCAAGATTTGCTGAAGTTGTGTCACCAGTGGTAAGGGTTACCGGCGGTGGAGGAATAGTTCCATCAACGTAGCCTGTAAGTTGCTGGTAGGCCAGAAGAGGAACCATCTGTTTGTGCCAGAGAAGGTAATTGTTGGAGGAAAGTTTAATGGTGAGCATGTGGAGAACAGTAGAAAGAGGAAGAGGAGCATCAGTGGTGGTAGAGTCACCGACCATGATTAGAATCAAGAAGAGAGAAAGGAGAATGACGGCCAGGAAGATTAGGCTGATACCATATTAGGTTTTACAAATCTCACGTTAATGTGAGAGATGTATATTGATTAATATATATATATATATATATATATATATATATATATATATATATATATATATAATACAAGTATAACAAACTTAACTAAAATACAGGATATATACAATCTCCTATAATTTTCTAAGATTTGATTGAATCATTCCTATTAGTTACCCACGACTCACAAGTTGACAAGTTAAGGCGCAACGAAATTATCCTATTGCCAGCACTTTCAGCAAATAACATAAGAGCAGTGGTGTATTTCAGATCATATTCTCCCCACTCCAAGCTTGTCAACTTCGCCATACAAGCATCCATCTCCTTGTCAAGATTATTTGCTTCCGTGAATGCTTGTGCAGCCTTGATAATTTCTTTTCCAACTTCTTTCAACTCATCATCAAGTGTGGTTTCTTTAGGACCATTTCGTTTTCCCCCCTTGTTTTTTGTCCACCCAGATGATTCCTCACTAGTAGGTTGAGGTACTGTTGAGCTTGGGGTATCTGGATGAGGTGCTGGCTCTTCCATCTCTGTATCCTCAAAATCATGTGTACTGAAGGTTTCATTGGGATGAGGTAGTGTCGAAGATGGCCCCCAACTGTGAACACCGGTCGAGGTCGCCCCATCAAATAGTTGGGTACAAAGATTAGGGCAAGGGAGGGATGCATTTCTCAGCTTATCTACGTACTTGTTCAACTGTTTGAAAATTTAATAAATATTATTAGTAAAAACATAATCTAATTTAAAAAATATGTATATATATACCTTCGCTTCCGCTTCCCATTCTTCATTAGTCATGTTAAAAGAATTTGTTACGGGATTGTAAAGATTTCCTGTTTTGTTTTTAAGTTATAACCACACTGCATACTTTGCTTTTAAATAGTCGTATCGGTTTTTCATTTGTTTTTTGTCGACAACAAAATTATGATCTGTTTTCAATTTCTCCGCGACCACAGCCCATGAGCTTGCTTTTAGGCCACTACCCTCCCGGCCATTACTTGTTAATTCGTGTATACACGCTTCCAAAAAAGTTTTGTCCACCAATTCCGACTTCCAACTAACCCTAGTTCTTTTATCTGTCATGTCTATTGTAAAAAAGAAAAAAAAAATAGCTAAATCATCCACATAACACACATTTACAAATAAATCAAGCATAAATGTGATTTCATCATATTTTCAACGGCATATAACAATCTTTTATAAACAAAAACACATTATGAATTGATTTTATAAGCATACAACAATCTTTTATAAACAAAAACACATAAATGTGATTTCATCATATTTTCAACAGCATATAACAATCTTTTATAAACAAAAGCACATTATGAATTGATTTTATAAGCATACAACAATCTTTAACAATCTTTTATAAACAAAAACACATAAATGTGATTTCATTATATTTTCAACAGCATATAACAATCTTTTATAAACAAAAACACATAAATGTGATTTCATCATACAAATAAATTTTGATCTCATATGCATATAACAATCTTTAATTTCTGATTTCACACAAACATAGCAACATACTCAACATTTTCTGATTTCAGCAACCTAAAATATGATTTTATTCAAACATTAGTTCATGTCAAAAACACATTATGAAATCAGATTTCATAAACAAAAACACATTATGAATTGATTTTATGCTAACCCTTCAATCTAATTGAATCCAAGAATAATTAAAGAAGTAATTTCAAACTTTGATTTCAGAATGAAATCTTTAATTTGACAACAAACATGAAGGGTTTTGTGATTTCAGAAAAAAAAAATAAAAAAAAACCCGGAGAAACATTACCTGCAGTCGAGCTCCTCACCGGCGCTGTGTGGTCGTCGCCGGAGAAGATGGCGCAGGAGGTGAAGTCGCAGTAGAAGATGCAGGCGATGGAGGCGATCAGCAGATCGGTATTTGTCTAGGGTATTGCGAAGGAAGCTGGAGGCGAGCAAGGGCAAAAAAACGCGGACCTTATTTTCCAGTCAGGAGGTTTTTTGGACTGACCGAATAAGTGGAATGGGGTGGAGTGGGCTGACCGAATCAGCTATAATATGTCATTAACAAACATCACCGAGTCAGCAGTCAGCACTAACCGGACCCGGTAAGTTCAAATCAAACAGGCCCTTAGTTTTTACTTTTTATTTCTCAACACTAATGGTTTTTTTCACTTTAAAGTTAAAATAGATAATGATGTTTGTTAACGTATGCATAAAGACTTTTTTTAAGTGAATGAAATGCCTAAATATTAATAAGTGATTGTGTTAGCATCCTCTTTAGAAGTTATATTCAAAATTATAAGGGTTAAGATGTGATTTTGAAAAATGTAAGTAACTTTCCTTGATAATGGATTATAAAGGTAATCTATCGATGAAAAAATGAAAAATCTATTATAATAAACGAATATAATTTTGTCACATGTCAATCTCTAATGAGTTTTGACAATTATTATTTTGTGATATTTTTTAAATAAATAATATCCAATTTTTTTTTCAAATTTTAAAATTAAAAAACCACATAATAGAAATACTTATATATGTAAAGTATCAAATGTAATAAATATTATACTAAATTGCAATTCATAATTAATTATTTCAAAATTTTATTTTAAAAAATACTTATTATTTACATTTTAATATTTTATTTTTTTTAATCAAACCGTGTAATACACGGGTTTTACACCTAGTTATATATATTATACGTTCTATAATAAAGAAGCGTCTAAATTATTAAAATACAAAAACTAAAACTTGTGAGACCTTTTAAACTATGTTGCAATTTTTAGTGGATGAATGTTGGACTCTAATATAATTGCGTCAAAAACTTTTTGATACATGTTGAATCTAAGGTGCTGTTTGGTTCGCAGAATGTTGCTGAAGGAATTGGAATTGGAAAATGAATCTGTCAGGAATAAGAATCCAATTTCATGTGTTGTTTAGTTTGTAGGAAATGGAATTTGAATTCATGAAAAATGACTGAACTGCCCTTTTGTCTATTTTGCTTAATCATATGAATTTATCATGTTCATACAAAATCATATCGTATTGAAGGTGTAATGTAATTTCCAGCAAGTATATCTAAAACCACACAATCAATCTTTAAAGATATTGTTGTTTCTAAACAAGCAAGCAAAAAAAAGGTTGATTTCCAGCAGGAACATGAAGAATTTGTTGTTCTTAACAAGAAAAAAACAATATGTAAACAACACAATCAACTCATTTAATAAACGATTTTCACAGTGTATTCGATTACCAGAAATTTATAAACATGAACCCTGATTTTGATTTTAACAACAAATTGTAAACAGGAAAATATAGACAACAACAACAATTTTAACAGAATTTGATTAACATAAATTGATTTGTTTATCAATAAATCAATTTTCAGGAGACGAGGTTGAGAAAACAGAAGAGAAATCGAGTTTAACAAACCCCTCGATTTTCACAGTGAGAGATAGTGAGAGTGAGAGATAAGGGCATCGATTCACTAACCTGGTGGAAGATTGGAGAAGACGACGACCTGGTGGAAGATTGCAGAAGACGACGTGGTTTGGAGAAGAAGATTAGAATGGTGTGGTGGGTATAATGGTAAATTTTAACTTTCCATGTTAACAAGGAATTGATTCCATCCTGTTGGTGAAGGAAAGTATTTTTCCTCCATTGAAGGAATGTTTTCTCATTTAGGAATCTCTTTCCTTCTCTAAAAGTTGAACCAAACGCAGGAATTCGAGGGAATTGGAATCATTTCCCTCGAATTCCATTCCAATCCTGCCAACCAAACAGGCCCTAAAATTCTAAACAAGGTAAAAACACATGGTGGGGAGGTTTACCAAGAAGTGTCCTAGTAGATGTGTTAACAAATACATTTGCTTTAGCG